>NC_057861.1:705665856-706335231 GCF_019393635.1 Dromiciops gliroides
CAGATTATTTGAATAACCTTTGTCCAGACTCAGCAGAATATGAAAATACCCAAGGTAAGTACAGGAGAGATGGAAACTATACTCCCATAGGCTGAGCTTTTACAGTTGCCTTGGTGAAACATACTGGGAACCCATGAAATCACTGTCTTCTGTCCCCCACTTATTCCTCACAAGCTTGGGGCTTTGCTGGGGGGGCAGTGTCTGAGCTGATTATAGGGAATTGTGGGAAATCTGGGAATCCCCAAATGTAGTGGGATTGGCTTGATTTCCAGACCTGAGGAAGAGAAAGTCATGACCAAGGTTTGGGGAAGGGGCAGTCTTGGATCTCGAAAGCTCTATCACTGAAAAATAGACAATTTTGCTCCTGTTCTATGGAGGCTTTTAGTTCATGTCTTTGGCATGATCTCATCATCTTCTCCACCTGAGTTGCCCAAACCTCACAGGTTAGGGCGATGTTAGAGATAAGCTAGATTCAGAAGTCTCCTTGAATAGATAGGGAGCTTTCTGAAAGAGCACTTCCCTGGCGTTCTTCCTGCATGGGACCTTCCTGGGGCTACAAATACCAAATTCTATGATCCAGAGAATTCTGCCACGCTCATTCAAAAAGTGCTTACTAAGCACCTTCCATGCCCCAAGCACTGGGTATTGAGGGGATTACAGAAGGAGACATGTTTCCTTCTCTCAAGGAACATTTTAGTAGTAGATACCCAGCATCCCTGGGGAAAAGATGAAAGAATTACAAAAGTAAGGGTGCACATATGTGGAATATATAGAGAATTAGATAGAAGGAGGATTAGATGAAAACTGTTTGGAGGGGCAGCTAGGTGGCGCAGTAGATAGAGCACTAGCCCTTGATTCAAAGGGACCTGAGTTCAAATCCAGTCCCAGACACTTGACACTTACTAGCTGTGTGACCGTGGGCAAGTCACTTAACCCTCATTGCCCTGGGGGGTGGGAACCTATTTGGAGTGATTGGGGAGGACTTCAAGGAGGAGCTATGACTTGAGAAAAGTTCAAAATGCTCTTCTTTACTGGTCCTCTGAAAGTGTTTTGTGTCTGTCTTAGCTTCTCTTCTCATTGAGTCTTTGAGACTCTGGGAAGCCAGGCCAGAGCTTGATTCCTTAGAATGGCATCAGGCATGTAAGCACTCTATGGCCAAGCCCAAGAGGGCTTGTTGTAGGACCAATGAGGTAGTAACTGCAGAACAATCACAGAAGAGCTAGCTGAGCTGAAAGCAAGTCTGGGGTTTGAGTCAGTCTTTGCTAGAGCCAGGGAGCTTATTCTTTTTTCTCTTCCCCTGTTCCCTTGTCCCTGGCTTTATTAACTTCACCTTTGTTGTAAATTTTGTTCCTATTAATAAAACCTGGTTTGTTTGTGGAAAAGAGGCTGTTAATCTCCTTTCTTATTAGTCTGGTAGAAATAACTAAAAAAGGCAGTTTGGAAGGGAGGAAACTTTGGACCTAGAAGTCTCTCATTATTTTCTGAACCCCAATATTATGGTGAGCTGCCCAATTAACTCTCCCCATAATAAATTTGGCCCTTACAAGCCCAAGGCAGGCAGGCAGCTGGTCAGTCAGCAGTTATTAAGCACCTGACATGTGCCAGGAACAATGCTAAGGATACTGGGCATACAAAGAAAGGCAAAAGACAGTCCCTTCCCTCAAGTGGCTTAGACTCTAATGGAGTCAAGCCTAAAAGGCCCTGCAGAGACGTTGGAAGCTATTGTCATTTTCCCATGGACAGGAGACAAAGCAGTTACCCTGGGCTTTCTCAGTCAGTAGAGGGTCATAAAATAGGAACTTCACCCTCACCCCAGATAATCCACTTTCTGCTCCATTTCATTCCCCAGATGCTTTGGCCCTCATCTCCAAAGTCACAGACCGAGCTAACGACAGCATGGAGCAAGGGGTAAGTCCTGGACATCCCTGTCCATCCTCCTGGCAAAATCTCTCTTTCAAAACAAGGTGATGGAATGGTCCCAGAAGTCTGGGGCTGTACTAGCTCAGGGGGCCAAGGACCTCTTCTCTGGAGGTTGAGAGATAGGCTTTTGTGCCTTCCAAAGCAACTGTCCCCTTCTGTCAGAGAAACAGAGGTTAAGCAATAGATTGCTTCAGATCATTCAGTCAGTCAACCATCAGGTTTTTATTGAGGACAGCTATAGGCAAGACATTGGTCTATATGGTCAGGCTCCTAGAGAGACATAAAATGTGGGCCTTTCCTTCAAGGGACTTTTACTAAGTAACTAACATCCATGAGGTGCTTCAATGTTTAGAGAATATTTTTCCATATAGTATCTCACTTGAACCTTACAACAACCCCGTTAGGTATGGGCTATCATTAAGCCCATTTTACAGATGAGGAAACTGAGGCTGAGACTGATTAAAGTGACTGGCCCAGGATCACACAGTTAATAAATATTTGAGGAAGAATTAGAACTCAGTGCAATTCGACTCAAGTGCACTTTCTATTATACCACACTGCATTACATTGAAAAGAATCAATAGTCTAAAAGGTCTGAATCTGAGAATAAAACCTGGTTTTCCAGGCCCTGGTTGTCTGACCTAATGTGCCAACACCCTCAGCTGCAGGAGGGAACTATGTCCTTGTTGAATGAGGGAAGCAGGGAGAAAAGTATGCTGGTTTCCTGGGTCCCATCATGGCCCTGGGTTAGCTCTTCCTCCCTCATCACCCCAGGAATGTCTTTCTCCTGTTCCCCTGACCACAAAGCCATTGGGAGAGCATGTAGCTTCGCCCTGTGTCCCAAGGCTGCAGTTTCTCTTCCTGCTGAGTGATTGGCTGGACCTTTGGCACTGCAGGATTTCTCTGAGCTTGGCCCATACTGCCTTACCCAGAAGTGCCAGGTCCAGCCAAAGCCGTAGCCCACACTCTGCTGGATACAGGGGCAAGGAGCTGGTTATTCCCAACCCTCCTCAAAGCAGCAAACTCCCAACAACTGCAGACATTTGGGGAACAGATGGGATGCCTCCCATCATTCCCACTGAGCCTGAGGTTGGCACCACCTCTGAGATCCTTTTGGATTTTCCCCATTAAGAATCAAGGCCAAGGAGACCGCCTCCCTCCCATGCGTGAGGGCGAGGATGCCAGGCAGTGCCCTCAGGAGAGGTACCAGAGCAGCCGCCGGTGGCTAAACGACTCTCTCCTGGCACTGACCCTAGCTGATATTTGAAGTTTCTCCAGCAAACAAAAGCCTCCCGTTGTCCTCCAAGCCAGCTGTGCACAGCTGGGAAGTCCCTCTTCCCCTCCCTGGCCCCAGCTCTCAAAGATGAACGACTTCTCCACCCCAGCCCTCTCTTTGATCTGTCAGCAGATCCGCCTGGTGAAATGGGCCAGGTTGTGCAGATCCTGTTAAACCACTTGTCTCATTGGCTTCCCCAGGCCGCTGAGCTCAGAGGCCACATTCTGACCGGTCTGAAGGGTCTATGGGCCCCATGGGCAGCACCACAGGTGGCTTTTAAGAGGTCACCTGGCCAGCTAGGGGGGGCTGAGTTCTAGGATTTGGGGGTTCTCCTCCTCATTCTCTTTCTGGCACTGAAAGCCACCTGTCAAACAACAGCTTTAGAATGTCTCAGCCAGAAAAGAGTTTGGACGTTATTTTGTCTAACTCCCCCATTTTATAGAAATAATAATAGCTAGCATTTATATAGTCCCCACCATGTGCTAAACTCTTTACAAATGGGGGCAGCTAGGTGGCACAGTAGATAAAGCACCGGCCCTGGATTCAGGAGGACCTGAGTTCAAATTTGCACTTGACACTTACTAGCTGTGTGACCCTGGACAAGTCACTTAACCCTCATTGCCCAGCCCAGCCCACCCCCAAATTAAACTCTTTACAAATATCATCTCATTAGAGCTTTACAACAACCCTGAGAGGTAAATGCTATCATCAGTCCTATTTTACAGGTGAGGAAACTGAAGCAAACAGAGGGTAAGTGACTTGCCTAGAGTCACAGAACCAGTGTCTGAGGCTGGATTTGAACTCAGGTCTTCTTGACTCCAGGCCCAGCACTTTATCCACTGAGCAACCCAGCTGCCTCTTAGAGAAAGGGAAGTGACTTGCCCAAGATCTTACAGCAAAGACAAGATTTGAACACAGGTCCCTCTTGCCCCAAAGTATTGTGCTTTTAAAAAATCCCTCTCTGAAGCTGCCTTTCCTTTACAAATCATTTTTCACTTTTCAAAGGGTTTCTTTAATTGTCCTTTTTTTTCTCACCATTCAATGATGTTTTTGATGCCTTGAAGACAGGGAATGTTTCATTCTTGTCTCTGTGACCCTCAGTGCTGGGTACAATACATAGTAGGCACTTAATAAATGCTTGTTAATTGATTAGATGGAGACAGTTTGGCCTAATGGATGGAGTGCCAGACTTCCTCAGGAAAATCTGGGTTTGAATCCTAGCTCCTTTAGTTACTTATAACGTGAGGCTGGGGGAGTTGCTTACACTCTCTGGCCTTCAGTTTCCTCATTTGTAAAACAGGGGCAGGCTTCATTAGATCCGATGACTTCTAAGATCCCTTCCGGCTCTAAATCTATGCCCCTATGACAGATTGTTGGGTGGAATTGTTGGAAGGAATCCCAGAGGAGCTCCAAGATTTGAATTCCAGTCCCAACTCTGGCACTAACACACCATGGACAAGCAAGTCACTTTTTTACCCACAAGTTTGATTTTCCTTCTCTGTGAAATGGGAAATATACTGACAAAAGTGATCATCAAATATAGAGCTAGGAGAGACATTAGAGTTTGTTTTGTCCAGCCTCCCATTTACAGATAAGAAAACTGAGACCTAGAGAGAAGAAGGAACTTGTCAATGGTCACACAATCAGGATTTGAACTCGGGTTCTTTCCACTATGTCACATTATCTTCTCGGGGTTCGAGAGTCTGTTCCACCATTTGCATCCCTAGTGACCTTCACCTCTCTGGGACCAAGTTTCTTCATCTGTCAAACCAAGAGACTACCCTAGGTGACTTCTAAGATTCCTTGTGATTCTTTTTTAATTTTTTTTTTATTTCTTGTGATTCTAAATGCACGACGCTATGTCCGTGTGACCTTGGAAAAGTCCCAAAGTTACTTTACCTCTCTCTATTCTCATTTCCTCATCGGTGAGGCCTGCAATGCTTTCCTTGAAGGTTTATCATGAGGATTAAAACGATAACATATATTAGAGCAATAAATACCTCCTCTTATTATTCTCCTGACAGGCCAGGGCAAAGGTCACTCAGCAGAGCCATAGGAGGGTCTGCTTCTGGTGCCCAGGTGGGCTATGAAGGCCCAGCTCTATAGTCCGGGGCTAGGCAGAGGCAGAGGCCCACCGATGGTCTGGCCAGTGCTGAGAGCAGCCTTGAGTTACAACCTAAATCTTCCTGGCTGTCCTGGGGGCTCATTTATTAACCTTGAGTTATCATCCCAAGGAGACGGCTGGTTTTTTGCCACTGTATCCAACTCCTTATGGCCTCATCCATCATGTTATAGGAGAGTTCCTTTAGATGAAAATACCTACATCCGCTCCCCCATTCCACTTTCCTCCCTCCATCCCTCCTTCCATTCTGGTTTCTCTTTAACCTGGGAAGTTCGCTGTGTCAATAACACTAACTGGGTGTTAGAGGGAAGGGTTCTGGACTAAGAGCTGAGAGACAAGTTCCAGTCCTAACCTTATCAGTATCATTTTAGGAAAGTCTGTTCCCAGTTTGGGGCCTCAGATTTCTTCTCAAGGGTGGGATGGGGGGACAAAAAGGAGAGTGTTGAACTAGATAAACTCTGAGGTCTCATTCAGTACAATATCATCTCTTTAAACTTGCTGGATTTATTTGTATGTGTGGGGGCTAGATTGGAATGGGTTAATAAAATATAGTATGGTTACTATACTTGAGCAACAGCCCCTGTGTCATCAGCTGGAAGACCAGCAACATGATGTCAGGGCTGTAGCCAAGATTCAGTAATGTATGTGTGACTCTGAAGACTTGGTCCAGTCCTGCCAATCAATCAGTCAATCAACAAGCATCTATTAAATGCCAAATATTTGTGCTGAGTGTTGGGGATATAAATACAAAGTATTAGATAATCCATACTCTCAAGGAACAAACCTTCTCATTAATGTAATAAAGGGGCTTGAAGAAGGTGGTTATCAGTGTTTAACTACTGCTGATACCAAACCTTCAATAGTTTCTCCCAGGGAGAAATTTGATGCTCCTGACCTCAGTGTCTGGGATGAAGGTGAGGCAGTGTGATTTAGTGGGTAGAGCAGTGGAGTGAGAGTCAGGAGAGGCAGAACGGTACAGTGAAGAGAGCAGTTGGTGACCCTGGGTTCAAATCCACCTCTAGTGCTTAGTGCCTGTGTGATCTTTGACAAATCGATTCACCTCTGTGAGCCTCAGTTTCTTATCTGTAAAATGAGGCAGTTGAACTAGGTGACCTCTGAGGTCCTTTCTAGCTTCAGCTTTGTGATCTAAGAACTGGATCTGGATCCTGCTTCAGAATACTTACTAGCTGATTGTCTTTGGACCGAGCCTTTCTGAGCTTCATTCCCCTCATCTGTAAAAGGAATAACAACACCACCCATCTCGGAGGGTTGTTACAAGTGTCAAATGAGGTGTAATGAGCTTTGTAAAACACTTTGTAAACCAGGGTGTCCCAAAAGTCTTGGGGCAGTTTTAAGCACTAATAACTTCAGAAGAAGACATGTTACAAACTTACAACAACAAAAAACCCAGATTTGAAAGGTTAATTATTTCAATTTTACATATTGGTATGTTTCTTATTAAAATCCAATAGAACTTTACTCTTTATGCTATACACTGTGCTAGTCAATTTTTGAACTTTACTAAAACTTGGATCAGCTGCTGTTCATTGCCTGAAAGGATTGCATTTGGAACATTAACATTAAGATCATCCAGGGGCAGCTAGGTGGCATAGTGGATAAAGCACCGGCCCTGGATTCAGGAGGACCTGAGTTCAAATCCAACCTCAGACACTTTACACTTACTAGTTGTGTGACCCTGGGCTAGTCACTTAACCTTCATTGACCCACCCACCCCCCCAAAAAAACCCCACAAAAGACAAACAAAAAAAAGATCATCCAAAAGTGAGGTTTTGATTGTTGCGATATGACCCCACAAGAGGACCTCCTCTCCCACACCACTGATCTGAGAAAGCATCATCCAGAAACTGTCCACACACACACACACACACACACACACACACACACACACACACACACACACATACTCACAATGTGTAACGACACAGCTGTGTCTTGTGAAAAACTAAAATTAAAAAATGTACTATTCACAATCCTCATAACTAAATAAGTGCAAAAGAAATTTAAATACTTAAACTTTCAAATGATAGGGTGGGATTTGGGGGTAAGTTTGTAGCATTTGTATTCCTAAAGTTATTAAAGGTTACAACTGCACTAAGACTTTTGGGACATTCTGTATAACTCAGCCTGTGTGTGTGTGTGTGTGTGTGTGTGTGTGTGTGTGTGTGAGATCGAGAGAAGGAGGAAAAAGAGGCAGATGAACATAGACAGAGAAGCGATTGGGAATGAGAAATAGAGACAGAAATGGGAAAGGAAGAAAGGAAGAGAGAGAAGAAATAGAGACAAAGAGAGGGATGTGTGTGTGTGTGTGTTTGGGGGGGGGTGTGGCAGGGTGTAGATGCCTCCATAATGTTCAGGGCATTTTACCTGTCTCCAAACTATGTATCCTTCCTACCTCCTCTCTTTCCATTCATCCGCCCTGAAATGTTCCCCCATTAATAGACCCCTCATAAGACAAAGCAGGCACAATGGCGTAGTAGAAAAATGACTGAATTTGGAGTCAGCCAGCCTGAGTCCAGGCACAAGTGATGCCACAAGCACAAGCCATCTCTGAGCCTGGGTTTCCTCTCTGTAAGAGGCTGTCGTGAGGATCAAATGGGAGAAAGGCTGGGAAGGGGCTTTGGAAAATGGAAATGGCGTCGCAAACATGGGGAGCTCATCGTGCCCCTCTGAGAAGCACTGGCTGCTATCGCCTGTCTTTAGCAGCGGTACATTTGGGGTAATGACATGACAATTGTGCTGCCTGCCAGAGGAGGACTCTTTAAAGTGTCTTGGCCACCAATCCAACATTGCTCTGCGCTCATGTCGCTGAGCCTGGTACATCTGTGCTCTATTAACCAAACTCTTAAGTAGCTTCTTGAGTTATGGAATCCCACTATGTCAGCTTCCCAAGCTGGGGAGATGGGAAGGCAGGGGATGGGAGGGGCAGGGCTGAGGGGGGACAGAATGGAAGAGGGAAGGAAAGAAATCGAATCCACATGTGGAAGGCTGACATGGCCAAGGGAGAAGAGGAGGAGGCTGTCCGTCAGCTTACAGTTCTTGGGCTCTTCCTCTAGCCTCTTGGTTTCCTTAAGAATTGGGGGGGCGGTGCGCAGACAGCTAGGTGGCACAGTGGATAAAGCACAGACCCTGGATTCAGGAGAACCTGAGTTCAAATTTGGCCTCAGACACTTAACACTTACTAGTTGTGTGACCCTGGGCAAGTCACTTAACCCTCATTGTCTAAAAAAAAAAAAGAATTTGGCAGGGTTGGCAGGGAGCCCCGCCGGGTCACCGGGCATAATGTTTTATCACTGGGGCAGTGTTAAACCAGCAGACCTGCCAACGCTGGTGTGGACTCTCCTTCTGTTTGACATTCTAGTTCTTTACCCAACAATACTCCATGGGTTTCTAAGGAGCTTTCTTTCTTCTCCTGCCTGATTCTCATAGTGATCAGAGGTAACCTCCTTATATGAAGAGGATAAGATGGGAGTAGGGAAAGGAAGCCACTTGCCTGTGGCCACAGAGTGAGGTAGGGCCAAGTTGGGGCTAAAACCTCATGCTATTTATTATAAGTCTCAGCTTGTCTAAGTTCTCTGCTCTTGTACTTCCACTATCCAGGTGTCATCACACTTGTCATACTGCTGGCTGTCTCCAGCTTCTCTCCTTCATCCCTCAGAACTTCTCAAACATGGTCACCCACCCTCTCTCATCACCTTCTTTCTTCTCACAGAAAAAGGAGTATCCTTACTCCTCACTAAGGCTAACGATTTTACTTGTTCCCTCGGTCTCATTCCTTCCTGCCTTCTCCAGGACCTTGATCCAGCAGCCATCCCTTTCTTGCATACATTTTCATTCTCTCTCTCTGCTGGTTTCTTCCCTTCTACCTATTAACATAGTCAGGCTTCTCCAATCCTATTTTTTTAAAAAAGACTTCCCTCAACTGTGCTACCCCATCCAGCTTCCATTTTTCTTCTTCCCTTCATAGTTAAGCATCTTTAAATATAATACCTTCCTGCTTACCTTCAGCTCAACTCTTTACAATCTGACTTACAAGCAAATCACTGTATTCAAACAGTTATATAAAAGATCACCTTTTAATGTGCAAATGGCCGGATCCAATATTACATTGTCATCTTCCTTGACCTCTCTACAGCTTTTGATACTGTTGATCTCCTATGGGATTTTCTCCACCACCACCCCTCCCCATGACTTCAGAATTACCACATCATTTTATCTTTCTATTACTTCTTCTCTATTTCATCCCTTTCCAATCTCTTAAGGGTTCAGTCCCCAGTCTACTATATTCTCTCTCTCTCTCTCTCTCTCTCTCTCTCTCTCTCTCTCTCTCTCTCTCTCTCTCTCTCTCTCTCTCTCTCTCCCTCCCTCCCTCTCTCTCCCTCTCTCTCTCCCTCTTTCCCTTTCTTCTCTCTCTCTCTGTATGCATTTAGCTACACATAGGTCTATAAATATATAGCTATAGATACAGATATAGATATATACACGTACTCTCTTCCTTAGCAATCTCATTTGCTCCCACGGTTATAATTCCCACATCTGTGAAAATGTCCAGATTGATGTCTCTAACCTTGATCGGTCTTTTGAGTTTCATATCCTGAATTTTAGCTGCCCACAGAACATCTCCACTTGGTTGTCTCACAAGCACCTCCAACTCAACATGTCCAAACCCAATCTTAGTGTCTTTTCCCCTAAACCTGTTCTCCCCCTTCCCCAATTTCACCCTCAGATCAGTGGTCCAACTATTTATCCAGTCTCTGATATTCATAACCTTGGGATCGATTATTTTTTACTCTTCCCTCTCCCTCAACTCTCATATCTAACCAAATCAACAAACATTTATTAAGCACCCACTCTGGACAAGCTGCTACTCTAGGTGCTAGGGACACAAAGTCTTAACATCCCCTAATTTCAAGGACTTTACATTTTATTTGGGGGAAGGAGACACAAACATGATAGAACTTGATTCCTGTACATTTCTCTATTTTTCTATAACTACTCCTTCCTAGCCTCTTTCTGTTTCCGTCTTCATCTCTGTATCCCTCTCCTTGCTTCTCTGTCACTGTCTTCCTCTTTTTCTGTGTGTCTCAATCTCTAAAAGGATATTGATTTCCATGGCTTTCGGCCAGGAGGTTGGGTTTGAGATTTTTGGAAGAATGGGCTAGGTAGCACAGAGGGGGCCAACCTCTCCATCCTTTGCCTGCCCATCTGGCAAGCTGCTGCTGCTCCCATTGATGTCCCATATCTGAGTAACTTCTCCATCCCACACAGTCTGTTTGGTTGGCAGTCCAGCAGCCCAGTAAGGCTGGCAGACTAGCAGTCCAGGGTCTGACTTGGCCCTACCTGGAGGGTGGGGCCAACTCACCCATGCCCTCCCCCTCTCCAAGCCCTTTCTAATAGCTATACCTCTGCTCACGCTGTTATTTCTTTATGGAAAACCCTCCCTGCCCCACCCCCATCTCTGCTTGTGAAAATTCTACCCTTGCTACCAATCCTAACAGCATGATTCTAATTCAAATAGCGTCTCCTCAGAGAAATCTCTGATTTCTTCTAGCTAAGAGTTATCTCTCTCCTTCTATGGACCACCCCCCTGCCACTGTGCTTATAGTTCCCTCAAATCATTAGTTATCTCTTTAATTGTATTAGCTTAATTGGGCACATGTCTCATCCTCCCCCTAGATTATGAACTCCACCAAGGCAGGGACCATGTCTTAACCATTTCTTTCTCCCCAGTTGTGCCCGGAACACTTGTGGGTTCTCAATAAGTATTGCTTGGACGGACATCTGTTTTTTTTAAAACAAACAAATGAAAAAAAATCAGGCTTCCCCCTCTCCTTCCCCTAATCTCTCTGACCCATTTTAATTTTCTACTCCTGTCTCGCCCGCAGGAAAACCTACAGAAGTTGGTCCACATCGAGCACAGCGTCAGAGGCCAGAACAACCTCCTCCAGCCAGGAAGGGTAAGCACAGTGGGTGAGGCCCCTGATAAGACCATTGTTTGGGGGCCAGTTTTATTTTGGATCAGTGCAGGGTGAGACCTCAGCCCAGCCTGGCTACAGGTGGTGTTTACTGGTGCAGGCTGGGCTCTGGGCCTGGGAGGAGGAGGAGGCCAGGACCTCTTGTTCTACCTGGCCCAGGGCCAGAAGCCGAGGGCAAAGGGCCTGGGCTGGTGGCTTGCCTTATTCCCCAGGGTCAGGGCTGGTACCCGTGGTCATACGTCATGTTTCCATAGGAAGAAGCATCTATGCCCTGTGGGCAGTTCTCCACTTTTAAAGGAGTCGATGTGTATTTTTACCTCAGAGTTCACAAGAGACACCCCTGCTCCTGAGGAAGAGAAAATCAGTGAGCTTTAGTTAGGAGAGAAGGGGAACATCCCCCCGCCCTCCACCCACTATGGAAGGTCCCTGACCAAAAGAAAAAGAGATTTCCTGAGAGCTGTATATATGTTTTTAAAAACCCACAAAACTTTTCATTTATTTTTAAGAAAGAGAAATCCACCTGGTTTTAATATTATGAATAGCAAACATAAAATTCTATTGACAAACAACCATCCACAATGTCATTTCCATATTATTGCCAATTAAGGGAAAGAAGCTGAGAGAAAAAATAGAAGGTGCCTGCAGGGTTATATTTGGAACTAACAGTTATTCTTTTTCTGAGCCTTTTTCCCAAATCAAATCCAGCACTTTGGCTTAGTCAGGACCCAGTAGGAGTGAGTGGAAAGAGCCCTGGATCTGAAGTCAGAGGACCTGGCTTTGTGAACCCTATCTCTTGCTGTTCAACTACCTGTGGGACCTTGGACAGCTCATGTCACATCCCTGGAGCCTCAGCTTCCTCATCTTTATAAGGAGGGCGCTGTACTAGATTGCTTCTGGGGTCCCTATGATCTGATGTACTCATCACTACCCTTTAGGAAGAAGGAAGGGAGGGAGGGAAGAAAGGAAGGAAGGAAGGAAGGAAGGAAGGAAGGAAGGAAGGAAGGAAGGAAGGAAGGAAGGAAGGAAGGAAGGAAGGAAGGAAGGAAGGAAGGAAGGAGGGAAGGAAGAAAGGAAGGAAGGAGGGAGGGAGGGAGGGAGGGAAAGAGGAAAGGAGGGAGGGAAGAAAGGAAGGAAGGGAGGAAGGAAGCAAGAATGGAGGGAAAGAGGGAGGGAGGGAAGGAAGGAAGGAAGGAAGGAAGGAAGGAAGGAAGGAAGGAAGGAAGGAAGGAAGGAAGGAAGGAAGGAAGGAAGGAAGGAAGGAAGGAACTTATTTCTTCCTATTTATTTCCTAAGCATTTATTTAGTGCCTACAGTGCCACTGTGCTAAGTGCTTTGCAAATCTTAACTCGTTTGATCCTTACAACAACCCTGGGAGTTTTATTATCTTTATTCAATCATTATTCCAATAGGAAAGTGAGACAGACAGAAAGTGATTTGCCCAGGGTCACATAGCTACTATCTCAGGCTGGATTTGAACTCAGGTCTTCAGGCTCAGCACTCTATCCACTGCACCACCTTTACTTGCTATATCAAATATTCTGAGGCTCCATTCAGAGAAGAAGAGGAATGTATGATCTGGGCAGTGGCCCATAGCCAGAACCATATCACTTTATGTCAAGTGACACTTGCCAAGAGCAAGAAAAACAAATAAACTGGTACCAAGGGTCCGGTTCAGCCTATAAGAGAGCCTTTACCTCTGCTAATCCTTCCTGAGTGCTCGCTGGGTACCCAGTATCCTCCTAGATACTATGCATCCACAAGCATTTATAAAGCACCTACTATGTGCCAGGTACTCTGCTAGATGCTGAAGAGGAAATAGTCCCTGAACTCAAAGAGCTTACACGGTATGAGAGGAACCGAGAGGGTCCCTGCCTTCCAGGAGCACATAGTCTTATGGGAAAGAAATTCCTCTCTTTCATCGGATGACCCAGAACAAATGGCTTCTCCTCTCTAAGCCTCAGTTTCTCCATTTGTAAAACAGGGGTTAAATGATAACCATGCTGCCCTACCTCTTAGAGTTCTTATGGGGAAATATACTTTGTAAATTTTAAAGCACTATATGATATGAGTTATTATTGTTGTTAATAATATGGACAGTATTGACAATACTCATATCATTACTCCCAATAATAATAATACAATCTGGCCATAAAAGACTTAAGTGCCAGGTAACTAGTATACGTATTAAGTGCCATGAGATCAGTGGCGGTTGGATGGCCAACGAAGGCTCCTCAAAGAAGGCTGGAATTAAGATCATAGATTTAGAGCTGAAAAAACACTTAGAAGTCATCTAGTCCAACCCCCTCCTTTTACAGTGGGGGAAACTGAGGCCCACGGAGGTTCAGCAACTTGCCCAGGGTCCTACAGGTAGTAAGCCTCAGAGCTCCTTCTTTTTTTTTTTTTTAACTTTTTTTTTTAAGTGAGGCAATTGGGGTTAAGTGACTTGCCCAGGGTCACACAGCCAGTAAGTGTTAAGTGTCCGAGGCCGGATTTGAACTCAGGTACTCCTGACTCCAAGGCCGGTGCTCTATCCACTGTGCCACCTAGCTGTCCCTCAGAGCTCCTTCTTGGAGTCAGGCCTTGAAGGTTGGTCCTTTGAGGGTGAGACCCTTCCCAGGATCACTAATGCCGTCCCTGCCCCGGTCCTGTGTGCAGAAGGATGTGACTAATTTGGGGTAAAGGTTTGCTCTCCTCTTCCTTGACAAGTTTTCTGGCACATAATTGGGATAAAATGGGGACAGAGGGGCTGACCACAAGGAACCAGCTGCTGAAACCAGATTATTCCTTACAGGAATTCCTGAAAGAAGGGACTTTGATGAAAGTGACAGGAAAATCCAGACACCCTCGACATCTCTTCCTGGTAAGACTCTGGAATGGCTGGGGCCAGTTAACTAGAATTCATTAAGTGCTTACTATGTGCCAGGCACTGTGCTCAGTGCTGGGGCCCTTGCCCTCAAGAAGCTCACAGTCTCATGGGGAAGGTGGACTCCATAGACTTGTGCAGCCATAAAGAATTGTCTCTGGTGTTCTCCCCTCCCTTTCCAGCCTGCTGCTGGAGGAAGCAGTACGGTATTGTGGTGGGAAACTGCTGCTTAGTAGCTGTGTGGCCTTGAGCGAGCTAATCGAATGACTGTCTACTGTGTGAAGCACTTGCGTTGGGTACTAGGGACACAAAGATAAAATCAAACACAATCCCTGCCCTATAAGGAAATTATATTCAAACGGTGAGGGTTAGGAGGGAGGAGCAGAGATACATGTAAACACACATATGTCTACACGGGCTTATTTGAGGAGAGAGGAAGCATTGACCACTACAGGGGGTTCAGGAAAGGCAAGAAGGAAGCTAGAGGTTCTAGTCCCTTCTAGACATGGAGGACAGCTTATCCAGAGGCAGAGCGGAGATGGATGGACATACTGCAAGTGGGCCGTTGTGGCTAGAACATAGAACCCATGAAGGGGAATAATGTCCAATGATCCTGAATTGGCTAGAACCAAATTGCAATGAACTTTTTTTTTTTTTTTTTTTTAGTGAGGCAATTGGGGTTAAGTGACTTGCCCAGGGTCACACAGCTAGTAAGTGTTAAGTGTCTGATACCGGATTTGAACTCAGGTCCTCCTGACTCCAGGGCCGGTGCTTTATCCACTGCGCCACCTAGCTGCCCCTGCAATGAACTTTTAATGTCTAGCTGAGGAGTTTGTCAGTCTATGATATAGGGTTCATGATTAAAAGATTATCCTTGGGGCAGCTAGGTGGCGCAGTGGATAAAGCACCGGCCCTGAATTCAGGAGTTCCTGAGTTCAAATCCGGCCTCAGACACTTGACACTTACTAGCTGTGTGACCCTGGGCAAGTCACTTAACCCCCCCTTGCCCCGCAAAAAAAAAAAAACACACACACACACACACACACACACAAAAAAAAAAAAAAAAGATTATCCAGTTTCCTCTTAGCTTTAACATTCTATGTACTGAGACTCCCCAAGCTTCTAATGTTCAATGCATTCTCTTTTTTTTCCTCCACACGTTTTTCCTGCGCTCCATTCCTATAGCAGTTTTCTTTTAGAAGCTATTCTGAGCCCCACTAAGGTGTCTTTTGGGAAGTTAGGGTTGCCCCTTCTTCCTAGGATTAACTACATTTTCACAGGAATCATAGACTGTCAGAACTATAAGAGACAAGGGGCACCCCCATTTGTACCATGGTGTTTGGGTAAGCAGGGTTACCACTCCCTCTTATTTGGCTCTATCCTGGTATGGGTGGAACTCCTTCTGGCTTGGGCATGACTATCTCTCTAACTACTCTCAGAATGCCACACCTCTGGGAGGGGTTTTCCTCTCAAACCAAGACTGGGAAAAAGGAAAGGGAAACAAGAAAGACTCACCTAAAATACCAACCCAACTGGTCACAGTCCTCCCCCTTCTTCTCAAGACTCCTGATTTATTCATCGCCTAGAGAAATCTAGGTATGTTTTTTCTCTGTGTTGGAAATACTTAAAAAGGGATCAATAACTTTTTTTTGGTGGGGGCAGTGAGGGTTAAATGACTTGCCCAGGGTCACACAGCTAGTAAGTGTCAAGTGTCTGAGTCCAGATTTGAACTCAGGCCCTCCTGAATACAGGGCCGGTGCTTTATCCACTGCACCACCTAGCTGCCCTCAATAATTCTTCTTTAACTCCGAGCCCTCAGTCCATGGTTTGCTTGCCAAAAACAAAACAAACAAAAAATCCTACAGTTTAAAATACTTCTCTTTTCCCTGGTGCCCCTCCATTGCATATGAGCAATGGAATAATGTCAAACAGTTAAAGGACAAAGTAAATAGAAAAATAAACAAATTTTTAATAAGCTTATGTAAGCCTCCATCCTAGGAAAAGATTAAAAAGGGAAATGAAGAATTACAATTTTGGGGTCTGCATTGGTTGGAGGTGGAGAGAAAAGATAGAGGGAAGTTCAAGGATGGGGTCTGTCTGAAGCAGGCTGACCCCTGGAAGAATTAACTCTGGGGCAGAAGAAGAGGTAGCCATAAAAGGTACCAGAGTTGAACTGCAGTGGCACCTACCTTTCTCCTCCCTGCTAAAGGCACAACTTAAATTAATTACAGCCTTTCATCTAGCATGGTGCTGTCTGAGGAGTCACAGACCAGTCTAATGTAGGAATCCTCTGAAAACCTTCCTTCCACACGCCACAAAGAGAAAGGGAAAAGCTGAGATATAAGGGTGTCTGGTGGTGAAAAGATCATAGAACCACAGATTAGGTGCTAGAGGGACCCCCAGGAGTCATCCAGCCCTCCCCCTCCTTTTACAGATGGGGAAACTGAAGCCCGGAAAGAAGTGATTTGTCCACAGTCACACAGAACACAGGTCCTCTGATTCCAAGCCCCATACTCTTTTCATTGGACATCTCTAGGATGGTAGGAATCACACAGGATATAGAGTCAAAAGGCTTGCATTCAAGTCTGGGTTCTGCCACCCTTGTGCTGTGACTTTAGGGACATTACTTTAAAACCATGATGGGCCTCTGTAAAATGAAGGGTTGCGCTGAATGAATTCCAAAATCCCCTGAAAATCTACCCTTCCAGGGACAATTGTCAGCTGGCCCTCCCCAGAGGAGGATTGGGGTGTATGTGTATGTGTGTGTATGGGGGGGTCTACATGGTGTGATATGAGGGAGTAATAGGAAAAAGAGGGAGCAGCACTGTTCCTCCCCCTCTCTCCCCATCTCCTTTGTTGAGGTTCCTTTTCCTTTAAAAGGCTGTACTTGGAATTTATTTTAACCCAGTGTCCCTAAAAGGGGAATGGGTTAAGTACATGATGGGGTTTGCTTTGGGGCCTCCCGTGCCCTGAGGGTGGCCTGCAGAAAGATGTCCCACCTTATCCAACAGAGGATACAAAACAGCATCTCCTCTCTCCTCATTTGCCATCAACATCTCCTGCTTCTGTCAGCCCTTCTCTCTTTTCTGCTCCTCATCTGCTCTGGGCTGAGCCGAGTACCCAGATTGCTAGATTCTCACAAGGAAGAAAGATTCAATAGGGGCTGATGGGATTCTGCTGAGAACATAAGGGCAGATGGGATGGGATGCCAGGCTTGGAGTCACGGGATCAGTGATTTAGAAAAGGAAGAGAACTTAGAGGTCATCAAGTCCAACACCCTTCATTTGACAGATGAGGAAACTGAGGTAAGAGATGTAGGGGCCAAATTCATTATTTTACCACAGAGAGATTAGGGGACTTGGCCAGGGTCAAACAGGATTCAAGCCCAAGTGTTCCTTGAACCCAAGTCCAGCACTTTCCACACTATGCCACCACCTGTATTACTATGGGCATGTCATTTTCTCCATCTTTAAAATGAAAATAATAACACTTGTGCTCCATACCTCACAGAGTTGTGAAGCTTAAGTGAATATGCAAATTTTAAAGCACTATCTTGACATCAATTATTTTTATTTTTAACATGCAAAAATTCTACTGCCTATATTTTGGCCCCTCTTCTTGGTTCCCAGTTGAGTTACAGATAACAGAGGCTGCCAGACAGCCAAGGGTGAGGCCTCAGCTAATATAGGAAGACTTCAAGTAGTTTTGAACCCACTTTAAGCCAGTTTGGGGTTATAAAGGAGGATTCATTGTTTTTGATGTGTGTATGTGTGTTTCTGGGTTGTTATATGGGTGTGTGAGTGACCTTTGTCAGACCTTAGAGTCATCAGGCTTTCCTTGGCCAGTGATATTGTTGAATCTGGGGCTTCCTGCCAGGATGTTTCGGGTGTTTGGCTGGCCCACTTTCCCCTGAGGTCTTGGCTCCAGCAAAGGCTTTTGCACAGACTGGGCTAACTCAGCTGCACCCCCTCCCACTCACCATCCCTCTATCCCTAAACACACACCCATGGGAGGCCCCCAAGGAGGTACTCTCTCTGATCTCAGCCTTCCAAGAATTCCTCTACAAAACCTGCTGTGGTGGAATGAGAAGTAAAGGGGACAGGCAGCTTTTGGGGATCCCTCTCTGTCAAGCCTCTGCTGGGCTTGGGGGAAGAAGAAATGAGACAACTCTACAGCTGGATGTGTGTTACACACAGAGGAACCTCACTGTAAAACTGGGAATATTAAATTTTAGGGAGAAGGGCTTGGAAGAGATCTGAGAGCCAAAAAGAGAGGTGGGGCTAACTATTCAAGGCTAAGAGTTCACATCAAACTTAAGTCTTTCCCCACAAGTTCTACTACAAGTATTTCTGAGTGCCTACAATGCTCCTTGATACCCAAATTAGACACAGTCCTTATCCTCAAGCAGGTTACAGTCCAGTTGGGAAAACAAGACTCATATCCAAGACAGTGAGCCAATAAGCCTAAACACCTACTATGTGCCAGGCACTGAGCTAGATGTTGGAGATAAAAACAAAACGGTGTCTACCCTCAAGGAACTTACATTCTTTTTTATTTTGTTTTCTAAATCATAAAAGTATTTTATTATTTTCCAGTTACATGTAAAGATAGTTTTCGGAGGCAGCTAGGTGATGCAGTGGATAAAGCACTGGCCCTGGAATCAGGAGGACTTTAGTTCAAATCCGGCCTCAGACACTTGATACTTACTAGTTGTGTGACCCTGGGCAAGTCACTTAACCCTCATTGCCCCACAAAAAATTAGTTTTCAACATTTGTTTTCATAAGCTTTCAAGTTCTAAATTTTTCTCCCTCACTCCCTTTCCTAAGGCAGAAAGCAATCTGATATAGGCTATATATTAGTCATGTTGTGAAAGAAGAATCAGAGCATAAGGGGAAAACCTCAAAAACAACAACAACAACAAAAGTAGAAACAGTATGGTTCAATCTGCATTCAGAATCCACAGTTCTTTTTTCTGGATATGGAGAACATTTTCCATCATGAGTTCTTTGGGATTGTCTAGAATCATTGTAGTGCTGAGAAGAAACTTACATTTTAGTGGAGAAACAATATGTGTATAAATAATTAGGTACAATATAATGTTAAGGGCTAAAATTCTAGCTAGTCTGTCTAAAATATCTAATGAGTGGTCGCCAATAAATTATAAGCTTTAGCAAGAGTTAGACTTTTAAGCATTTATTAAGAAGAATAAGAATTTGGTAAAGAGAGAGAGAAAGGCCTAGATTCCTATCTATTAAAGGGAGAGCGCATTTCTAGCTCCGCTCTCCACCAGAGTCCAAAAAAAAAGAGTGAGAGCGAGCGCCAGTCTCTTCCTTCCTCCTCCCACTAGCCCGCGTCACTTCCTGACGCCAAAGAAAAGACTCCTGGTCTTGCCCTCAAAGACCTTCGCTTCATGGGCGGAACTCTTCTACAGTAAGTCTCCAGCAGGTGGCGCCATTCCAATCGTTACAATAATAAATATAAACATTTTATTTTGGTTTTTGATAGCCAAGGAGGTTTCAGGAAAGACCACATGGAATAGTTACCATCTGAGCTAAGCTTTGGAGGAGGCTAGAAATTCTAGGCATGGTAAGTGCACTCCAGGCAGGGGAAGAGAGAGGAGATACAATGTCCATCTGTGAGGGACAGTTATTGGCCTGTTTGTCTGAACCACAGAATTCATGAAGGGGAGGAGTAATGTGTAAGAAACCTGGTGGAGTACTCTGGAGCTGGGTCATGAAAGAAAATAAGACCAGAGGATGTGATCCAAGACAGTTGAGGTCGACAGAAAGGGCTATAGGAGAGTACTGAGGTCTGGAGTGATCAGAGAATGCTGCTTGGAAAAGGCTCTGGTTTAACTGGGCCTTAAAGATTGTGACTGGGAAGAGAAGGATGTGTGTGTGTGGTGGGGGGGGGGGGGAGGGAGAGGGTCCCTCCAAGCAGGAGAAATAGTAGGCACAAAGATACAGAGGAATATGACAGGGAGACAACCAGACTGGTTTAAGCCTAAGGTATGAGTTGAGGGAGAGTGGAAAGAGAGTGCGAGATCAGATTATGAAGGGCCTGATACAGCAGAATAAGGAGTTGAGGTTTAATATAATAGACAATGGGGAGCCATTCTAGTTTCATGAGAAAATGACAGGAGTATCTTTAAAAAAAAAAAAAAAAAGGAAGGAAACAAGCATTTACTAAGTGCCTACTATGTGCCAGGCAGTTCGATTTACAAATATTATCTCCTTTGATCCACACAACAAATCTGGGAGATAGATGTCCACTTTACAGTTGAAGAAGCTGAGGCAGACAGAGGTTAAGACATAATGGGATAGGGGCAGCTAGGTGACGAAATGGATAGAACATTGGCCCTGGATTCAGGAGGACCTGAGTTCAAAGCCAGCCTCAGACACTTAACACTTACTAGCTGTGTGACCCTGGGCAAGTCACTTAACCCCAATTGCCTCACCAAAAAAAAAAAAGACATAATGGGATAAAAATGATACTTAGAAAACTGTCATATTCCCCCTCCCATTTAATGCTCCAGTTGGAGAAGTGATGAACGCAAACCTCCCAGGTAGTCAGGAGAGACCCAGGACCCTAAAGAGGTCCCAGGTGGGTGGTGTCCCAGGGGACATGTTGGAGAAAAAGACCTCAGGCCCTTCATCAGAAACATGCCTGTGGACATAGAGCGGCCGGCAGGGCCACCCGTTGATGTCTTCTTATTATGGAAGACCACCAAATATTCCTCTTTTTCCCGGATCACCAAGTCACAGGACAGGCCCTCAGCTCCTGGAGATTAAAGGTTCATTTTCCCCTTTGTGTGTGGTTCAGAGAAAAGAGGAAAGGAAAAGGCACCTCTCAACTGGCAATTAGCAAACAAAGCCACGCTGAACATTTAATAAAATCCTGGGATGCTAATCACAGTTGCCATGGCAGCGCCGTGCGCTGGGGGCAGGTTAAAAAAAATGGGAGGGAGAGAGATGAAAATATGCCCATTCTTAATAAATTAAAAAATCAGCTTTGGAGGCTGCAGGCTCAGCAGGGCATTCTGGGAAGCAGCTGATGGCAGCCAGAATCTGCACCTTTCCTCTGTCCCTGGATGGCTTAGAATAAGCCCTGAGTGCTGCCCATCACTCTGGGGCAGCTGGTTTTCCCACTGAATTGGGAACTCTGAAGAATGGCACATGCGCACATACCCCACACTCATAGTCAGGAGATACTGGAGATAGAAAGAGCCTTAGAGATCACCTAGTCCAAACTCCTCATATTACAGAAAAGGAAACTGAGGCTGGAGGAGGGAAGGTGACTTGCCACAGAAAGTAGATGACAAGTACAGGTCTGGAAATGAGGTCTCTCACCTCTTATCCTGGCCATGGTGTAATAGGAAAGAGCACTAGGTTTGGAGCCAGAAAATCTATGCTCAAATATTGACTCTATCCCTCATTACCTATGTGACCCTAAACCAATCCCCTTAACTCTTTGTTTGGGTCTCCATTTTGTCCTCCACGAAATGAGGGGATTAGAAATGGATGGTCTAGAAGGTTCTTTCCCTAAGATCCTGAACCACTTCGCTATAAAAGGATGGAGTTAAACAGGTTAGATGAAGTCTATGGTCCCTTCCACCTCTACATCCTATGATCAATGCATGGGTCAGTGGGAAGAAAGGTAGATTTAGTCAGGGAACCTGGGTTCAAATCTCAGCTCTACCTCTTCCTACTGTGTGACCTCGGTCAAGTTACTTAACTCTCTGAGCCTCAGTTGCCTCATCTGTAAAAGGCCAGTGGAACTAGATGATTCTATGGTCCCTTGAAGCCAAAATGCATACTGCTATTATTCTGTGAGCCAGCATTTCTTCTGCCACACTATTGCCTCCAGGATCAGTTTCCACTGGCCTCTCTGGGGCACCCACCAAACAGGTAATCAAATTCCTCCACCTCCTGATAGAAGCAATTAACTGTCTTTGGAAGGAAGGGTTCTGAGGTGACAACATTTTATTCAACTTGCTCCAATCCCAAGAAACCCACCCCCCTTAGGGAGAATCCTCTGGGTACAACGCCCCCCCCCCCAAAGAGCATGGAATAATAAATAAAGGACTGGACTTGGAATCAGGAAGACCCGGGTTCAAATCCTACCTAAGACACCTGCTGGTTATGTAAGTTTGGACAATCCCATCACTCCTCTGTGTTTGTTTCCTCATCTACAAAATGAGGGTATTGGACTGGGTAGCGTCCGAAGCTCTGTATCTCTACGCCTATGATCTATGAGGATGCGCTGTAGGCTGGTATCTTTCCACATTCACCATAGAG
The DNA here is from genome assembly GCF_019393635.1 of Dromiciops gliroides. Lineage (NCBI taxonomy): Eukaryota > Metazoa > Chordata > Mammalia > Microbiotheria > Microbiotheriidae > Dromiciops > Dromiciops gliroides. The sequence goes on from NC_057861.1 coordinate 705,688,329, forward strand.
GCTCCTAGGAAGACAGTGAGATTCATTTCTCACATACCTCCACCCCCCTCCCAGAAGCCTAGTCTCCTTTCCCTCAGTAAACTGCAAGTCTGTGGAGCTCCATGGTAGGAAAACTATCCATCTGCTTTGTGTTTCTCTTTTTCTAGATGAGTGACGTCCTTCTTTACACATTCCCCCAGAAGGATGGTAAATACCGGCTGAAGAACACACTGGCTGTGTCCAGCATGAGGGTAAGCGCATGCATTAAGAACCTGTCTTGTGCCTAACTAGGCGCCAGGAAGAGACAACAGCGGGAGATGGGATTTCCAGTCTAAATGTGAAGATGAGATTTGGCCCCTACAATAAAGCACAAGAGAGGAGAGCCTAGGCTCTTGTGTTGGGCTGATTGAAAGCCCTTCACAATCTAGTTGCAGCCTGCGTGTCCAGGCTTATTGTACAATCCAAGCGAATTGACCTAATTGTAGTTCCCTAAATTCCACATTCCCATCTCCAGCCTCCATGCTTTTGCTCAACTCTATCCCTATACCTGAAATGCATTCCTTTCTCACTTTTGCTTCTTAGATTCCTTCAAGGGGTAGCTCATGTACTATGGTAACCTTTCCTGGTGCTCCCAGCTGTCAGTGCACCCTCCCTAAAACACACACACACACACACACACACACACACACACACACACACACACACTTTTGTATCTCCTAGTAGGAAGCCTCCAGAAGGCCCCTTGGAACTGTTTTTCCTTTTACCTTTGTTTCCCAGGGCTTGGTCTACAGCAGGTACTTAATAAGTGATTATTGAATTGTTGGAGTATGGGGACAGCCTCAGATACTTAATTAGCTGTGTGATTCTGGGCAAGTCAGTCCTCTGCCTCAGTTTCCTCATCTGTAAGATGGGCATAATAAAAGTGCCTACGTCCCAGGGTTGTTATGAGAATCAAATAAGATATTTGTAAAGTACTTTACAAACCTTAAAGTGCAATATAAATGCTAGCTATTATTATCATTGTCATCATTATTTAAGTGCAGAAAATGGAGAGATTAGTGTGAGCTAGAATCATCAAGGAAGGCTTCTTGGATGACATGATTCTGATATGGGTCTTGAAAAATGGGGAATCTTTGCATAAGTGGAGGAGAGGGAGGTGGGCATTCTGGGTGGAGAGAGAGGGAGAGAGGAGAGAGAAAGAGGAAAGAGAGAGGAGAGAGAGAGAGAGAGAGAGAGAGAGAGAGAGAGAGAGAGAGAGAGAGAGAAAGAGAGAGAGAGGAGAGAAAGAGGAGAGAGAGAGAGGGAGGGAGAGAGAGAGGAGAGAGAGAGAGAGAGAGAGAGAGAGAGAGAGAGAGGGAGAGAGAGAGAGAGAGAGAGAGAGAGAGAGAGAGACAGAGAGAGAGAGAGAGAGAGAGAGAGAGAGAATCCCTGCCCTCACGGAGCTTATATTCTCTTGGAAGGATAGGGTCAGGATGTGTACAGAAAAAACAAAATACAATACACTCAAAGTAATGCTATAACTGAAGGAGAAAATGCTAGTGATTGGGCAATCAGAAAAGGCCTCATCCAGGAGGTAGCCACTGAACTGTGCACTGAAGGAAGATTGTAGGAAGGTGCTAGGTCCCCAGTGGGGCTGAGCACAGGTTACAGGCGTAGCAGGTCTTTCTTTTTTAGGAATTTCTAAATTTGTGCTGGAATAGGTGGAGTGAGCTTAGACAATTTCCTTAGGTGGGAGTTTGCCTCCCTCTAGAGAATTTTCTGGGAGCTAGGGGTTAGTTCCAGTGTTGGACACTCCTTGGAAAAGTAGACTCAGTGAAATTTGGACCAGAAGGCCCCACAGTGGGTGGAGCCAGATAAATTTTGCCAAAGCCTTGGGGGGAGGGGAGGAGCCAATTGACAAAGGGGACCGTAGATGACTTTTGGAAAGGGGAAGGAGAGAAGGTTACCAGCAGCAGCAGCAGCAGCAGCAGCAGCAGCAGCATTTTCTTTTCTCCCTACCAAATGGCCAACCTAAACACAGAAGTTGTAAGATGAGGAGACTAGACTAAATGACCATGAAAGTTTCTCCCAGGGGCCTTGGAGGTCAGCAAGGCCAACTCTTGTCTTTTACAGATGGGGAAACATGCCCCAAAGAGGTTAGGTAACTTATCCAGTGTCACACAAGCTTATTGATGCCAGAATCAGGACCAGGATGCTGAAACTATGTGACTGAGTTTAAGAGTCTTAAACCTCATGGCGGTCCCTGGGGATGAACACCCAGTCAAGAGGGTGAGGACACTGGGTTATTCTTAAGGTACCATCCCCTACCTCCAGCCCTTACACTAGCACTTTTGTTTTTCCAGGTCAGCCGCCCTGTGATGGAAAAAGTCCCATATGCACTGAAGATAGAGTCAGCTGAGTCCTGCTTGATGCTATCTGCAAGGTATGGAAGAGTGAGAAGTTCTAGGAAATATAAACATTTCCCAAAATTCGAAGCCTTGGGGAAAAAAAAAACATTCTTGATTAAGTAGTTAAAAAAAGTTCTAACCCAACTCCAAAGTCTTCCAACTCTGTTAAAATTTTCTCAGCCAAGGTCTCACTGTGTAGGTCTAGCTACTGAGTAGATTAGGGTTAGGGTAAGGTCTTCTTGGGAGCCTACAGCAATTAAGAGCAGAGAAACAGCATTCCTAGCCCTTGCCTTATTATGAAACAGGGCGAGAACGCCATCTAGTGGACAAGGAAAGACCTCATCCCTTTGTGATTCTTCCCTAAGCCCAGCACCATCTTAAATTGGGTCATTTCCCCAGGGAAGCTCACATGCAGGTAGAAATTGCGTCCAAACTTATAATGATCACTTCCAAAACTTGTAGTAATGTGAGCCGTATGGCTCCACCAGAAAACAAGTTTTGAGGTGTCCAAATATGAAAATTGTGAAGACATCTCCTGTCAACAGTTCTTTCCTCTTAAACTTCCTCCTCCTCTCCCTCCTCCTCCTCCTGCCTGTAACCTTTTCCAGATAGCCAGTCAGTCAGTAAACACTTATAATGTGACTGCTATATGCTAGGCACTGTGCTAATTACCGAGGATTCAAAGAAGGGCAAAAGAGAGTCCCTGATCTCAAGGATTCTCAGCATAACAGAAGAGGGCATATGCCAACAACTATGTGAAAACGAAATATATACAGGATAAATTGGAGAACTTCAACAGAGGAAAAGGACTTGCCTTATGGGGGAAATCAAAAAAGGCTTTTTGTAGAGGGTAGAGTTTTGGTTGGGTTTCCAAGGAAGCCAGGGAGGGCAGGAAGTGAGGATGAAGAGAAGGAGAAGAGGAGCAGCCAATATAAAACTTCGAGGAACGGCTTATTGGAGGAACAGTGTCACTGGATCACAGAGTAATATAGGATCTATATACGATATCACAGAGTAATATAAGATATAAGAAGACTGGAAAGGCAGGAGAAGGACCAGGTCATCAAGGGCTCTTAAACCCAAGACATAGAATTGTATATTTTATACTGAAGATGACAGGGAGCCACTGGGGTTTCTAGAATGAGAGTGATATGGTCAGACTTGTGCTTGATAAAGATGAATTTGACAGCTAAGTGAAGGATGGACTAGAATGGAGAAAGATTTGAGTCAGAGAGGCCAACCAGAAGGATATTGCAATAGTCCAGGTCTAAAGTGACAAACGTCTGCACTAGTGTCAGAGGAGGAAAAGGGGCATGTATGAGAGATGTTTCCAAGGTAGAATCAACAAGAGCTGGCAACAGATTGAAGAGGGGAGGGCTGTAAGAGAGAGCACCTGAGGTTGGCATCTAGGTTTCAACCCTGTGTGATGGAGAAGATGGCAGTATTCTCAATGGTATCAGGAAGAGAGGAGATCTTAGGGGAGAGATGAATGGTTCAATTTGGACATGTTGAGCTTAACATTTGTGTGGGCCGGAGATAGCAAATAGGCAGTTAGAAATTCGCTTATGGAGGTTAGGGCCGGACAAGGAGACCTGAGAATCATCAGCATAGAGATGATCAGTGAATCCATGGGAGCTGATGCTCTCATGAGGCTCATCCCTATTAAGATGTTCCCTTCAAATGGCTTGTGGGATTTTCCTTGGCAAAGTCAGAAGCATTAATTTCCTTGAAGATCCTGCAAGATTTATCCAGGACCCAAAAGAGTCATAATAGACAATTACTCCCCTGGGTCTCCGTCTTCTCACCTGTAAAATGATGCTGCTGAGCTAAATTATCTCTAAGGTCTCATCCAGCTATAAATGTGATGATCCCCTACCAATGAGCTGTAATGGTGGCATTTCAGGTACCGTAACAGCCATGAGAAGTGTTTTTGGAGACAGGGGGCTGCCCAGTACTACTCAGATCTCACCATGGAAGCAGCCAAGTACTCCACCTTTATTTTAAAAAAGTCACTTCCTTAAGAGTGACTCACTCAGGATCCCAGGGCAAGAGGAAGTCAGACTCTGCTAGGACCCCTGGCTGAGCCTCAGGAACACAGCTGTTGCCGCCGGAACTAACAGCTCCTCCTTTCCCCCTCTGTTTGTGTCCACAGCTCGTGCTCAGAGAGAGACGAATGGTACAGCTGCCTCAGCAGAGCCCTGCCAGAGGACTACAAGATGCACACCCTAGCTGCCTTCCATAACAGCGTTGAGGTGAGCAGGGGACCTGGTGGCAGAGGAGAAGGCTGGCATAGGACAGCCAGAAAATTAAGATGGCATGCCATCTTCTGGCAAGATCGACCCTAGAAAGGAGAATGAAGGCAGCATTGGAGAGTACCGGGACCTGCCTTTGAGTCCCCCACTCCACCATTATCTAACTTCGTGACCTTGATCTAGTCACTTCCCCACTCTAGACCTCAGTTTCTTCCTGTGTAAAATGAATGAGGTGAATGAGAACATTTCTAAAGTCTGTTATAGCTTCTAAGACTCTGATTCTATAAGGCAGCATCCTGCCACATACAAGGATAATTAGAGTGCACATTTATACAATGGGCAATGTTTACAAAGTATTTCACAAAAGTTTTGTGGGGAGAGAAGCTGGTTCACTTCTGCTCTGGTACCCCCAGTGCCCAGCACAGTGCCTGGGAGCATAATAGGTGCTTGACTAAACAAATGTTGGTAGAACTAAATGCTGTTGTCAGATCGCCAGCCCTTGTCCCACCCTAGCCAGTGATGCTAATGCTATGACCATCCCCAGTTTCTATTACTGTCTATGATGAGGGTCTAGGGGAAAGAAGAAGAAGCGCTTTTCTCTCTCTCCCACCCAATGGCAACCAAGTCACACAGAAACATAAGCTACCCCTTCCTATATGGGACCCTGGGGAAACTACAGCTATGCATCTTACTCTTAGGTTAAGGTCAGACGATCTCAGAGCAAGAGAGGCCTTAAGGGTCATCTGATTCATCTCCTTCAATTTAAAGATGAGACAGGGCCAGAGAAGAAAGTGCTTTGTCCAAGGTCCCCTAGCATGACTAGGCCAGGACTTCAACCTCTTTGTACCACATTCATTCCCCTATTCCAGCTAGGGTTAGTTAGCAAAGAAGGGGAGGGCTTTAGGGCCCAGATGCTTGGCCTACACTGGCAACCACAGTGCCAAGGAAATCACAAGAGAGATCAAAGAAGCCTGATTTCCAGTCAGGAGGGATTTCCAGACGGGTTGGGAAGTCCTAGCTACCAGCTCAGTAGCAGTAAAAGGCAAAGACTTTTTGAGATCTACACGGTGGGTAGGAGGAAGGGAGGGGAATGAGGGGGATGGGGAAGAGAATAAGGCATTTTTTCACTCTCTATTTGCTGCTTTAGATCCGAGAAAGGCTTGGCATCTGCCTGGGTGAGAGGCCCCCTACCTTGGTGCCTGTGTCCCATGTAATGATGTGTATGAACTGTGGCTGTGACTTCTCCCTCACCCTGAGACGCCATCACTGTCATGCTTGCGGAAAGGTAGGTTGGTGGGCTTCTACGCTTGGCCCTGCCATCAGAATGGGAAGACAAGAGTCTATAACTTGTGTGACAAGAAGGGAGCAGGGGGGCAGCTAGGTGGCACAGTGGATAAAGCACCGACCCTGGATTCAGGAGGACCTGAGTTCGAATCCAGCTTCAGACACTTGACACTAGGTGTGTGACCTTGGGAAAGTCACTTAACCCTCATTGTCAGAGAGATAGAGAGAGAGAGAGAGAGAGAGAGAGAGAGAGAGAGAGAGAGAGAGAGAGAGAGAGAGAGAGAGAAGGGAGCATTTGCAGGGGCTCTACAGCCTGGGTCAGGGAAACCCACTCAGTCTTTGAGGTCAGAAAACTTCTAGGTAGTTGGAGGGGAAGGCGTCCTTAAGGAGGACTGAGGAAGAGTAGTTTGGGAAGGAAAAGACATGGATTAGCAGAGTGGGAGTGGGGCAATTTTCCTTTCCCAAACTAATCACGAGCCAACAAGATGAAGTTTCCATGGTATAGGTTTGAGTATAGAAATGGAAAAAGAAAGATTTGGAGTACAAGTGCCTGTTATGATTCCTTGGTCTGAAACCTTTACTGCTTATTTGACCATGGGAAAGTCTGTCTCTCTCTCTCTGTCTCTGTCTGTCTGTCTGTCTGTCTGTCTGTCTGTCTGTCTCTCTCTCTCTGTCTCTCTACACACACACACACACACACACACACACACACACACACACACACACACACACACACACACACACATTCTTTATACTAGTTTCCTAATGAACAAAATAAGTGACTTGTGCCATCCAGAAAAGAGGTCCTGGACTCCTCTGGGCATCTAGGGAACCGACAGACCCCTTCTCAGAATAATGTTCTTAAATGCATAAAATAAATTGCAGGGGGCTCCAAAGGAAACCAAATGTACTGAAATATAGTCATCAAATAAAAACAAGTTCACGGATTCCAAGTTAATAACCCCCGATCTAAATGGCTTCTAAGGCCCCTCCCGTCTTCTGTTGTTGCAGATCGTTTGTCGAAACTGTTCGAGAAATAAGTATCCCCTGAAGTATCTCAAGGACCGGCTGGCCAAAGTCTGTGATGGCTGTTATGCAGAGCTGAAGAAAAGAGGAGGGGATGTCCCAGTGCTGTTGAAAGGTAATAGAGATGATAAACATGAAGCCTAGCCAGAAGCCAAAGGAAACACTGGGAAGAATTGTTGGGTAGACATTAGCCTTGGAAAAAGCCAAAGCCCTGCTCTTCCCAGCCTAGCCACTGCGCTCCTTTCTGTCGTTCAGATCAGATTTCTCAGTTAACTCTCGTTTGCTTGTTTGTTTTTCTTCCCCCTTTCCTCCTTTTTCTTTGTTACAGAGCGGCCAGTGAGCATGAGCTTCCCCATGTCGTCATCCAGGTTTTCCAGTGGTGCTTTCTCTTCTGTCTTCCACAGCATTAACCCCTCTGCCTTCAAGAAACAAAAGAAAATCCCTTCAGCTCTTACGGAGGTAGGATCAAGGCTATCTAGCAAAACGCAATGAGAATCATTGCCAAGAAGGATTATTTGTGTGCATCGATGTAAACAGATGCTATTGGTCTGTGTTGGCATCTTTATCATTTGTTCTCATGTCAGCTTTCATGGGACAGCATTGAAGGAAATAACAGACAAATGGAGAATAATTCAGATGACTTTCATGCTCGTTCAACCCTGATTCCTTGGGCCTCTCTTAGCTTGCCCTAATCTTCCCTTGCAAAATCCTTTTTCACTGAAACTGAAAAGACTTGATTCTGGAAGGGTAAAAGGACTTCTTGACTGAAGAGGCCATGGAAAGAGATTGTGCAGTCCCCCTATCTATAATGCAAATTTGGCTCTGAGGGTGAATTAAAACTTAGCAGGAGGTGGGGGCAGCTAGGTGGTACAGTGGATAGAGCACTGGCTCTGGATTCACAAAGGACCTGAGTTCAAATCTGGCCTCAGATACTTGACACTTACTAGCTATGTGACCCTAGGCAAGTCACTTAACCCTCATTGCCCCACAAAAACAAAACAAAACACAAACACCTTACCAGGAGGTAGGGAAATATTTGAGATAAAGGAAAGGCAGCCTTCACAAAGAACAATGTTCTCAAGTCCCTTTGACATTGTTTCTCTCTCCTTCTTCTTTTACTCCTTCTTTCTTCCCCAGCTATAGCCTACACCTTCCAATGATATCTAGTGGTGTCCATGGACACCAGCTGAACATCACTGGCAGTCTTCAGTGTAAAAGAAATTGGCAACCCTTGGATTAGTACATTCTGGGGGGATCCCTTATAGAACCACAATTCTCTAACCCTAAGAATCATTAGGAATTTTTAGAAAGGGCTTGTCTGAATCAGACCTACATCAGAAAATTGCTATTAGTCAAAGGCCATCACCTATCATCTAGTTACTGTGTGTTTGATAGGATCAGTAAAAGTCCAGTGATAACTATACATTAGCATCACCAAACCCTTCACCCTCCCAATTCTTCCTGGCAAGTCCTTCTATGTGAACATCAAGATATATATCTTGTGACATATATCCCAGGCCATCGGCATGGGCTATTTTGAGTCTCCAAAAGTCCCATTTATTGTGGCTCACTCCATGAGCATATAGTTTCAGAAAAAAAGCAAAGGAAAACTCAACTTACAACACTAAGAGATTTTGGTTGGGGCTGGGGAGAGGAGTGGAGTTAGAGGGAAGGGAGTTGGCATCAAGAGTCTTTCTTTTGAGGTATACAGAAAAGTTTGTTATTGCTTCTTTCTTTCCCAAAATGGAGAAGCCTTAAGTTATGGGGGAAAGCACTGAAATAGTTGGTGTAATGGAAAGAGACCCTGATGCTGGAACTAGCCGTGCCGTTAACTCGCTATATAATCACGGACAAACCACCTCAACTTTCTGTGTTTCTACATCGCATCCCATGGTTTCTGAGCCCTTTCTCAAGCTCCAACAATGTGATTTCTAAGCATCTTATTGAGTAGATAAATGCCCCTAGGAAAGTCTCCGCTAAGAGCTGAGAAACTTTGAGTTCATATTTAGATGTCAGGAATATGGTTTCTTCTAAAAGAATGGAAGACATGAGTCTACATATGTTAAGTTGCAGCATTAGTCAAGAGTTGACTTCTAGATTGGAAGAAAATTTCTTTAGCAGTACCACAAGGGGGCAGCACACGTATGGGGGAAAAACCCAGTGTTGCTTCATTGCAAGTCTGTAATATAGATCTTTTGAGTTGTTCAGCTCCTTACTTTACAGAGTCTGGCGTTCTTCATGAATTCTTAGGATTTATTCAAAGCATCTGATTTCAAGCCATTTTTTGTATTAGTTTTCCTTTCTGCCTGCATCACATGTTCCATTCTTCACACTGTGATATCCTAAGTGGGAACTGTATCCCTAGCCAGTGGGCACCGTGACTTGTGTGCTTTAACCCTGACAGGTGGCAGCCTCCGGAGAGGGATCTGCTATCAGCGGCTATCTGAGCAGGCGTAAGAAAGGCAAGCGACACTGGAAGACACTTTGGTTTGTCGTCAAAGGCAAAGTCCTCTACACCTATATGGCCAGTGAGGTACTAAGACTCAGATCTGATGCCCCCTCTCTTCTCCCAGGGTGAGGCCCTCAGTTTAAGCTCAGTCCCTGAAATACCAACTTGAGATCAACACCTTTAAAAATGCACAACCCGGGGGCAACTAGGTGGCGCAGTGGATAAAGCACCGGCCCTGGATTCAGGAGGACCTGAGTTCAAATCCGGCTTCAGACACTTGATACTTACTAGCTGTGTGACCCTGGGCAAGTCACTTAACCCTCATTGCCTTGCCAAAAAAAAAAAAAAAAAATGCACAACCCACTGTCCAGAGTTCGAAAGCACTTACTAAATACCTATTATTTGCCAGGCACTGGGATAGACTCAGGCTACAGACAGAAAAGGGAGAGTCTTTGCACCAAACAGCATCCATTCTACTGGTGCCCTGGGCCATATTACAGTTAGTCTGTGATGAAGTCTTTGCTTTCACAGAGCTTGCAATTTCTTTGGAGAGATAAGACTTTACACATGTAAAACAGAAAACTGTGAGATAGTATAAAAGAACATCCCCAAGGGGCAGCTACTTGGTACAGTGGATAAAGCACCAGCCCTGGATTCAGGAGGACCTGAGTTCAAATCTGGCCTCAGACACTTGACACTCACTAGCTGTGTGACCCTGGGCAAGTCACTTCACCCTTATTGCCCCACCAAAAAAAAAAATGGGGCAGCTAGGTGGCGCAGTAGATAGAGCACCGGCCCTGGAGTCAGGAGTACCTGAGTTCAAATCCGACCTCAGACACTTAACACTTACTAGCTGTGTGACCCTGGGCAAGTCACTTAAGCCCAATTGCCTCACACACACACAAAAAAGAACATCCTCAACAGACCAAAGCCAAGAGTTATGGGCAGTAAGGAAGGTGCTTCGTGTGGGGGCTGGAGAAAACAGGATGTTTCCTGGCCCCAGTGTGTAGCATTCTCATTATCAGTACTCCTAACATTGCAGCCGAATGAGTCCAATTATTGTCTAGGAGACTAATATTCCCTTCCCTCAAAAAGGCAGCCTTTATTTCTCAATAAGTTCAGTAAGAGTAGAGACTGAGAGGTTCATTACTACCTAATTTATTTTAGTTATCAATGTGACCTTGAGCAAGTCAAGAGTCTTTTTGTTTTTGTTTTTTGTTAAAATAATGAGAGGCATCCTTAAAGCCAGAAGAGCTAGGTTCAAGTCCCATCTTTGAAAAAAATACAGGGGGAGAGGTAAGCTAGGTGGCACAGTGGACAAAGCAATGGCTCTGGATTCAGGAGGTCCTGAGTTCAAATGCAGCTTCAAACACTTGACACTTACTAGCTGTGTGACCCTGGGCAAGTCACTTAATCCTCATTGCCCTGCCAAAAGAAAAGGAAAAAAGAAAAAAATACAGGCTATATGGCTCTGAGTGAGTCAAGGCAAGCTTTTGAGCCTTCAAATTGAAGATAAGGGGTCGACTTTCATTGGTACAGGTATTTCCTCATCCAGAACTTTTCTATCCCAATAAAATAATTGAGCCAGGCTCTACTCTTCTGTTAAAATAGTAGCACCATTTAGGGTTAGTAAGAAAAATGACCATGGCTGGTAACAATCATATTTCAAATAAAATTGTTTCATTTATTTTGAGGAAGCAAATACTGAATTGTATCATTTATGTCCATTCAAATCTTTCTTACTGGCACCGCGACCACCATCTTAAGCTGGTGGGAAAAACTGATAGAGGCCAGACATTAGGTCCTGCTAAGGATAGCAAAGAATAAAACCTGTCTACAATGTAACTCTGCAGGACCATGAATTCCTCTTCTCACAGCTCACTTTCTTTGAGACGCGTGTTCATTGCACAATGTGGACTGATGATACCATTGTAAGTCTGTACTCACAGATATCAACTTTGAGCATGTTAAATTCCATACCAATTTTAAAAGGGTTTTGTTTGAGAACAGCTGTGCAAAGTACACCAGAGCATCACAAAAGGTTTTCAAGGCCAGGGAAAAGGCTGTGTTAATTAGCATGTCATTCCTATTCCTTATCCTGGACCCAGACTCCAGCAATATGGCTTTTGCTAATGTTGCCAATCACCTACTCTGCTCAAATCAACTAAATGAGCCAAACATTGAGATGCTGTCATTTGGAGGCTTACAAACTCAACCCTATATAGAAAATAAGAATACTGGCATCATCCTTCTCCTTCATTGCTCCAACCCCCACCATGATATTTGTTGATTTGACAATAGTAGAAAAAGCTAGGGGAAATGACCCATGCTTTCTCTACCCTGCTCTCTAAAGAAGAGGGTTATCCTAAATCAGCTTTATGAGAGGCACTGGCCCAGTCCTGGTCTGGCCTGAACAAGTTGGATACATGAATGAAGGATTTCAGCCTCCAGGGCTACCATCTGGTGCCTCTCAAAACCAAGGGATCTGCTTTGAAAAACGTATTTGCTAATTGCATTCTGACAGACTGCTGAATATTGGGTAGTTAGGCTCCTTTACACAGAGTACAGCTCTCAGGAGACTGCTTGGCTGCTCTTGCCACATTTGGTCTTTAAGCAAGGATTATGCTTAATTGTAGGAGTTTTTCACCCTGAAGCCAGTAGCCGATGCAGTGGACAATCCTTGCATTCCTCACTGAATACACTGTTTTTAAAAAAGCATTGCAGGGGCAGCTAGGTGGTGCAGTGGATAGAGCACCAGCCCTGGAGTCAGGAAGACATGAGTTCAAATCCAGTCTCAGACACTTAACACTTACTAGCTGTGTGACCCTAGGCAAGTCACTTAACCCCAATTGCCTCACTAAAAAAACAAAACCAAAACCAAAAAAGGCAACGGCTGCATTGAGTGAGCTGTCCAATCCTGTGTAGCCTTCCCACGTTCCCAGTTATTCAGAATTGGGGATATAGGATATTTGGGACTTTGATCATCTTTATTATGTAGAATGTGAACACGTTCATTGCTATCACCTTGAGAGGGCTGAAGATACTTACCAGGCCTGTTTAATCATTAGCCTATTGTACATTCAGTTTTATTAAGGAGGGATTATTAAATCCCAGTGTTGGGAGGTGATTTGATTTGGTCAGGGGCTTGAGGTGCAAAAGGCTCTGAGCCTACAAAGGGGAGCCAATAGGTGGGCAGTGGAAGTTATCCAGAGAGACCTAAGACAGAGCAGAGGTCCTGTCTTAACCCTAGAGTGGGGAGTTAACTCTATAGATTAGAATAGTGCAGTGCCCCCTTCTGGCCCCTACCTTTCTAGTCTCAGAAATGACAAGTCATCGGCTGTAAGGCCTCATGTTGCCAAACCTTAGACCATGTGGTTGAGAGTCTGTGCTGACACCATCCCTTTATCTGCAAGGTGCCATTAGGATGCACATGATAAGAGTATCTCTCTAAATGTCCGAAGTTTAAGCCTCTCTTTTCTAGGTCCAGTCCAAGGGGGTGGGGTGGCACAATAGCTCAATGGACAATAATCTGACATAATCCAATAATGCCTCACTCTCAAAATGAGACTTAATTCACTCCTCCTTCATGAGGCAGATACCCTGATCCAGGAGGTATCTCTAGCCCCTTCATTGGGCACATCCACACCCTCTATAGAGAAATGTAGTCCCAAGCAAAGGCTCACCGGTTTATAATTTCATCAAGTTGACCAGGCCTCCCTGATCAATCCTCTGATCAGTCAAACACATATAACTACAGAAGGAAAAATAAACTCATCTTGGAAACTAGAAAAATCAAGGTCTTAAGAGCAGCCTGGGTGACATTACTTAAAAGATATCTGCACGTGGATGAGCCCTCAAATGAAGGTGAAAATAAATATAGCTTCAAAGTCATTTATTCCAGAAACATAAATTTATTCTACTGACCAGAATCACTTTCAGTTTTAATTTAAAAAGTGGGGGAGGGTGGGAGCAGCTAGGTGGGTCAGTGGATAAAGCACCGGCCCTGGATTCAGGAGGACCTGAGTTCAAATCCGGCCTCAGACATTTGACTAGCTGTGTGACTCTGGGCACATCACTTAACCCTCATTGCCCTGCAAAAACCAAACAAACAAACAAACAAAAAACAGGGGAGGGTTTGGTATGGAGGTTTATCAGTTAAACATTTTTCCATCCTTGAACTCATACATGAAAAGTGAAGGCACAACAATATCCCCTCATTGCATGCCTGCAATCTAATCCTCCTCGCTTGGTTTTTGAGTTTAAAAAAATCACCACCAAATAAACCAGAAGTGCTTACTTTTCAAGAGCAGCAGAAACCGTAGGCAGGATGACCATTTAAAAAGCTGCCCATAACACTCCTGCCTTTCTATCACAAGAATAATGAGTCTTCAGGAGTCAGATCTGAGCTAACGAGAGGATATATTAGTGAGGACGTGATCGGTACCAACTCCCCTTGGTTATGGTGCCTTGTCCTCTGCTCCAGATATGGGTACAGTGTATTGTAAGGCTAGTCCCACTGTCTACTTCTGTGCTTATAACATACAAAGCATATGTCTAACACAACTCAATAAACATTTACTGATTGTCTACTCTGTGGAGTGAGGAGATCTGGGTTCAAAACCTGGAATGCTTGCGACTTTCATGACCCTGGGCAAGTCATGACCTACATGGGCTTGAGTTTCCTGATTTGAAAAGTAGACCACATAGCCTTTAAATTCCCTTCTAGCTCTAAGTGTACAAAGTCTGATGTGCAAAGACATGGCATGTACAAGCCCTGGGGGAGATACAAAAATGAATAAAACACAGTTCTCATCCTGTTACACGACAGTAGAATGACATATTCTGGGTCTTCACCAACAATAATGATAACACAAGTGCAGTGCATATTTGAAGAAAGATACCTAACATTATTTTTCCTTCTACCTCAGGATAAAGTAGCTACCGAGAGCATACCTTTGTTGGGTTTCACCATTGCCCTAGAAGAAGGAAACCGAGAATTAGGACTTGTTTTTCATCTTTACCACAAGCAAACTCTGTTTTACAGCTTCAGAGCAGAGGATGCCAATTCTGCACAGAGGTACTAAGAACTAACTAGCCTAGGATCATAGACCCTTTCCCCCCTACCCCTCATCCCTCAAAGGGAAAGGACCCATTCATTATTCCTTGAGCTTCTTACATCCCCTAACAACTAGCAGTACAACTGACCGTGACTTTGTCATTATGAGAATTCCTGTCTTTATAACCAATTGACTAGGATGTTATAGAACAAGGAAAATGAAAGCATCCTTGGTGTTTGGGGATTCCTTTTATACTCTCAATACCATACCGTTTTAGGTGGGAGGAAAAGATTTTGAACTTTGGGTCTGAAAGCCTGGGTTCAAAACCCAACTTTAGCCGATGGCTGTCTATGTGATCTCGGGCAAATCATTTTACCTCTCCTCATCTATGAAATGGGGATAATAATCCCTGCCCTGCCTACTTTGGCCCTGTACGCACAGACCACCATGTACACATAAAGTGCTTTGTAATCGGAAACATAAATGTGAATAATTATTACTATCCATCTAATAAAACGTGCTCCTGCTTCTCTGTTTTGCAGATGGGTTGAAGCCATGAGAGATGCGACTGTATTATAGCAGTTATCATTCAAGTGGACTTGGACTACAGACTCTTAGATTTATATAAGTCCCCAAAGACCCTTCTTTAAGAAGCTCTATATGGTGTATCTCAATTCATCTGGACGTACACACTGGATTGGAAAAGCGGGTCTTCTTTTTTTTTTTTTTGCTTCAACCCCCTTTGATACACAGTTTCACAAGTGAAAATTTTAATATAAGTAATATTTATGCCCCCCCCTCCTCCTTTCCATTTTTACATGTTCAGCCTATGCTCTAACTTCCTTCTTTATCCATTAGGGAGCTGATTCAATGACATAAGGATATGGAAAACAAACTTGATAAAGAGAATTGTTAAATAAGTCAGATACATAAGCAGTATTGGATATTTAGTAGAAAATGAGGCTTTTAAAGTTTTCCTTATTGTGAAATACTATCGACTCTTAATTTGGTGGATTTGGGTGCCTACGGTGAAGTAAAAATGATGCAGAAACAGCCAATCTCATTTAAAGCACTTTATTGTTTTACTGAACTGTAATCTATATTGGGTTGTTGTTTTTTTCAAGTAATTTACTTAAGTAAATAACAGATAGAGTCCTGTGGACTAATTTGCCACCAGTACTATTCCAAGTACTAGCATAAAATTGTATCCCGCAAATGAGTAATCATTCTTCCTTACAATGAGGGAGCAAATGCATGTAGCACCCTATGATACAGTAGAATATCTGTAGTTCAGTGGCAAGGACTGGAGTATTTTCTCTCTTCCCATTTATAAATGTTACATAAATAATGGAATAATTTATTGAGTGAAAGACTTCTTCCTTCCCACTGAAGCACTTAAAAATGCACTACTCCTGAAAACTTCCATGTTAGCTAATGCCACCTCCCCTGAAAATTACATCAGAGACCCCAAGAATCAAAGGGATATTTTAATTTATTGTATGCCTTCCTACAATTTAAATCTGATGCATTCTCATTGTTAGAATTGTATTTAATAGAACCTATACTTACTTTAGAAATGGTAATTCTACTTTATTAAGGCCTTCTTTGTTTAGAGAGAGAGAGAGAGAGAGAGAGAAGAGCAAATGCAATAGGTTAATTCATTTTCTTAGCAAATGGTTCTAGACATTTGGAATGAGCCTAAAGTACTTGTTAGAAAGTGCTTGGTGGAAGATGCTTCTGATCTCCTGGGGCTAAAATCATCTTGTGCTGACTGCTGTTGGTCATTAGGCTTTCCAAGTTTTATACATACCTATGTATGTATCAGATTGGGCTGGGGTGGGGGCCAGAGGGAGGGATTCATGTTATTCTCATTGCAATAAAAAAACAATCTAGCATATTTTACTGAATAATCTATCCAAAAAACCCAAAAGACATTTATGTATAAACCTTTGTATAAAGTACCACTTCAGAAAATTAGCCACATTCAACGTTTTCAGGGGAAATTTTCCTTCCTAATTTGCCTTTCTTTCTTTAAATGTTTGCATTAAAAGTTGAATTATTGATTCAAAAGGTAACTGATTATATACATTTATTATTTTCTCTTTGGAAGTCATTAGTCATCAAATTTGTTTAGATGTCTTCAATGAAGCCATTAAAGCAAATCACAATTTAGAAAAGAGACAGTTATCATTTCTACAGGTTGCATTACTGAATATGACAAACAACACCTGTCCAACCAGATACCATATAAGAAACTTCATATTTTCCTAACCTACTACTTTTGTTCTCTGTCATACACACTAAGTCTAATTTCCCTCTAGAGGAGATATGACATGCTGGATAGACAGATGGTCTCAGAGTATAGATGACCTGGGTTCAGGTCCCATCTATGACATCTCGGCTGAGCCCTTTCATTTTCAAGTGTCCCATAGAACTCTAAGACTCTAAGTCACCTAACAGTGGCCAATCCACATTGGTAGGGGGCATTTCCTGAAATCACAGGTATAGACCAAAAGAAACAAACCAAGCAAATTATTTCTGGTCTTTTTCATACATAGGTGCTTTATTCTTATTTTCATACAATTGTTCTAAGAGAATAATAATATCCAAGTGCTAACATTGAGTATAATTTCATGACCAACTATGTGGCAAAGTGGTTTGGAGTCAGGAAGACCTGAGTTCAAATCCAGCACAAGATACTTATTGGTTATGTAACCCTGGGCAAGTCACTCAACCTCTCTGTGCCTCAGTTTCCTCATCTGTAAAATTAGGAGAATGATAACACCTACCTCCCAGAGTTGTTGTATGGATAAAATTATTTATTTTAAGGTACTTTGCATACCTTAAAATGACATATAAATGCTAGATACTGTTATTATTATTCACCGGCAGGGGTAACCTGAGCCCCATGTCCATTTGACTGCCGGTCTGTCCTCTGGACTTATGTTTATGACATTTGCTATTCTACTAGGTCTTCATATATTGATTTAAGCCTTTCTGTAGTCCTTTTTTGCTGCCTGGTCTAATTTCTTACATCTGTCCCCAACGCTTTATCTATTAAGCTTAATTAAGACTGTCAGGCATTATAGTAGATGTGAAATGCTAGGGGCACCTTGTCTCTACCAGCCTCATAGATCTTGAATGGCTGCAAACTTAACTGCGGTTTTTTATTACTCACTTTTTTTTTATTATTTGGGGGGGGGCAGGGCAATGAGGGTTAAGTGACTTGCCCAAGGTCACACAGCTAATAAGTGTCAAGTGTCTGAGGCTGGATTTGAACTCAGGTCCTCCTGAATCCAGGGCCGGTGTTTTATCCACTGTGCCATCTAGCTGCCCTATTACTCACTTAATCTCAGAATTTGAGAGATGAAAGGGACCTCCTGGTCCAAGCCACGGAATCCTCGAGCACATCCAGCCTCTACTTGCAGGCATCTAAGGCAGCCCATTTTACCCCGTTTGTTGGGAAGTTTCCCCACCCTGACATCAAGCCCAAACTGATCTATTAGAAACTTCCATCCATTGTTCCTGGTCCTACCCTCTGGAACCAAACAAGACAAGTTTATCTAATTCCTTCTCCCCTTGACAGTCCTTCCGATTCCCCTCCTCGCTCTCCTCCAGCAGAAACGAGCCCATTTCCTCCAACCGGCTCTGCTGAGACATGGACTCAAGGCCCATCCATTCCTGGCTGCACCCTCTGCCTGCTCTGCAGAGCACAGCAGGGCCAGGCTGCACAGGAGAATGAAAAGAACATCAGATTGGCAGACAGAAGCCCCCAGCCACTTACCAGCCCTGTGCCCTTGACTGAGTTACATCCTCACAACAAAACTCACTTTTATTTAGTATTTCATGGCTCAAAATGTGCTTTCATGGGGGAAGTGAAGGTAAAGAAAGGAGGGAAGGGAATAAGCACTTGGATAACACCAGCTATACGCCAGGCACCGTGCTGAGTGCTTCGCAATCATTATCTCATTTGATCAGGGGGTCATAGATGTACAAGTCGAAGGAAATCCAAAGGTCATTTGGTCCAGTTCCTTCATTTAGCAGCTGAGGAAAATTCTGAGGAAAGGCAAGGTACTTGTTCAGGGTCACACAGATAGTAAGTTTCAGGGGCAGAATCTGAACCCAGGTCTTCTGACTCCAGAGTTAGAGTGTTCCATTTTAGCAAACGATCTCCCCTTATAATTATACTTAAGGAGCTTCCATTTCCTCTTCTGGTAAATAGGGAAAATAGACTTTTTCCTTACAGGAAAATTACATTTGCCTTACAGGGCAGTTTGAAAATCAAGGGAGATAATTGATATGGAAACACCACAAATCTTTTTTTTAAGTGAGGCAATTGGGGTTAAGTGACTTGCCCAGGGTCACACAGCTAGTAAGTGTTAAGTGTCTGAGGCCGGATTTGAACTCAGGTACTCCTGACTCTAGGGCCGGTGCTCTATCTACTGTGCCACCTAGCTACCCCATTTTTTTTTTTGGTGGGGCATTGAGGGTGAAGTGACTTGCCCAGGGCCACACAGCTAGTGAGTGTCAAGTGTCTGAGGCCTGATTTGAACTCAGGTCCTCCTGAATCCAGGGCTGGTGCTTTATCCACTGAGCCACTAAGCTGCCTCCAAAACACCCCAAATCCATCAAATACTATACACAAAAGTAAGGGATCACAAAATGAATTTCAAAGTGTTTTCATATCCATTTTCTCATTTGAGCTTCAAGAGATAATATAAGAAATATCTATCTTGCCCTTTAGAACCAAAGAAAAGATAATATCCACAGTTAAACGGAACTGGCTAAACAGGAAAACAGCAAGAAAGAAACAATTGAGACTTAATTCCTTCCAGATCCTTGGATCTCCCTTGTCCCACACAAAGGATCTGTTTCATTTTTAATTAACATCCTATGAACATATTCCAAATAATCTGTAGGCACACTGCTGCCAATCCTTCATAGGAGTGGATGGCAAATGATATCAAGCTATGACAGAGTTGCAGGACTTGAATTCAAATTCTACTATGTGTCTGTGTTACCTTGGGTGAATCACTTTACTTTTCTGGGTCTCAGGTCCAAAACTTAGACTACAGAAGATCTCTAGGATCCTAGGATGTCTCATAGAAAAGGCAGAGACCCTCGAAGGAAGCTTTGATTGGTGCCAACTTCTAGAAACTGATAAATATCCAGTGATTTCATTTTTAACACAACATACCCGTCAACTTAGAATATTTTTACATCTTTCCAGAACTTCAGATTAAATGAAAAAAAGAAACAAACAAACCCAAACCTGGATTCACCTTGACTAAAAGTGTAATATAATATTTAAACTGCTAATTATGACTAGTTCAAAGTACACTACAATCCATAAAACAACCGCATATAAAAACTACTGTTGGAAGTAGGCCGTGAGTACCAAGGGTGCAAGAGGCTTTTCCATATACAAAGACCCCCAATCAGTGGAGAATAAATTATTTCCCTAACATTTGCCCACCAGTACCACACACCTGAGGGCTTACAAAGCACATAGCAAATACTGGGATCAAATGAGATCGTAGATGGAAAGAACTCTGCAAAACTTAAAGCACCATACAAAGGCTGTCTGTTATTATTACTAGCATAAAATCATGCCCTGAATGTGTATAAATGACTCTTTCCCTGAAAATAAATGAATGTATGAAAGCATACTAATGTCTTCACACTCATCAGGATAGTGTGCCAACCAAAAACAAAAGTGTAGACAAAAAAAGTGTCAAGTTAAAATGTCTACCAAAGAGTTTACTCCATGAACCTGGCTTCTAAGTGCTAGGCTAATCTGTCATTGACCACATACTGGTCATTCGGAAAAGGTAGAAGTTAATATTACACAGTAAAAATAAGTTATACATATATATACATACATATATACATACATATACATATATATATATATTTGCGAGGCAATGGGGGTTAAGTGACTTGCCCAAGGTCACACAGCTAGTAAGTGTCAGGTGTCTGAAGTCAGATTTGAACTGAGCTACTCCTGAATCTAAGGCCTTATCCACTGTGCCACCTAGCTGCCCCCAAAATAATATATTTCAAACAAAAGAATGAAATGAAAATTCTTAAGAGGATTGATTGTCTCTTTATCACAAATGCTTATTTTGGAGTCAAGAAACCCTACAGATCATATAGTCCATAACCCTGCATATTAACAGGCCTCAATGGGCTGAATGACCTGTCTAATATGATTCACTTAGCTAAGGAGGAGCAGTCAGGACAAGAAATAGGTCCCCTTGGGGCAGCTAGATGGCGCAGTGGTTAAAGCACCAGCCCTGGATTCAGGAGGACCTGGGTTCAAATCCGGCCTCAGACACTTGACACTTACTAGCTGTGCGACCCTGGGCAAGTCACTTAACCCCCATTGCCTAAAAAAAAAAAAAAAGAAAAGAAATAGGTCCCCTTGACTCTTGGTATAACATTCCTTCCCATGCACCATAACCCTGTAAGTTAAAATCTGGAATGCTAAGAGTGGTGTAGATTTTTCATTCTACCCTTAATTCAGAGCTACTATTAACAGATTATCTGGGTCCATACGTACCCAGTTGTGTTAAGTTCTAACAAGACTCATACTCAACCAATAATGCTGCATTTGTGGGGAGTGACTAATAAAGGGCTGTGGTACAAAGGTGACTTTGCTGACAAGTTGGATGAAGGCAGAAAGGTGTGCACACCAATAGGCATTGAGCTCTGTTATCACAATGCTCTGCTGTGAAATTTGTAAGCATCCTTTCCATATTTTTTTTTGCTTAATAGAGTATGCAGGGAAGGCAACTTGAATAAATTGATTTTTAAAAAATTATCGTCGAATGTGTTGATCCACCATTCCCAAATAAATACTAACCTCAACTGTGTAACAGCTTCTTGGTTGCTTGGAGGTAGGCAATAAGCGTAAGGGCCTGCTATGAAAAATTTTATGACATCTGCCTTATGACTAACAAACATGCCACAGCAGGAACTCCCCCCTCCACCGCCACCACACACACACACAAAAAAACATATTACAAAAGCTTCTGTCTACCAAGGGCTAATTAATTTTTCATCTCAACCAATAAGAAGTATTTGATTTATCCTAAATTGGGGAAGTACAAGATATTCCATAGGAGATTCAATTTTGCACTTTATTTTCCAAAAGTCAATAAATACTTAAATAAATGTCATAAGTCATCCAATATTTACTTTGTGTAACTGTAACTATCACATGCTTGCATCTTCCTCCTATCATATATAGTAGATGACACTTGTCCCCCTTGTCTCTGGGAAGATTCTTAGGTTTTTTGAAAAGTGAAAGATAGACAATATGCTTTTAATGCAAATTTTAGAGCTATGTAATATTTAATTCAAAAATCCAAGCCCGGGGGCTTTTTGGCAAAATAGCTTCATTGCAGTTTTTTCACCCCCTCATTCCACATATGTTCAGACTGAACAAGTTTGAATCACCACAGCTACTTCCTGAACAACGATTATGATAAAATGAAAAAGAATGTATAAGGTTCCTGGTCATTATATTCCTACCTCTCAAACACTCTAATAATCTGAATTTTTCCAATGAAAAGGCCAGACGATTATTCAGGAGCTAAAGGCTATGCTTAACTTTTATTTCACTTTCTATATCAGACCAAAGAAGTCTATTATTCAGTGAAGTATAAATTCTACATTCTTACTGCTAATGGACATTCTTTCAGAGATAAAGCAATGTGTTAGTCCTAAGATTTACATTTTCTTTTAAATGTCATTTTTAAGTTCCCCTTAAAGTGGCAAGACGTGAAAAAAGATACTATTAAATGAAGGATGGGGGGGTGGGAAGGTTGATTTTCAGGGACTTAATTGGCTGTGCAAATCCATTTGCTAGAAAATGTCAAACATCACCCATAGGAATCATATTATTCTATAACATGATTATTTATAGTTAGGTTGTGGGTGACTAGTATTAATAAAAGGAATTACAAGAAAATGCTGTATTGTTTTTCTAAGTATAATTTCCCCTATATTTAGCACCTCAATTTCTATACTTGACTAAAACACAAACCTAGCCACAGGATACTAAATGTCATGAGAATTAATCATAAAATGGGTAGCAATATGTATTTTGTGGTAATTAATTCAAATCAGACATCTAATAAGAACTACTTCGTTAACTAAGCTGATAGTGACACTACACATGTTTCTTTAGTAAAATGAAGGGGTTATACTGGAGGAGTTCTTCACTTTGTGACAGTCTAGTGAAGCCTATGGACCCTTTCTCATTACAATGCATAAGATAAAATATAAAGGATGCATATTATATTTAAGTAATTAACAAAAATATCTTTTTTTTTCTTTTCTTTTTTTTTAGTGAGGCAATTGGGGTTAAGTGACTTGCCCAGGTCACACAGCTAGTAAGTGTTAAGTGTCTGAGGCTGGATTTGAACTCAGGCCCTCCTGATTCCAGGGCCGGTGCTCTAGCCACTTCGCCACCTAGCTGCCCAACAAAATATCTTTTAAAAAACAAGTTCCCAGACTCCAGGTTAAGAATTTATGGACTAGGTGATCTCTAAGACTCCTTCTGGCTCTACATTCTATAATCTTACTTGAGATTAACAAACAAACAAAAAACCCCACCAAGCACACAAGTATGGGAAGGGGAAAACTGGCTATAGGCCACTGTTCAGGTAAAAAAGAAGTGGTATTTTCAACAGTCCGATGAGTCATCAACTGTAGCCTAAGAGCTCAAATTCAGGCTGCACTCAAAGGACAGGCTGCTAGGTGGCAAAGTAGATAGAGTGTTAGTCCTGGAGTTAGGAAAACCTGAGTTCAAATCCAGTCTCAGACATTCAGGGGCCAGGTAACTGTGAGCAAGTCACATAATTGCTGTATGCTTCATTTCATTCAATTGTAACATAATAATAATAATAATAATAATAATAATAATAATAACATGTTTCTCAGGGCTGCTGTGAGGATCCAAGGAGATAACTATAAGGAGCTTTAGCATGACACCAGCACATAGTAGGCACCTAATAGATGCTTATTCCCTCCCTTTTCTGTCTCCTAATAGCCAGAATAAGAGAGGTGGCAGTCTTGTTGTGCACAACCCTGTGGAATGTCGTATTTTAGGAAGGATAGTAACAAATGGTAGCACCTCCAGGTGGGGCAGCCATGATAGCAAGGGGACTCAATTACACCCTAGTGGGATGGGGGAGACAGGATAGCTGCCATTTATCACCACATAAGTCAGACTTAACTGCACATGGTCCCAAAGGGCAGAAACAAGACTCAATATCCTAGCAATTGAAGATGTGAAAGTGTAGCCAGGTAATGACTTCCCCATCATTGGATGCCGTTAAAGGGAGGCAGCATAACCACTTCTTTGGAATGATATGGAACTGACTCCTTCCTCTTCAGGAATAGGGAATACGAAATCACATCTCAACTCCACCCCTATCAACTCAGGTTCTACAATGAAAAGGACTTTTAAATTTCATACTTTTGTTATGTTTAGTTTTTTTAATGTTACCTTAATTTCTTTTTTTTTTTTTGGTGGGACAATGAGGGTTAAGTGACTTGCCCAGGGTCACACAGCTAGTAAGTGTCAAGTGTCTGAAGCTGGGTTTGAACTCAGGTCCTCCTGAATCCAAGGCCACTGCTTTATCCATTGCACCACCTAGCTGCCCCCTAATTTCATACTTTTAAAGAACATTTTACAAGCTATGGTACAAGGCAGATTCTCAATAGTTTTGTACTCTGAAATAGACTGTAAGATCTAAGATCTCCTGAAAAAACCATCAAAGGCTGGAGGGCTGGTAGCTAGGATTCTAGTCGAACATTATCAGTCAACCCTAGAGGCAATAACTCCAAGACAACTCTTACTGACACATGTTCTGCCCACACTTTCAAGAGGTATGAGAGGAAATTCGAGATGGAGAGATTACTTCCATTTTAAGTAGGAAGGATCTTAACTTTTATCACTTTACAAAGATAAGTACTACAACTGGGAAAGACTTGTGAACTCAATGAAATAATCCAGAGGACCCATGAAGAAACATAATCCAGCTCTGGGCAGAGCTGGACTCAAGATGCAGAATACGACAAACATTTTTGGGCATGCCTAATGTGAGAATATGTTTTGCTTGATTATACATATTTATTACAAATATTTTTTTTAATTTTTAAATTTTTTAATGAGGGGGTGGGGTTAGAAGGTAGACAAAGGTTTAAAGATAGGACTTTAAAAAAAAAAAGTAGGGGGCAGCTAGATGGTGCAGTGGATAAAGCACCGGCCCTGGATTCAGGAGAACCTGAGTTCAAATCCGGCCTCAGACACTTGACACTTACTAGCTGTGTGACCCTGGGCAAGTCACTTAACCCCTGCTGCCCAGAAAAAAGAAAAAAAAAAAGAAAAGAAGGGAGACCAGAAGAAATTGGATGTTTTTGGAGATCCTTTGTGAATATATAGAAAAGCAGATAATAGATTTGAAATTTTATGTACAATTCTCTCCTTCTGTCCTACTATGTATAGAAATGGTCAGTCTATTTGGTGTTCAGAATTTTAGAAAAATAAAATGAAATAAATTTAAAAGATCTTCCAAGAATCTGTATAGCCCACTCATAATGCCCAAGGTGGATTTAGTAAAGTTAGTCCCGTACAAAGATTATATTTTTCTTGTACAGATGATAGTTTAATAATTACAAAGATATTATATTTATAGAGCCTTAATGTTTACTCTCTTAATAAGGCAGCTAAGTGGCTCATTGGAGAGACCACTGGCCTGGAGTCAGGAAGACCTGGATTCAAATCTAGCCTCAGACACTTACTAGCTATGTAACTCTGAGCAAGTCACTAACCGCTGTTTTAATGCCCTGGAGAAGGAAACAGCAAACTACTCCAGTATCTTTTCGAAGAAAACCCCATGAACAATACAGTATGCCATGGTGGACAGGACATGACTAACCAACAACACCTACCCTTTCTATAGTAACACAAGTAAAACACGAGGAAGAGGCACTTCCAAAAAAAGAAAAAAAAATCTTACTTTGTTAAATACAAAGTTTATTAAGAAAATATCAGAAACAAATACTTTTAAGTTGCACATTAAAGCAAGATGAACAAATTTGTACTTAGGTCCGGATGAGATGAGAAAGTTACATGATCACAACAAACTGGCCACCACCCATGCCCCCATCAACCTATCACGGTTTTCAATATGCCTTATGACGTGAACATGAAAAAGATTTCAATACTGAAATTGTGTCTAATTAGGGCAGTACAATTTTGCTTATACAAATGTTTACGTTGCTAACGTTATACCGTCGGGAATTAAAATTCGACAATTCCAGAATAAATCACATTGTTTACTAGAAAATGCTATTATTGAAATTGAAATGTTATACTTTCTACAATTCATCCTGCTCCTTAGTTTATATATAACAATCCTACAATCAAGTGTTAATGGATGTCCTTCCAAGTGTACAATTTTCATTCATTTCTAAGGTCAGTTCATGGTTTTTATGGCTTTGTAGAAGGTGAGGACTTGACTAAAAGTTTCCAGTATGTCTACGATCACTCCCTATCACCACAAATCTGGTCAAGTTTTAGGCAATAAGCCTAATTAGTTCATTAGAGCTCCTTTTAATTATGTCCCATAAGCTGAATATATGACTTAAAGAACTGATTTATGAAGTTAAAGCTGTGGTCCTACAAATCCAATAGCATATATATAATAAATAACCTAAATTTGCTACCAAGGAAAACGAAACTGAAAATTCATGAATGCATAATGCTCCTACTCTACTGTAAAATTCTATACACGAGAATATAAATTACTTCTTGATCACTGCAGTAATTGGCTTATGCCCTGAAGCATGAGATTTGATTACCCCAACATGTATAATTATGAAAGTTATTGTAGTCATAAAATTAGCTAGCTCTTAAAAAAAAAACCAGTAACAATGCTCAGTCTCTCTAATCTCATTTTACAGGGCGATATGAAAAAAAGATAACTGGTCTGCACTTTTATCTGTTATGATTTTATGTGTTGTTTCATACAAACCACCTTGTACCTTTCCAACAAAAATTTTCTTTTTTCCAATTAACCAAGACAACTTCATCATATGGTATAATCACTAAAACATGTACATATTCCTACTTCCTACCCCAACGAGAAAAAACTTTTAAAAATTCATTTAATATGTTATTATCTTGGTATATGCTTTCTTTGTTTTACTTATGAGGAAAAATTTTGAGGGAAACATTTTGTCTCTCTTTGATTAGGAAGCCTATGGAGGATAAAATGTCCAATACACAAAACATGAAACCATATTTCCTGCCAAGATCTGTCTCGAGGTAAAAAAAAAGTTCTTGACTGGTGAAATATTTGCTAAATACAGGAGCCCAAGGTGCTTAAAAACTCTGATAATTACTGGAAGACCATCATCCATAGCTGTTCTAGTAATCAAACAACAGAGATCAAAAATGTACCTAAGTTGAACCTAAGTTGCTTTATATTCTTTCTTACATTTCTTTGTGTTAAAACTTTTGTCAGTACAAATCATTGTAGTAACAATTTTCCAATCCCCTTGGTTAAAAAAGGCAGTATGCAGTTGGCTGTTAAACACTGGATCTCATTACTCTGATCAGTGCAATGACCAACCACAATTCCAGAGGGCTAGTGATGAAACCTCTTACCCACCTCCTGATAGGAAGGCGATGATAGACTCAAGGAACAGAATGAATTATATTCTATTATTATAAAAATATATCTATTAGATATGGCCACGTGAAGATTTGTTTTGCTTGACGATGTATATTTGTTTTAAAGGTTTTGTTTTTCTTTCTTTCGGTTGAAATGTGGAAGGCTAACAAAAGGGAGTTGCCAAGGGGGCAGCTAGGTGGTGCAGTGGATAGAGCACCAGCCCTTGGAGTCAGGTGGACCTGAGTTCAAATCCAGCCTCAGACACTTGACACTTACTAGCTGTGTGACCCTGAGCAAGTCACTTAACCCCAATTGCCTCACACAGAAAAAGGGGGGGGGGGTTGCCAAAATTGGAGTTAGGGGAAAAGAGTTATTGAAGCAGTTTAAAAAAATACACAGTAGAGAATAGAAGGGAGGCCAGTAGGAAAAGAGACAAGAATAGCTTTGAAAATAACACAATGAATTTATTATATACTTTAAAAGAAATGCAATCCTTGTACCTGGAAACCCTCATCTTATCTGAAGTTTGTTAAGTTAGAAAAATATCAGATCTCTTCATAAAAAAAGAAACGTCATTTACTCTGCACAAACCTATAATCCAAATACCATAGGTTATAAATCAAACAACTTTTACGACTAAAGACTGAAAACTTAAATTCTACATTTTTTTCTTGGTAAGCTGGAAATCAATATGAAACATAATAAAGACTTTAGATAAACACGTGAATGGGCTAACAAATTTTGGCATATTTATTTATCCTAAGGATTCAATGAACAAATGATTTAAGGATTCATCGTATGCATATAAGCTCTCTCAAGCTAGAAGTGGAATTCAGAATTAATGAATGTTAAAGTTAGAAGGGGGGTCAGCTAGATGGCGCAGTGGATAAAGCACCGGCCCTGAATTCAGGAGTACCTGAGTTCAAATCCGGCCTCAGACACTTCACACTTACTAGCTGTGTGACCCTGGGCAAGTCACTTAACCCCCGAGTGCCTCACCAAAAAAAAATTAAATTAAATTAAATTTAGAAAAAAGTTAGAAGGGATTGTTGGTGTGATCTAGTCCAATTCCTTGATTTAATTTTTTTCAATTCTAAGTGTTTATTTTCTTTCTCCCATGCACCTTCATTTAAGAGAAACAGAGACAAAAAACACCCCCCTCCTCATAATATATACATACATAGTCAAGCAAAACAAATTATCCTATCTCATTCTGCATCTGGAGTCAATCATCTCTGTCAAGTGGTGGCAGCATGAATTATCCATTGGTCCCCTGGAATTATACCAGATTATTGCACTAGTCAGAGTTCTGAAGTTCTTCAAAACTGTTTGTCTTTACAATGGTGTTGTTTTTGTATAAATTTTCTACCAGTTCTGTTTTCACTTCACTCTAAATCAGTTCATCAAAGTCTTCCCAGGTTTTCTGGAAACTATTCCTTTCATCGTTTCTTAGCACACAATAGTACTCCACTATATTTAGATATATTTCCTAATTTGTTCAGTCATTTCCCAATTGATGGGTATTCCCTTAGCTTCCACAACCCCTTCATTTTACAGAGCACACACTGACTCAGAAGTGAAGTGACTTTCTCAGCATACTTGGTGCCAAAGCTGAGACTAGGAATTATTTTCCTGACTTCAAATAAAATGTTCTTTTCAATACTAAATTTTACCATTCTTCCTATGTGTTTTGGTTGAAAAGACAAAACATATATATTTTACTCTGCCTAGATTCAGGGTAGGCTTTGGAAAGAGCACTTGATTACTTGTAATAGTTGCCAGTTTTGCCTGGCTTCAGTGCCTGGTCACATTAGATGAACCTTTGGTTCAGGGGCACAGGCTTCCATCCTGATCCCTTCCTCGAGGCAGTTCAATTTCAGGATTCCTGTTGTTTTTCATTCAGTCCCAGTATATCATTTCTACATCCTAGTACTTAGTGGTGTTTAGTTAACTTTAGATCTGCGGGCTCTTGATGCTTACCTAACTCTGACAACCTATCCTTCCCTAAGGGGGAACACAATTAAGAAAGCCTAGCAACCCCAAGTATGGACATATTCAAAAGTTGTATTTCCTGCATTTTTGAAAATGATCAGTAACATCAAAGGGTGATGTCTGTAGTGTGAACTGGATTTAGGTGAGGCAGTTACACAGTTGTCAGCCAAGGTCTCTCTTCCACAGTCACTGAAGTCCAGTGGCAGGACAAAAGTCGAGATAACCTTGGCACCTTCCACATTAGACCAAACTCTTAAGCGCTCCACTTCAACTGCCTTCATGGCCATTGGGGGAAAAATGTTCTCACCCACCCGTCCCATCAGGGGAAGTTTTCATATGTTTGGGGTAGACATCCCCCTGACTCACTGAAACCCATGTTTGAGGCCAGTCAGTTAGCCTCAAGCAGGATTAGCCTGCCTGTGGAGATGGTTTGTGGGTTGTGGCTGCTGTGCATGCTATAGCTTCTTGGCGCCACAGGTGAGAGGTGGGTGAAAGGTAGTTTTCTGTAAAAGTGGCTTGTGTGGTTTTTCAAAAATGTATTTTCTAAAACAAATAACCTAGCCATGGTAAGATGAACGGGGAGAAGGGGAAGAATCAGAATGGATCAGTGTGGCAAACCAAACAAAAAGCGCCTATTTCTTAAATCATAAACTCTCATCTAGCCTTTGTTCCAAAAGATCAAGTGCCTGGAGACACAAATTAAGCCCCTTTGTTCTGCGTGTTACAGATGTGGATGCAGAGGGTACCTTATTAAGACACGGTATCAGTCTATAAAACGTTTGCTAGTAGGGATAAGACAAAAAACACAGAACTATGTATATTACCTAAATTCTCAATGAGGTTCAAGGGAGGAGTTCCTAAATGAGGTGAGGTCTGTGGTAGGAGAAATTGATAGGACCGGAGTGATGTTGTAGGCATAGAGCTGTTCTCTGCCCTCAAGAAGGAATACAATTAATAAATGGTGTTAAGATTCTTACTTGACGTATACCAGCGTGGTTAAAACACCAGGCCCAAACCAGATTACATTGTAATTCAGAACTACTTAAGTAAATAAGAAATCTCTTTAGGTACTACATAGTTCCAACCTCCTCCCTTCCCCACTTTCTATTCGAGGGCATGGTAGCTTTTTTTTTTTTTTTAATGCGAGACAATGAGGGTTGAGTGACTTACCCAGGGTCACACAGCTAGTGTCAAGCGTCTGAGGCCGGATTTGAACTCAGGTCCTCCTGAACCCAGGACTGGTGCTTTATCTATCCACTGTGCCACCTAGCTGCCCCCACATAGTAGCTCTTCTTTTGCATTAATTACTATCACTCTAAACTCTATAGTTCTAAGTGCAGTGCTGTTATGTTTCCATCCATGGGATATCCATCTCAACTGTTTTAATTTTTATCTTAAACTCAATGATCTAATAATCCAAGTAGCTCTGAAATAACACCCTCTCAAGATCACAGCACTGAATTCAACAGCCTTAGGGCAGTAGTTCTCAAACTTTCTGTTCTTAGGATACTTCCTCCCCCCCCCCCCAAGAACTTTTGTTTATGTAGGATCCTCAGGCTACTCTTTCAGAACCACTGCCTTATGCCCTTAAGTCACAGAAGGCCAAGTCTCTAATAAAGGCTTAAATGAGAGCCCCTCCCCTTGATGCTGCTATGTCACACAATGAGTGCAGTGTGAACCCTCCCAACTTTACTCTCATGGAATAAGCTGCACCTGCTTCTATTGTGTGAACATAGCAGCAGCATTCATGCTGCAACTTCACACATGAAAGTGCTGCACGCCCGTTGCAGGAGTCCAGGTTAGTTTTCAGACAAGCTGACCAAAGAGTCAAGGAACGGCTGTCAACTAACCAGGATTAGTTCACAGAAACCATTATGGATCTTTTTAATAAGAAGTTTTTGTTCTTAAAACCTTAGTGGAAAAAAGTGTGTTCTCCAAGACTCCTTAGGACATAGGATGGCCCATTTTTACATATTTAGGAAAAAAAGGAAATGAGAATGAACAAGGACCCTTACCTCCACCATCTTTTTATATGAGAAATTAACACCGAGTTTCTTAAAGTTTATTGTGTATAAACAAACAGGAAGGCTATAATTACATCTATATTGTCAATAGCATACACATATGCAATCAGTCCCTACACAGAAGCATGAGAAACTACAAATTTAAATATCCAACTCGAAATAAAGCATGTTAATTAATAATTAAAATACATAAAACAGTATATATTAATATATTTCATGCTCAGTTGTTTGGAAAGCCAATTTAACATAAAATTACATAATGAAAACAACTCATGAGCATACAATAGGCGTCTTCAAATATTTTCAAGGTTGTATGCAAAAGGATTAGCCTATTTTGTTTGTCCCAGGCAGGCAGACCTAAGATACAATGAGAAGTTAAGGTAGATAAATTGAGTTCACTGATACAATGCCAGCAAGTGCAGGCTGAATCTTCATGCAATCGAGCTATTATACAAGGTTGTCCCAGAAACCTTAGTGCTGTTTTAAGCTTTAGTAGCTTCAGAAGTATACATGCTACACACTTACCCCCCCCAAGTTATTTACAATTTTAAAATATTGATGCTTATTAAAATTCAATATAACCGCCATTTTGTGCTATACATTGCTCTAATCGATTTTCAAACTTTGTGAAAACTTTCATCAGCTGCTGCTCAGTGACTGAGAGAATTGCATTTGTAATCCTGGCCTTAAGATCATCCAAAGAACAAGGTTTTGAGGCATACACAACAGTTTTGACATAACCCCACAAGAAAAAGTCTAATGGAGACAGATCTGGTGACTGAGATGGCCAGTCTAAAGGACTTCCTCTGCCAATCCACTGATCTGAGAAAGTGTCATCCAGAAACTGTTGCACAGGCAATGCATGGTAACAGGGTGGGCCATCATGTTGGAAGATGGTGCTATTTAATAGATGTAACCTCTGCAGCTCAGGAATGAAAAAATTCTGAAGCATTGCTAAGTAAGATTCACTACTGACTGTAGACTCTTCAAAAAAGAAAGGGCCAATAACGCACGCCTTCCTGATGGCACACCAAACATTAACTTTTGGGGAGTCTGTCTCATGTTGCCAGACTTCCTGAGGCTTTTCTGTGCCCCAAATACGGCAATTGTGACGGTTAACTACGCCACTCATGTGGAAAGTGGCTGCATCAGAAAAGGTCAATTTGTCCAGAAGACCACTGGAATTTTCTATACTTGATTTCATCATTTGGCAGAAGTCTAACCTTGCATAGTAATCTTCTTCTTGTAGCATCTGAATAGTTGTAACCTTGTAAGCATACTTGTGTAACTTCACAGTTAGTATCCTGTGCACAGTGGTCTTTGGAATGTTCAATTCAGCAGATACCCGCCGCACTGATTTTTGGGGATTCTGTTCAAATGCCCTCTCAATTTCAGCCACAGTCTCATCACTTGCTCGGCGTCTCCCAGATCTAGGCTTGTCGAGAATTGAGCCAGTTTCCTTGAATTTTTTCATCCAGTTGTTAATTAAATTTCTGTGGGGAGCTTCCCTCTTATAATGAGAGGCAAATTTTCTTCTTACTGCTGTTGTAGACTTGAGTTCAGCTAACCAGAGAACACAGTTGACTTTTTCTTCAATGTATGCCATCTTCAATCAGGGGGACTAGAAAAAAAAGTAATTAATTATAAATTTTGTAGTATTTATAATTAAGTTATCAAAACTTAAAACTATGCTCAAGTTTTCTAGGGATACCATGCATAGATGGGATTCATTCAGAGGGTTGGGCAAGGTGAGCTCTAATATCCTTTCCAACTTTCATTTTCCACAAGAAACATCAGTCTAGAAAATTTAAAAAAACAAACCTCAAATTTGAAATTAGTAAGACTGTACAATCTAACAATATTTTTAGAGTTGGAAATGTTTAACTAAATGAGAAGTTAACCAAATATCATTAACTGGCACATATATAGACATTAAAAGGTACAGAAAGGGACTAAAAATTAAGTGCTAATCCCCAAAAGGTTTTATTTAGCCTGGCCTAAAATAAAACATTCAAAGAAATCAACTACATTTAAAAGTTTGGGAAAAAACAACTGGACTATGAGGTTAAATTCAGATACTGATAATGTAACACTAAGAACATTGTTAATTCAAGAAGGCTGGACCAAGCACTCCCATAGCTCTTTTTTTTTTTTTTAGTGGGGCAATTGGGGTTAAGTGACTTGCCCAGGGTCACACAGCTAGTAAGTGTTAAGTGTCTGAGGCCGGATTTGAACTCAGGTATTCCTGACTCCAGGGCCGGTGCTCTATCCACTGCACCACCTAGCTGCCCCCCCCATAGCTCTTATGTGGCTCTGTTGCCAAGAACTAGAGAGGCCTGTGATTTCACTGATGGAGGGAGGCAATTACCTGATGATGAAATCCCCTCAACCAACTAGGTGTGCACTTTCTCCTGTTTAGAGCCCTGGAAAATGCAGTGACTTGCCTTGGGGTTGTCACATGTACAGTATGTGCTGTAGCACCTTCATCCAAGTTTGAATACACACATCTTACAAGATAGGTGACATTCAAACCAAGTCAACAAGGATTTATTAATCATCTACTATGTGCCAGGAACTGTGCTTAAACTGATGGAAACACACAAAAAATATAACAAAAACAGTCCATGCCGGCAAAGAGCTCAATCAGACAACATGCAAACAACAATAACAATAACCATGCCAGCAATCATATAGGTCTGCAAAGTATAAATAGCTCGTTAGATCCTCACAGCCTTGGGAAGTGGGCACTATGATTTCCCCCATTTCACAGGGAAATTGAGGCAAACAAAGGTGAAGTGATTTATCTGTCCACCCACCCACCCACATTCCTAGGCAAATACCTACAACTTCAGTAGCTTAAAACAGTATCAAGACCATTGGACCATCGTGTACCTACTGTGTTTATCTATATGCATGCAGATACTCGTACAGGCATGTGCACCTAGATTTCTGAGTATATAACAGGTACGGTGTGTCTAGGTGCATACCGATGCGTGCTTAGAACATGTATATGCATGTATACACATCAACGTGCTTGTCTACCCATGTCTTCAGACATGTCTACACAGCCTGCATCGAAGTATACACACATTCACAAACGTCTACGCATACTACACGTTTACATTTACGTGTCTGTAGATACACAGACCCAAGTCGGCCCGTAAACCTCCATTCCCACCTCGTTCTGCCAAGACACAATACACGCACAAGTCTACACACACCCACACACAGCCCCCCGCCCGCCAGGATCGATCCGAGGGCGCCTCGCCGGTTCCCCTCCACCCCATCCCCCGGGCCGATGCCCGGCCGCCGTCCCGGCAGGTCAGACCCCGGCTCGGAGGAGGGGGGAGGGGGGGAGGGCAGGGGCCTACTCACCGGGCCCGGGAGCCTGGAGCGCCGGGGGTGCGTCGGCCGACCCGGGCCCATGGCCGCCGCCCCCGCCCCAACACCCGGTGCCCGACAGGCCGGGCCCGGAGGCCGCCGCCGTCGGGAGGAGGGAGCGTCCACGCCCGAGCCGTCCGGCCGGATGGAACGCCAGCGCCGGAACGTTCCGGTGTGAGTGTGTGCGCGCCTCAGCCAATCGCGTGCTCGCCCGCCCCCCGCGGCCGGAGCGAGGCTGGCGGTGGGAAGAGGAAGAAGAACATTCACCCTCCTCCTCCCAGCGCGCGGGCGGGCGGCGGCGGCGGCATCGGGGTCACGAACTCTGACCTTTCACTGACAAAAACAATAACAAACCCCCCCCACCCCAAACCTCGGCCGAACCTCCGCCCCCCCACCCCCCGGCCCCGGCACTCCTCCGCGGCGGCCCGCTGCCCGCGGCCGGGAGAAGCTGCTCCCCCCGGCGCTGCTCGCCTGCCCGCCCGCCGCCCGCGGGAAGCGGCTGCCCCGGCCCTCCGTCCCCCCCGCCGCCCGCCCCCGCCGCAGACACGGGACCAGCTTCGGGGTCAGATTCGAAGCCGCTTTGGCGCCAAATCCTGAGGTAAACGGTCGGGGTCGGTGGCGCGGCTCGGCTCGGCCGAGGCCGCTGGCGGCGGATCGGGGAGGGGAGGGCTCTCGGCCGGGGCCGCCCCGCGCTGGAAGATGAAGGCGGCGACGGCGGCGGTTGAACCCGACCCCTTTACCTTTGCCACGGGGCGGGCGGACGGACGGACGGGCGGGCGGCGGACGCCGCTTTGCATAGTGGGCCGGGCCGCGCCGGGGGTACTGGGCCGGGCGGGCGTCGCTCCCTCGGCGGCCTCGCCCGCCGGGCCGGGCCCAGGCCGGGCGGAGGCGCCGCTGCGGCCGGGCCGGCGCGGCGCGGGGGGTGGGCACTGCCGGGGGAATGGCCGCGGCTCCGCCTCACAGTTGGCCCTCCGCCAACGCCGCCATCTTGTCCTCGGCGGAGATGGCTTCTGGGGTGTGTGGTTTCCCGCCCCCTTCCCGCCCGCAACCCCCCCCGCCCCCGCTCGCTCCCGGGGCTCTCCCCCGCTTCGGACCGGCCTGGGGGGAGGCGACCCTGCCGCGGATTTCTAAAGGGCGGGAGAGGCGGACGAGCGAGTGGGAGAAGCGGGAGGGAGGCGGGGCGCTCGAGCGTAACCGGCAGCGTGATGGGCCAATCGCGGCCCGCCAGGAGGAGGGGAGAGGCCGGTGCCCCCCGCTCTCCCGCCCTGGGCGCAGCTGATTGGCCTCGGGCGGAGGGGGTGGGCGGGTCAAGCGGGAGGCTGCGAGCCTGGGGTTTTCTGGCTCCCCGCACCGCGTGGGACCGAACGTGCTGGGGGCAGCGCGGGGAGCGCGTGGGGGCGGGGAGCTCCGACGTTCTGTGCGCGCGCACCCGGGGCTCCCAGGCCGCGATTGGGGCGCTCGCGGGATGCGGCCGGTGCCTCGGGGGCACCTGCCTTAGTTGTGGTCCAGTCCGGGGCGGGTGCCCATGGGGTGGAAAGCTGGTCACGTACGTTCTCCCCGTCGCTTGTTCCTGATTGTGTTGTGTCGGTTCTGAGCTTTCTCTGTCATTTCCTAAAGTGTCCTGCGGACGGGTCTTGTATGTTTCTGTTCGCACGTGCTTTCCTCTGTTTGACAGTAAACTCCCTGAGGGCAGGGAGTGTCTTATTTGCATCCTCCGAGCTTGGCACTCCTTAGGAGCTTACTAAATACTTATTGAATTCAATCCCCATTTTACTGATGGAGGAAGACCGAGACTCCAGAAAGGTGAAGGGCCTTCCCTGTTCATTGTTACCTACCAGATTCAAGGTTCAAATTCTCAAGAGTAGCCCCCATTGATTAAAGAACAAAGTCCCATCTCTCTCCAAGATTTTGTCCCATGCTTTTTTTTTTTTTATTAGCGTTACTGAACGTTGGCCACAAGAAGTCACTCGGGAAAGATGGGGAGGAGGCTGGATTTGGAGTGGAGAGTTTTGGTTCAAATCCCAGGCCTGCTGCTTGACTTGTGATCCACTGGGCAGGTCGCTTCATCTTTATGTTCTCGTTTTTCCACTAAGGTCCTTTCCTGTCCGAACTCAGATGTTGGAATGGACATCTGTCTTCGGTAAAGCCATGCTGATGGGGCGAGGCTGGGTTTGTTTTCTGAGAGCGGTTAGATACCATGGGCAAGCCAATAAGCATCTGGATCTGGTTTATGGAACTTATACCAAAAGTTTCCTTTTTTTTTTTTGGTGGGTCAGTGAGGGTTAAGTGACTTGCCCAGGGTCACACCGCTAGTAAGTGTCAAGT
Organism: Dromiciops gliroides; assembly: GCF_019393635.1. Classification (NCBI taxonomy): domain Eukaryota; kingdom Metazoa; phylum Chordata; class Mammalia; order Microbiotheria; family Microbiotheriidae; genus Dromiciops; species Dromiciops gliroides. The sequence continues at coordinate 705,725,177 of NC_057861.1, forward strand.
GTCTGAGGCCGGAATTGAATTCAGGTTCTCCTGTATCTAGGGCCAGTGCTTTATCCACTGGCCCACCTAGCTGCCCCCCAAAAGTTTACTTTTTAAAAAATTATTGTGAATCCAAGTAAAGTGTGGAACCACATTTCATAAAATAGCCATATGTCTTTTAGGGCAGGTTCAACTGATGGCCAGTTATATTAAGACCGAAACGTTTTGTGGTTTACTGTTGGAGAACAAAATATAATCCACTTACCCTCCCTAGATTTTGTTCATTGACTAGAGGACCCTCCACTCCTCACAAGGAGCCTGTTCTCCTATTTGAGTGGTACTTCGTCACTCCAAGGATAGTGAGGTTAGAAGTGGGCTATGGCTATGCCGTGCCCTGTTCTCTGTTGTGACTGAACCTTGGAGTCCTACATGCTGGTAGTTAGTTCACTTTCAAGAGGATTGCCTTATTCTGGTCTTTTTCCAGGCTTCAGTCTAGCTTATGGCATGGCCCAAGTGGAAAGAGAACTGGATTTAGAGTCACAGAAACTCGTTTCAAGCCCCAACTCCCCAACACACAACTTAATGTGACCCTGGACACCCGGGTCCTTTAATCCTTCTTAAGCATGTTTCCTGACTTCTAAAATGAGGAGGTTGTATAAATGACCTCTTTGCTCCCTCCTGGCTTTAAATCTGTGATTGTGTAGTTCAAAATCCTAGAATGTTTGGACCAGCTATCCTCAGTGAAAAGCCAATAAAAGAGAAGAGTTGACTATTAGAAGCATTATATAATATAAAGAACATCTGATTTGGAGTTAGTATTCCTGAGTTTAAATCTGGGCTTCTAATACATCTTGTCCAGCAGCTGAGAGAGAACCCCTTACCAAACTGGGTTTGTTTATTGGTTTTTTTAGAGGTCGTTGTTGTAGAAAAAACAGTTTGTGGGGCAGCTAGGTGGCACAGTGGATAAAGCACTGGCTTTGGATTCAGGAGGACCTGAGTTCAAATCCAGCCTCAGACACTTGACACTTACTAGCTGTGTGACCCTGGGCAAGTCACTTAACCCCCATTGCCCTGCCCCCCCCCAATAGTTTGTAAATCATAAAGTGCTATAGAAATAAGAGTTAGTATTGCAGGAAGCATTATGGATAATTCAGTACAGACCCATTGACAGACTGTACATCAAACCAAGACCAGCCTAGCTAAATTCAGAGAGGTCTCTTCACCAAATTAATCACATGACGATCTTGATGACCACAGCAACTGTCTGGAAATTCTGTTAAACCATAGAAGTATTGAATTCATTGGGGGTTCAGGGTATCCTTATAGATGTAATCAGAGTTTCCTTATTATGGTAGCTCAGACTTCATAGTGGAGGGGCAAGGCAGACAATATCCAATTGTACTTGTACTTGATTTTTTATAATAATAACAATAGCTAACCTAGTGCTTTAAACTTTGCAAAGCACTTGACATATTTTATTCTCATTTGATCCTTCCCCTAAGATTGAGTGTGAAGCATTGTAGATAAAAGTTGGTTTTAAAGTTACTTCTCTGAAACATACTTTTTTAGGTGTCCCCTCAGCAACTGTCTACGAATAGCCAGCTCTCCAATGGTATTGTAAAAGGGAGTTTCTTCATTAACAGCTTACCTTTACTAGTGAAATTACAGGCCTGGTCTAAAAAAGAACCATGAACCACTGGACAGGTTTTTTTTGTTTGTTTTTTATCTGCACTTTATTTCCTGCTCTGTAGACAGCAGCTTTATGAGAAGTATGACTGGAGTGACTCTCGGTGCTAGACTATTCATTGGTGTCACAGTACAAAGAACATTGCATGGAGAGTGAAGTAAAGCATGCAGAGAATGAAGGCTTCTAGGCCTAGTTCTGCTACCATTTGTAATGGTGACCTTAAGCAAATTATTTCATCACTTTGGACCCCAGGTGCTTCATTTGTGTCTTTGAATGTGTTGAACTAGATGGCTTTTACCAGCTTTAGTATTCTGTAATTCTATGAGGGAGGATAGCTATATTGAAATATTTCTTTTCTTTTCTTTTTGGTGAGGCAATTGGGGTTAAATGACTTGCCCAGGGTCACACAGCTAGTAAGTGTTAAGTGTCTGAGGTCGGATTTGAACTCACTCCTGACTCCAGGGCCAGTGCTCTATCCACTTCACTACCTAGCTGCCCCCGAAGTATTTATAAAAGACATTAGGAATGAGTGGTTATAATTAATTAAGTCAATGTTAAATAAAAGGCAAATCTCTCCATTATAGATTCAGTACAGAGGTATAATCTTAAATAATGAGGCATAGGTATAAATGTATATTGTCACTATGAGAAAAATAATAATAAAGAGGTACATAAGAGAGCTGATATTTATAACTTAAAATTAATAAAATTAGTTAATTAAATGACAATAAAATAGCTGACATGTAAAGTTTGCAGAACACTTCATGTGTGTTCCAGCACATTTGAAACTATCAACAATATTATGAGGTAGATACTGCAGGTATTATCCCCATTTTACAGATGAAGAAACTGAAGCTTAGGCTCAAGCCAACACTCCATTCCCTTACACTATACTGTCTCCCTTAGAGATTAGAATTTGAAGCTCTGGTCCTAGAATTGTGGCCCCATGAAGATAGTTGCTGAAATTAACAAGCATTAAGGTGCTTAGCTAAAAGTTCTACTAATGAAGATAAAGCACAATTGGTTTTTTAGTCCCTTATCCGCTTTGGTTAAATACTCACATGGATATAAAGGATAGAAATTAAACACACAGGGTGGTAGGACTGGAGATGCAGCTGGAGTAGTCTTTCTATAGAAGGTAGGGCTTGGACTTGAATAAGAAAACAATTCTAAGAGAAGTGAGGAGGGAGTGCCTTCCAAGTATAGGAACAGCAAGCACAAATACATGGAAATGGGAGATGGAGTGTTGCATGGGAAGAATAGCATCAAGGACAGTTTAAGTGGGAAGAGTAGGCCGGGGCCAGAAAGTAAAGAGCCATTGGAGATTATTGAATAAGGGAGTGATGTGGCCAGAACTGCACTTTAGGAAAATCACTTTTGCCAACTGTGGAAGATGGATCGGATTTGAGAGAAGCTCAAAGCAGGGAATCCAGTTAGAAGGTTATTGAGTAGTATATAGGCAAGAGGGGATTGGAGCCTGAACTTGGTGGTAACTGTGTGAAAGATGTCAAGGGAAGTCTATTTAACCAGAATGCATAGGAGAGGGGAAGGGGAGTGAGGAATTGGGGGGTGGTGATAGGTGGTTTGCAAACAAGGGCTGTGGACTCAAGGAGCACTTGTCCTGTTTGAAAGGTTCAGTAGGCAGTTATTAATGTGCCAGTGGGGTCGGGCAGCAAAAAGAGAGCCATGCGCTTGATGATGAGGTCACCAGTTGAGAGTATAGAGAAAGAAAAGAGGCTGAAGATGCGCACTGGGTACACTCACAATTAGGGGTCATTACATGGATGATTAACTAGCAGAGAAGGCTGAGGAGGCAGCAGCCGAAGAGGAGGATAATCAAGAAAGCAATGCCACAAAAACACCAAGAGAGTCATCAGCCATCAGTCAGTAAACATTTATTAAGTGCCTGCTATGTGCAGTACACTGGAGATGCAAAGAAAAGTAAACGACAGTCCCTTCTCTCAATCTATGGAAGAGACAACATGCGGACAGCTACATACAGACAAGCTCTAAATATACAGGACAAACCAGAAATAACAAAAAAACCCCACAAGAATTAAAATTGGGAAAATCTTCCTGTAGAAGATGAGAGTTTAGCTCAGTCTTGAAAGTCGTTGGAAAAACAATGGTCACCATTATCAAATGCTGCAAAGAAATCAATAATAACAATTGAGAAAAGGCCATCGGATATGGTGATTAAGAAATCAGTGATAATTATGGAGAGACCATCTTCAATTGAGGCATGCGATCAGAAGCTAAGCAATATAGGGTTGGGAAATTAGTAGGAAGAGAAGAAATAGGCAATGCATGGAGACAGCTCTTTTCCCTTTTATGAATTTAGCTGTGTTTAAATGATCATAGTTTGAGAGAATAGGAAGGACTTATGTGTGTTTATAAGCAGTAAGGCAGGTACTAGATAGGGAGAGATGGAAGATAAGCATGAGAATGAGGATAATTGTGAGGTTACTCTGAAGGAGAAGATGGAAGGGATGAGATGGAATAAAAAATAAATGTAGAGGACTTGGCCTTGGCAAGAAGGGTGACTTGTTCATCAGAGAATGGAGTAAAGGAAGAGAGAATGAGGGTAGGTGTCAAGTGATAATCTTTAAAGCACTAATATAACTGCTTCCAGATGAGTTTTGCACATGTGATTCAGCTGCCAATGCCAGTCAGGAAATCTGACCTACTAAATTTGGGGTCTGATGTAACTTCAGATGAAGAGATGCCAGTGTAGATGCTATGTTCCCTATCTTGCTTTCTCCACATTGACTATGCTCTCCCTACTGGTGTGGAACAAAGCGTGGAACAACTGCAATAGCTTTAAGGCCAGACAGCAATACTGTCCGTTTTAAGTAAGTCCACATAAAAGAGGCAGAATAGAGCAATGGAGATTATGGGATTAGAGATCAGACAACCTGTGTTTGAATGCTACCTGCAACCTCTGACCATGGCTAAGGCACCCCTCTGAGCCTCAGTTTCCTTTTCTATAACATGAGGAAGTTAGCCTATATAGATGTCCCTTCCTGTTCTTAGTCTGTATTATGATCATACACACGGGGAAAGGGAAGAGGGTCATAATTTATGATTGATTTTAGCACAATTACAGGTCCTTGATGAACTGACATAATAACAATTACTCATCTCTGTTTTCTTGTGTACATTAAAGATCATATAGTGAAACTTACTACAGTGTATCTGTTGTAGAAGTCAGCTAGACTTGTAGTGTGGCATGGACCTTCCTAGAGGCAGAGGTGGGTCAAGATCATTTCTGTAAACCTCTTTGGCCAACTTATTTAATTGTTCTTTCTTCATTTCAAAGCAAGATAACTTAATGAGAAACAAATGTACAAATTTAATTGTAATTTAGTAGACTATGACTTAAAGTAAATATATTTTTATATTAGTTATAGAAACAAAATACCAGGTTGTGCACATTTCTTAAAATGTCTGGGATTGATTCTCCATGATATGATAAGGAAAACAAAACCTTGAAGCCGCAAGAGAAGGCGCCTATGGCTATTGTGGCTTTTTGTGTGACTGGGCTAGAGATAGGTTCCATCGGTGTGTTTGTGCCCCCTCATTCAATCCTAATTCTTATTGTATGAATAGTTGTGATTGCTTCAAGCACTTATGAGCATATTGTTTGAAATTCTCAGATGTAGATTTTTTCTTTATGGATTATGATGTAGCATGAGCATGAAGCAGTATTGATTTGTTACTTTAACTGGATTTATCTAACTTGTGAAATCGTGTCTATTTGGTTATCATCATACAAAAATCACATTACTATACAAAGTTTTTAAAAATATGTAAGAAAAGAGGTTCTTTTAAAGAAAGTCTAGCAATTATAACATTTTGTTGAATTGGTAGTGTACAAATACTGGTTTTTATTAATTATAATTAAAAGTGAGACTTCTGACATTTTAAAAATTTTCCTACAATCCAGTTGTGAATTGTTCAAGGATGGTTATTAGAGCACCTGTATTCACAATGGCTTTGGTGTTTGTAAAGTTCTTCATCTCTGAAAATTGATTGGCAAACAAAGGTAGCTACTACAGAGCATATATAGATATAGATATAGATATTGATTATATAAGAAACATTTGTAACTTGTATTTTAATTGCAAAAACAGCAGCCTATGTTTTGAATCAGGAGAGCTGGGCCTCTATCTCACCTCTGCTAATAAGTCATAGTATGGTCCCTGGGCAAGTCACCTTACCACTTTCACCTGTTGCTTCATCTATAAAACAAAGAAGGTTGAATTACATCACTGGTTCTTAACCTTTTTGTCATGGACTGGTTTGGTAGTCTTGATCCCTTCACATCATAATATTTTTAAATGCATAAAATAAAATATACAGGGTTACAAAGGAAACCAATTATATTGAAATATACTGTTTCAAAAGATTTTTAAAAAACACTTAAAAAAAAAAACCTTTTCAAATCTCAAATTAAGAACTCCTGAATTAGACAATCTCTGAGATCCCTTGTGGCTGTAAAATCCTTTGGGCTTTTTATACTTTTTTCAGGCCTTAGACCTGAGCATGCTAAAATCTAGCTTGTCCCAAGGGTTGCTTTCTTTTTTCTTTTTTAATTATATATTTATTTAAAAAATATATTTCCCAATGACATGTAAACAATCGCTTTTAAAAATTTTGAATTAAAAATTCTTTCCTTCTTTCCTGTCCCTCCTTCCTCCTTGAGAAGGTAAGTGATTTGACATCAGTTACACATGTGAAATCATGTAAAACATTTCTATATTAGCCATGTTGCAAAAGAAAACACAAAGCAATAAAAATAAAATTTGTTTTGTTTTGGGTTTTTTTTTGTTTTGTTTTTTTTTAAGCATGCTTCAATTTGCATTTGGGATTCATCAGTTCACTCTCTGGAGATGGATAGCATATTTTTTCATCATGGTTCCTTTGGAATTGCCTTGGATCATTGTTGAGTACCTAAGTCTTCCATAGTTGAACATCCTTACAGTATTGCTGTTACTATGTACAGTGTTCTCCTGGTTCTGCTCGTTTCACTTTTCAAGAATTCATTGCAAGTCTTTCTTTCCAGGTTAAGGGGTATGTTTTCAAAAAAGGTGAAGATTATTTTATTAATTATTGTCTATAAACCAAATGGTTTATAGCCATGTAATGGCTACCATAATACAAACAGGAATAACCCCTCCAGAACTATAACCCTGGTTACATAAACCAGACTTTCAAATTATACAATTATGATTAAAGTAATTGGATTTAGAGGTGGTTAAGATAGTTATCTAGGCTTCAGTTTCTTCATTTATAGAATAATAAAGGGGTTAAACAAGATAAATCTCGAAGATCTCATCCAATTTTTAACTTTTTTTCCTACTTTGAACATAACCAAAATGAAATATCTAAAGATTTCAAGTACAGAAATTGTCACGGTTCCTTTTTTCTTCTCCTTGGCTATTAATAATTATGTTGGGGCAGCTAGATGGCGCAGTGGATAGAGCACTGGCCCTGGATTCAGGAGGACCTGAGTTCAAATCCGACCTTAGACACTTAACACTTACTAGCTGTGTGACCCTGGGCAAGTCACTTAACCCCAATTGCCTCACTTTAAAAAAAAAATCTCCATAATAATTATGTTACTCTATATTTAATACTTATAAAGAGGAATCATGAAAAAGCACTAACAGTCACATCATTTGAAATAACACAATGTCTTATGTCAAAAAGTTCACTCAAAAAACACTAGGCAAAGTGGTCATTGAGCATTCTTGTTTTCTGCCCCCCTTCCCTTTTTACCAATCACACTCTTCAATGGATCTTTGACTAAAGATACTGTACAAGGGCTCAGTAAATCTGAAAGTGGTGTATCAGCCATAATTTTTTTTGAGAGGCAGTATGCATAGCTTGATGGTAGAGACTGCTGCAGTTGGAATCAGAAGAGACCTGAGTTCAAATCCTCCTTCTGACATGTACTGTGTGATCCTAGGCAAACAAAAGGCATTTTTTAAGTGTCGGGCACTCTGCTATCCACAGAGATTCTGTCCTGGGCTTTCTTTTCCCTTTGTACTATTTTCATGTGGTGATCTCATCAGTTCCCATGGATTCAATGATCCTCTCTGTACCAATGATTCTTAAATCTGTGTGTGTATCCAGCCCTAATGTCTCTGTTGACCTTTAGAATAATATCTTCAAGTGCCTATTTCCAGGATGTCCCATTGACATCTTAAAGTCATCACGTCCAAAACACAAAAAACTTCCCTATTACTTTGAGGGCATTACCGTTCTTCCAGGCATCTAGGCTTAAAACTGAAGTGTTCTCCTCAACTCCTCATTCTCCCCAATATCTACATTGTTGCCAAGGCCTGTTGATTTTACCTGCATGATATTTCTCCTGTATGCCCTCTTCTCTACTCTCTCTCCACCCCGGTGCAGGCCCTTACTACCTCACTTCTGGACTGTGGGAGTAGCAGCCTGCTGCTTAGTTGGCCTGCCACAAACCTCTTCCTTCTTTGAGTCTAGTGGAGACTTAGGTGATCTTCCTTTCTAAAACACAAATCTGACTTGGTTACTGCCCATTCAGTAGACTCCGTTGGCTCCTGTTAGCTCCAAGATCAAATATAAAGTCCTGTTTGGCACTCATCCTTTCTAGTCTTCTTATACTTTAACACCCCTGCTTACTTAGTCTTTGGTCCAATGACCCTGACCTCCTTTCAGTTCCTCAAATAAGACTCCCCATCTCTTGACTCCAAGCATTTTTATAGACTGGCCCCCAAGCCTGGAAGTCTTTCCTTTCTCATCTCTGCCTCCTGGCTTCCCAGGCTTCCTTCAAGTCTCAGCTAAGATTGTATCCTCTACAGGGAACCTTTCCTGATTCCCCCTTAATTCTTGTGTCTCCATCTATTGATGATCTCCAGTTTATCTTTTATAGAGAGCTTAATTGTATAGAGTTGCCTGAATGTTGTCTACCCTATTAGACTATGATCTTCTTGAGAGCAAGGATTGCCTCACCTTTCTTTGTATCCCCATGGTTTAACACGGTGCCGGGGCACAAACTAGGCCCTTAAATCACTCACTGTTCATTGACTGACCAATCAATGGTGGTTGCTGGTGCAGAAAATGCATCTATAAAATAGAGGATAACTTGAGAGATCAGGAAAGGTGGCATTTGAGCTGAACCTTAAAAGACACTAACTTATTTAAAGACCAGGAGATATAAGGAGTGCTGGGTATGAGAAACAATAAGAAAGCTAGTGCAGCCACACTATAATGTGAGCAGGGAGGGATACTAATAATATTCAGAATTCCTACTTCACAGGATTGTCATGAGGTTCCGATTCGATAGGATACACAAAGATTTTTGCAATCATTAAAGTGTATATGCTTGTCAGCTATTTTCTCATCAGTATGGGTACTTTAGTCCGGTCTCCATGCATCCATGCTTTTTCATCTTGTAATGCCCTTGTCCATACACTCTTGTAAGTCTTTCCCAGGGGTCCTACCCAATATAATAGAGACCTTCCTCTGAATCTCTTAATGAATACAAGTAGAGTACACAAGAAAATATTGTCATTCATTTCCTCATTTTCCATTCATACACTTCTCTCATGGTATCTTTTATTCTACATTTTCCACATAATATTTCATTGTATATTTCAACCTCCACACACCCACCCTTCATCTCCCTATAATCCCCGTAGCCCAGAATTTTACAAATGCTTTTAATAAAGTTAAGTGTGTTATGTTAAACTAAAGGAATCTTTCCCTCACTTTTTACAGGTTATATAAGATGCCGATCTCAAATTTCTCTTTAAGAAAGGAAACCGGTTTCTTATTACTAAATATATTTGTACAGAGTAGAAAAAAGCAAGAAGATACAAGTTACCTAGATATGAACCTTTCCTTCCTAAATGTGAGCAACACCCAGGCTTATTGTATATTGGATGATTTAAATCTTTTCACGGCAGTTGTAAGGATTTGTTCATTGATTGCCATCAGTGAAGACAGGAGTTTCCTTGTCTCAGGACTTGTTTATTGTTATTAGAGACTCTGTGGATCCCAAACACAGTGCTTCTGAGATGGCAAAGCTAAACTGAGTAAGCAAAATACTGAAGGCCTTTTGGAGTTGGCACCCAGGCTAGACCAAAGCTGCTTAAACTAAGTTGAAACCCCATATGGAGTCATGTAACTGACATAGGGGTCGCAAAAAATTTGGCAGTTTGATTTGTATACCAATTTTATATGCCTGTATAGCTGGGGTAGCATAAACATTTCTCAGGCGAAAAGGGGTCGCAAGTGGGAAAAGTTTAAGAAGCCCAGCTAGACCACAGATTCTGTGGCCATATCTCAAAGATGAAAAATTTATTGTGGTGTTATGATAGTTGTAAACTTAATGCTTCTTTTCTTCCTGTTACACGTTAGGCTATATTTACTTGATTAGTAGTAGTAAGGTACTTGAAGTAACTAGGTGACAGTGGAAAAATACTAGACTTGTCATTAAGACCTGAGTTTGAATCCTACCTCACATACTTCTTAGTGGGCAAAGTCAGTTAACCCCTTTTAAGTCTTAGTTATTTCATCTGTAAAATGGAGATGATAATAGCACTGACCCTCCTGGGTTATGAAGGTCAAATGATATGATGTCAAATGTTTTACAAGCCTCAAAGCTCTATATAAGTGCTTGCTATTGATGATGATGGTGGTGTGATTCTCAATTTCTTCACTATAAAAAGGGAGTTTTGCAGATCTTCCCTGCAGATTTGAAATAAATGTTGTTTTTTCCATGAAACTTGTAGTCATAAAATGCCAAACACTAGTGATTTATTTTCATTCTTCAAGGTATTATCATTTTTTTTGTAAGTCACATAACCAGTGTGTTAATTAAACACAGTGTATGGGCCCAGTAAAACCTGATTAAATCACTATAGTGCCATTTGCTTGATCAGCTAAAAATGTTATAAGAAGATATGCTATAGTTCCTTTTTATAGGAGTAGAGGTCATGTCTTATAACAGCATTTAGCATATACCACCTTGAGCATAGTAGGCTTTTCATAACTGCAATGCGTGATGAATTTATTTGTGACTTTGGTCTTTTAATACTACCTGGGTGATAATGACATATCTTTAAGATGCAGATTTAACCTAGTAAGGTAGAAGGGAGCCAACCTAGACCTGGGGAAGATTGGGTTTCATTCTCTTGGCTTCTACTGATGTATTGTTATGACCATGGACAAGTCATTTCACCTTATTGGGCACAAGGTTCCTCATTTATAAAACTGGAAAGGGGCGGACTGTATGTTCGCAGAAGCTCCTTCACCTCTAACAGTCTCAATGTCACAACGAAAAGTTATAATAGCTGGTAATGAAAACTCTCAGCTGTATTCACATTAAAAATGTGCCCTTATTATCAAAACTATCTGGTACTAACTAAGAAATAGAAAAGTAGATCCGTGGAACAGAGTAGACATATGTACTAATAAATAATTATAATAACCTTGTGTTTGACAAATGTAAAGGTCTCGTTTCTCAATATATAAAGAACTTTGTCAAACTTATAAGATACTTTGAATGACTAATTCAGGTTGAATATCATAAATACTGAAACCAGCTACAAAGGACTTATGAAAGAAGATGCTGTCCACCTCCAGAGAAAGAACTGATAACTAGAAGTATGTATAGTATGATTGTGTATTTGCACATGCACACACACATACATATTTGTATTTCATTGTAGCTTTCTCTAGGACAGGGTAGGAAGGTGGGAGAAAAAAATAAGTATACAGCAGAGAACAAAAGAAAACATAGAAGGAAGCACAGAAAAGCAGGGTAGCTTTGAAAACTGTCATATTTATTACATAGTCTTTTTTTAAAAAATGTAAATCATCTGAAATGGAAATTCATGGTTTTACATTGAATCCTATCTTTATATTGTGCTGTGTACATGGATTTTTTTTTGTCTTTTTGTATTTAAGTTCAAAATTAATAAAAAATAAATGAGCCCTTGTTTACATATTTCTTCCTTTTGCTCACTTTTTACAATCTCATTGCTACAATGACAAATTTTATCCAAATAGGTATCTTGGTATCAGTTGAAAAGAGTAATGATGGAATGAACACCTGTTTGCTCACGGGCCAGTGAAAATGACCAAATGTTTTTATACAGAGATTGTAGCCTCTTTTACTAGCTTTCTTATTTACTTCTCATGAAATGTCCATACAATTATAGATTGCCTGATGAATAGATAACTGCATTTTTTCTGATGACAAAATATACCCACAATGGGGAGGTAGGTAGCAAATCCAAAATATTTTAATATATTAATATACTTCACAACAGTATTCTCTTTGTCTATACAGACATATTAATGTCTTCACAAGTGTGGTTATGATATTCTCTTCTCTATTCTGCAGAGTACAGCGCTCCATCCCACCGGCCCCCATCCTTAGCTAATGGTCTTTGGGAGCTGTTCTGGTTGAAAAGTTTATCACTAAACCTTCTAACTTGAGCCTTTGAATTTGCATAGACTGGTCCTCCATCCACACGTATACAGTGTATTACCTGACCTTATTTGAAAGCCTTTCCAGCTTGATAGGGCCAGGAACCTCTGTGTGTGTGGAAGAAAGGTTTTCATATAAACCAATGATATTGAAAAGCCTGTTCTTGATCATTTGCATATGGATATTTTGGGGTTGACTAATAGCCATCATATTCCTCAGGTGGGCTTCTCTCACGATTTTCTTTAATTCATTTTGGCTTTATCTTGTAGCCTGTATTGATTTTTCCCCCCCTCTTTGATCTTTGATCTCAGTCTAATAATGTTAGATGTGGGCATGAAAGGCTAGGGAATGAAGGGTGGTATTTTTTTCAGGTGATTCTCACCCCTCTCCCTTTGTACAGCCACCAGAGCAATGAAGGGAACCTGCTCCTGCTTTTCTGCAAAAATGTGGTTTGCAAATCTGCTGTATCAAGAATTAAGAAGAGTCCCTTTAAACTGTCTGCATCTTATGGAGCTTAAGAAAAGTGTCCATCACCCTTACCAGAACCACCTGTCTCTATAAAAACTGCCTGTCGGCTCTGCTTCTCTTTACTTTGAGACTTCTCTGTCTCCCACATTCCTATATTTTCAAGGCAGTGAGGAAAGCCTCTGAGAGAAATGACCAGTGCAAGGGCTCCACCTCCTTGGGGGGAGGGGGGAGGGGGGATTTTAATGGAGAACTGACTCCATTATTTCTTTTTTTATCATACTCCTTGCTATCATGTTTTATTTTATAATTATGTCATGATCCCCATGAAGAAGACTCTATCCGTTATTTTTATAAGATGATGTAATAGCGTTGTGGCATGTGACATTTTTAATAAAGAACTGGAAAATACTGTGGACATTAATGTAGTGTATTCAGTTGATACCATTCAAACATCTTTGTTGAAAGACAATATAGGGGCGGCTAGGTGGCGCAGTGGATAAAGCACGGGTCTTGGATTCAGGAGTACCTGAGTTCAAATCCAGCCTCAGACACTTGACTTACTAGCTGTGTGACCCTGGGCAAGTCACTTAACCCCCATTGCCCAGCAAAAAAAAAAGACAATATATATAGCAGTTTTCCTTTTTTTAATCATATAGATGGTGTATCTTCCTATTTATTCATGAGTTTTGTTTATTATTTTTAAAGCTGCTTCTAGACTTGCTATTGTTTAATGCCTAAGACTGATGTTTGAGGCAGAAAAGTCATCAGTAAAATCAGCATTATTCATAATCATTGTGTGAAAAGAAGGTCAGCTTGTTCCTATGGGTAATCCTTGGGAAGAAAGTGTCTTATTTATCACTAGCAAAAGGTAGCCATAGGGGAGAGAAGAGAGTAGTACAAAAGGAAAGAAGATGAACTTCTTTTTAAAAAGAAAACATTCCTAAAAATAATTTTGTTAGATTATGGGGTTTTTTTGTTTTCCTAGGGTGAAGGAATGCAGTGTGAAATAGAGTAAAAAACTGTTTTCGCCTATCTCATGCATTGAAGCCAGTTTTTACTTTTGTGTTAGCAAAGATTTTTTCATCTACTACCATTTTTACTATGATCCTTTTTCTCTATTAAATTGGTTAATTAACTATTATATCAAATGATTTAAATTTTGTTAATTAGTGCACATTTTTCCTCCACTCACTTCTGGAAGTTGATCCCTTTCTTATTTTATACTTACACTTGAAAATTACTGTCATATTAATATGTAGCTGTAGAATGAGTTGGTTATTGTCATAACATAGAATAACTTACCACACAACATAAATATAATTCCTACTGGAAAGATTTTGCCTGTTTGAAAAACCATTGCCTTTTATAACATTGTTTTTGTTGTTTCTGTTACATGTTCAAATACATATAATAATTTCTATGTTAAATTCATTAAATAAATATATCACTATGTACAAAACAGTGTCCTAGATGCTTCAAAATATTCAGTAAGTATAACAAAGTGTGATTCCCAAAACTTTAAACCAATTAGGTGAAAGAAGATGCATACACAAAAAAACTAATACAGAGCAGCAGCTTTACCTCTCCAAATTTTTCATGGTGGTTTCCAAAGCTCTCTCCTTTGCATTTCTTTCATTCTTCATTTTGTGGTAGTTACTTGTGTACTTATTCTTCCCTCCATTAGATAGTAAGTTCCTTGAGAGTCAAAGCCTCAGCAGTATATATGTCTTGACATCCCGAGTTCTCTAGTGCCTTGTAAGCAATGGGCAATAAATAATAAATAAGTATATAAGAATATATTTATAATAATAACACAATAGCAAAAATAACAAATACAAAGACAACAATTTTTTTTTGAGTTGAATTGATTGAATCACATCTGTAGAAATATCATGTAAGCGCTTCTTGCTATCTGTGCTGTAGAGTTAAAAGGAGAGGGCCCTTGGAGCTGAGATCATCAGGCAAGGCTCCGTGAAAGAGAAAATGAGGATTTGAACTGAGTCTTGGGAGAAGGTGGGGGCATCTAGAGCCAGAGAGGGAAGGGAAGGCATTCAGATGAAGTGAATGTATTGCATGAGTAAATCATGAATGAGAGGCAGTGAATATAGCATAGTCTGTGGGGAGTATAGAGCACAGATCGGTTGGGGGAAGTAGGAGAAAAACTGCAAGGGGAAAGTCACCGTCTACCTAGAACTGTGAATGCTGGACTGGGTTTGAGTTTTGTTTATTGGCCACAGAGCCTGTGAAGGGCCTTGAGCAGAGTCGATGATGAGATGATCAGATTTACACCCAGGGAAGTTTGGAAATGGCAAAACCCCTTTATTACAGTACTCCAGGAAGGGCCTCTGACAGCTTGTCCAACTCTGAGCTGTGATAATGTGGATGCACTGGAAATAGAAGGGCATATGTGCCAAAAAATCCTTCAGGGGTAGATCCCATAGGATTTAAGAATTGATTGCATGTGAAGGGTGTGGGAGGGGGAGGAATCAAAGATAGCATTAAGGTTTCAAACATAGAGGAATAGGTTGAATAATGATATCCCTGTAAGGGAGTTAGCCAATGACTATGTTTTGGCAGAAAGAACACGTCCAAAAGAGAACTTAAGAGTTTTAGTTATTGGTAGTTCATCCAGGTGTAAATGACATATAGGTAGTTTGAGATTAGAATCTGAAATTTAAGAGAAAGGTGAGAGCTAAGAACCAAAATGATGGTTTACTCTAGTCATGAATAAGTATTCCATTGGGGGGAATAGAGATAGAGATCCTCTAGCCCAGCAAACAGTTATTAAGTATTGACTGTTTGTGCCAGGCACTGTGGTAGGCACTGGGCGCATACAGAGACAAAAAGCCAAAAAGTTCCTGCCTTTGTGGTACTTATATTCTAATGGAAGAGACAAAACGAGTGCATGCATGCGTGTGTAAAAAGCCAGGCATGGTGCCTCAGGCCCATATTCCCAACTATAGAGGAGACTGAAGCTAGTAGATCTTTGAGTTCGGGTTTTGTCCTGGGCCCTCTATACTACTGCTCCTGGTGATGTCATCAGCGTCCATGGATTTAATTCCCGTCTGTGTGTTGATGATTGTCAGACCTACCTTCCCAGTCCCATCTCTCTGCAGACCTCCAATCTCACATCTCAGAGTAGATGTCTAGTAGATATCTTTAAGTAAACATGTCAGAAACAAAACTCATCATCTTCCCCCAAACCCTTTTTACCTCCTACCTTCCCTATCCTCTCAGGCCCTCAGGCTCACACACTAGGAGTCGTACTGGCTTCCTCACTCTTCCTCACCCTCCATATCCAAGCTTTTGCCAAGGCCTGTCAGTTTCCCCTCTGTAACTTCTCCCTAAAATGCCCCCTTTCTCCTCTGATACTGTCCCCAGCCCTGGTGAAGTTCCTCATCACTTCACACCTGGATTATTTCATAGCTAATAGAAGGTTTTGCCTGCCTCTACCCACCCCAATCCATCATTCAGCCACTAAAGGGATTTTCCTAAAACACAGGTTTGATCATGTCCCTTCCTAGTTTTTCCAGGAGCAATTCCAAAAGGCTATGTTTTGGCATTCGGAACCCTTCATACCCTACCTCCTCCTACCATTCCAGTTTTATTACTGGACTCCCCAGCACATATTCTTCAATCCACTAACACTGGCCCCTGGTTGTCCCATGAACACGATATTCCTTTTCTCAGATCAGGGCATTTTCTCTGGCTGTTCCCCATGCTTGAACACTCTCCCTTCTCTTCTCCAACTTCTGGCCTCCCTGGTTTCCCTTATGTACCAGTTAAAATCCCACCTTCTACAGGAAGCCTCCAATTCCTCTTAATTCCAGCACCCTCCCTGTTTTAATGTTCCTATTTACCCTCTGCACAACTCACTTTGTATATATTTGCATGTTGTATCCCTAGAGCTTAGCTGTGCCTGGTACATAGTATGTGCTTAATAAGTGTGTATTGATTGAATTCTGAGCTGCAGTAGATCATGTTGCTCCCATGTATATTTGACATGTACATTTGAATGCTAATAATTAGTGGGATCAGGCTATTGGGTAGCCTCTGAACTTCTCATCTGAGTGAGATTGGGATAGCCAGTCTTGATGATGATGATGGTGGTGGTGGTGATGATACAGGAAAACCTTGAGGGAGGCACGAGGAAAAGCTTCAGCTAATACTTTAGTTGAGGGTCGGGGGTGGAGGGGGAGGGGGGGTTGCAAAACCAAGATGGTAGAGGAAAGGCAGTGACTTGTCTGAGCTTTCCCCAAGACCCTTCCAAATACCTTCAAATAATTCCATAAGACAATTCCTGGAGCAGCAGAACACACAAAAGGACAGGGTGAAATAATTTTGCAGACAACTGTGGACAATGAGGGAAGGAATCTCTTCTTTTACCTTACAGATAATCATCCAGCCTCTGCATAAAATATTCCTAGTAACTGGGAGTTCACCACCTATTGAGGCAGCCAATTCAACTGCCCTGGTTGCTAGAAAGCTCATTCTTTTTTTTTCCCCCCATTCTTTTTTTTTTAATTCTTATTTTGATCTGAAAACTTTGTATCCCTAACATTTAGCACAGTGCCTGGCACATAGTAAATATTTAATAAATGTTTATTGACTAACCGACTAGTTCTGCCTTTAAGAACTATACAGAGGCAACACTACTTTTCCACAGGAGAGCCTTTTAAATAGTAGTCCCTTAGTCCTTTCAAGGGTGAACATCTTTAGTTCCTGAAATCATTCCATCTTGTCCATCCTTCTGGGGACATATGGTAGCTTGTCAGCTTTTGCATATGACAATACATAAATGTTTGGTAGCATGTGTGTTTTTAGCATGTTTGACATGTTTTGTTTTGGTTTTTTGGTGGGGCAGTGAGGGTTAAGTGACTTGCCCAGGGTCATACAGCCAAGTGTCTGAGGCCAGCTTTGAACTCAGGTCCTCCTGAATCCAGGGCCAGTGCTTTATCCACTCTGCCACCTAGCTGCCCCCAACATGTTATTCTTTTACCTAATATATGTATTTAAGTCTGTTATGGTATAATATTGAGTTGTTTAGATTAATTGGAACTGGGAATGATCTATACATTCAGATTTGGGGAAGTTAGCTAAATATTCGTAAAATACTACTGTCAACAGGCAATCAACACTAACTTTGACTATAGCATTTCATTCCAGTCAGCTAAGCAACTTTTTCAAGTGACAAGAAGAATTTTTGGTGCTGTTCTTTCAACTTTTTTATGCATATATTTTTCTTCCTCTCACATTTCCCCTAGCAGATTGCTGTTATTAGTAGCAGCAGCAGTCCTGATCCTCCAAAGGTGATAAAAATTAGTGGTTACAACACCCAGGTAGGGTTTTTAGCACATCGCATATAACAGATCGTGGCAGTGTTTATCCATTTGTATTATTTGGAAGACTGTTATTTACCCTTTCAGGGGGGAAAAGGTTAGATTTCTGCTTCACAGGGCTTTTGCAAATAGTGGTAATGTGTTTTTATAACATTTGGCTTGAAGGAAAGTAATTCTCCTAGTGTTTCTGGCAGCCATACATTTAAAGTGATTTTTATGTTTGTTTTTTTGAAACTAGGTTAAGGCAAAAGTAATCTGTGGAGAGAAGGAATTTTGATTATAAATATTGTTAGGGTTCTATAAATTTGAATAACAGATAAATAGAATTTAGAAAACCCAGGTAAATGGGTTTATGTGTACCATACAGATATTGTATATCATTTGCATATATGAAGGCTAAAATAAAAAGAAGCTGCACAAGAGTCTTGTGTTTTTAAATTTATGGTCAAACCAGGAAAATGAATATCTTGTGTGGTATAGTAGAAAAGAAGAATGGATGACTGAGAGTCAGGAGACCTGAATTCCATGCCTTGCTTTACCATTAACTCACTGTGTAAACTTTGGACACAACTCTTGGACTGTCTTGGCCCCAATTCCCTCACCTAGTTGCTAGATAGTAGTTCCATGATGGAACTACCTGATAACTGTGCTATTGTGGATAGTGTTATAGTGAGGCTGTAATGTTATTATTACAATGAGTGTCATAAAGTTTTTTATTTAAAGTCATATTAGTAGCTAGGCATTGGACTGACACCCAGTAGCATGCTATACATGATGAATTCTGCACTTGAGAAGCATCTAAATATTTACGCTCTTGAAAATTGATGAGGCTAAATCTAGCTCTTCATCACTACCAAAAGAGCTAAATTCCAGTTTTCATTTTCAAGGGAAGGCTTTAAAAAAAACAAACTTCCTTAGGAGCATATTCTTCACATGCTTTAATACCACTGCTGTTTTGTTGCCCTGTTTGTTTTTTATATTTGTTCCTTTTCTGTTAGCAATAGCCTTTGCATTTGTGCCTACCAACAAAATGCTTCAGCATCTTTGGAGGATTTTACCTTTGTAGTAACACTAAGACCAGAAGTAGAGCTGATGATAGCAGCCTAATGGCTCAGTATCCAGAACTGATCTCAAGCCTCTCAGATAGCCACGTTCTTATTCAGCATCTGTCATAGGAGCTGCCTTCTAAGGTGTGATAGCTACCTAAGAGGTAAACAAAACTAGTAGGCACCTTAGCATTTTACAAGTTGCTCTAGCAGTTACAGTTCCAAATTGGTCTTTTTCTAGACTTAGACTGGAAGGCTTTTTCTTCTTACTTGGAATGTTTTTGTTGGTCTGGTTTTGTCTTTGGGTTTTTTTTGTTTTTTGGATTTTTTTCAAGTCTTGTAGATAATTACAGAAGACATTTCTAATGAACGGTATCCCCAGACGTGCAGTAAGCATATTTCACTGCTTGCTTGCTGCCATGCCTCCAGCAGAGGGTAAATTCACATTATATTATGCCAGAGATTAATTTTGATTATTAATAATTTTCAAGGAGCCTAATTTCTTCTTGCCTGATGGAAGTTGCTGGCATCTTTCCAAACAGGTTCTCTAATGATCTTGCTTCACCATGGCAACAAATATGGAGGTGCTGGCTCAGCAGATAGTGGAGACACAGCAGGTGGCTGAGGTGAGTGACAGATGCTATTACAATAGCTGGCACACTTGCTTTTGAAAAAGGAAATATGTCAGTGTGCGCTGTTGTTTCCAAGTGATAGAAGCAAAGTCAGGCATCCTCACTGGAAAGATTCTGTTTATACTATAGAATAGATGAGGTGTCAGTCTAATGTATTCCATCCCTTTCTTTTTATAGGTTTCATGAGAAGTAGGGTGTCCTATTCTAAAATAAGACTTGTTTGAAAAATTTTGACTTTGTCTCCCTTACTCCCCAACCCCATGAGGAAACTGATGCTTCTAAAAATAAGAGGGCTACATTTTGTCTTTGGAATTTAATTTGAAATTCCCAGACTTGATACCAAGCAAATACCATGGAATTACTGAAGACCTAGTTCTTTTGAACCACAAGCTATCTTTCCAGAGAAAAAAACACACAAGACATAAAAACTTGAATCTTCTAAAGCATGAAAATTTGAAGGGAATTAGAAATCGAACATAGACATTTAAAGCAACATATATGAGTTGATCATTCAGATTGTATATAACCTTTAACTTCAAAGCAACCATTTACTTACTCAATAAATAAAAATGGACTTATTTCACTTCAATAAAATAAAATAAAATAAAACCTTTGCATTTAACTTACTAATGGTGTTCTATATTATGGAAAAAGTCAGGCTTGTAAAAATATTTACTCTTGTAAAGTTTGTATACTCATTTTTGTTTTTAATATGTTGTGTTTGTGGACTGATAAGAGAGGGATTAATTGCCTTCAGAATCCCTGTGGGCTATTGTGCAAATATGGAACAAGGGTGGGGGGTAAGTTATGTCAATAGCCTTACTTTATAGTCAGTCAAGTTTACTTAGGGAGCTTCTCTTTTATGGATCACTGGCCTGAGAGAATAAAGTAATTCCTTAGGGAATCGGAAATCTTTGGGCTTAATGTGGGTGGTTGCTGTATCTACACTCAGAAAATTGGCATGCAAGGAATTCTATGGATTCTGCTTTGCAGCTTTATGGCTTCTGTGTGCTTTAGGCTACATTCTTCCCAAGGAGGAATTTAGCGTGTTGCCCAGAAATTCAGTTCTGTAGAATTATAAAACAAAAGAAGATATTCTATATGACTCTTGCTAGCTGTGTGACCTGGACAAGTCTCTCTAAGTCTTAGTTTCCTCATCTGTAATATGGCCGAAACAATTGCAGGTCCCTCCCAGGGTTATTGTGAGGATTACATGAGATAATATATGTAAAGTGCTTTGTAAACCTTACAGCACTATAAAAATACTAGCTGGGCAGCTAGGTGGTGCAGTGGATAAAACACCAGCCCTAGATTCAAGAGGACTTGAGTTCAAATCCAGACTCAGACACTTAACACTTATTAGCTGTGTGACCCTGGGCAAGTCACTTAACCCTCATTGTCCCGCCAAAAAAAAAGAAAAAAAAGTTGTTTAGGGGCAGCTAGGTGGCGCAGTGGATAGAGCACCGGCCCTGGAGTCAGGAGTACCTGAGTTCAAATCCGGCCTCAGACACTTAACACTTACTAGCTGTGTGACCCTGGGCAAGTCACTTAACCCCAATTGCCTCACTAAAAAAAAAAATACTAGCTAATTTTTATATTCACAATTTGGATTGTAGAAATGATATCTTTTATTCAAAAAAGGTTAAATTTTCCTCCAAACATAATTTTTAAATTTCCTTACATTATTTAAAGATTTATTCTTTATTTAGTTAGCTTATTTATGGTATTTTAGTCTTAACAGTTGGGAAGCTTTCACATTTTCCCATTGAAAATCAATAAAGGAAAACCTAAAAGACCTAGAAGAAATACCTGTTAGAGTAATTCAGAAGTAGATAAAATAGGTCCTATTTTTTAAAACTTTATTTGCTAAACAAATTATTACACAATTATGTTTATATGAATACCCCGTCAATGTAGAATCACAGGTCTTAATTCAAATGAAATTATGTTTGTAAAGTGCTTAGCACAGTGCCTGACACAGAGTAGGTATTTAATAAATGCTTATTCCCTCTTTTCTCCCCCTCCCCCCAAACTTGATGTTACAGCCAAACTGGCTTACTTTCCATTCCCCAAAATTGTCGTTCTATGCCCCCTCCCTTCTTCACACTACCCAGCTTCCTCAAGGATTATCTCTGGTACCACCTCATATAGGAATTTGTAAGTCATAGATCTGGAGTTGGAAAGGGCCTTAGAGGCTCTCTAATCAAACTCCTTCATTCTGCAGATGAGCAAACTGAAGCCAGAGAGGTTGCTGCTTTGTCCAAGGTCACACAGGCAGGAAACATCCCAAGTAGAATTGGAAGCTAGGTCCTTTTGACTCTAGAGCCAGTGTTCTTTCCTCTTTTTTTGGTGGGGCAGTGAGGGTTAAGTGACTTGTCCAGGGTCACACAGCCAGTAAGTGTCAAGTGTCTGAGCCAGATTTGAATTCAGGTCCTTCTGAATCCAGGGTGAGTGCTTTATCCACTGTGTCACCTAGCTGCCCCCAGTTTTCTTTCTTTTCTTGATCTTCCTAGTAGTTAGTGTTCTTTTTTTCTTCCCATTATTTTGCACATATTAATGTGTCTGCTGTGTTCCCCTCTTTCCCCTCCCTCCCCCAAAGCCAAACAAATAAGTTCCTTGAGCTTAGGCACAATTTTTAGTCTTTCTTATATCTCTAACACCCAGTGGAATGACTGAGACATAGTGGTAGCTTAATAGATGTTTGGTAAATGAATAAATGAGTGAATTATCTGTTTTAGTTTCTTGCTTTCAGTCATGTGGGGTATCAATGATTTATTATTTATACAGATGAAGAACCCAAGGCCTAGAGAAGTAGTGATTTGTCCAAGGACATATACATCAGTAATAATAGAGTTGGAACTGGTAACATACATTAGTATGAAATAAATTGGTTATTTTATCAGCCAACTTCTAATATGTGCCAGTTCTTAAGTCCTCAAGGTAGAAAATCAGTGGCAATCATTTAAGTTTGTAATACTATACATTGCCTTCTCTTTGTGAATATACGAATGACATGCGGCCACGTTTATGGTATATTAGTATTTCTTAGGAACATCAATTTTAGCATCAGTGGTAAAAACAACAATATTTTGAGTGGAAAATCTAGTTGAAATTATACTTTAGAGAATTATGAAAAGTGTATAACGTATGTTTTTTAACTCAAGCTAAGGACCATGAACAAATTTTTAACAAGTTTCTCTATTTAACAAACTTGGATGCTTATTTATATATAATGTATATTTTGATTCATGTTATATTTAATATTTAAGGATTAAAAATGAGATGTCTCATTTTCACCTTCCCGTACAGCTTGATATTATACATAATTAATATGTGACATTTATGCATCTATGGGCAAACAAAATGCAAATAACTCACACAGTATTATGATTTTTGTGCTTCAGTTCTAGTAATCGAATAGAAAAAAGTCTTCATGCTTTTATTCTAGTAGTCTTCAAATGGTAAGCTCACTATATAAAAAGCCTCACAAGAGGTTTTGATCTATAACACAAATATGTGGTTAACAGAACTACGTGAAGACAATGTTAAGAATCAATGTTTATTTTTATATTAGCTGCCATATTGGATTAGATATGCCTTTTAAAGATAAAATTTAACAAATGAGCAGCCTTTTCCAAAAATATTATATCTATATATTTGTATTAGAATTAATCCTTTGATAAAAGAAAAAAAAGATGGATTCTTTTTAAAGGGACTTTTAAAGATCTGCAAATACCATTTATAAAACCAGCATCCTTGAGGAAGCTCCTTATTTCATTAAAGATAATTGGATGGAAGAAAGAGAAAGAGCTGACCATTTATCAAGCAGAGTGTCCTCATTAGCCTGTCCATAGGCTGTACTCAGAATTCCAGGATATGAATTTTAGGTGTCTTTATGTAATGTGAATAAGATATAATGGTGATTGATTTTGCACAGGCCACCAGTACCTGAACTACCAAACAACAGTTTCAAACTATTCAAGCTCCAGCACCTTTTTTCCTGTTACTGTAGATGTTAGAGGCTGGAGAAGGAGGGACTAAGTAAGCCATTTCATTCTACTGTTAACTACACTCACTGCTGCCTCCACATATCTTTTGGGCATTTCAGATATTTGTGATCTCCTTGAAATTTTTTCATAACTACAGCAACTTAGAGAGGCCCTGATTTACATCCTTTTTTTCTCCTCATGGGAGTGATGATCACTTCTTCCAAAAGACTATCAGAGTTCAGTTTATATGGCATATCTAGTTCCACCACTCCTTCCTTCTTTGTGGTATTACATTCTTTCTAATTATAGGAGTTTGGACAGCAATCAATTTTATCTCTTGAAATAACACAGAAGATAGTTTTTGTAGGGTAAAATTTAATTAAGAGTTTTAAAGATAACTGTTTCCATATGTCTTAAAGGGTGTGTGTGTGTGTGTGTGTGTGTGTGTGTGTGTGTGTGTGTGTGTGTGTTTTCTTTCCTTCATCCCAGTATCTCCCAGTCTTCAGTTCCTCATTACCAGTTGCCTACTGGACATTTCAGACTGGATGTTTCAGAGACATCTTATACTCAACATAACCAAAACTGAACTCACCCTCTCCCAAACTTCCCTATTTCTGTCAAAGGCACCACCATCATTCAGTCTCTCGTATTTTATCATTGGCATTAACTTATACTTCTCATTCTCCCTCACCTGTATGGTTACGTATCTGGTTATTTGCCAGATCTTTCCATTTTTACCATCACAACATCTCTTGCATCCAACTCCTCTGCACTCACACACCACCTTAGTTCAGTCTTTCATTGCCTTTCATCTCGATTATTGCAACAAGCCTCCTAATTGGCCCTTAAATCTCTTACCTCTCCAGTCCATCAAATAACACTGTTGCCAAAGTAATTTTCCTCAAGTATAGAGCAAGCCATGTGATTCCTTCTCAGTCAATTCCAGTGATTTCCTATTGCCTCTAAATTAAAATATAAACTCCTCTCTTTCAAAACCCTACTTAGCCTGACTCCAGCCTCAGTGGACTCCCCCTCCAACACTCCAGTAGAGCCAAACTGACCTCCATCCCATTCCTCACAAAGGACACTCCCATCTCCCTTTATATGCCTTTCTACTGACTGTCCCAAGTGCATAGAATTCACTTCCTCCTTACATCTGTCTCAGAAAGGCCCTCAAGCACTGTCCTTTACATGAAAGCCTTTCCCAGTCTCCCCCCAACCTCTAGGGTCCTTTACCAGATTACCTTGTATTTCATTGCTTTGTGTATATCTGTATTTATTAATTTTATATTTATGTTCTATATGTGTATACTTTTTGTCTCCCTCCCGCATTAGAACTAAGCTACTTGTAAAGATTGTTTTCATTCTTTGTATGTATGTCTGTCCCTCGTACCTAGCACAATGCCTAATA
Source organism: Dromiciops gliroides (assembly GCF_019393635.1). NCBI lineage: Eukaryota > Metazoa > Chordata > Mammalia > Microbiotheria > Microbiotheriidae > Dromiciops > Dromiciops gliroides. The sequence continues at coordinate 705,750,208 of NC_057861.1, forward strand.
CGTAGTAGGCACTTAATTAATACTTGTTGATTATATTAATAAAACTGAAGATTAAACTCCACCTATACCACTAGCTCTTACTGGTTTGTTGTTTTTACCTTGTTTTGAGTCCTTTTAAAAGACATTTTCCAAAGGAAGCTTTCAGAAAACATCTGTTTTATCACCTGCATTTCAAATTTTATACATTTTTCTCTTCTCCCCCTCAAACATTCTTTTTTTTTGGCAGGGCAGTGAGGGTTAAGTGACTTGCCCAGGGTCACACAGCTAGTAAGTGTAAGTGTCTGAGGCCAGATTCTAACGCAGGTCCCCCTGAATCCAGGGCCTGTGCTTTATCCACTGTGCTACCTAGCTGCCCTCAAACATTCTTGAATGAATGAGGTCATAATAACTGACATTTGTATCATGCTGTAGAGTTAACAAACAAAACTTTCAGGCATTATTATACTTATTTTTATAGAAGAAAACTGAGGTTAACTGACTGGCTCAGGGTCATACCTAGTAAAAGTTCAAGATAGGATTTAAACTTAGGTCTTTCTGACTTCATGTGCAGTGTCATACTATTTCATGTAATGTCATATTCAACATTTTTATTTTTAAGTTTTTAGCAGCTTTACTGAGAGTGCAAAGATTTCTTGCATTTCTAACTTGATTTCCCTTGGGAATATTCTCGATGTAATTCTTTTTTTATTTTCTCTATATAAGATAGATGGGGGAGTAGCAGGAGCCGTGTACTACAGAGGATAGATAGGAAGGTACAGTAGCAGGGAAACTAGTCAGATGTCCATTTACAGCAGTAAAAAATGCCTTAGACATATACAAGAAGAATTTTCTTGATAACATAAATAATTAAATTGATCATGGCAGTTCAAGTGAATTCATAGTGGTTGAATTTGGATTCTTAGCAGGTGTTGATTTTCTACCTCATGGTTGCCATCTAAGTTTCAAAAGTGAAATTGACTTGTCCAGTAAAAGATTATACTTTGGTCCACAATTTGTGCATTTGGCACAAGATTAATGACATTAACTGACATTTGTATGATGTTCCATTAAGTTTTCAAAATGTTTTCCTGACAGTAATTCTGAATGGTTGGTAATATTATTGTCTCCTTAATAGTAATGAAGAGGCTAGACATGTTCAAGATCATATGGCTAGTAAGAGTCCGACCTAGGACACAAACCCAAGTCTTCTGAATCTAAGCTCAGGCTCATTATGTTATTGTAGCTAGCCCCCACCTTTTATCACAATTTATTGATAGAAAACGTATCAGAGTAGACCATATTTTCACTTAGGAACAATGTTGTAATTGTGAATTACCTTACATATGGGTCATTGAGCCTAAACCACACCTAGAAACCGGTAATGTAGCATGAGAGATCTATGACAGCTTTTTAAAAAATTTTTTTTAATTATAAAAGTATTTTATATTTTCCAGTTACATGTCTACCATAGCTTTTTGCAAACAAATCGTTGGCTGTTTCTTTTTTAATGTTTCTTTTTTCATCCACTAAAATCATGTTGTGAGACTCATGCTCAGATTCCAGTTGTATATCATTATTGGGGGGGCGGGTGGGCAATGAGGGTTAAGTGACTTGCCCAGGGTCACACAGCTAGTAAGTGTAAGTGTCTGAGACCAGATTTGAACTCAGGTCCTCCTGAATCCAGGGCTGGTGTTTTATCTACTGTGCCACCTAGCTGCCCCCAGTTGTATTTCATTACATCAATTACAAATTCTTTTATGGCTATATGCTCAAATGAGATAATCTCTGTAGCATGCTTTATAAACCTTAAAACACTACATGCTGAGACCAAGCTAAGATGGCAGATTAGAGGCAGCAACCCAGCTGAATTCTTTTAACATTTTTCCTCAAAACAAATTTAAAATAATGCTTCAAATCATTTTGAAGCAGCAGAGCCAACAAAAATTCAGGGTGAGACATTTTCCCTACCTAAGAAAATTTAGAAGGTTAGCAGGAGAGGTCTATGACACTGGGGTGGAGGTCTGTCCAGAACACATGGTGCCAGCACTAGTGGCAGGCCTTGTAGGTGGCCACAACAGCCGTAGGAGCAGCAGCTTTAGGAGCTTTCAACCCAGAGACAGTAAGGGAATCAGACAACTGGAGGATCCTGAGTAAAGACCAGAGCACAAACCAAGAGAGCAGTGAACATACCACCTCCCATAGCTCAGAAAACAGCAGAAAAGAAGCCTAAAGATTGGGATAGGGCTCCCTGAACCCCAACTCTTCTTCCTCTTCCCCCAAGTGAGCAGAGCCCAGCTTTAATATAAAGTTCAAAATCAAGAAAGAGGCTGGGAAAATAAGGAAACAACAAGAAAAGAACTTGACCATAAAAAATCTTCTATGGTGTCAAGAAAGACCAAGACAAACTCGGAAGACACTAATGTAAAAAACAGCTACAATCAAAGCCTCAACAACTAAAAATGCTAATTTGAAATAAGCCAAACAAGATTTCCTGGAAGAGTTAAAAACAATAAGAATGGTAAAGGAAAAGTTGGGGAAAGAAATGAGAGTGATCCAAGAAAATTATGGCATGAGAATTAACAGTTTGGTTTTTAAAAAGGCACAAAAATTCACTGAAGAAAAAAATTCCTTAAAAAAAAGAATAGGCCAAATGAAAAAGGCACAAAAATTCACTGAAGAAAAGAACTGCTTAAAAAGTAGAAGTGGCCAAGTAGACAAAGCTCAGTGAAGGAAATAATTCCTTAAAAATTAGAATTGGGCAGGTGAAAGCTAATGACTCCACGAGACATCAAGAAACAATAAGACAAAGACAAAAGAATGAAAAAAATAGAAGAAAATATGAAATATAAGAAAAACTACTGAATTGGAAAATAGATCCAGGAGAGATAATTTAAGATTTTATAGACTATCTGAAAAGCAGTGATCAAACAAACAAAAAAAAGCCTAAACATCATATTTCAAGCAATTATCAAGGAATTCTGCCCTGCTGTCTTAGAACTGTAATATAGACATGGAAAGAATCCACTGATCACCTCTTGAAAGAAATCCCAAAATGAAAACTCTAGGAATATTATAGCCAAATTCCAGAGCTCCTAAGTCAAAGAGAAAATATTGCAAGCAGCCAGAAAAAAATAATTCTAATATGGAGCCACAGTTAGGATAACACAAGATTTAGCAGCATCTGCATTAAAGAATCAGAAGGCTTCAAATTTGATATTCTAGAAGGCAAAGGAACTAGGATTACAACCAAGAATAAACTGCCAAAAAAAAAACCAAAAACCAAACGAGTATAATCTTTCAGGGGAAAATGGATATTTAATGAAATGGAGGACTTTCCAGGAAGAAACCATAGCTGAATAGAAAATTTGACATTCAAACAGAAGACTCAAGAAAAGCATAAAAAGGTAAACATGAAAAAGAAATAAGGGATTCAATAAAATTAAACTGTTTCCATTCCTACATGGGAAGATGATACATGTAACTCCTAAGAACTTTATCATTTTCAGGGCTGTTTTAGGGAGTCTCTAAGTACAAGTATAAGTTGATTATGTTGGGATGATCTCCAAAATAAAAAAGAAGAAAGGATGAGAAAAAGGGATGTACTTACTGGGAGAAGGGAGAAGCAGAATAGGGAGAATGTTCTCACGTAAAAGAGGCATGCAAAAAAGCTTTTGCAGTAAAGAGGGAAATGGGAGTTGGGGGTGATGGGCAATACTTGAATCTCATTCTTATTGGAATTGGTTCAAGAAAAATATTCTCTCATAGAAATCTCTTACCCAGTAGGGAAATAGGAGGGGAACAAGATAAGAGAAGGAGGGAGGGATGATTTAAAAAAGGAAGGTGCATTAAGGGAGGCAGTGGTCAGAAGTAAAATAGACTTTTAAGGAGGGACAAAATAAAAGAAGAGAAGAATAATAAGCAGAAAATGAGATAGAGGGAAATACACAGAAATCATAACAGTGCATATGAATGGGCTGAGCTCATCATAGTAGAATGCATTAGAAACCAAAATCCAATAATTTGTAAGAGACACTTGAAACAAAGACACACATTTAAATTAAAGGACTGGAGCAGAATCTAATATGCTTCAGCTGAAGTGAAAAAGGCAGGGATAGCAATCATGATACCACACAAAGCAAAATCAAAAATAGACCTAATTAAAAGATAATCAGGGAAACTACATTTTGCTGAAAGTTACCATAGACAATGAAGTAATATCAAAATTTTTTACAGCAAGCTTCTCCACCAAAGGCCTCATTACTCAAAGATACAGAGAACGGAGTCATTTATAAAAATATGAAGTTTTCAGAAGAAGAAATCAAAGGTATCTATAGTCATGAAAAAAAATGTTCTGCCACTATTGATTAAAGAAATGCAAATTAAAACAAATCTAAGGTAACATCTCACACCTATCAGAAATGACAAATGCTGGAGGGTATGGGGGAAAATAGATATATTAATGTACTTTGGGTACACTGGTCCAGCCATTCTAGAGAACAATTTGGAACTACTCCCAAAGGGCAGTATATATCCTTTGACCGATGTCACTACTAGATCTATACCTTAGTTGAGATTAAAAGAAAAGGAAGGGACCAGTAAATACAAAAATATGTATAGCAGCTCTTTTTGTGGTAAAGGATTGGACATTGAGGGGATGCTTATCAATTGATGGAGAACGGCTAAAAATGTTTTGGTATATGATTGTGATGTAGTACTCTTGTGCTATGAGAAATGACAAGGGGAATGGTTTCAGAAAAACATGGCAAGATCTATATGAATCAGGAGATCATTGTGCACAGTCATAGCAATGTTGTAATGATGATCAGCTGAGAAAAGCTTGGCTACTCTGATCAATGCAACAGTGAAAAACAATTCTAAAAGACTCATGATGAAAAATGCTGTCCACCTCCAGAGAGGTAAATGAGGAAGCCTGAGGGCAAACGGAAGTATAATTTTCTTACATTCCTTATTTTTCTTGCTTTGGGGGGGGGCAATATGTCTAATATGGAACTTTTACATGGTTTCACATGTATAATTGATATCATATTGCTTGCCTTCTCAGTGGGTGGTAGAAGGGTGGGAGAGAATTTGGAACTAAAAATTTTAAAAGAATGTTTAAAATAAAAGACATTAAGACATATTTTTTAAACTACGTACCAGCTATTCTTTTCATTTTCTTTTTTTGAGAAGCAGTGTGGATAGAGTGCTATATTTGGAGTCACAAAAAGCAGAGTTTGGAAACCACACTAGATACTTCCTAGCTATGTCACCCTGGGCAAGTCATTTAACCTTGCTCATTTTCAGTCTCCTCATCTATAAGACTGGCATAATTTGGGGCATTGAGGTGATACAGTGGATAAAGCTCCATTCTTGGTGTCCAGAAAACTTGCATTCAAATTTGGCTTTACACACCTGCTAACTATGTGACCCTAGGCAAGTCACTTCATCTTTGCCTATTTCATTATCTGTAAAATGGGGATAACAATAGTATCTACCCCCCAGTGTTATGAGGATCAAATAAGCTAATATTTTTAAAGGCTTAGCATAGTGTCTAGCTCATAGTAGGTGCTATATAAGTGTTTAGTCCCTTCCCTTATCCTCTTTGGCATCCTCATCTATCAATGACATAAAGAAAGTTCTTGCCACCAAAGTCCTGCCAAATGGTTGAGCATCAGAAAAATATGTTTTTTATCAATGGATATAACATTAGAAAAAGTGAATTACTGTTTTGTCATTGCACCCTAAGGGTTATGGATCCCTTTCTCTCCATATACACATATAAACGTGTGTGTGTGTGTATATGTATAATCTCTCTTTATTAGAATGTGAGCTCCATGTGAATAGGAACTATCTTTTTTGTTTGTATATCCATTGCTTAAATGTGCTTTGAATAAGTACTAATAAATGATTTTTCACTTATTCATTTGGGTAAAAGATAGTAAAAGAGAATTTAGTTAAATTTTTTATCCTGGCCATCATGACAAAAGAGTAGTAAGTTGGAAGCTCTAAAATAGGTTTATCTACTCTCATTCAGGGAGCATTATTTAGCACCTGTTTTGTGCTGGGTTCTATGCTAACCATAAAGACAAAAATGAAATTGTCTCTGCCATCAGAAGCATTCTATGGGGGGAACAACAGGTCTGTTTATAAGTATAGGCAAAGTAGAACTTGCTATTTGACAAAAACTGCTAGGAAAACTGGAAAACAATAGGACACAAACTAGGTATAGACCAACATCTCAGACTCTATACCAAGATAAGGTCAAAATAAGTACGTGATTTAGTTATAAAGGGTAATAACATAAATTAGAAGAGCAAAGAATACCCTACCTGTTAGATCTATGAAGAAGGGAAGAATTCATGACCAAACAAGAGATAGAGAACATTATGAAATATAAAATAGATAATTTTGATTATATTAAAAGGCTTTTGCACAAACAAAACCAATTCACCCAAGTTAAGAAGGAAAGCAGAAATATGGGAAAATTTTTACAGCAAGTGTCTCTGATAAAGGCCTCATTTCTCTAATATGTAGAGAACTAAATCAAATTTACAAGAATATAAGCCATTGCCCAGTTCATAAATGGTCAAAAGATATGATTGGGTAGTTTTCACATAAAGAAATTAAAGCTATCTATAGTCGCATGAAAAAAAAATGTTCTCAGTCACTATTGCTCTGAGAAATGCAAATTTTAAAAGTTTGAGGTACCATCTCAAACCTATCAGATTGGCTAATGTAACAAAAAAGGAAAATGATAAATGTTGGAGAGGATGTGGGAAAATTGGGACACTAATGCACTGTTGGTGGAGTTGTGAACTGATCCAGCCATTCTGCAGAGCAGTTTGGAACTGTGCCCAAAGGGCAACCAAACTGCATACCCTTTGACCCAGCGATCACTACTAGGTCTGCATCCCAAAGAGATCATAAAAAAGCGAAAAGGACCTACATATGGAAAAAATATTTACAGCAGCCTTTTTTGTGGTGGCAAAATATTTGAAATTATGATAATGCCCATCAGTTGGGGAATGGATGAACAAGTTGTGGTATATGAATGTAATGCAATGTAAAAGAAATGATGCATAGGCAGATTTCTGAAAAACCTGAAAAGACTTGTATGAACTGATGCCAAGTGACATGAGCAGAACCAGAAAATCATTGTACACAGTTATAACAGCGCTGTGTGATGATCAACTGTGAATGTTCAACTATCAACTAGCTCTTCTCAACAACAAATGATCCAAGACAATTCCAAAAGGCTCATGATAAAAAAAATGCTGTCCACATTCAGATAAATAACTGATAGACACTGAATGCAGATAGAAGCATACTGTTTTTCATTTTATTTTATGTTTTTCCCCTTTTGTTGTTTTCTTTTTTCACAACTGTGACTAATATGAAAATATGTTTTACATGATTGCACATTTATAGCCTATATGAAATCGCTTACCATTTTAGGAAGAGCTAGAAAGGGTCAGGGAAGGATATTTTTTTTTAAGTGAAATATGACCACTTCCTATTGGGAGAGTAATCCACAGGTTCCAGGGGGTGTAGGAAGTATTTTAGGCATTTATAGTACATTGAGATCCCTTAGATACTTGTTGGAAATGGATTTCTCTTTGTCCTTCAGATGCTTTCAATTATGGTTATACAATAATAAAATGGTTACTTGTGACTAACCAGTATAATAAGCAATTAAGTCATTTGAAATACTTCTTTAAATTCTAAGTAAAAATTGTCTCCAACTGACATCTTTTGTTGCTCTTACACAGTGTCCAGAGACATACTTTCTCTTCAAGAAGACAAATTGAACGAGCTTACTGATAAAAATAAAATAAAATATATCATCTTTGGTTCCTCTACTTTAATCAGTTTTCCTTTAGAAACATTATGATGGGGGGCGGTTAGGTGGCACAGTGGATAAAGCACCAGCCCTGGATTCAGGAGTTCCTGAGTTCAAATCCGGCCTCAGACACTTGACACTTACTGGCTGTGTGACCCTGGGCAAGTCACTTAACCCCATTGCCCCGTAAAAAAAAAAAAAAAGAAACATTATGATGTGTGTAATCTATATTAGATTGTTTTCTGACTTTGGGAGAGGGATGGGAAAGGAGGAAGGGAGACAATTTTGTAACTCCAAATCTTACAAAAATGAATGTTGAAAACTATCTTTATGTGTAATTGGAAAAAAATAAAATAAAATAATGAAACATTATGATATATATACACAATTGTAGCAAGTGAGCTACCAGAGAAGTGGTTACTCCCAATTTCTCAGGATACTTTGTACCTCTACCCTTTCTTTCTTTTCTTTTTTTTTTTAATTTGGGACAGTGAGGATTAAGTGACTTGCCCAGGGTCACACAGCTAGTAAGTGTCAAGTGTATGAGGCCACATTTGAACTCAGGTCCTCCTGAATCCAGGGCCAGTGCTTTATCCACTGCACCACCTAGCTGCCCAGGAGAGTTTGTACCTCACAAGCACTTTCATACTCTTCATTATATTTGTGTACAAGCTTTTTTCTCCTATTAATGTATCTTAATCTCTTAGGTATTCTTAGGGTGTAATTATTAGCACATAATAAATATTAAATTATTCAAGAGCCACTGGAGAATATATACCTTTCTGAATAGTACCCAAACCTATAGCCATTTTACTGAATCTTAGCATTTGAAAGAACATCAGGGGCCATGTGGTCTAACCTGTGCCTGAAAAGGAATTTCTCTACAACATACTTGAGAAGCAGTCATGTAGCCTTTGCTTATAGACCTTTAGTGAAAGGACTTCCAGGGTACTCCTGGAGTAGTTCTCATTGTTAGGAATTTTTTCTTTAAATCATGCCTATATCTTCCTGTCTATAAGTTCTACCTGTTGTACCTAACTCTTTCCTCTGGGGCCAAGGAAAATACATGTCTTCCACATAATAACCCTTCAAGTACTCAGATACAACTATCATTCAAACCCTATACCCACTCCCCCAATCTTTTCTTACTTATAAACATTCCTAGTTTCTTAAACAGACCCAGATATGTTCTCAAGACTATCAGCATCCTTCTTAAAATATAATGCTCAGAAATTTACACAGAACTCCAGATGTGTTCTGATAAAGATAGAACATAGTGAGATTCCTATATCCTTAGTCTTAGACACTCTTAAGTGCAAACTAAAATTTCATTACTTTTCTTGACTACCATACTGAATTGTAGATTCATCCTGAGCTTCCAATACCCTGAAACTCTCAGATCTAAGACAAACAGCTACTTAGCCATACCTCCCTCATCTTCAAATAAATGAATAAAGCTTTTATTAAGCACTTACTACATGCAAAGCACTGTACTAATAACCACTGGGGATACAGGTCAAAAAGTAAGACAGTCCCTGCTCTCAACAAACTCACAGTCTAATGGGTGAGATGACACATGGAAGGTTTGCGCTGCAAATGAACTGGAAAAAATCCCATAGTCCTTAGGGTGCAGCAGCAAAGCAGATTTTAATGCCTCTTTAAAGTCATTTCCATTGACAAAATCCTATCAGTTTCTGATGCTGAGTCACTTGACAATGCCAAGGACTTTGATGGCAAGAAATTTCTTTTTCTTCGTGTTTAGTAGCTGTGGCTATAGTACTGGCATCTCTACAAGAACTGCTTCCAAGGATAACGGCTGAAGGTTCTTGGGTTCAGGGTTCTGGACTCTTCCCCATCTGGGTCTGAAGGGAAATGGTGGTCAAGGCAGTGGTGGTAGCTTGACTTGCCTGAAATGTGCTGCCTCCTTTCTTTCCCTCAGGATGCCCTGCTGCTTTAGCTAGGCCAGCTTGCCTGCCCTATGTGGCAGTTGGTGGGGCTAGCTGGGCCCTTTTTCTCCTGGGGAATTGCTTTCCCATTTTGTAATTGTGAAGTTGATACTAATCTCCAGAGAGGAGTGTATGCGACCAAAGAGGTGTGCAAGATAGTCCATTGGGGTGCTGAAAGAAAATAGTAGAACTTCTATTTCTATTCATTTTTACCTAATTGTTTTAGGATGTTAAGCTTTACTAGTATTTAACATACAGTTCTATCTTAGTACTATATGCCATTCTCTGTGGCCGAGAGTCATATGTCACATACAGTATGAGAGCTATCCTGAGGGAACACCAGGAGTTACAAAGCATGAAGATATTGACAATGCCTTCCTCCTTCATGCATTCACTTTCAGCATGTTGCAGTGAACGAATGAATGAAAACTTCATTTATCAATGTTCAAAGTGCTACGCTAAACTCCAAGGATACAAATAGCATTGCAAAGGCAGTTTCTCCTCCCAAGAAGCTCACTCACATTCTACATGGGAAGACAACACTGGGGTCTTAGCAGTTTATGTATGCCCAGTTAAGTTGTTTCATGGATTAGGTTATCTAGTTTTAAATCAAAACCTGAGTGAACAAGTGACTTATAAAGATTCTTGAGAAGAAACCATGGGGGCAGCTAGGTGGAACAGTGGATAAAGCACTGGCCCTGGATTCAGGAGGACATGAGTTCAAATCCAGCCTCCGACACTTGACACCTACAAGCTGTGTGACCCTGGGCAAGTCACTCAACCCCCATTGCCCTGCCCAAAAAAAAAAAGAAAGAAAGAAAAGAAAAAAGAAAAGAAACCATGAATTGATGATATTATTAATAATATGAACATAAGCAAACAAGGGAAGCTAGGTGGCACAGTGGCACCAGGTCCGGAGTCAGGAAGCCTCATCTGCTTGAGTTCAAATGTGGCACTTACCAGCTGTGTGACCCTGGGCAAGCCCCTTAACTCTGTTTGCCTCAGTTGCTCATCTGTTAAATGAGCTGGAGAAATAAACAGCAAACCACTCCAGTATCTTTGCCCAGAAAATGCCAAATGGAATCACAAATAGTTGAGCATGACTGAAAAACAACTCAACCACAAGCAAAGAAGAAAAGATGTCACCCATTTTCTGAGATAAAAAGCAGTAACAGATATAATGAGAAGCATGTTTAAGAAAGATTTCATTATCACGGTTATTTGCAAATGAATTTACATTCATTGTCATTAATAAACCTTTAAGTTTATGTTGTACTTTGAGATACTAGCTAATGGCATTTTATAGCCATCATGATTAGCAAGACATTTAGAAACTAAGCTTTGTGACACCAATAAAACCTTTTTTTTTATACCTTTACACATAAAAATTTAGGAAACAAAATATTCTTTTCATAAGTCTTTCTTAAAAGGTTTTTTAGCAAATTTGAACTCATTTGTTATACATTTTAAAATGTAGCCCCTTCTGGGGGCAGCAAGGTGGCACAGTGGATAAAGCACTGCCCCTGGATTCAGGAGGACCTGAGTTCAAATCCAACCTCAAAAACTTGACACTAGCTGTGTGACCCCAAGCAAGTCACTTAACCCTCATTGCCCCACAAAAAACAACAAAAATACTATACTAAAATGTAGATCCTTCTGATTCATTTACAAGAACTGATTACCATGAAGAAAGATGGGACTTAATTAGCCAAATTTCAACAAAAAAACCTTTGTATTATTGGAGTATGGGATTGAAAAATGAGGATCATGATTTAGTAAATAATAATAGCACTTACTATGTGTCAGGCATTGTGCTAAGCATTTTATTTTTATTTCCTCATGTGATTCTCACAACAACTCTACCCTGCAAGGTAGATGCTATTATTATCCTCATTTTTTTAACAGATGAGGAAACTGAGGCAAACAGATTATATGACTTGCCCAGTGTCACACAGCTAATAAGTGTGTGAAGTCATATTCAAACTTTGCTTTTCCTTTCTTCAGACCCAGAACTCTATCCACTGTGCCTCTTAGCTCCCAATGCTAAATGCAACAGTGCTGAATTCCATATAGATCTCCATGTCTTTATAAAGTATCTTTTTCAGTCAATTCATCAAAACTGTGTATCAAAATAATCTGAATTTAAAACAAAATTTTTAAAAGGAAGTAATTTGACAATACTGCTCACACTAAAGAATATTATTGTTAATAACACTTTATTTTTGGACCAGACCTGCAATTTTACTGGTGTTGTTAACTCCCTGTTAGAAAACTAATTGTACTGATGTAACATGGCACCTGCTCTTCAATTTACAGTCCTAGAGTGTTGCCTCAGGATATTGGAGAGTTCCTTCCAAACTGATAACAAACCATTGAATGACTTCTTCATACAAGCATTCAGCCATGACTATACTGTGTTCTAATGTACATCTCCATCTTGTCCACAACAGCCTGAGGTACTTTGTCCAGAACTTTAGTAGAAATATGGATAAGTTGCCTCCCACATTCCTTGGATCAAGCAGTCTGTTGACTTTGAGGCAAAAAAGGAAGTGAGATTACTCTTCCACAATCTGTTGTTGGGGCTGGGCTTCCTCTTTTCTAGAAGTTCACTGATCACCCCGTTAATAAGCCATTAGAGAGTTTTGCCAAGAATTGAATTCAGGCTTAATGGTCTATCCCCAACATTTGCTGCTTTCCAGTATCCCCTTCTCTATAATCTTTCAATATCACTGATAGTGGCTCAGTAGTCACATTTGCCAGTTCTTTTAGTGCCTTGGGATAGAATAAATATAGGCCTGATGATTGGAATTCATCAGGGTCAGCTAGGTCTTTTCTTACTGTCTCTCTTTTTATCCCAGTACCTTCTCCTTTTCCAACCGAGAGCTTATTTTTCTTGGCAGAGAAACTGGAAACAAAATACAAGTTGAGCAGCTTTTCCTTTTCTTCATCGTGTATGGGGCCTATTGTTCCATCTGCCCCTGGTCCTGTCCCTTCTTTGGTCCTCTTCTTTTTCCCATTATACCAAGAAAAACCCAACCCCTTTTTTTCTGTAACTTTCTTTGCCCATCTCTGCTCATTCTGAGCTTTAGAACCTCTGACATTCTTCTCAGAGGACTGAGATGGACTATATTTTCTTTTTTTTTCTTTTTTTTTTTCATATAAGGTATTTTATTTTTCCGTTACATGTAAAGATAGTTCTCAACTTTCGTTTATACAAGCTTTACAATTTCAGATTTTTCTCCCTCCCTCCCCTCCCTTCCCCCTCCCCTAGACAGCAGGCAATCTGATATAGGTTATATCTATATATCTCTATACATATACATATAGATATATATATATACACACACATATATATACACATAATAACATTAATCCTATTTCTGCATTAATCCTGTTACAAGAGAAAAAATCAGAGCAGTGATGCAAAACCTCAAAAAAAAAAAAAACAGCACCCAAAACAAAAGAAATAGTATGGTTCAATCAGCATCTAAACTCCACAGTTTGTTGTTTTGGTTTTTTTTGGATTTGGAGATCCTCTTCTATCATGAGTTCCCTGGAACTCTTCTGTACCATTGCATTGGTGAGAAGAATATAGTCGAGATGGACTATATTTTCAAACTCATGCCCTTTCTTCCATCTCAAGTACATACCTTTCAAAAATCCAAGTTAGTTGATGCATCCACATTGCATCTTTTCCAATCAAGACATTGTGACATATTATCAAAATAATCTAAACTTAGAACCTGATTATAGGCAATAATCCCTTTTCTGCCTCATTATTTCTTTTTGCATTTTAAGACGTTTATTCCTAAGAGTTTCCAATTTCTCCTGTGAAATTTTTATTTATGGGCTGCTTCCTGTCCTTTTTCTTACTCCCTTGAAATTGCTGTCCAAAACTCTAGAGAGCAGAGTATGCCTGCTACAGAAATTCTTGGAAAGGACAACCACCCATGGGTGGAGTCTAACCCCTTGCATGCCTTACCAGAAAACATGAACCTTGAAGGAAATAGTACACAGAGAAGAGTCAGTCCTGTTAAGGTCTACTGAATGCGTGGCTTTTCCTGCCTCAGGAAGAGTCGTCTTTTTTTTTTTTTTTTGCAGGGCAAAGGGGGTTAAGTGACTTGCCTAGAGTCACACAGCTAGTAAGTGTCAAGTGTCTGAGGCTGGATTTGAACTCAGGTACTCCTGAATCCAGGGCCTGTGCTTTATCCACTGCGCCACCTAGCTGCCCCCAGGAAGTCTTCTTTGTTGTAGTCCCCTACCCCTACTGATGTCATGGAGGGCAAGAGATTGATGTAGGATACCAAAGCACCAATCTTTCACCCTGAGCTTGAAGCACAAATGATCCAAAGGGAAGGGCCAAAGCAAATGTGGCATTGGAAGGGGCATGCTCCATGAGGTGTACTCCAGCCAGGCCACTTGGTGGGGTTCCCCCATTACATCCATTACATAAGCAAATATTTCCCTCCTTCACTCATCATTTATCAAGTATCCAACGTATTCAAGGTACTGTTTAAAGCATTTAAGGGGCTGGAGGGACACTAAAAGGAAAATACATGATCCATGCTTTCAAGGAGTTTATGGTCCTGTTGGAGAAATAAGAATTGTATATGCCCTATCTATTAAGTGAGGGATTACTCTGCTTATCAGTGTGGCAGTTAAAAGAGGTATCAGTAAGGCTTGGTCTCTGCCTTCAAGCAACATGCACTCTGGTTGCTCACATAAAAAAGAAATTAAAACAATTTTAAAAGAAATACCTGTAGATTGAGTGAACCATGTCTTTTAAACAAGTTAAAGAAGTCTTTTAACATAATATCTTAGTTGTTCAGCATTTCAACATTGTTCATTAGTCCATAATAATTTATGAGGAAAGAAACAGACAAATAACACCTTTGTGTTACTGATAGAGAAACTGGCATGAAGTAAAGCTTCCTAGCAAATCCTTTAGGAGCCAGAAATAAAGGCTGTGTCCTGAACACCACATACTTTCCTGAAAAGCCTTCTTTCTACAGAGAAAGAAAGAAAACCTACAGTTCATAATTAGCATCAAGGGGTCAGATTTGTTTTGTTATGTCTATCCAGGGTTACTCTACATCTAGAAGCATTAATGTTTTTACATTTCTAAAATGATTATTTATATCAACAATGACATACTAATGGAGTAAGATTTTTTAAGAACAAATATAGTCAGGATTCCCCTCCTCACTTCTACTCTCTTAACTCCCTTCAAGGTTCACCTCCAGTGTAGCACTAGAAAAGTCACTTTCCAATTTCTCCTCCCACCCCCATGTAAGTGCCCCCACCCTAAAGTTCCTTTGTATTTATTTTGCATACATCTCATACATGTTGTATTCCCCTAGTAGAATTGTCAACACTATGGCCGCAAGCTCTAGTATGTTAGTGCCCATCATTGGCCTGAGACTATGACCCAGGACTGTGACCCAGATCTGCTTGTGGGCAATGCAACAGTCATGCGCCCAGTGCCAGCAAAGGGACGCCTGGAATCTCCTTCTGACCTGTTGTCCAACCCCCTTACCATCCGGACTGAGAACTCTGGAAGCTGCTGCCACTGCCACTGATTCAGTCACCTTCAAAGCCTGCTGCTGACTTGCTGGGTATGCTCTGTGCTGGACTGTGCTTCACTTTCCCTTCAGTGTAACAGATCTTTCCTACCAACCTTCTTTCTAAGTTGACTTGAGCTGGGAAGTTGTTTCACCCCTTCCTTTTGTGAGTTCTGCCACTCCAGAATTCGTTTGGAGGGGAAGTTGGGAGAGCTCAGGCAAGTCCCACCTTTTCTCTGCACTCTTGACTCTGCTCCCCCTCATACCTTTTTGAAAAATTATTTGCCTGGGCAGCTAGGTGGCGCAATGGATAAAGCACTGGTCCTGGATTCAGGAGGACCTGGGTTCAAATCCAGCCTTAGACACTGTGTGACTCTGGGCAAGTCACTTAACCCTCATTGCCCCACACAGACAGAAAGAAAGATTATTTGCCTACAAAAATACACATCCTTCTTTCCACCCTGCCGAAATCTTACATAGTCTGTCTTTTCTTAACTGGTCCTTCTTTCATTTCTATATCAGCTATGTGGCCTAGTAGCCACACTTTTGAAGGTTGATGTCCAACCACTTAGTATAGCCACCATTTTCAATGCAACCAAAGTCTCCACACCCCTTTCCCCCAAAAGGAAGAGAATTATGTGAAGTTGAAGGATAGTCTTGGTATACTCACTAAGAATATGCACCCCCTATAGCAGCAAAATGTTGAGCAGGGAGCCAGAGTTCGAAAGCAAAAAAAGGTGGTATATTTCTGTAGCTGTTTTTTTATTTTATTTTTTTGTTTTGTTTTGTTTTGTTTTGGGTGGGGCAATGAGGGTTAAATGACTTGCCCAGGGTCACACAGCTAGTAAGTGTCAAGTGGCTTAAGTCTGGATTTGAACTCAGATCCTCCTGAATCCAGGGCCGGTGCTTTATCCACTGCGCCACCTAGCTGCCCCTCTGTAGCTGTTTTTAAAGAGTTGATAACCCCAGTTTGAGAAGCGCTAGCTTAATGAAGATCTTTTTGTCTAGTTCAGATTTGGGGCTACTATGGCCAGTTTACCCGTAGCAGAACAAAGAGAAAACTGAGACATGAATCCATATTTTTCAGGCCTTAATCCTAATTTGACATCATTATTTGTGTGTTATTAGTGAGGTCAAAGTGTAGGCTTTATCTGAGAGATCTTTGTAACATACAATTAAATTTTTATTATTCCCAGTGAAAAGTTCCACTTAACCACTACAGCATCCCATGAAGTTACTACTCTGAGCATAATTGGAGAAGATCACAGCAGGGAGGCTGAGTAGTACAAAGGAGAGAATACCAGAATAATCATGATCTGGAGGCTTGAGAAAGTCAACTCTGTTGCCTTATCTGTAAAATGGAGATGATAGAGTTTTTGTGCAGACCAAATGAGGTAATGAATGGAAAAACACATTGGGGAGATTAATGTCCTATGAAAATATTAATTCTAGGATCTGCCATTTCATGTGAAAACTCCCTTTTTATATGCAGAGCTCCTCTCCTTTATTATTTAGTAGATGTCTTAATCTATTTAATTGAGGCACAGATAGGTAAAGTGACTTGCCTGGAGAGACATAGCTAACAAGTCTGAGTCTAAGATTTAAATGGGGACAGCTAGTGACTTTGCACAGCTCTCCCTAACTTAAAACTAATTCATTGCAAGTCATGGCATCACCTCCTGATGTCATAGTCCTCTTCAAGAATGAAGAACAAACAACACAAAGATTTGAATCCAGTTCATTGTGACTCAAATACAACACTTTCCACTATAATACTTTTTTTTACATGCAAATTATTGTTCAAATGTTAAAGAAATCGCCAAGGAGAATTAATTAGACTGAAAGAGGTGACCTTGATGCTTAATTGGTGATTGTAAATTTCCTATTTATAAATTTAATTATTATTTCACTATTTGACTTTATGTTCCATTTTTGTTCAGTTGTTGCTCAGTTTACTGCTCAGTTTGATACAGATAACCATCAAGAACTAGAAACAGAGGATATGGAATCACGCTGTAATGGAATTTATAAAGGAAAGAATAAAATGTGTTCTACATTACCAGGAAAAATCAGGGTAGACTGAATTTGAAGTTTTAAAGAAGCGTTATTGAATTGCAGGAAAAACAATCAATCAAAACCCTAATCCTTCCTGTCTTTTCTGTCATAAATGCAAGTAACAGAATACAGTCCAAGCAGTCTCCTTTGCAGTGCAAGAATTGCATAATTCAAGCCTTAGTTTTATAGTGATACTTTTAGTTAACTGGAGATCAGACTTCTTGAAACCTTAGGCATTCATGATAGTGCCAAGCCCAGAAGTTGGAAAGAAAGAAAAAAGCGAGTGTTGGGAGGGCGTGGGGAGAACACCAAGAGCCTTCAGGGCGCAAAATATGCCCTATCAGAACACTAAGCAGGGAGCGGAGCAAAGAATTGGAGACCCAGAAATTTCACCTGACAGTTCTCATGACTGAAGATAAATACAAATGCTTAGCCTCTCCAAAGCTAAGAAAAATAACAAGGGACAGAAAAAGAAGAAATGTAAAGAAGTGATCAGCAAAGCACAGAAGCAACAGCAGTGATTAGAAGGAGCACTAAGAATATGAGTGATACATTCGGACAACAGGGGAAAAGCCTACAGAAGATAAAGCATTTCAGCTAGCAGAAGACAGAAGATAAAGCATTTCAAGAAGGAGAAAACATGAGGAGGGGCAGTTTGGCAGCTTTCTGTAGGATACTGGGTCATGGCAAAATGTTACCTGTCTATAAAAATTTTTATTCAATTAAACTGAATTGAACAAGGATTATTAAGCAATTACTAAGTATGAGGCAAAATGCTGGGAACTGGGGACATCAGTCTAAGAAATTAGAGATTTTCTATCAGTGGACAATGTTTTCCTCAAGGAAGAGTAGAGAGATGAAGAATATACTCGCCTAGCTAGACTAACTGACATACACAAAGTTTTGTTGGGTTTTTTTTCTCCTTCTATGGGTTGTCCTTTGTTACAACAGTTCTTTGAGGTTTTACCATAGGTACTACTTTATTATCCACATTTTACAAATGTAAAAACTGAATTGTGGTGAAGGGACTTGCCACATTGTGAAGGATGTGAACCTGTGATTTAGTGGGTCTTGGTCCTTCTACTGCGGCAGCTTGTGAACTATAACTTTGTATCTTAGTTGACTGAAGCAATGTAACATACTCCAGCAAGGTGCCTGGAACCTATTGTTTGATTGATTGAGGTACGAAGTGGCCAAATGTCTTGTTCACGATCACCTACCTAGTAAGTTTCACAGGTGGGAAGTGAAACCCACTTCTTCCTGATCAAGTCCATCAGTCATTCTTCAGTACCACAAGTTAGGCTGTAATGAAGTACATAGAAGGAATGCTATAGTGTCATAGCATCTGAGTGGGACGGGTAGAGATGGGGATGAAATCATTTGCAGGCAAGGGGGATTAGTAGCATGTTGGTGCACAGAAGGTAAGATCTGGAAACAGCAAGTCTTGCCCCAAAATAGGGTTGGACAAGGTAATTTGGAGCCTGACCGGCAAGCTTTGTATGCCAAACCAAGGAGTTGGTGTTTTATACTAAAATGGCTTACATTCAAATAGTGATGTGAATTGTAGAAAGCACTTTCCCTACAAGAACCCTATGGAGTTGATGCCATAAGGGTTATTATCCCCATTTGGCAGATGAAGAAACAGGCTAAAAAAGACTCTTTAGGGACACAATGCAATGAAATGTCAGGATTAGGAAGATTATTTGGGTAGCAATACAAAGAATGGGTTGAACAGAGGAAAGGCTAAAGGCTGGGGAAATCAGGAAGCTATTACAATATAGCAAGTAAGAAATGATTAGGGACTACACTAGGGTGGTAACAGTGGAATAGGAAGGAAGAGATAAATGCCAAAGACATTTTCAAATGCCAGGGTTTGGCAGCCAATAGACTGGGGGTGATGGGGTAAAGAGGGTGGAAGAATGAAAGGGAAAACTCAAGTATAACTCCAAATTTCTTAGCTTGGGTGCCTAGAAAAATGCTAGTAGCATCACTAAGAAAGAGAGTTTAGGAAAGATGGGTTTTATAGAGACTTCAACATACCAAACATTTATTAAGTACTTACTATGAGCTAATCATTGGGAAATGAATGAGCTCTATTTTGGACATAATTGAGTTAAAGTGTTGGACAAATATTTAGGTGGAAATATTGAGAAGGCAACATTAAATCAGAGGGAGTTCAGAGAAAGGTCAGGCCTAGCAATATACATTTCATTCATTCTAAAACTATTTACTAAGTAGGTACATTGTGTTTGAAAGGAACTGTGCTAAGCATTCTGGGTTCAGAGACAAAAGTGTAACAGTCCCTGCCCAAAAGGAACTTATTGTCTACTGGGGGAAAACAGCTTGTACCCAGATAATTCAATATAAAATATATACAAAGGAATTTCAGAGGGTAGAAGAAAGGCACAACTTAAGGGGAGGGGAGGGTCAAAAAAGGGCTCCTAGCATCTGAAAAAGACTTTGTAGGAAGTTAGAGGTTCTGTGAATCAGGTGAGGATTGAAAATATTCCAGGCATGGGGAAATGCTTGTACACAGACTTTTGTACAAAGGGAATTGAATATTATGTACAAGGAATAGTAAGTACGCCATTTTGTCTGGAACTTATAGAGTCCCTAAAGGGGAATAGGATGCAATGGATCTGAAAAGACAGGCTACAGCCAGCTTGGGAAGGGTTTTAATGAAAATTCAGAGGGGGTTGTATTTTATCATAGAGGCAATAGTGAGTCACAAGCTTCTTAAGTAGGGGAATGACATGATCAGAACTGTGCTTGAAAGAATATTATTTTAGCCATTATGTGGAGGATGCATTGGAAAGGGGAGAGACTGGATGGAGGAAAACCAATGTGGAGGCTATTACAGAGGTACAGGTAAGAAAGATTTAATGATATCTGAAGTAGAGTGATAGCAATATGAGTGAAGAGAAGTGGGCTGCATGTGAGAAGTGTGGAGGTAAAATTATAAGACTTGGCAGCTTGTTGGCAATGGTGGGTGGGGATTGAGCATGGTAAGAGGAATTGGAAGAATCAAGGTTGGGAACCTGAGTTACTGGGAGAATGATGGCACCTTGACAGAAATAAGTAAATTAAGAAGAGAAGTAGGGATGGGGAGAGAGGAATACTGACTTGTGTGTTGGATATATTGAAGATCACATGCCTATAGCTGTGAAAGACCTCAGAGGCTATGTAGTCCAACTCCTGCATATTATGAGTGAGGAAACTGGAGCCCAGGAAGGTTAGGAGGCCTTACTTCAGGTCATATGAACAGTGGGCAAGATTCAGACCAGGCCATGACTCCTGGGCCAGTTCTCTGTTTTTGTGTTATTCTGCCAGATCATGATGTGGCCCTGGGACTGGATATGCAGACCTGGGATTCATCTGCACAGAGAGAGTGAAAAGCTCACCAGAAAAGACTCTTGGCCAACGTAGAGAATGACCAGAATTGGTGGTCAAACCAGTTGAGAGTCATTTGCTTATTGCAGCCCTAAAAATTGATGAGATTGGTACTGAAAAAAACATAGTGAGAAGTCTTAGAGTATGCCCATACTTAAGAGAGCCTGTAGTTTAGGATGCTGGAAAGGAACCTAAAGACCATATATGATCCTACATCCCTTCTCCTCCTTCTGACCCTCCCCATATTCACATTTTGTCAAGTGGTAAAAATGAAGTTAATACAGCCCAGGTAAGATGCTCAAATTGGACATAGGTCCTCTGACTACAAAATTGATCACTTCACTGTACTAAGCTGCCAGCCACCGAAGGGGGCAGGAGGAAGAAAAGAAACCAGTAATGAAAATGAAGGAGTGGTAAGAGAAATAGGAGAACTAGCAGGGAACAGTATCACAATAAACCAGAGGGAGAGAGCGTATCAAGGAATAGAGGGATCATAGATCGTAGGTGTTTATCAAATAATATGGAAGGTACAGTGACAATAAGGACTGAAAAAAGAAAGCCATTTGATTCGGCTATCAGGAGGTCATTGATATACCTTATAGAGACCAAATTCTTCAAGAGAATGATGGAAATAGAAGCCAAATCACAGGAGTGCAAGGAATGAATAGGTAGTAAAATAGTGGAGGCAGTTGAATATAGTCCATTCAGTCTGGGAATCTTAGCTGTAAAGGGGACGGGATAGAACGATAGTATCATTGAACAAGAGACTCAAAGAAGACACTGTAGAGACTGGGAGGACCTGAGTATGAAGACAAATAGGAAACTATCAGGAGAGAAAGAGAAAGATAAGACAAAAGGGAAGAAATGGCCAATAATAATGGCTAACATTTATAGAGTGTTTTAAGATTTACAAAGCACTTTATGATATTACCTTGTTTTATCCTCACAATAGCCTCGAGAGGTAGATGCTATTATTTTCACCGTTTTACCAGTGAGGAAAATGAAGTAGAGGTTAAGTGACTTGCCCAGAGTCACATAGCTAATAGTGTCTGAGACAGGATTTGAACAAAGGTCTTCCCAACTCAAAGTTCAGTACTTTATCAACTATGCCATGTAACAAAGTGGTAGGGAATAAAGTAAAGGAGTGAGTAGATGGAAACTTTCATTTCAATGAAGAGGGCCGCTTTATCCTCTCAAGTCAGAGAAGAGAGAATGGCAGATGATATAGAAATTTAAAGGCAGTCAGATGAGGGATATCACTTTTGATATTCTCCATCTTCTCTAAAGCAAAAATTAAAGTCATCTGCAGAAGGCTGCTGTAGTGTGAAAGGATTGCCAGGTAGCAATGAGGGTCTAGTTAAGTAGACCTCATTAACAGTCTTGTGACTCCTTCCAGCAGTGTTCTAGTTGTTCAGAATGAGTAAGAGGAAGTAGGTAATGAGGATATTAGAAGGCTGAGGGTTAACAAGGCAGAAACTACAGAAAGTCAAGAAATTCAAGAGTGAATCCTTAAGATGTCTGACTGTAGAGCCAAGACTGGGAAGGGAGACAACTATCTAAGGGTAGTGATAGAGTGTGAGAATATGGAGGAATAGAGGAATTGAAGGTCGTGGGGGAAGAGGAGAAGAGCAAGTTCAGGAGAAAGGGTATGGGAGAAGTGGGAAGGACTGGGCGGGGGCTCTGATAAAAGAAGGGAATTTCTGAATTCAAGGTCTTAGGTTGAAGCAGTTTTGAGTGGTGATGGAATCCACCGTGGTGGATGATGGAAATGTTAAGAAATGCTTAAGAAAATCAGTAAGCATCTATTAAGCATCAACTGTCTCCAGGCTGGGGTATACAGAAACAAAAGTGAAACAAGCCCCTGCCCTCAAGGAACTTATAGTCTACTTAGAGATACAATGTGTACATGAGTAAAGATAGCCAAAGTTAGCCCAAGATAATTTTGGTGGGGAGACATTAGTGGTAGGGGAAGGGATTAGGAAAGGCCTCCTGTTGACCCTGAGCTGAGAGCTTTGAAGGAAACAAGATTCTCAGAGGTGGAGGGGAGGAAAGAGCACCTTCCAGGTGTGAGAAAGAGCGTGTGTAGAGGCAGACCTTGGTGAAGAAGATAAGAGGCTGCTGGCTAGAACAGAAAGTCTGTAAAGGGGAGTGCTCTGTAATAAGGCTGTGTGGCTTAGGAAGGGCTTGAATTTGGAGTTCCATGGACACATTATTAGTTTTGGAGTCAGAAAGCCTGGGTCGAATTATGCCTTTGAAACCTGAGCAAGTCAATCCACCTCTCTGAGCCCCACTGTACTCTTCCACATTGAAAGGGATGATCTCTGAGGTCTCTTCCAGCTCTAACCCTACAACCAGTCAAAAAGCATTTCTTCAGTGCTTGCTTTGTACTGAGCGTTATCCTAGGCACTGAGAATACAGGCAGAAAATGAACCGAGTCCTGCTGTCAGAGGCTGCATTCTTTCACCAGAGATGACATGTATTCATATACGGAGACAGAATTAAAATATGCAGAATAATAGAAGATAAATACAGGATAGTTAGAGCATTAGCCTTTGGTGGGGTTGGGGCAAGTATTAAAAAGAAAAAGCTTCATCTGGTGCTTGAAGGAAGTGAAGGGTTCTTAGAGAAGCATGAAGAAAATGTATGGAGACAGGAAACGAAACGTTAAGCAGATTGAATGAAGTTTGGCTATAACATGGAATGTAAGAAAGGTGGAAAAGGGAACAAGCATTTATTAAGCATCTGCCTTATGTGCCAGGCACCGTACTAATAAGCACTTTACAAATATCATCCCATTTGATCCTCATAACACAACCTTGAGAGGCAGATGTTTTTATTATCTCCATTTTACATTAAGGAAACTGAGGCAGATGGAGATTAAATGACAATGACCATACAGCAAGTAAGTGTCCGAGGCCAGATTTGAACTCACTCCAGACCCAGCACCCTATCCTCTGCACCACCTTGCTGCTTCTAAAGGAAAAAGTTCGTTGGGGCCAAGTTCTGAAGAGCTTTGAGTTTCTATTATCATCTTGAGCTTTTTTTTTTTTTTAATGGAATGGAATGAACCATCTCATGGTCATTTCCTGTCATTGGAGGTGTTCAAAAGAGTCACAGATGACTAGCAGGTACACTTTGTGACTGGGTAGAGCTGTTAGCTTTAGCAAATGTCCCAGAAGTCATAGATTTGTTTTTGAGTTTTTTTACCTTATTTTCTTCAACTAGTAAGCATCCAGACTCCTTCCTACCCATTCCCAACTTAAAGAAAAACTAAACCCCCACAACAAATAAGCATAGTCAAAAACATTCCTCACTTGCCTATCCAAAAATGCACATCTTCCTCTCCAGTTGAAGTCTCATCTCCATCGAGAGAGTTAGCATAGCACCCACTTTTTTGAAGTCCCCTACTCTACCTACCCCTCTCACCTGACAGATAAGGAAATAGGCCCATAGAGGTGAACTAATTTGGACCAAAGTCACATAGCTAATTAGTGGCAAAACAGGAATTTGAATCATAATCCAGTGTATTCATATTGAGTTGTTGTTGACTCTTCTAATATCATTCCCTTCAAAAAACCATGAGAGCAACTGAATGGCTACAAGCCTAGGGACGCTAAAAGATCAGAGGAGAGGTTTCACAAACTTCACCTGTGTCACAAAGTCCTACAATCATTATAAAATGGAAAATTACTAAGTAGAGATGAAGTTGATAAGTCTTTGGCATTATTTTTCTGTGATTATGATGAAAAAGTAAACTCATTTGGGAGAGCCTCCAGGAAAATGGAGACCTCTATTGTAGTTGTTTCTACAAGGGCAAATGTACTAACCTTTTCTTTAAACAAGTAGAAAACTAGTTCTGTTTATGCAGCCCTTTACAGTAACAGAGCACTTCCATATTATCTTTGTTGGTCCTCATAACAGCCCTATGAGGTCATTATAATCCCTCTTTTACAGAGAGGGAAACTGAGATTTTTAAAAGCTGCTCAGATCCTCATAGCTAAAAGTATAGGAATGAAAACTCAAACCTAGTTCTTCAGCCTCAAACCCCAGTGCATGTTCCATGATATCACCCCCAAAGTAGCCAGGGGTATTCCTGATTCCAATTGTTAAGTTTCAGTTTAATTCACAAAACATTGTGTCTCCATGTTCAGTATGCTAAGGATACAAAGTCAAGATGAACACCTTTCTGCCTTCCATATGCTTATATTATACTAAAGGAATACTCTGTAAATAGATAAATAAATGCAATTTGAGCTGAGAAAAAGTACTAGCATCTGGGGCTTGAGGAAAACAAAGGATTCTAAGAGATAGCCGTGCGAAGAGTAGGCATTTTAGGCACACAGAACAGCTTGTACAAAGGCACAGAGGTGGGAGATGGAGAGAGGGCAGTTGGAAGGAACAAGAAAGGTTTCAAGGATGACTTCAGAAAGGCCTGGAAAGACTTGTATGAACTGATGTCTAGTGAAGTGAGCAGAACCAAGAGAACATTGTGCACAGAGACAGCAATACTGTTTGAAGAAGAACTGGGAATGACCTAACTATTCTCAACAATACAGTGATCCAAGGCAATCCCAAAGGACTCGTGATGAAGCATGCTATCCACCTCCAAAGAAAGAACTGATATTGACAAAACACAGATAAGCTTGCTATTTTTCACTTTCTTTCATTTTTTTCTTTTATTCAAGTTTTCTTGTGCAAAATGACTAATATGGTCATGTTTTGCATAATCATACATGTATAACCCGTATCTAATGGCTTACTACCTGAGGAGGGAGGGAAGGAAAAATGGAACCCAAAGCCGTAAATAAAAATGTCTATCACTTAATAAATAAATAAATTTTTTGAAGGCTTCATGTTGAAGAGGCTTTTGAACTGGGCCATAGAGACTGAGGCAGCAGCAGCACAGGGAAGAAGTAGTGCAAAGGCAGGGAGGCAGGGGATGGAGTATTGTGTGAGCCACAGAGAAGATGCGTTTCACTGGATTGCTGAGTGGGATAATGAGGCTGCTAGAAAGATAGGTTTGGATCAGGTTGTGGAGTGCTTGGCTTTAAAAGATAAACAGAAGAGTTTATAATTGATCCTACTGACAATACTGAGGAGATAAGTAACCTAGATTTGCACTTAAGGAAAATCAGTGGCTGCTAAGGGATTGAAAGGCAAGGGGCAGAAGGGAGAAAACTTGGAATAAAGCAGGTCCTGAACTAAAATGCAGCTCTATAAATAAAGAAGTTGGATGCGAGAAATGTTGTGGAAGTAGAAACTAATTGGATGTGTGGGATGAGTGATGGCTTGAGTCAGCACATTGAGCCAACTAGTTCTGGCTAGCTGGTTATTAAATTGTCATTGTGAGCATTTACACCTTGGAAATTGAAAAATGTTATAAATCAGGGCTTGGTTTATTGTTTTGTGAAGGAAAGGAGAATAAGCATTTATATAGTGCCTACTATGTATCAGACAAGGTGCTAAGCACTTTACAAATATTATTTCATTTGATCCTCATAGCAATTCATTGAAGTAGGTTCTGTTGTTATCCTTATTTAATAGTTGAGGAAACTGAGGCTGGATTTGAACTCAGGTCTCCTGACTGTCTAGCCTTAAGAAAGTGATGGAGAAAAATATTAATAATGAAGATAAACTTAAAAGTGTGTCACTTATTTCTTTTGGAGGGGGCATACCTAATCGTTCAGTGTTTACCGGCACACTCCTAGAGTTAAGGAAGAAGCCAAGATCACAAACCAGAGACTCTGGAAGAATGATGATTCCTTGATATAAAAATAATAAATGTCTGAAAAGACTAGATAGATCCACACTGTGAAAGGCTTTAAACGTCACATTGAGTAGTCTGTCTTTTAACCAAATGGAAGCAGGCAGCCACTTGAAACTTCTTTCTTAAACATGGGAGTGACACGTTCAGAACTGTTTTAGGAAGATTCTTTTTGCAGCTGTATAAAGAGATAGATATGTTGTAGAAGAGAAATACTGGAAACATAGAAACCAATTAGACTTTTGAAATATTCTAGACAAAAGTGATGAGGGCTTTGATGAGGATGAAGACCGTGAGTAGAGAGAAGTTGTGGAGTGAATGAATGACAAGATTGGAGAACTGACTGGCTATGAAAGGGTCGAGGGTAACCATTGAAATCATGAACCCGAGTGTTCAGAAGTAGCACTCAGCAGAAATAGGGACATTTGAAGGAGAGGAAGGTTAGTATGGGACTGGAGCTGTATTGAGTTCTATTTTAGACATGTTGAGTTTGAAGCATCTATGATACATCTAAGTGGAGACATCTGTATTGGATAATTGGTGATATGAGATTCAGTCTTAGGAGAAAGGTGAGGGCTAGGTATATAGATTTGGTAGTTGTATACATAGAGATGATCATTGAACCAGTGAGAACTAATGGCAACTTGGGGAGAGGGGTCAGTGTTAGACTTGAGTATTGGACTTGAAATCAGGAGATCTCAGTTTGCCTCAGACACTTACTTAGTTCTGCAACTCTGGGTAAATTACTCCGTTTTCTCACCTATAAAGTGAGTATAAAATGAGATAACACGTGGAGTGTTTTTTAAACATTAAAGTGCTGTATAAATGCTATTATTATGTTAAAATGCCCAACTCTGATTAAAGAAATATTAAGTAGGAATAGAAATCTGTTATTCCGAATATACATTGTTCTCCTCTCCTGCCCTTTGCAGTTTAGTCTAGTAAAGGGACAGAACGTTCTAAAAAACAATTACCACCTGCCTTTGGCTTTTTGAGAAGGAGAGAGTGGAGGAAAGCTAGACCTACCTTCTAAGAGAGAGCTGCTAAGCTGATTGTAGCCTCAGCACAGGGATAGGGGAAGCACTATCATGTCTGGCATCTTACTTGATCTAGAGGTGTGTGGTAGTAGCATTTTCCTCATTTTACATATGTAGAAACAGAAGCTCAGAGTGGTAAGGTGACCTGCCCAATGCCTAGGAACCAGCCTCATTGTTTGTCCTTATCTTGGAAGAGGACCATAACATCAGGAAGGTGATGTCATGACTTGCAAATGAATTGAATTTAAGTGAGGCAGGGCCTTGCAAAGTCATCAGCTTCACTCTCCCCTCCAGAGCCATCCGGGTCCAGTGGCAAGACATAGATTGGGACAACTGGAGATGACCCCACAGGGAGTAATCTAGGAACAAGTAGAGAGGAGAGCCCACAGTGGTTAGGAGAACTCAGCTTTTAATAAGGAGTCCTCCCTTTCCCAGTAGTGGCAAAGGTGGCGGTCATACCTAGTACTGGTCTGACAAACCCAAGCCTAGAATATATTGTTATTATTCTTACAGTATTTCTATTCTAGCTCATTTCCCAATACGCCTCAATGATGGTTGCCCTGTGTACTTTGGATTAATCAATTAAATATTTGTTGATTATATGGGAATTCTTTGGACATGTTCTCCTGGAGACAGATTACCGACAAAAATACTCCCCTGTAGAAGACATCTTGGAATTTGGCCTAGGCACATGTACAACTCATGTGCTATCTGCTTGGCCATGAGCTCTCATAATTTGCCATGTCTATCATGTACTTAGGTCTCTGTTCTCTAAAGCCAGAGTTCAGACAACACAACCGAGACGGCTAGTTCTTGGCTGGATCTGAAAGTGCCTGGACCATCACTTAGTCTATTCCATGGTGTGGGGTTTGGAGCAGCCCAATCATTGAGCCTCCTCCCCATCACATTCCAGACAGTGGGGGGAACCAGGCCCTGACACTAGAGGCGTGGTCTGAGCTTTCTTCTCCTAGCTTCTCTGCTCACATTCTTCCATTCATTCTTAGCATGTGCTCTATTTGTTCAGTTTAGTGTGATCCAAGATAGACAGGCCCCCTTTGCACTATCTGGCTTCCCTAAGTTCTCTGGCCAGAAGGAGCGATGGATCAGCCTTGATCGGATTGAACTGTACCCTCTTAAATCTTAGTTAGAATAGCCTGGGAATCCTTCAATGTGCTATCCTAAGTATTATCTGAGTCTTCTTCTTCCTCCCTGCTCCACTTTCCCTACGATTCAGGTGGCGTTTTTTGTTTGTTTGTTTTTTGGGACTTTGCTATGACACAATGATCTCTACAGAAAAATTCTATATAATAAGCACATGTGACTTGTTCTTTGTGGCTCCCTATATCTTGTCTCTAGAATGAAATAGAAGCTCCTCTCTTGGGCATTGAAAGACCTTCCCAGTCTGGTGCTGGCTCCTCATCTTTCTCAGTTCATTACACATCATTCCTGTCTCACTCCATATTTCAGCTAAAATGACTGACTTTTGATACTCATTTTATGCCAGATTCCGTCTCTCATGTCCATGCTTTTGAACAGTCCATCCTGCACACCTAGACTGTATTCCCTTTCCCACTTCTTGAATCCCTTTTTCTTTTCAGAGCTCAGTTCAGTTGCTATCTCCTTCATGAGGTCCTTCCTAATCCCCTGTGGTTCCCCCCTTGAAATTTCTTTGTTTTACCTTTTATATGTTTTTTTTTATTAGTTTTTTTATGGGGAAGTGAGGGTTAAGTGACTTGCCCAGGGTCACACAGCTAGCAAGTGTCTAGTGTCTGAGTCTGGACTTGAACTCAGGCCCTCCTGAATCCAGGGCTGGTGCTTTATTCACTGCGCCACCTAGCTGCTCCCATTATATGTGTTATAATTAATTATTCTGCGCACATGTTGTTTCCTCTTGATGGTATTTAACCTTCTTAAAGGGAACTTTGGTTTTTTTGTCTTTATATCCTGAATGTGAATATAATGTCTAGCACATGCTAGGTGCTTAATAAATATTTGTTGACTGATTTCTATTTATGAAGCTCCTATCCTATCTGTACCCAACAATCTGGCCTTGAAACTAAGCAGAACTAGATTTCAGCCCTGTCTCTGACACTGACTGGTTCTGTGACCTCAGGCAAGTGACTTCTCCTCTTAGTGTTTCAGGAAACTCTCTATGACTAGAAGGTGCAAAGCCAGTGCCAATCTGCACCATACCATAGAAGTAGTTCCATAATACAGAACTTCTTTTAGTGATGCCCTCACAGGAGCAGGACTGATCAAAAGAATGCATGTAATAACTTACCTGAATGTGCCCCAGAATGATTCTATGATGTATTTGGTACAAATATTATTTTTACAGATGGAGAAACTGAGGCTTAAAAAGACTATATTATTTGCTCAAGGTCATACTGAAGCCTTTCATGGTCTTATCCAACTCCTTTATTTTCTAGATAGGAATACCGAAACCCAGAAGGGTTAAGTGACTGTTCCAGGTCCTTGTGCTAAATTAGCATCACAGTGGAATTCCAAATCCCAATCTCCCCACACTCCAGTGTGTTTTCCGTTACCATATGCTTCCTCCTTTCCACTGGGCTGCTTCTCTGAAAGCAAACCTCAGTGCATGATAATGTCATATAAACTACATGCAGAATATTTTAGAAGGGTATAGAAACAGTTCAGAGTGGGCAAAGATGGCTGTAATTGTAGTAAAAATTACCGTTTTTAAAATTAGCATTTTAAAATGCTATAATACAGCTAAAAATGAACAATTATTATATTTTACAAATCTTATTTTAGAGTATTCTTTCCAAGAAAATGATGTCATAGTTCTTATTTCATTACTTCAATACTTTCTGTCCCCATTCAGTTTTCTCCAGAGGTCTAACATGTCTAACTTTTCTAAAATTCTATTCATCTGCTTAATTTCTTTCTTGTTTATTTTGTGATTATATTTATCTGGTTTTTATGCCCAGAGGGCTATAGAACTGTGTATACCCCTTGATCCAGGAATACCACTGCTAGGTTTCTATCCCAAAGACATCCCCCAAAAGAGAAAAAGACCTATCTGTACAAAAATATTTATAGCACCTCTTGTTGTGGTGGCTAAGAATTGGAAATCAAAGGAATGTCCATCAATTGGGGAATGGCTGAACAAGATGTGTTATATGATGGTGATGGAATATTATTGTTCTATTAGAAATGACAAGCAGGAAAAACAAAAGGTCAAGAATATCAAGGAAAATAATGAAAAAAAAATGCACAGGAAGGTGGGCTAGCTGTACCAAATCTGAAGCTTTACTATAAAGCGGCAGTCATCAAAACTATTTGGTACTGGGGCAGCTAGGTGGCGCAGTAGATAGAGCACCGGCCCTGGATTCAGGAGGACCTGAGTTCAAGTTTGGCCTCAGACATTTAACACTTACTAGCTGTGTGACCTTGGGCAAGTCACTTAACCCCAATTGCCCTGCAAAGAAAAACAAACAAAAAAAATATGTGAAAACTATTTGGTACTGGCTAAGAAATAGAGTGGAGGATCAATGGAATAGGCTAGGTACAAGAGACACAGTAGTAAATGACTTTAGTAATGTACTCTTTGATAAACCCAAAGACTCCAGCTTCTGGGATAGGAACTCAGTATTTGACAAAAACTGCTGGGAAAACTGGAAGATAGTATGGCAGAAATTAGGCATAGACCAACATCTTACACCTTATACTAAAATAAGGTCAAAATGGGTACATGATTTAGACATAAAAGGTGATACCATAGGTAAATTAGGAGAGGAAGGCATAGTTTACCTTTCAGATCTTTGGAAAGAACAGTTTATGACCAAACAAGAGATAGAGAATATTATGAAATGCAAAACGGATGGTTTTGATTACATTAAATTAAAAAGGTTTTGTACAAACAGAAGCAATGCAACCAAAATTAGAAGGGAGGCAGAAAACTGGAAAACAATTTTTATAGCCAGTACTTCTTATAAAGGCCTCATTTCTAAAATATATCAAGAACTAAATCAGATTTGTAAGAATCCAAGTCATTCCCCAATTGAGAAATGGTCAAAGGATATGAACAGGCAGTTTTCTGATGAAGAAATCAAAGCTATTTATTGCCATATGAAAAAATGCTCTAAATCACTATTGATTAGAGAAATGCAAATTAAAACAACTCTGAGGTACCACCTGACACCTATCAGATTGGCTAATATGACAAAAAAGGAAAATAATAAATGTTGGAGATGAGCAGAACCAGGAGAACATTGTACACAGTATCATCAACATTATGTGTTGATCACAGTTGATTCTTCTCAGCAATACAATGGTCCAAGATAGTTCCAAAGAACTCATGATGGAAAAGGCTCTCCAAATCCAGAAAACAAAACAAAACAAACAACTGTGGAATATGGATGCAAACTGAACCATACTATTTCTTTTGGTTTTGGTGCTGTTGTTTTTCTTTTTTGAGGTTTTTCCTTTTTGCTCTGATTCTTCTCTTATAACATGACTAATGCAGAAATATGTTATTGTACATATATAACCTAAATCAGATTACTTGCTGTCTTGGGAGGGGGAGGAATTTGAAACTAGAAATCTTATAAAAACAAATGTTGAAAACTATCTCTTAAATGTAACTGGAAAATAATAGAATACTTTAATAATTAAAAAAAAATAAAAATAAATGACAAGCAGGATGATTTCAGAAGGGCTTGTAAAGACTTGTATGAACTGATGCATAGTGAAGTGAGCAGAACCAAGAAAACATTGTATACAGAGACAGCAATATTGTTTGGTGAAGAACTACAAATGACTTAACCATTCTCAGCAATACAATGATCCAAGACAATCCCAAAGGACTATTGATGAAACATACTATCCACCTCTAAAGAAAGAACTGATATTGATTGAACAAAGACTGAAGCATGCTATTTTTCACTTTCTTTCATTTTTTCTTTTATTCAAGTTTTCATGTACAAAAAGACTAATATGGTAATGTTGTACATAGTTGCAGGTGTATTACCCATATCTGATTGCTTACCATCTCAGGAAATGGGGAGGGGAGGGAAGGAAAGAGGGATAAAATTTGGAACTCAAAACTATAAATAAAAATGTTTTATTTTGGGCAGCTAGGTGGCACAGTGGATTAGAGCACCGGGCCTGGAGTCAGGAGGACCTGAGTTCAAATCCGGCCTCAGACACTAACACTTACTAGCTGTGTGATCCTGGGCAAGTCACTTAACCCCAATTGCCTCACCAAAAAAAAAAAAAAACACCAAAAAAAAAAGGTTGTTTTTTTTTTTTTGTTTTTTTTTAAAGATTTAGCTAGTTTTGAGAGGGGAAGGTTAAAGTGCCCTTTTAATGTAGTTTTAATATTTCCTCTTGTAACTCATTTAACTTTTCCTTTAGAAATTTGGGTACTATACTGTTTGGTGCGTATATGTTTAATATTAATATTACTTTGTGGTACCGTTTAGCAAAATGTAATTTTCTTCCTTGTCTTTTTTAATTAGATGTTTTTGTTTATGCTTTGTCTATGATCATAATTGCTATTCCTGCTCTTTTTACATCAGTTGAAGCATAATATATTCTGCTCCAGCCTTTCACCTTTACTCTGTCTGTGACTCTCTGCTTCAGATGTGTTTCTTGTAAACAACAAATTGTAGGATTCTAGTTTTTAATCTACTCTGCTGCTTCCATTTTATGGGAGGGTTCATCCCATTCCCATTCACAGTTATGCTTTTCTAACTGTGTATTTCCCTCCATCCTGTGTTCCTCTTGTTTATACTTTTCTTTCTCTCTCTCCTTTTAACCTGTCCTCCTTCACCAGTATTTTGCTTTTGACCGATGCTTCCCTCAGTCTGCCCTCCCTTCTAACACTGCCCCCTTTTCTTGTTCCCCCTCTCCTCCTACTTCCCTATAGGGCATGATAGATTTCTGTAGCCAACTAAGTGTATACATTATTCTCTCTTTGAGCCAAATCTTATGAGAGTGAGGTTCAAGCAGTGCTCACACCATTCTCACCCCCTCAATGGAATAGGCCTTTTGCACCTCTTCATGTGATATAATTTACCCCATTTTGCCTCTCCTTTTCTTCTCCCAGCACCATCTTCTTTCTCGTCCCTTAATTTTTTTTTTAATAGATCAACCCTTAAATGTCAATTTATACCCATACTCCCTGTTTATATGTACTGAGAGACTGAGGTTGGTGACTTTGCACAGCCCTTCCTCACTTAAACCCAATTCATTGGAAGTTATGACATCTCCTTCCCAATGTCATGGGCCTCTTCAAAGAAGGAAAGACTAACAACCACCACCTTCTAACTGCCCTAATAGAGTCATAGTTCCTAAAGAGTTACAAGTAACATCTTCCCATGTAGGAATATAAACAGTTTAATCTTATTGAATAACTTATGTTTTTTTTTTTCTTTCTTGTTTACCTTTTTATGCTTCTCTTGAGTCTTGTATTTGAAAATCAGATTTTCTGTTCAGCTCTGGTCTTTTCATCAGGAATGTTCAAAAGTCCCCTATTTCATTGAATATCTGTTTTTTCCCCTGAAAGATTATAGTCAGTTTTGCTGGATAGTTGATTCTTTTTTTTTTTTTAAGTGAGGCAGTTAAGGTTAAGTGACTTGCCCAGGGTCACACAGCTAGTAAGCGTTAAGTGTCTGAGACCAGATTTGAACTCAGGTACTCCTGACTCCAGGGCCAATGCTCTATCCACTGTGCCATCTAGCTGCCCTGATAGTTGATTCTTGATTTTAATCTAAGCTCCTTTGCCTTCCGGAATATTATATTCCAAGATCCTTTAATGTAGAAGCTGCTAAATCCTATGTAATCCTGACTGACTCCTTGATATTTGAATTGTTTCTTTTTGCAGTATTTTCTCCTTAACTTGAGAGTTCTGGAATTTGGCTATAATACTCCTGAGAGTTTTCATTTGGGGGTCACTTTCAGGAAGTGATTGGTGGATTCCTTCAATTACTATTTTACCCTCTGGTTCTAGGATATCAGGGCAATTTTCCCTGATAATTTCTTGAAAAATGCTGTTGAGAGCTCTTATTTTTTTTATCATAGCTTTCAGGTATTTCAATAATTCTTAAATTTTCTCTCCTGGATCTATTTTCCAGATCAGTTGTTTTTCCACGGAGGTATGTTTATGTTTTCTTCTATTTTTTTTTCCATTCTTTTGATTTTGTTTGATTGATTCATGATATCTCATAGAGTCATTAGCTTCTACTTGCCCAATTCTTTTTTTTTTTTTTTTTTTGGTGAGACAATTGGGGTTAAGTGACTTGCCTAGGGTCACACAGCTAGTAATTGTTGTATCTGAGGTCGGATTTGAACTCAGGTCCTCCTGAATCCAGGGCCGGTGCTCTATCTACTGTGCCACCTAGCTGCCCCCCCAATTCTAATTTTTAAGGAGTTGTTTTCTTTAGCTAGCTTTTTTTACCTCCTTTTCCACTTAGACAATTCTGCTTTTTAAGGAGTTGTTTTCTTTTTCTATTTTTTGTGATTCCTTTCCCAAGCTGTTGATTCTTTTTTTCATTATTCTCTTATATAACTCGTTTCTTTTTCCAGTTTTTCTTCGACCTCTTTTATTTGACTTTTTAAATTCTTTTTTAACTCTTTTAGGAGGACCTTTTTCTTCCTGAAACCAATTTGTATTTCTCTTTGAAGCTTCATATATAGGTATTTTGACATTGATATCCTCTTAAACTTTGTGTTTTGATCTTTCCTGTTGCCAAAGTAGCTTTCTATAGGACTTTTTTTTTGGGGGGGGGGGTGTCATTTTCCAGCCTATTTCCTGACTTTTAAAGTTGAGTTCTGCTTCTAGGGTGCAGGGAGGCACTGTCCCAAACTTCTTGAGCTAGGGGTGAGGAGCCTGGTCACTGGCTTTCTGCTCTGGATCCCCTGGGGCTGGCAGCTCACCTGCTACATTGGGGTGGCTGGGCCTAGTCTAGCTGGTTGCACCAGGGCCTCTGGGACTGCCAGGACTGACCACTAGCCTGCTGTATCAGAGCTAGAGGACTCATAACTGGCCTACTGTGCCACTAGCCTGCTGAGTGAGGTCCTCAGGGTCCTCGATTGCTGGTCTATGCCATGGGTAGAGGCTTCCCGCTGGCCTGCCTGGACATGACCTGTGCTGGGCTGCACTCCCCTTTTACCGAAGTGAGGCAGACCTTTCCTGCAGTCCTTCTAAGTCATCTTGGGCTAGAAAATTATTTCACCACATCTTTTGTGGTTCTGTTGCTCCAGAATTCATTTTGGGGCATGATTTAAAGTTGTTTCAAGAGAAATTGGGGAGAGCTCAAGCAACTTTCTGCCATTTCTCCACCATCTTAGGTCTTGCTTTCAACTTTCTCTCTTGCTAAATCCATAAGCTCCCACAGGTTTATCTTCTCTTTCAGGTGACTCATAGGTCTATTCAATCATTGAGCTTCAATCATTCTCCTCAACTCCAGACCCAAATCACCAGCTGTGGATGTCCCAGAGACATCTCAACTCTACGTGGCCAAAATAGAACTCATAATCTTTCTTTAACACATTCAGTCAGTTGCCAGGTCTTACTGTTTTTAACCATAACATCTCTCTCATCTGATCCTTTCTTTCATGCAACCACTTCAGTTTAAGCCCTCAAGTTTTTCTTGACCTCAAGCCTAAATTTACCCTTTTGCAAATTGAGAATTATTTCCACCAATTGCTCCTAATAAAGGAGCCTTCTCTTCTGTTAAGTCTCACCTTTAAGAGTCCTATACAGTCTTCTAGACTTCCATTACAACTCTGGGGGAATGGACCCACCTCCTGCCAGAGGCAAGAACTTCAGAGTGGTAAGAAAGTAACTTGGCCTTTCACTGAGCAGCCACCTCTCTTGCAGCCTGTAATAGCTTTTTAGATTCATAGACCTACACAAGGCGGATCTTCCCATAAAGTCATCTTGGCAAGGTATTCACATGGTTCTTCAGACGCTTGAGGGCCAATTACATCAAGCCTCAAAACATTGCAGAGTTTTCTGAGGTTCATATTCACTAAGAAAATGCAACCTAACCACAGAGGAAAGAACAAATAGATGAAGAAGAATAGCTGGCATTATATTGTTGTTCTTCAGTCATTTCACTCATGTCCAACTCTTTGTGACTGACCCCATTTGGGATTTTCCTGGTAGATGTACTACAGTGGTTTGTGATTTCCTTCTGAGGCTCATTCTATAAATGAGGAAAATGAGGCTGACAGAGTCAATTGGCTTGCCCAGCGTCACATAGCAGCTAAGTGTCTGAGGCCAGATTTCAGCCCAGAAAGAGGAGTCTTTTTGACTCGCAGGCCCAGTATTTTATCCACTGTGCCACCTAGTTGCTCTAAATCATTTTATATATGTTATTTCATTAGATACCCACAATCTATTATTATCTCCATTTTACAGATGAAGAAACTGAGGCAGGAAAAGATTAAATGACTTGCCCAGAGTCACACAGTTAATAGTAAGGCAGGTTTGAATGAAGATCTCCCTGACTCCCAAGTCTCTACACTACACCACCTAGCAACACATTGTGGCCACATTAGGACAAGAAGAAGAAAACGGTTATTCAGCATTCACTACCTGCAAAGCGCTGTGCTAAGTGTGTTACACACACTGTCTCATTTGATCTTCACAACAACCCTGGGAGGCAGGTACTATTATGATCCCCATTTATAGTTGAGGAAACTCCACTGCACCTTGTTGGATGGGCCACCCATGCAGCTTGTCCATTATCTGTACATATATTTTGGACAGATATATATCTAGAATTGGGGAACTGGGACCAGAATTGGACAGAAAGAGATCAAGTTGGATTGTTTTTGGAGAATTGCAGTTATTTCATTGACTCCATGCTTGCTGAGACACAAGGCCTGTTTTTTAAGACTAGTATTCTAATGATATTTTATCATTGGGTGTCTTGGAATAACACAGCCTCTGATGAATCGAAGCCGACATCATACAAAGTACAGTGGAGAGACTCATGGTAGTCGTGAATAACACATTACAAATGAGAAAATGACCCAGGAGAAGTATTATAAAGGATATTATCAAAGAAATGTATATCAGGAAAAAGAAAGATGGACCAGTACTATATTGAGAATGATGAAGAAACAGTGAATGCTTCATCGAAGTCCACACAATGTGAAGAGAACAGGAAGAAAGCCTCCAGAATGAGGGGTGGGACCTTTTTGGTAGATTTAAACATGAGTCACGTTAAATGCTTACATATGCCTGGTTTGAGATCTCTAAGTATCATTGGGTCACAGTCTACCTTGTTGGGAGGTATTATTAATGTCGATGTGATTGCAGACCCATAGGATTATTGGGCTAAGGAAAAACTTTCTAACCATTGGAGCTACCCCGAATTGAAAAGAGCAGCCTCAGAAGATGATGGATTCCCCTGGCTAGAGACCACTTAGGGTGTGGTTAGATGGGATTGTAGTTCAGATATGGATTGAATTCAGTGGCCTCTGGGAGAAATTCTGTGCTTCAGAACACCCATATCCATGAAATGATTCATCCATCAATGCCATCATACTCAAAAGAATCCTGAGATCATTAGTGGTGCTTCATAAAAGCAGAGCACTCTCCCCCTTGGAAAGAAATGAAAAACAACCTCTCCTTTTGACTGAGTGTTACAGTATTCTTTGAAAATAAGGGGGGAAAAGATTTCAAAAAAGTTTGTACTTTGAAAATTTTTATACAAATTAAAACTCTTGATGCCAAGTTCTCAACCTTTTCTCTTTATCCTGCTGCTACCCGCCCCCCCCCCTTTTTAATCTAAAAGACTGTATTAGTAAATTGCAAATATTTGCATCTCAAGGCTTTGGCATGAATCAAAATCGCCATACCTCCTCTATCTCTATTAAGTGATCATAATGTAGACTAAATACAGAAAATTTAAAGTTTTTTATTTCCTTTTTAAATTTAAAAAGTGGATGAGTAGAACATTTTCTTATTTTCTATCACTTAAAGATAAACAAAATTAGGTTTTGACTTGGGGATTCCTAAGCTTTTAGTCTTTCCCATCCCCTACCCTGTGGGTCAGATTGCCCTCAACCCTTTAACCCCAAACCATGCAAAATAACATATACCTAAAGCCCCTCCATCCATCCAAGCAAAGTTCTAAATATCTACGTATATCTTAATATCTATTATCATTTAATTTTATATTTTTCCACCACTCACTGCAGATGAACCAAATATTTTTCATAGTATTAAAGCAAATAGTTGCCATGCTTTCCAGGAGAAGGCTAATGTGTATTGTATAAGAGAAAGAACACTGCGCTGGGAGCCTGGGAATCTTGGTTCCACCTGTGGTTCTGCCATGACTCAGTATGTGACAAGTTATTCTTCGCCTGGGCCTGGGCTTGTGTGTCTGTGTCTGTGTCTATCCTGTCTCTGTCTGTGTGCATGTTTGTCTCACTGTGTGTCTGTATGTGTCTGTGTCCATACATGCGTGTGCTGGGGTGGGGTGGGGGGTTGTAATCTGATGTCAGAAGTCATCTTCTGCTCTCCCATTCTGTAATTCTCCATGTAGGTGGCTCTGTAGTAATGCAGTTGATTTTATGACTTCATCTCTGAAGGAGATTTGGGATTTGTAAGGGACTCTGTTTCTTTAAATACATTAGCTTAATGAACTGTTCAGATAAAGATGCACTGTGGGGAGCGTGGTGGCTCTGTTTCTTCCTTGTTGTGGCCTGAAATAACTGAAGAGCTGGTCAGAACCTCCCTAAGGTAGCCTTCTGTTTTCCACCATCTCCCATATCAAGAAAGGCACTGTTTGGGGGGTGTCATTGCAGAGGCCGGAGGGCAGGTGAGGAGCAGAGACAGCTTCTTCTCCAGGAGAAATTAATCGCATTATTAGACAAACTGCTTCAGCAGCTGGCAAACAAGGAGGAGCCAGCAGGCAGTTCTGCTTCCTTGGTTACGGGGGATAGCACACTTGACCTTCAGAGGAGCAGGGTCACCCAAAGGGCACTTTAAAACTATCCTCTCTCATTTCTGGGATGGGAATCGGCCCTCATGAAGCCTGTATCCAAATGCCTTTGAATTTACTAAAACAAAAACAAAACAACAACAAAAAACAAGACCAAAAAACCAAACCACCTCACTGCTTTCTTTTGATTGGATTGACTTGGTCTAAGAGGTTGCTGAAGAAAAATGTAAATAAAGCTGCAGGAAGGATTTAACACTGTGAGTATTGTAGTTTTATAGTGTATAATAGCTTTATAGCTGCTCCTGGAAGCAAACAATACAGGGGCTTGGGGAGCAGATGCTCTTTCTTTTTTGAGGTAGAAAGGGGTTTGCTGCTTTCTTCTTAAGGGAATCATATTAGAGAGCAGTATTTTCAGTAAGCACACATTTCAAAGAAATATTTATTAAGTGTGTTTTAAATGAGTGGCCTTGAGATTTATTAGGAGGCCCGTTTTCTTAATTGCCTTACTGTATTATTTCTAATTAAAAACTTCAGAGTAAATACCTGCCTGTGTGTTTCTATGGTAAGAGTAGAATCGAGCCTCAGCTTAGGGATGAAAGTTTTCTTTTTTAAAACCTCATTTTATCCTTTAGGATACCCATTGTCAACAGATATAAGTGAACATTGAATGTTTTCTTTTTGAATTAAATAATAGTTGCTCTTAAATATACAGCACCCATCTCATTGTGCTTCATATCATTACTGGCCCCTATCTATTCCTTGGTGGCTGTGACCATTTAAGTTCTCTGTATGCAAGTTTGCTGGTTTTTTCCTTAACCCGGATCTTTGTATTAAAAATGTCTCCTCTCCTATTTTACTGGAAAGAAAAGCCAATCGCATCTTATACCACTGTGTCTGAATTAAAAAAAAAAGACACAAGCCTGTGCTTGTTTGGCATTTGTGTGTTATTTTTCCAGTTCATGTTAGAAATAGTCTCACTTGAAACAAATCTAAAAAACAACAAACTGATTTTATTCCTTATAATCCTTTGTGTGTGGGTGACATACAGTTTCCTGTCTCCTCTAAGATGCAAGTTGTAGCTTGGAAAGATTAACCCTTCCTCTACTGACCTTTCACTATAACTGCATTTTAATTCCCCACCTACCTCCCCATGATAGGACACAGTGTATGACAGTTTAGCTGCTGCATATGTTCCCTACCTGAAACACTTGACCCCACTTAGACATTTGAATCATTACTTCAGTGTGGGTATATTATAGAGAACATAAGCCTGTTGTGGGGGGTTTTGGCCAACACACAGGCTGGTGTGATGATCTGTTCTGCCAGTGTGAGTATCAGTGTCCTGCTGTGAACCCATTTACTGTCCTGGAAAACAAAAAGGCATTGTTACAGGCAAAGCACACAATAAATCACATATTTGGGAACCAACATAGTTTTAATAGTCATGATTTTGTAGGTCCGATGTGATAGGCTTCCCCCCCCCATCCATCTGTTAGAGAAATAGATATAAATATACAGAGTATATTTATCTTCCCAAATATTTATTTTGAAAGATGGAAAAGCAGTATTTTTTGCTCCATGTAACAAAGCACTTCTTTCCCAGTGGAAAATAAATGATAGTGAGTCTACTTTTCCTATTATTAGTACTAAGAATTATAAACAGTGCTTTGAAGTTTAAAAGGTTGTTACAATTACCCTGCGAGGCAGGTATTAAATAATATTATTGTTCCCATTTTACAGATGAGGAAACTAAGAAAGTAATTGGCTTATCCCAGGCTAACCATGGAGTAAGTGATGAGACCCAAACTTTCAACCAAGTCTCCAGACTCCAAGTCCTTTCAGCACTTTTGACTAGTATGTACTCTTTCCATTGCACACCATGCCACTGTATGCCCTGACTCTTAGTAAATGGATTTTCTTGGAGAAAGGGGCTCTAAGAACTTTATTTAAGCAAGCTCCTTTATGAAATACTTTAAGCATTAAATATTTGTATTTTTACAAGTTATTTGTATAACTTAAGTAAAATAATGAATAATTAAATTTATTATAGAATTTTACAGCTTTCAAACCCCTTCATGACTGACTCCATTGGGGATTTTCTTGGCAAAGATACTACAGTTTGCCATTTCCTTCTCCAGCTTATTTTACAGATAAGGAAACTGAGGCAAACAGGGTTAAGTCACTTGCCCAGGCTTACAGAGCTAAGTAAGTGTCTGAGGCCAAATTTTAACTCAGGTGTTCCTGACTTCAGGCCCAGCACTCTATCCACTGCACCACCTAGCTGCCCCAATTATGGTACTAGAGAGATAAAAATAGCAACAGATCCTCTAGTCTAACCCCATCATTTTACACAGGATCATTCTTTCCCACCTGACAGAAGGAAGTAGCTTTGGATAGGATGTGAGGGCAGAGAGTATAATAGTACTGGATGGGGGGAGTCTTGGGAGTTATAGTAAGAAGACAAGCTAGGAGCAGTGAGCTGACCCTACAGGAGACAAAGTATTTTCTTATAAGGTGGGGGTGGGAGGGTGTCTGAACCTGTGATTTCATTGGTATGGAAAATTCCCAATGTAGACCCTCTCCACCAATACAGATCAGCAACTTTTTTGTAACTTGGAGTCTTAAGAAATTGGAGATCTGGGGGACTAAGAGGTAAAGGGACTTGCTGTGGTCACCAGTGAGGATGTTTAAGAGGCAGCACTTGACCCTGTATATTCTGGCCCCATCTCCATATACTTGGCTCTCTTATCACATATGTATATGTATGTGTATGTACATATATAACTATGTATATGTGTGTATATGTATATATATCTATGTATGTATGGTTGCAAAAATACCATGTTTCTTATTAATCTTCATCACTAAGTTACCTCCCCACAAAAGTCTAGTTGGCCAGCCTTGAATTGACTTCCCTTCCAAAGTTTAATGGACTAAATCACATGGATTATATGGAAAGCACACTTTTCAGTCATCCCCTAAGACTGAAAGAGCTTTCAAGTAAGACCCATGCTTACCTTAATCCAAGGCATTTAGAAGCAATGTAGCATTATAGAAAGTATGCTGGGTATAGTATCAGAAACTGTGGGTTGAATTCTCAGTTCTCAGTGCTGCCTTTTACTTCCCTTGTAACTTTAAGCAAGGCACTTAAGTAGCTGCCCTTAGCCTCAATTTCCTTCCCTCTAAAAATGAGGGGTTTAGACTAGATAATCTATAAAATCCTTTTATCCTAAATTCACTGCTTTCTAAAGACCTCCATAAAAGGATGTCCTATTATGTAACTTTGACCCATCTCAGTATTTAATATCCATCAATCTTTAATACCTTTCTATCACCCTAGAAACAACATAGCAAATTAAGACTATCTCACCAGTCCTATTGGAACTATGAAGGAATTGTCTATCATGAGTCAGCATTTAGCTCACAATGCCTTATAGGTATGTTTTTAAAAGATACCACATCCTCTAGGCTCTTTATATAAATAGAATAATCACATTTTAGAGCTCAAAGATCATTTAGACTGTATGACACAGTGGAATGTTGGCTGAATTTGGAATCAGTAATGAGTTTATAGCCCATCTCCACTAGTTATCTGTACCTTGTGTGACTCTGGGAAAATTACCGAACTTCTCTGGGCCTCAGTCTCCTGAACTATAAGATGAGAAAGTTGATTAGATGACCTGGAAGGCCCCTTCCAGGTCCT
Source organism: Dromiciops gliroides (assembly GCF_019393635.1). Classification (NCBI taxonomy): domain Eukaryota; kingdom Metazoa; phylum Chordata; class Mammalia; order Microbiotheria; family Microbiotheriidae; genus Dromiciops; species Dromiciops gliroides. The sequence goes on from NC_057861.1 coordinate 705,793,410, forward strand.
ATATCTGTGAATCATGATTCTAGGCCAGTCTCACTACTTGAAAAGGATCAGACAGGTGGAATCATTTGCCTGAAACCACTAGTCAGTAAGTGGCCAAGCTGTTGTTGAACCCTGGCTTTCTGATCCACCCCAGTTTTCTCCTCACCACACCACCATTAATCTTTAAGGTCAAGTCAGCAGCCTTTTCAGCTTAGAAACCTGAAAATGGATTCAGTTGCAGGGAAAATAACAAATATTAAATAGCCTTTTTAATTTTTTTTAGTCCTGGAAGGAATAATTTTTCAAAATTGGGTTATAGGATTATAGATTTAGAATCAGAAGGGAACTTAAAAGCCCACTAACCCAAAGGAAAGCTAGTACGGTTTACCTATTATTCGATTTGCTTAAGTTTAACAGGCATTTGATTGAGTGCCTACTGTATGCCAGGCACTATGCCACTTGGCAATGATAGAAAGTCAAAAGTAACGTATCCCCTTACTTCAGAAGTTTTCTTTTTACTTGTGAGGAAGCAGGGACAACAGGTACATGGAGTAGATATGCAGATATACAGAGTAAATACAAAGTATTCCCAGGGGATTGGGCAGTGAAGGGAAGGGGTGCAGAATACCAACAACCACAAGAATGGGTAAAGGCCTCTTATTATAAGAGGCGCCACCTACGTTGGACTTTGAAGGAGCTAGGAATTGTCTGAGACAGAGGTGAGGGGAGAGGGATTTGCATGCCCAATGAGGAGAGGGCAAAGGCTCAGAGATGAGAAATAGAACTGCGTGTACAGGGAAAAATAAGTCAGCCAACTCACCTGAAATATGGAGTGTGAGGAGTAACAAGCAATCAGCCTTCAAAGAGAGGCTGGAGCCCCACAGAAAGGATTCAAATGAGAGGGTGTTGTATTTCTTCCTGACAGCAATAGGAGTCCACTGCATCTTTTTGAGCAGTGGAGTGATGGGGTCAGACCCATGCTTTAAGAATATTACTTTGGCATATGTGCGGAGGATGGATTAGAGAACAGAGGCTCAAGGCCAAGAAACTTACCAGGAAATTATTGTAATAGTCCAGGTAAACTGGTTGTGTGAGACAAGGGGATGGATGAGAAAGATGTCATCGAGGCAAAATAGCAAAATTTGCTATTGCCAGAGGGCTAAGAGGGTAATGAGAGAGAATGAAGAGTCTGTGATGACTTACTTTAAGGGAGAAACTTGGGTGACTGGAAGGATGATTGGCAGAAAGAAGGAAAGCTAGAAGAAGAATGGGTTTGGGAAGAAATAATGCATGCAGCAGACCCAATTTTAGACATTTGACAACTCAGACAACACAAACAGTTTCCCAATGTGGCTCCAGTTTATCTTTACATTCTTTTTTTCATATTACCTCCCTTCACATAGCCTACACTCTAGGTAGACTGATCCTCTTGTTCCCATATCCTGCTTCCTTGCCTTTGAAGAGACAGACCCCTATGGCAAAAATGCCTTCCCACCTCATCCCACTATTCGAAATCTCTAGCTACATTCAAGACAACTCCCAAATACAACTTTCTACAGTCTTTGTTAATCCCCATGATTGTTAGTACTCTCCTACCCAGATACTCCCCCCGATAATTTTCTTATTTACTTTGTATACTATATTTAATAAACTGTGTGCATGTGGTACATGGCAAAATTATAAGCTCCTTGCAAGCAAAGACCTCTTTTCTTTTCTATATGTCCCCAGCATGTAGCATTGGATTGGGCACTAAGTGCTCATTGAATTGAATTGAAATATCTTTAGGAAAATCTTGATTCCTATCCCTAGCTAAGCATCATAATGGGAACTTGGTAAATACTGCTTGATTGATTTACAAGTCTCATTGTGTGAAGATGACAGTTTAAAGCAGAAATTTTGCACATAATTCAGAATCATCTTGGCATTTTATATGAGTGAAAAAATACCTGATTGATTGGCAAACTAGCAATAGCTTCATTCAGAAATCATACAGTTCATTCATTCGTCCATTTATTTATTTATTTGCTTGTTTTTATTTATTTGTTTGTTTGTTTATTTTGGCGGGGCAAGGAGGGTTAAGTGACTTGCCCAGAGTCACACAGCTAGTAAGTATCAGGTGTCTGAGGCTAGATTTGAACTCAGGTCCTCCTGAATCCAGGGCCTGTGCTTTATCCTGTGCCACCTACCTGCCCCAAGAAATCATGCTGTTTAAGTAGGGATTACTAGGTGCTCTGTCAGTGACCATTAGAAATAAAACTAGCAAAAATTTAAATTCAATATAACTCATTTTTCTGAAAATTAATATTCAATTGTGTGAATTAATTGTTCATGAGCCAGATAAAGAGAGAGAGAGATTCAGGATTTTATATTATTAGTTTTTATTTTAATGTGATTTTACTTTCAAAAAATAATTGTCATATGGACCAAATTAAATATCCATTAAAAATAATAGCTGACATTTACATGGCATTTTAAAGTACAAAGCCTTTCTATAGTTATCTCATTTAATACCCATAACAACCCCATTGTTGCAGATAGTACAAGAGTTATTAGCCCCATCTTGCAGATAGGGAAACTGAGACTCAGAGCCCATAGGCACTGATAAAATTTGAACTTTGACCTCTTCTGACTCCAAGTCCAACACTCTATCCACTCTCTTCCCCATTCCAATCAGTCATCCTCATGCTTATTAAAGTGACTTTCCTAAAGCATAAATCTAACAATGTCACTCTCCTACTCAGTAAACTCCAGGGACTCCCTGTTGAATTTAGGACCAAATATAAATAGAAGTTTTATTTGGCTTTTAAGTCCCTTTCTCAGCTGGCTCTAGTCCTTTACAGTCCTGTTGAATAGCACTTGCCTTCTGATGCCGCCTTCTGACCAGGCTAACATGACTCTGCCTCACATGCATCTTCTAGTTCCTTTTGCCTTGACTGTACCTGGTGCCTGGAACTTACTCTCCCCTCCCTTCCACAGCTTAGAATCCCTTATTTCCTTCTATCCTCAGCTGCCGCCTTTTATAGAGAGCCTTTCTTCCCAGCTGTTAACGCCCCCCTTCATATTTACTTTTATCATACTTAAATATATACATGTTCTCTCCTCAATAAAAAGCTTCTACCAACCAGAGCCATTGCATTTTTGTCTTTGTATCCTCAGTGTCCAAATAGTGGCTGGCAGAATATGGGTGCTTTCTTGTAAAGTGATTGGTTGATGTGTAAGGGACTGTACCGGGTTCTGTGGAAAATTAGAAGATTCATGTGGCATAGTCCATGAACTCAAAAGTTTATTGTCTAATGAAGGAGGATGTGACATAAAATAACACAATGTGATAATGCACATGAAAGAGATACAGACAAGGTATGTGGGAAGCCTAGAGGAAAGAAAAGGCCCATCTAGCTTAGCGGGTGCCGTCATTGGTCACCAGCTAACCCTCCACAGGGAAATCCATCCCTTATTTGTATATTGGTTTTTCACTAAGCCTCCCTACTTCTCTATGATTGATTGCCAAAATTAATCCACATGGAGCTGCTCTTGACTTATATGCAAGCATCTATTTAGTATTTTGGATGTCAAATTCACTTTAATCTTCCCATACAAAGCTGTTAACATCCTTCATGTCAAATCAGCAAACTCTGCTGAATAAGTGTCATGCCATCTCCATCTGCTTATCAAAGATTGGTGAGAAAATTAGGAGACTGGTTTTGAAAATGATTTCTGTTACCTTTATTCTGATGTTAGAGGAAACTTACTGTGGTGGCTGTTATCTGCTTCTCATTTCTAACATTCTAAAGCTATTCAGTACTTTCTGGTAACATACCTATGTTCTAATTCTGTGTCCTGAATCCTTCCCATTTTGAAATTCATAAAGATTTATCTTCAGCATAATCTGATGGGCTTCAAATATTACCTGCTGTACATGGAATGAATATTTGTTCTAAAAGGATCACACTTTAAGAGTGTGGAGAGATGGCAGGCTGCTTCGTGTCAAAAGTGAAACCCTTCTTTGTATTATCCTTTTTGGTTGAGTCTCCTATTTCACTGCTTTCACACAAAGTGAAACCATTTCTTGGTTGTTGACAGGTACAGACTGTGCAGACATCACTTTCTGAATCTCCAGTAATGACCAGCCCCTCACAGCGCATCCAGATAATCTCTACAGACTCTTCAGTTGCTTCACCACAACGCATTCAGGTAATTCGCTTTTTTTAATAACCTGGGGTAATCTTCCCCTTTTTGGGGATCTTCTTTAGCCCAAGGCCAAAGATTTGACTAGATCCGTCTATTCTTAGTGACCAGCACTAGTACAACCTCATAATTCAAAATACAAGGAGAAAATCTTTTTTAATTTTAATTTTAGAAGCATTCATTATCTTTTGCTTCAATACCACCTCTGTTTTCCTTCCCTAACCACCATCGAACAATTATTTTAAAAGTGAGAGAAAGAAATCCTACATTGCCCATGTCTAAATTACATCTCATTCTGCAATTGAAGTACATGTTCTCTCGGGCCAAAGTAAGGTGGCTCATTCTCTCTCCAGAATTCAGTCCTGAATGTTATCATTTCATTGATAAGAATTTTAAAGTTTTTCAAAGTTGTTTTTCTCTATAATGTTTGTTTTCATTGTATAAATTATGCTCCTAGCTCTGCTTCACTCCACATATTTTCCCAGTTCCTTCTAAAACGATCAGTTTCAGCATTTTTATCATACAATAACACTTAATTACAATGTGATAGTTTTATTAATAAAACATTTTTAATCATTCTACAGTAGATAGGTACCCCCTTTATTTCCATGTTTTGCTACCATAAAAAGAGCTGCTATGAACATTTTTGTACATATGGCCCCTTTTCCTCTTCCTTTTATGTCTTTGAGGTATAGGTCCAGTCAGTGGTATTCCTGGGTCTTAGAGTATGGACTATTTAGTGACCTTTCAGGTATAATTCCATATTGCTTTCTAGAATGCCTGGACCAGTTTACAGCTCTAGCAAGAGTGAGGCAAGGTGCCTGTTTTCCTGTGGCCTCTAACATTTTCATTTTCTGCTTTTATCATCTTTGAATGGCTATGAGGGAGAACCTCAAATGCCCTTTTCCATTTCTCTATTTATAATTAAGAGCATTTTTTCATATTGTTGTTGATAGCTTGATCCATCTGAAAACGGCTCATATCCCTGTCCACTTATGCACTGCAGGATGGCTATTAGTTTTATAAATTCAAATCAGTTCCTTATATCTTCAATATGGTCCCTTTATCAGAGAAACTTGACACAAAGATTGTTTCCCTGTTACTTGTTTCCAAAGAGGAAGTCCTATCAAAATTCTAATTGAAAGTAAAAATATTCAATAATTTGGACTTTTCAGAGTGAAATCATTTTATCACTGAAATGACCTATATTGATTTCAACTTGAAAAGGGGTTTCTAGTGGAATGCTATTGAATTATTTTTCTCCTTGACCCCATGACATTCTACATTTCTGTCAATAGCTTAGATATAGAGATAGAAATTATACTTACCAGATTTATAGATGCCTCAAAGTTAGAAGTTAGTTAAGATATTGAAATACATAATTAGTATTCAAAATGTTCTCATTACACTAGAACGATGATCTCAAACTAACAAGCCAAATATTAAACTGGATAAATAGGAATATTGGAGGAGATCTGGCTGGACCAAAATTCATGAACAAAAGACCTCGGGGGTTTTCACTGACCACAAACTTTATGTGAAACAAAAATATGGCCCAATTACCAAGGAAGTTATATAATCTTGGGCTGAATTAATAAGAATTTGGTGTCCAGATTAAGGGAAATCGTGGTCCTGTTGTGTTCTCTGCTGGAAAGACTGTGTATGGAGGATCAGATTCATTTCTGGCCCACAGTTCAAGGAGGACTTTGGCCAGCTACAATGTAAGCAAAGGAGAAAAACCAGGATGTTGAAGAAGCTATAGAGCATCATTCTGAAGGAACGTTCATCCCAAAGAGAATAATGCTGAGGAGGCCAGGGCAACAGCCTTCACACCCTCAGAGCCAGAAGGGGACTCAGAGAGGGTCTATACCCAGAAGCACTCCCAAGGCTGGCAGAGCAGGCACAACAACTTAGTGGTGCTGTAGGGAGCCAAACTGTAACAAGGGGCATAGGTGGGATTGGAGGGGAGAGGTTTCCGCATCCGTGCTCCTAGAGGATTCTAATGTTTAGCAGTCTAGTCAGTGAAGCTGTCCTTTTGTTGTTAATGTACAGTGATATCTACTAAACATGAATAAAACCTTACATGCTGTTGATTTGCCTTTAAACACACACACACACACACACACACACACACACACACCACTTTTCTCCTGGTTGTTGGTACGTAGTCTGGTTGCCTTTGATGAAGTTCCTTTCTTTAAATCCCAGTGACAGAAGAATGGAGGTGGGGGGAGGGGGTCTTGCCATAGTTCAGAGGCACAAAACTAGGGTTCTTGTCATAGGAGAAGAGCATAATCAAATTCTGTCCAAGTTGGAAGGTGCCTCTTTACTGGCTTTAACATCCAGCACCCTCATTTTAGGCTCAGGGATGTTGAGTGAAGGCCCCCTGGTCTCCTGAATCTTAGGTCTAACATTCTTTTCCCTTTGTCACACTACCTCTGTTTCAGTCACTCTGTACCCATTTATTATTAAGTGCCTACTCTAGACCAGGCACACTACACTAAGAACTGGGCACAAAGTCACTTCTCAGGGAGTTCACAGTCTCATGGGGGCAATGGCATGCAAACCACTATGGACAAAGGAGCTAGATGGAGAATGTATAGGACATAACCAACAGAGGGCAGCTGGGAAGGCAGGGGAGCCTAGAGGTGCTAATGAAGAGGGAGAGGAGACTACGCATGAGGCCCAGCTACTGAAAAATGCCCAGAATCAGGAGATGGCAGAGGCTTTTGTACAGGGACAGCAAGGAGGCTGAATTCGGACCCAGTGTGCGAGGTATAAGAAGACTGGGAAGATCAGGGCAGGATCCCGTCACTAAGGGCTCAGGATGCCAAACAGGATTTTCTCTTTGATCCTGGAGGTGACAGGGGGGCTGAAGGGTGACCTGGCCAGACCTGCACTGCAGGAAAATCACTGTGTGGGTTCAGGAAGGATGACTGAGGTGAGGAGAGACTTGAGTCCGGGAGACCATCCATGGGCCATTGTAGTCGTGAGGTGATGACACCTGCCCCAGGTGATGACAGCATCAGAAGAGAGAAGGGGATGCGTTTGAGAGAAGAGGTAACATCTACAGGCTGTGGCAACAGACGGCCCATAGTGGATGAGGGAGATTGCCAGCCTGGGGGCTTGGGAGAGTGGAGGTGCCTTCAGCAGCACCAGAGAGGTGTGAAGGAGGATGCGTTTCCGGAGGAAGAGTAACGAGCTCAGTTTGGGCCATTTTGTGTTTAAGATGTCTGTGGGACGTCTGGTTCAGAATAACTTGAAAGGGCTTTGGAGATGTGAGACAGAGGTTAGGGCTTGAGAAGGAGGACTCAGAATCATCCGCATAGAGATGATCATTGAATCCATGGGAGCTGATGAGACCGTCCAGTGAATTAGTGTAGAAGGAGAAAAGGGCCCAACACCAAGCCCTGTGGGACATCCAGAGTTAGCTGGCAGGACCTAGAGGAAGATCCGGCAAAGAAGACAAAGGAGCTCACAGGAATGTATGAGGAGAACCAGGAGGGAACTCTGTCAGAGAACCTGGAGAGAAGTTAGGATCCAGAAGAAGAGGAAGATTCACAGTGTCCAAGCAGAGGTCAAGAATGAGCACTGAGAGGGGGCAATTAAGAGACCATTGGGACTATATTAATCTACTGTTTGATAAACCCAAAGACTCCCACTTCTGGGATAGGAACTCAGTATTTGACAAAAACTGCTGTCAAAACTGGAAGAGTATGGCAGAAACTAGGAATAGACCAACATCTTATACTTTATACAAAAATAAGGTCAAAATGGGTTCAAGATTTAGACATAAAGGGTGATACCATAGATAAATTAGGAGAGGAAGGAATAGTTTACCTGTCAGATCTATGGAGAGGAAAACAATTTATGTCCAAACAAGAGATAGAGAATATTATGAAAAGCAAGATGGAAGACTTTGATTACATTAAATTAAAAAGCTTTTATATAAACAGAAGTAATGCAGCCAAAATTAGAAGGGAGGCAGAAAACTGGGAAACAATTTTTACAGCCAGCATTTCTGATAAAGGCTTCATTTCTAAAATATATCGAGAACTAAATCAAATTTATAAGAATCCCAAGTCATCCCCCAATTGAGAAATGGTCAAAGGATATGAACAGGTAGTTTTCTGATGAAGAAGTCAAAGCTATCCATTGCCATATGAAAAAATGCTCTAAATCACTATTCATCAGAGAAATGTAAATTAAATCAACTTTGAGGTACCACCTCACACCTATCAGATAATATGACAAAAAAAATAAAATAATAAATGTTGGAGAAGCTGTGGGAAAATTGGAACACTAATGCATTGCTGGTGGAGTTGTGAAGTGATCCAACCATTCTGGAGAGAAGTTTGAAACTATGCCCAAAGGGCTGTGACTGTTCATACCCTTTGACCCAGTAGTACCACTGCTACTAGGTCTATATCCCAAAGAGACCATAGAAAAGGGAAAAGGACCCACATGTACAAAAATATTTATAGCAGCTCTCTTTGTGGTGGCAAAGAATTGGAAATCAAGGGAATGCCCATCAATAGGGGAATGGCTAAACAAATTGTGGTATACAAATGTAATGGAATACTATTGTGCTGTAAGAAATGAAGAGCAAGAGGAGTTCAGAGAAACCTGGAAGGACTTACATGAACTGATGCTGACTGAGAGGAGCAGAACCAGGAGAACATTGTACACAGTAATAGCAACATTGTGTGATGAACAATGCAGATAGACTTGGCTCTTCTCAGCAGTGCAACAATCCAAAACAGTTTCAAAGAACTCGTGATAGAAAATATTCTCAACATCCAGAAAAAAGAACTGTGAATTATGAATGCAGATTGAATCATACTGTTTCTACTTTTGGACTGTTTTTTTTTTTTTCCCTTTCTTGTTTGAGGTTTTTCCTTTGTGCTCTGATTCTTCTTTCACAAGATGGCTAATGTAGAAATATGTTTGATGTGACTGTACATATACAACCTATATCAGACTGCTTTCCATCTTGGGGAGGAGGGAGGGAAGGGAGGGGCGGAGAAAAGAAAAATTTGGAACTAAAAATCCAGTGTAAACAAATGTTGAAAACTATTCTTATATGTAATATGTAACTGGAAAATAATAAATTTTTTTAAAAAGAGAGAGACCATTGGTAACTTTGGATAAGGTCGGAAGCTAGACTGTAGGAGAGGAAATGGAAGCAATGCCTTTGCAAGGCATTTGGCCACAAAAAGCAGATGAGATGAGAGATTTTGAGGGTGTAGGAGACATGGACATATTTGTAGACAGTAGGGAAGCAGCCAGTAAACAGGGAAAGACTGAAGCAAAGTGAGAGAGGCTTTCATTCTGTTCTTTCTTCTCCCAACTACTTTTGCCAAGATCATCTGCTTTGATCCTGTTTGTAAAATATCTTGTTATTGGGACAATCTTATGTGAAGTGAGACATACAAACATTGCAGTATTTACCCATTCAAACACTACTATATACATACAAAGGAGATTGACATAGATATAGATATCTCTATTGCCAAATATAATTAACTCTTCATTCTACATGAGATTATACATGACTTCCTAGGACCCTTTTTGTGTACCTCTTTCCCAACACCTACTATTCTGCTTTGTTAATACACATGTGAGAATTGGACTAACTAAATGATCCCAAGAGCCCTTCTAATTCTAAGGTTTAGAATAATAAAAGACCCAAGCAAGGAGGGATTTGGTGATAAACATGGAGAGGAGTGATGGCACAATTGGCAGAAGATGTGTGTCTTTATGAGTGTGTACATCTGACTACACTCTAAAGCTGAGAATTCCCTCTTCACAAACATTACTGTATCCTACTTCAAATTTCTTAACAGGGAAATTGCTTTAGAAAAGAAATTTACAACTATACACCTATGTATTTATAAAAGGAAGCAAAAAATAATAATAATGATAGAAGAACAGAGTTGGAAGAAAACTCAGAGGTCATCTGGTCCAACCTCCATTCAAAACAAAAATTCTTCTGTAGCACCCCTGGTAAGAGGTCATCAGCTTCTGCTTGAACATTTCCAATTAAGTATAGTATTTTAAAACTTTATAAGCAGAAATAAATATCTTAAAATGTCCTTGCTATACATTTTCCTTCTGGATTTCTTTCTTTTTCTTTTGTCTCTCTCTTTCTCTCTCTCTCTCTCTCTCTCTCTCTCTCTCTCTCTCTCTCTCTCTCTCTCTCTCTCGGAAGGTTATAATAAGGATTATTACAAGAGGTTTTCTTGATTTGTTTTGATTTTTTCCCTTATCTCTAATTCTTTTTGTTTTTAACTTTTGTGGACTCGTTCACTGATCACATATTTTATATTAACACTTATTATTTTATATCATAATTTGAACTATTTAATCTCTGTTCTAGCAAAATGGTCTTTTTTGAAATATGCATGGATATATATATGTGTGTATGCATATATTTATGTATGTACATATATATACACTGAATAATAGATACTCCTTTTGTTCAAAGCTCAGAATTTATCAGTGTTCAATTTGTATGATTGTGTTCCCAAGCCTACATATTTTCATTAATTTGAGAGAAGCATCATGATACAATAATAATCCCTGTTTCTGTAACACCATAAGGTATACAAAGTGCTTTACTTGCAACTCTAGGAAGCAGATCATGCAAGTATTGATTATCCCTGTTTTACAAACTAAGTGAAGTGCTTTACTCAGAGTCACACAACCAGTAAGTATAAGTATTGGAATGTAATCCAGGTCCTCCAAACTCCTACCACATCACTCTTACCACCATATACAACTGAGAACACTGGACCTGAGTTTTAATCCGGACTCCAATTCTTAGTAGAGTGGTACTTTTATGCAAATCACTTAATTTCTCTGGACCTTAATTACCTCATCTGTTAAATAGAGATGATATTACTGACCTACAGAGATGTTATAAAGATCAACTAAGATAGTATCAGTGGAACCACTTTGAAAACTCTCTTTTTTTACTTTGAATAGAATTTTATTTGCCAAAATATATGTAAAAACAAATTTTAACATCAATTTTTTAAAAACTTTGTGTTCCAACTTCTCTTCTTCCCTCCGTTCCCACGCCCCACCCACAAGAACTCGAGCAATTCAGAATAAGTTATACATGACTAGTCGTGGAAAAAGTCCCATATTAGCTAGTTGTAAGAGAACACAGTAAAAAAAAAAAAAAAAAAACAACCCAAAACTTCAGATTAAGGGATTATCAAAAAGGAAAAGAAAAAAAAAATTTTTTAAATGTGTTTCCATCTGTTTTCAGATACTATCAGTTCTTTCTCTGCAGATGGACGGCAATCTTCATAAGTCCTTCAGGGTTATATTGGATCATTGCCTTACTGAAAATAACCACATGCTTCCCAGCAGATCATCTCCCACTATTGCTGTTATTTTGTATACAGTACATTTCACTCTGCTTCAGTTCATGTAGGTCTTTCCAGGTTTTTCTGATAGTATCCTGTTCATCATAACCTGTATATAGTACCTTAAGCTTGACAGAGAATTTTCTTCATAAAAGCCCAGCAAAGTAGGTACCATACATTTTGCCATTATAATCAATCATCATAACTATTTCCCTCCCTCCCACTCCCTTCCTATGACATTTACTCTCTCTTCTTTTTACCTATTCCTCCTCAGAAGTGTTTTACTTCTGACTATCCCTCACTCTGCACTCCCTTTTTTCACCTTTCCTTCCTTATCTTCTTCCCCTCCTATTTTCCTGCAGGGTTAAATAGATTACTCCTCCCAATTGGGTATGGATGCTATTCCCTCCATGAGCCCACTCCAATGAGATCAAGGTCCCTGAGCTAATTCTTTGTTCTAAATTTTTCTTCCTCCCTCCCTCCTCAACCCTCCCTATGAGATCAAGCAATTTGGGGCAGCTAGGTGGTGCAGTGGATAGAGTACCAGCCCTGGATTCAGGAGGACCTGAGTTCAAATCTGGCCTCAGACCTTTGACACTTAATAGCTGTGTGACCCTGGGCAAGTCACTTAACCCCAGTTGCCTCACCCAAAAAAAAAAAAAGAGAGAGATCAAGCAATTCAGTATGTCATACTGTGCAGTAATGCAGACAGAACATCTTCATCTTCCTTGAAAGTGTTTTACTTTTTACTGCTCTCTCCCCCGATCTGCCTTTCCCTCCTTCCCTTCTTCCCCCCTCCCCTAATCTCCCTCCTCTCCCTCAGGGCAAAAATATATTACTATACCTACTTGAGTATGTATGTTAGTCCTTCTTTGAGCCAATTCTGCTGATATTAAGGTTCACTCACTCCCCAACTCCTTCCCCCTCTTCTCCTCCCCTCCATAAGCTTTTTTCTTGTTTCCTTCATGTGAACTATCTCTCCCCTTCTCCCTCCCCCAGTCTATTCCTCCTACACCTCAACCCTATTTTAATGATATTATCATGGGTTAGTTAGGTGGCATAGTGGACAAAGCATCAGCCCTGCACCCAGGAGGCCCCAAGCCCAAATCTGGCCCCAGACATAAGACACCCCACCCTGTCTGCCCCACAAGGAACAAAACATAAATGCTTTACAGATAATATTCCTTCATATTCAGTTCAGACCTGTGTCTTTTGTGAATTCCTTACTGAGATACTTCTTATGAGTTTGAAGTATTATCTTCCCATGTAGGAATATAAACAGTTTGATCTTTTAATATTCCTCATGAAGTCTTTTTCCTGTTTACCTTTTTATGCTTCTCCAAGGTCTTGTATTTGAAAGTCAAATTTTCTATTCAGTTCAGGTCTTTTCATCACAAATGCCTGAAAGACCTTTTTCTCATTGAAATCCCATTTTTTCCTCTGAAAGATTATACTCAGTTTTGCTGGGTACATGATTTTTGGCTGTAGTTCCAGTTCCTTTGCCCTCTGGAATATCATATTCCATCCCCTTCAGTCCTTTAATGTAGAAGCTGCTAGATCTTGCTTTATCCTTATTGGAGCTCCACAGTATTAGAATTCCTTTTTTCTAACTGCTTGCAATATTTTCTCCTTGACCTGGGAGTTCTGGAATTTGGCTATAATATTCCTGAAGGTTTTCCTTTTGGGATCTCTTTCAGGAGGTGATTGGTGGATTCTTTCAATTTCTGTTTTAGCTTCTGCTTCTAGAATATCGGGGCAATTTTCCCTCACAGTCTCTTGGAGGATGGCGTCTAAACTTTTGTTTTGGTCATGGTTTTCAGGTAGTCCAATGATTTTCAAATTATCTCTCCTACATTTATTTTCCAGGTCAGCTGTTTTCCCAAGGAGATATTTCACATTGCCCTCTATTTTTTCATTCAATTGGATTTGCTTTACTGTGTCTTGGCTTCTCATAAGGTCACTAGCTTCCATTTGTTCAATCCTAATTCTTAGGCAGTTATTTTTCATCAGACAGTTTCTTAATCTCCTTTTCCATTTGGCTTTTCACACTGTTGACTTTTTTCTCATGACTCTCCTGCATCACTCTCATTTCTCTTTCCATTCTTTCCTCCCTTTCTCTACATCTTCCTTCTATTTCTCCTACTTTCTCTTCAAAGTCCCTTTTGAGAGCTTCCATGGCCTGAGACCAGTTGATATTTTTCTTGGAAGCTTTGGATGTTGGAGCTTTGGCCCTGTTATTATCTTCTTCTTCTGAGGTTGTATTGTAGTCTACCTTACCCCCAAAGAAGTTTTCAATGGTCTTCTGCTTTTTCTGCCTACTCATCCTGGCTTACTATTTCTTGGCTTTTAACTCCTTCTTAAAGTGTGATGTTGCTTCCAGGACACACTGTTCAAGCTACAGTGTGGCCCGGGGGATGATTGGGCTTCTTCTCAGCCTGCCTGGCCTTGCTTTTCTTTGATTTTAAACTCTCCACTGGGGGTGGGGGGCTGCTTCTTGGCTCCGCTTCAGAGGGTCCCAGGTGTTTTGGTTTGGGGGGGGGCAGGTTTTAATGTCACCTGGCCTGTTTTCTGGTCTGGAGATAACCCCAAGCCTACTTACTAAGGAATCAACCAGCAAAACTTTCTGTGGTACGGTTCTTAGCTTCCGATGAGCCTGCTCCCCTGCTTCCGTCCCCCACCTGGGCCTCCCACCGCTCAGGATTTCTTCCTGGTTCCCCACTGGGGTGGGACAGTCAAATCCTTCCCCCCAGTCCACTGGTACCCCTGCACTTACCCGCCCCCTCCCCGGGCCAGCCATTCAACCCGACCACGCACTCGGTTCCCGTATTCTACATTTTTACATGGTAAGTTATTATTGTTATCACAGTAATAACCAAAACTATGGTTATTTATGTTGTTTCTTTTCAAAAACATCTCCCTTCTATAGCAGCATTTAGAAATATAAATGTCATCTTGTGCTTCTCAAAATTCTCCTGCATTTTATCTTGTAGATTGTGACAGATCAGCAAACAGGACAGAAAATCCAGATAGTGACTGCAGTGGACTCCTCCGTATCCCCGAAACAGCAATTTATCTTGACCAGTCCAGATGGAACTGGAACAGGAAAGGTGATATTGGCATCACCTGAGACATCCAGTGCCAAGCAGCTTATTTTCACCACCGCGGACAACCTGGTTCCTGGCAGAATCCAAGTAAGCACAGTCAGTAGGAACCAGAGTTCATTATGCTGAGTAGACATCCAGATAAGTGTTTGGTTCTTATGCCTTTTAGGCTCACTCTTCTAGCAGGGCTAGGGACAGGGCTAGCAAATTACTGTCCTGCAGCAGCCTTGGAACCTTAGACCCTGAGCTAAAACCAGTCACTAGCTCCTGGCATAGCTGAAGGATTTTTTAAATCTTCTTGTCAGAGACAGGCTTGCTTCAATTCCAAAGTCCTCTTGTCTATGGTATGTTTTATCTGTAGGTGCATTATTATCCGGTTTTTATATGTTTCAGCTTTCCTCATTTAAAACATGATTCCATCTTAACTCCAGCCCCTGACTCTTCACACTCTGCTCGTCTCAAGCCTGAGTTTCAGTCTTAACTTCCACCTTGCCTCTAAAATCATAGGATTGTAGATTTGAAGCTTGAAGAGGCATTGGTCTTTCCCCCCCAGTTTTACAAATGAGGAATAGTAGATGTGTAGAGTTTTGTGACATGCTCAAGCCCACAAAGGTGGTAAGTCCCCTAGGCAGTGTTCTAACCCAGAACCTCTAATTCCAAAGCCATTGTACTACACTGTCTACAAAGTGCTTTTAACCCAGGCTCCTTTAGCATGTATCCCATTACTCAGCATTCCCATCCCTCTTGTTAGGTTACCTCTGCCCTGTTCCATTTCAAATTCTACAAACTCAGAGAGTAGTCAGAGAGCCAGGAGCTTCAGAGAAACAAGGGTCCTTGAAGGTCCTCTAGCCTAAATGCTTCTCCCATAGCTGGAGAAACTGAGACCCACATTAGGCCTTCACCACCCAGTTCATTTTATTAGACTTAGGTGGGTTGTGCAGTATTTGGAGGCCAGGGCACAGACCTTCAAAGCAGATGTAAGACTTGTGTGGAGATTGTAGATTGAAAAGAAGAAAAGTGAGAACAGAGTTGGGATAGAGGTTCAGTTTGATCTATGTGTCTGTTCTGTGTAAGCCACCGCTCTGGGTTGGGGTTATAAAGACAAAAAAGAACCCAGCCCCTCCAAGACCTAGATTTCAGGAAACAAGATAGTTGTTTCATTTCCCCCATGTTGTATGAACACTTAGCCTCCTGCACACAGATGGCAGATTAGGTATTGAACATGAGCGAGGATGCAGGGCTCGTTTGCTGATGGACTGTCTGACCATAACACTCCACACCGCAGGCTCCTGGTATTTAAAGCAGGAGTGCTAATGGCTGTGCTACCCAGGTCACAGTGTTGTTCAGAGAAGACACTCTGATGATCTGCAAGCACCATAGAAATGTAGGGTATGACTGTTGTTATTGTCAGGTCACACACACACCGCCTGTCATTTCCACTGAATCAGGGAGAGAATTCTCAGTCATGCCTTCTGGATATTTTGCTAAATGTATTTATCTGCCTACGAACAAGCCATCACACAGTAAGGGAGAAAGATGCCAGGAATTCTTAGCAGGTACCTCTCATCTGTATGGTCTTTGTGGCGGCCAGCAGGACACCTCAGTGTGTCCGTGGTGACCACAGGGACCCATCACAGAAGTGTGAGAGAGATGGTGTGTGTGTACTCCGTTCCTGTCTGTTCTGACTGGTGGCAGGTTAGAGGATACAGCGGTGAGATCAAACATCGGAAGCCTCACGTTGACTGTGTCCTTTGTTTAGAAGCACAGGATTCGGGCTTTGTGCTTAAACCATCTGCATGCCAGGTGAACCAGGTGTTATTGACAACTTAACTGTTTCCAAACTTCTTCTTAGATTGTGACCGATTCTGCTTCTGTTGAGCGCTTATTGGGGAAAGCAGATGTCCAGCGGCCCCAGGTGGTAGAATATTGTGTGGTGTGCGGAGACAAAGCGTCAGGTAAATAAATTCAAAGTATGGGCTTTGTAGGGAAATTTGCAAAAAAACTAATGAGCCACATTTTGGCAACAGACAGTTCAGAGAAAGAAGCCAGGAAACTTCTCATACGTTTTGAAATGCCAATCAAGTCTCTTTTTCTAGTTGCTACAGAACCTGAGATAATGGTGAGCTAGCTTTTGCCCCCTTGTGGATGGAGGGGTTGGTTCTTCAGTGTTATCACTGAGATGAGAGTGTCCTGAGTAGGGTCCAGACACCCCCAGGACTTAGCCTTTCTTTGCTTCTCTTTTGCCATCATTTAGAAACTCGGTGACCTAACGATGGGTGTTGCTGTGGCCCAGAAAACATCTTATTCTTTGTTCCAGATCACTTGTGCACATGGCCTTGCCCAAGTCTGCTTTTATGGGGGAATACAAACTGATATCAGAACCACTTTAAGAGTGCTTGACCTGCCCCTTGTTTCTTTTCAACCCCCTAAAACACTGAGTGAGCGTGGCCGTAGTGTTTGCCACTCTTGGGTGACTTGCCTGATTCCGGGTACTATTTCTAATAGCTGCATTCCATATTGCTTTTGTGATTATCCATACACACATATGTTAGTTCCATTAGGGGCTAGGGCCAGTTTTCTCAGTGGTTAGAGCACGGTGCCACTTAACTTCACTCTGTTTCATTTCCACAGACCATGCCCTGAACTCTGCCCAGTAAGCTCACAGTTGTATGCTATTGTTCTTAAGGAAGACTAGATGAGAGAATATGGATAGATAAATGCAAATCCATCCCTGCTTCTGGGAAAACAATTCAAGGCTATGAATTAAAGGCCAAGAGAGCAAAGTGTCCCTAAATTCGATTGCACTTCTTGGCTTTGCTGGGGATCAAGTATAATTTCAGTCCCCAAATTATTGTCTAGTTTCCTTAGTAGTTTTTTTCTTACAACAATGGCAGTGTACTTCCTCAGCACCCTAGGAAGATCAAGATACAAGTAGTAATGTAAGTTTTTTCTGTATTTTTACAACTCATGTGGCTGTTTGAATATTGTA
This sequence comes from Dromiciops gliroides, assembly GCF_019393635.1. Classification (NCBI taxonomy): domain Eukaryota; kingdom Metazoa; phylum Chordata; class Mammalia; order Microbiotheria; family Microbiotheriidae; genus Dromiciops; species Dromiciops gliroides. The sequence goes on from NC_057861.1 coordinate 705,811,040, forward strand.
ATTTATATGATAAGCAAGGGTATTTGTAAACTGATCTTGTTTTTATCTTACAAAACCAGGCTCGGACTAAATATGTAAAGAAAATTCATTAAGGTGAATGTTGTAATTACTCTAACAGTCTTGCCATAATTTAAATCTGTAGCTATGTCATTTAAAAGATTTTAAATGTATTCTACATTTATACAGCCTATACTAAGCTTTTTAAAATTTGTAGATATCAGGCATATGTTTTTCTTTCAGCATAAGCTTTTGCCTAGTTTTTCTTGGCATTTTGTCCATAGGACAAAACTTTCTGAAGGAATGGTATCAACTCAAAAGTTGTGAAAATGGGCAGCTAGGTGGCACAGTGGATAGAGCACTGGCCCTGGAGTCAGGAGGATCTGAGTTCAAATTTGGCCTCAGACACTTGACACAAGCTGTGTGACCCTGGGCAAGTCACTTAACCTCATTGCCCCACCAAAAAAACAAAATAATAATAATAATACTAATAAGTATCAACAACATTATGTGTTGATCAACTGTGATAGACTTAACTCTTCTCAGCAATACAGTGGTTCCAAAGGACTTATATGGAAAATGTTCTCCAAATCCAGAAAAAAGAACTATGAAATCTAGATGCAGACTGAACCATACTATTTCTACTTTTTTTTTTTTTGAGGTTTTTCCTCTGATTCTTCTTGACTAATGCAGAAATATGTTTAATGTGATGTATAACCTATATCAGATTGCTGTCTTGGGGAGGGGGGAGGAAAGAAAAAAAATTTGAAACTAGAAACCTTATAAAAACAAATGTTGAAAACTGTCTCTACATGTAGCTGGAAAATAATACCTTTATAAAAAATACTTTTATGGGGAAAAAGTTGTGAAAATATTTTTAGATTTAAAATTTTTTAAAAGAAGAAAAAAAGATATAGAAAATTACTCAAGGCACAACAGAAAATTAGTAGTATCTTCATGTAAAAGGGGAAAAAATGGCATTGTAAGAGATCTGAAATTACCAGAAGCTTCCAATCTCCACAGTTCTCTTACTTTGGGGACATAAAAATACATACCTTCAAGAAGTTCACAGTCCCAGTCAGGGATTAAGATATACAAATAACCATAATACAAGGTATATTTTAGTAAGTATATCAGAGGGATCTAAAAATAGTGTGATGAGAAATTTGGGGAAGTGGGATTGGGGGGTGGGGGATTAGATGAGGTCAGTATAGCCCAAGGGATCATAAAGGACTTCATGGAAGAGGTGATGACCTTGAAAGAAAGGAAGAATCTTCTCAGGAATGGGACAGAGTGAGTGGGGACCGTGGAGTTCCGAGATGACAGGATGAGATGGGGAGAGCATCGAGTAACAGTTTGTCAGCACCAGAGGTGGGGTCAGCAGAAAGAGTAATATGAAATAAAGCTGGAAAGATTACAAAGGGCCTTGAATATCAGTCTAAGGAATTTGTATTTGATTCCAAAAAGTGGTGTGGGATCGTAAGGAAAACCACCCAAGGTACAGATATGCAGAATGAATTATAGAAGGAAAGTTGGAAATGAGAACTTAGAAAGGTGACAACAGGAAAAAAGCAGATTAGCAAGTTGAATTGCATTTCACAGTTGTATTCCAGGGTAGCTAGAACCCCAGCACTTCTAACTTCCTCAAAAATCCAGAGCAGAAGTTGGTCACTTATCCATGGTACCTGTCAAGAAGTCTTTGGTGACATCATACCCTTACCATAACATTGAACCATCCAATCATTGTGGCTTCCTTCTTTCATCTACCCCTCTTATTACTCCACCTCCCAAGAAAAATTATATGTATTTGTGTTCAAAGACAGTGTGAAACTCATAAACTGCTAAAATTACATTCAAAATGGGTTAACTGTATGAAGTGTTATGGCCTGACTTAGAAATGTTACTGGGGGTGAACTCCCATTCATTTTCTCTCTCTCTCTAGGTCGTCACTATGGGGCTGTCAGTTGTGAAGGCTGCAAAGGCTTCTTTAAAAGAAGTGTAAGGAAGAATTTGACCTACAGCTGTCGAAGTAACCAGGACTGTATAATCAATAAACATCATCGGAACCGCTGCCAATTCTGTAGACTGAAAAAGTGCTTAGAGATGGGCATGAAAATGGAATGTGAGTAACGAGCAGTACTAAAAATTACAGTATACTTGCTGCAAGAAAAAATGAACACAATCCTATTTGGGAACTGAAAGCTTTTAAAGCATTCTAGGAAAAAACCACTCAGCAACCACTTCATTTTACTTTCAGTATAAATTTGGTGCTTATAGCAGTGGGTATTTTAAAAAATTAATTTGGTAGTTAAAGCAGTGAATCAGTGAGTAATCTGTATATAGAACCCATTTTAGATAGGACATTACCCTAGTTTCTTTAGGGACATTAAAAACAAGAAATGCCACTTCAGACAAAGCTCCTGATCTTCAGGAACTGAGACCAGACATAATAAAGATTGATTCTATTCAAATAGTCTTTCTGTTTGGGCCCATTCTTCATAGCATTCATGCTATGGCTTCTCAATCTTATAGAATAATGTTAAATTTCTGTAGTGACTTGTTCATCAGTGCTTTCCCCTAAATGTGAAAAGAGGAAAATATATTGACAACTCAAGTGTATATCAACATCTTCCGTGTTCTTTTTTGACTGTCTTACTGTTTTCACTCATGAGTGAAGGAGGTGGGTTTCTACCACGTCTAAGTCCTGAGTAGTGTACATAATAAATCCGCTGGATAGTCCCATGTATTTGAATTCATATTATTCAAAGTTAAAATCAATGGAAACAGGCTGTGCCAATTCACTTAAGGGAGGGGGAGGTGTGGAGGAGGAGCAGCATCATTACGTGCATTAATTGGGACCCAGCCATATAGGACAGCTTATTCGGAAGCTATCAGGGAAAGGGTAAACCCAAATAGCAGAATGATCTGTGTTTTTATTGCTGCAGTCTACCCGGTGATGAGCCTTTTTAAACTTAGGGAGGTTAATTAATAAATGACTAGCATAGAAACCAGTTACCACCTCCGAACTATACCACTTGGCATATTATACGTAGGACCAGAAATTCTCAAATGAAACTACCCTGAGAAGAGAGGAAACATAATTGAGAGTCAGCATCAAAACATGGAGATCCTACTCTAGGATGAAGCAGAGCCCACAGACAGGAGCCTAAAAACTGCTCAGAAGGCTTACCAGACTCCCATCAGAAAGAGAAGGAAGGCAAGAGTCCCTGGGGAGGTGCCACTTGAATTTCTAGACGCGAACAAAGCCCACCTGAAGAGGCAGCTTCCTAGCAGAGGACCTCGTCACCTCACTTTTCATCTGGCTACCCCAAGCACTTACCCACCAGATTGGCTCTCTGTTACCTCCTCCCTCATAGTCTTCTGGGAAAGCTAACTACATATACTTTACTGATGGCACACAATAAAACTGTGGAAAAGAAGGAGAACCATTTATGCCTTACAGGCAGTTAATGATGTCCTCCTAGTTCCTGTTGTAGTGTGTGTCCTCCTTTGATTTGGTAAGTTGGCTCTCACCCCAAGCAAATTGGAAGATGGTGCAGTGGCCTGGCACACATCACCAAAGTGGTGTCTTTAAGTTAGCCATCATGACTTCGCAGCAATAGCAGTGGCCAGAGCTGCCACAGTCCAAATGACAGATCTAGCAGTGAACTTAGGATGCAGTTTTAGTAACAGGTTACCTGGTTCCTGGCCCTGAGGACTCTCGCCTGTTCTTTTCCTTTTGGAGATACCATCATTTCTGTCATTCTATTCCTGGCATGTATAGTCACTCTATATTTGACTACAGAAGAGTTTGCTAGTGAGATGTGAAGTAGCAAACAATCAGTATCCTTTTTTATGCAGGCTCAACATAAGATTAGTATGTTACCTTAGTGTCTTTGGTCCAATTTATAGTATAAAGTTAAACTTAATTTCATTCTTTTAACCCACATAAGTATTTTCTTAAGCACACTTTTGACTTTTGTTGACATAAACTATTGAAAGGGGTGGGGTGGGGGAGGTGTTCCTCAGCAACTTGTCATAGCCTAGGAAAAGGGCCCTGCATAATGCCACTTTTAAAGCAGTGACATTTCTGATCCTGAATCCCTTCTTACTGGCAGAAGGAAGAAACAGATAAACAAAACCTTAGCTAGAAGGACAGAACGAGCAGGCATGTATTAAGCACTTGCTGTGTGTCAGACATGGTAGGTACACTAGGTGCTGAGAATACAAATTCAAGAAAAAAGACCATCTTTAAGAAGGATCTCTTTCTTGTGCAGCTAGTTGCACATTGTGAAATCGTTTTCTTTTCATTTGAATTTGTGAACAGAATGTGGACTTTTAAGTCAGGTTTCATTTGCCTAAAAAGTTTAGTATTTTAAGAAATCATTCAAACTAATGTAAGTGCAGTAAGTGCTCTCTTCAGTAACTGACTTCTTTATAATGATTAGGTCTGTGCTTTGGGTACTTTTTCCTTAGTTTTGATGTTTTCTTTAAACATGTTATTGTTGTTCTTTAAGCTGTTCAGAGTGAAAGGAAGCCCTTTGATGTGCAAAGGGAGAAACCAACCAACTGTGCGGCTTCAACAGAAAAAATCTACATCAGGAAAGACTTAAGAAGTCCCTTGATAGCCACACCAACTTTTGTAGCAGACAAAGATGGAACAAGGTCAGTGGCAGACCCTGCCCCTCATGTATGCAGAAGGATGTAAGAATGAGGGTATGAGGCTCAGGATACTAGACAAGTCAGACCCCTGAAATGGGTGATGTCATCACGTTCATAAGGACACCTTATAGTCACACCTTCTTCCTGCTTCACCGTCTGCACTTGCTGACTGGTGGGGAATGACAGAGGGTTATGGAAGGTCCTCCTCAGTTCTCAGTCATTCTCTATCCAGTCTCTTCTGTGCTGATTCCCATCATACCCTCCCAGGTATACCCCCATAAAAGGAAGAAGTCGTGCCTAAAAATGTTTTCTTTGTGACAGTCATGATACCTCTACAAAACAAGACTTTAAATCATTTGGCTGTTTGTTTTGTTGGGAGGGTATTTTTTTTTAAATATCAGAACTTCGATTCTGCTAGGTGCAATTTTTCAGAAATTCAGCATCTGAAGCTTTCTCCAAATATAGACTAAAAAACTCCTTTTTCCTGAATTCCTTCTAGACAAGATTGAATACCCAGTAAATGATGCAGTGACATTTGTGTGGTCTAATTAATCAATGTGTCAAGCATAATTTAAAACATTTAGGAAAGAAAGACAAGGAAGTAGAAGATCTTTGTAGAACAATGGTTCTTGAACTGGGGTCCATGAACTTGTTTTTGGTTTAGAGTTTTAATTTAGATAACTGCATTTCATTACAATTGGTTTTCTTTGTAATCCTATATATTTTATTTTATACATTTAAAAAATGATTCTGAGAAGGGGTCTACAGGCAGGCTTCCCCAAACTGACTGCGGCACTGTTCGAGGTCACCAGAGAGCTTCAGAGTCTCTGTTACAAAGGAAGATGGAATTAAGACCAAATTGGTAGTGTGCAGAAGGGAAGAACTTCACTTTCTTAGCAGAATTTCTGCAAACTGCAGCCAAACTGGAGGCTTAACTACACTTCAGAGCAATCTTGTGGGTTATTGCTTCAGATATCCCCAACCCAAGTAAAGGGGAATCATCTATTCATTAGAGAAGGTTTTTGGTTAACTTTCTTCATTTGTTAAAGATAGTCCAAACTGCCTTCTTAAAAATTTTGGAGGTTTCAGTATATGACATAAACAAACCCTTATATAACTAATAAAACATCAGAAGCTTCTCTGAACGTCTGTATGTCTCTAATAGACAAACAGGTCTTCTCGATCCAGGAATGCTTGTCAATATCCAGCAACCTTTGATACGTGACGATGGCACTGTTCTTCTTGCTGCCGACTCCAAGGTAACAGTCTCTTGCTTGTGTTTTTCCTCCCTTTGAAAGAACTCTGCACTTAGAGTCAGGGGATCTAGGTTTGAAGACTGGCTCAGACCCTTGGGCAATTCACTGCATTCCTCTAGCCTTGGGTTCTGAAAGGATCCAAAAAATCCTTAATATTTTAAATCTCTAAAATAGAAATCATATTTTTAAGGCTGACCTCCCAGGGTTATTGTGAGATTCAAATGAGATAATGCATATGAAAGTATTTTGTAACCATAAGCGGCAACAAAAAATGGGAGTTACCATTCATTGGAAATATGTACATCACCAAATTTTAAACATAATAAATAATTACCTCGGTAGTGTGTGTCTGTGCTGGATTTGTTTCCCTCACTGAAGTAGTTTGCTTCTTACTTAGATTGTGACAAGGACCCTTAATAACCAGCAGGTCTCAACACCACACATGAAAATGTAAATTTACTTAAGAAAAACTCGATATGTTGTTGTTGTTGCACTGGTATTGTCATTTCATCATTAAAACATGTTACCATTTAGATTTCATTTGTTGGCTTCATTCTGCCGGAAATACTTGGCTTTCTAGCGCACAGATTGACAGACATTTATTGTGAAGTAATTGTGTTCACTTGTTCTGAATCCCTTTGGAAAAAACCAATTTTTACCTTTTTATAAAATTGTCCTGGGACCATATACTCAGCTGGGTTTCTAAAAATGAGCTTGGTGGCAAATTAGCCTTTGAAATTGAATGCATGGCAAATGAAAAGACCAAAATGGCATTTGTAAAATTTGAGAGGTATGCCTGAAATAAAACCTGCTGAAGTAAAGGTCTATGAAAACAGATACCCAGAGGGGAAAGTAAAAATCTGACTGTTTCATCCCTTGAGAAGACACTGTTCCCAAATGATACAGGATTGCAAAATTGGTGACCTTTGTTTCTTCCCGAGCAGCTATTGTGTTGATGCAGCTGTCTTCTTGGGTCCCCCATTACAGTAGAGCTTAGAGACTTGCAGAATTGCAGAACCAGGAGTGCCCCTAGAGATCAGCTAGTCCACATCACTCTCCACCCCCAGCTCCCTGAGCAGTGCATTTTCTAGAGAAGATGGTGGTTTCTGACTTTTAAAGCAAATGATGATGCAGCATAAGAGGAATAAACACATCAAATTTCTAGTATAATTTGTTAATTGAGAACAAAAGTTGGTGATCTGTCCTTGATACTATCTAAAAAGATTCCTTTTAAAATTGTAGCTAGTATTGGGGGAGGCAGGGGTAAAAAGTAAAATTGTAGCTAATGGTGGTTGTTTCTCTCACATTTAATGAAAAGCCTGAAGTATTGCTGGTTCACTAAGGAACATTTCTCAGAAAAATAGTTTCTCAGAAAAGTAAAAAAAATGAGTGCTCTTCACAGTGCATGTAAACCTGCCCCTGCCCCTGCCCCTGTCTCTCGGGAGGAGGCAGTCCTACTGTGCTGTGAAATAAACTCATGGTCTTTTGACAGGGAGTAAGTCTGTGATTGCAGCTGAGGAAAACTAGAGATTCTACTACATTCCACTGAAGAGAGATAAGTGATTGTATCAAGAGGAAGCTTTAGAAGAGTCAACAGCAAGCTGTAATGAGTAAAAGAATCTTAGCTTGTAGACCTGAGACCTAGTCCCAGGACCCTAGAGAGAGAGAGAGAGAGAGAGAGAGAGAGAGAGAGAGAGAGAGAGAGAGAGATCTAGATAGAGATATCTCTATCTATCTATCTGTCTGTGTCTATCTAAACCCTAGTCCTTAATCAGCTTCCTCATTCACCAACCTACCTCAGAAATTGGGATACTGCTTACCTGAGTGAGATAACCTATTTGAAGACTTTGGGTCCCTTTCCAAATGTAAGGAGCAGAGAAGCCAAAGAATTTACAACTTCTCTGCTTCTCAGACAGGGGGAAGACCTCCATGGGGGACACAGAACTTGTATCTGCCTGCCGTTTTTTGACCCTGTGAATGTCATGTGTTTGTCTTTTCTAGGCCGAAACAAGCCAGGGTGCTCTAGGCACATTGGCAAACGTAGTGACATCCCTTGCCAACCTCAATGAATCTCTAAATAACGGTGACCCTTCAGAAATCCAGCAAGAGGACCAATCGGCAAGTGAGATCACTCGGTAGGAACTCAGGGCAGCAGCCTGCATGAAGGCCTCCTTAAGTGGTGACTGGACTTTTCTACTCTTCTTTAGACTGTCGTGACATCTGCATCTTCATGTAGACAACTACGATAGAACTTTAAAGGTCTCACTGTAAGATCAGAGCCTGTCTCTTTTTAAACATTAGTTACTAAAATCTTGCTCTGTGTGAGCAAATCAATCGAAAGTAACAGAATTGCATAATCAGCGACAGACAACAAACCCTCCAAGACTTTTCTTTACTAAATGATTGTTTCTTACTATTCAGCATTTTTGTTATATTTAGCTATTAATAGTTGTCCTTCAGTTTTATCCTTTGTTTTCCTCTTTCTTTTTCCTAAGTAACTATATAAGACTCATCAGAGCTAAAGGCTAACAGCATCAGTTAGTTACAGGCTTCTAGAAGCAGAAAGATTATCTATTTCTTTCCTCAAATTCTACTATTCCATTTTATCCCGAAGGCCTCACAACCAGGTTATTCTTTCACTGACTTTCTTCAAGAGTAAACATGTCAATCCCACCTTGTTGTTGGCTGTTTTTTTCTACATATAAAAAGGAGGACTAGATGGGGATCCCCAAACCTTAAATTCGCTTGCAGCCTGAGGTAGAAATAGAGTCCTACTTGTGTCTTCATTCAGTTGATATAATTCACTCTCCTTTGCCTACTTCAAAAGTATATTGTATATTTGAATGAAACTCTCATCTTAAAGCACCTTTAGTTCTTCAGGAAAAAAGCTACAGAAAAATTCAGGATGACAGTGTTCTGTGTTAGGTGGTGGAAAATGTTGAAATGTGTCCTGTCATCCGGGAGCTGCCCAAAGTTTGTGACTTATTCCCTTGGGAGGCTATTGATTTACATACTTGTATATGATTTGTTTTTGCTTTAAGGGCATTTGATACCTTGGCAAAAGCACTTAACACCACAGATGGCTCTTCAACACCAAACTTAGCAGATGGGATGGATCCTACAGGAGGAGGGAACATTCATGTCATCAGTAGAGATCAGTCAACACCCATCATCGAAGTAGAGGGACCCCTACTTACAGATACACATGTCACATTTAAAGTATGTGCTTTCTTTTTTTGCTGTCCTCACTTATGTTATCATGATAATTGAGTGATGAGGGGTCAAGAAAGTTAGTCTGAACTGTTGTCAGTCCAACCTTTGAGTTAGGTCTTTTTAGTGAACTGACATTGGATATCCTTGCTTCAAAAGGTTTAATTCAGGAATGACTTCCTTTTATGAAGGAGAAAAGTGCCATATTTTTGTTCTTCCTCTGCTTTAGTTCAAGATTCCCTTTAGTTCAAGAGACCTTCCATGACTAAGAGTCTGGTCTTTTCAGTGGATCCTGATAAAATCCTTCTGTTCATTAACAGCTGAGTTTTCTGATTTTACAAAATTTTGATGGTGACTTGTCCCCCTATCATTTGAGTTGATATATCTTACATTCAATCCTGGAATTGATTATAGAAACTATTAGCAATCACATCCATCTAGAGTTCCCAAAACTCTTTCACAGACAAAATTGGAATTCTTTATTACTTGCCTTTCATAAATTTTCATTCAGTTTTACCCCATAGCTAACTACAAAGCTTCTTTCATATCGTTGCAATGAATACTATTAATACAATTGCCAGTGAATTTTGCTCTGTTTCTCCTATATTAAATTAAGGCTTTAATCACATCTTCATGAGCTGTTGACATAGAACAGCTTAATATTACAGCCAGTAGCTGGTTAACTTTAGTCAGAACCTCTCCAAAAATTAGTTTCTTCATCTACAAGATGAAGATAATAATACTCACACCGTTTACCTCCTGGGTGTGTTGGAAGAATAACAAAAAAGTAATGTCTGTACTCCTAAGCACATAAATGTGAGGAGATGATAGAGATGATGATAAGGCCTTAATGAGCAGGATCACGGTCCTGTGTGGCTAATTAGCGTAACCTGGCCTTTTATTTCCTATACAAAAGCCCCTGGTCCCTAGAGAGAGGGAACAGGAGTGTAGCTGGATCAGCACAGCCTGGGGAACCTCAGACTTTACTGATAACAAGTCAGAAGCACTACCTTCAGAATAAAAGTCTGGCGTTAGGATTGCTTAATACCGACTAGATTGATCTCTAAAATATTTTTTAAAATAACACTTTGTATGTCTGCTGTTGACACTGTGTGCCTTGTGCCTCCTTCCTCCCCAGCTCACAATGCCTAGCCCAATGCCAGAGTACCTCAACGTGCATTACATCTGTGAGTCAGCATCACGGCTGCTGTTCCTCTCAATGCACTGGGCCAGGTCCATTCCTGCCTTTCAGGCCCTTGGGTAAGTGAGCCTCTTCTCTGAATGAGGACAGGGGATACCATTTGCATGTCTTTGCTGTAAGAAGTCCTGCTTCCACTCATTTAAGAATTAGTGTCCTGTCCTTTGCAAGACTCTGCTAGGGCCTAAGACAAGGAGGTTAGACACACCTGTATCAAAAGTTATATAATTTCTTATGCTGTTACTTTGAGATCTTTGAGTCAGGACTTTTCAGGTCTTAGTTCTGCCACTAACCTCTCAGCCTCAGGTTCTTCCTCTTTATTTTATTTTATTTTTCCAGAAAAATAGATTTATTAACTAGTACTTTAAACTAACTTTGAGCCTGGGTTTAAGCCTTTCCCTCACACCTGCCAGCCTCTGTCCTGTCCACCATGGTGAAGGAAGGAGCCATCGGCTTCTATGTAACCAGTAGCTCTTGAAGAAAGAAGTCTTTGAAGGGTGAAGATGACTTTTTTCCTCTTGATCTCCCTTAACTGGTCACTTGCCTTTTCTATTTTCTACATGAAGCTCACCCCCTCAGTGTCCCCCCCATTGTGGTTTGGGAAAGGGGTGCTGGGGGTTCAAAATGCTGCAGAACTACCAGGTCCTGAGCTGCCTGAGGGCAACTTTCCAGGGGTGGGAGGGGCTACTTCTCCCCTGGCTGGGGCTCTAAGTGTTTGAGTGGAATTGTTTTGGAGAGTGGGTGGCTGAGGAGTGGGGAAAAAAAAAAAAAACAAATCGATTCACCAGGTAAAACCCAGGACAGGGGTGTCAAAATTCTAAAGCCATACTGATATCACACTGAAATCAATGGCACCAAGATCTACCAGGTTAATGTATGGGGGCTTGCCAGGAAGTTTATTGCTTTTGATGTCTGCACGTGAAGACTAAGCTAATGTTATTCTTCTCAGCATGTGGAAGGCTTGCTCTGCCTTCATGCTTGGGACCAGGCTATGGAGCTGTTAACAGGTGAAATCATACATCCCAGCCAATGCTTTCACCGACTCCCAGGGCATGGCGAGATCCGAGGCAGTATCATTAATTCGGTGCTGTGGCTTCCAAGAGCCAGCAATTCATTTACCTCATGAACACTATCCATCCCGTCATCCATCAGGTGCCCAAATTCTTCCCCTTTAAACGAGGTCAAGAAACAGGCATGTATCAGGTGCCTGCTTCGTGCCGGGCACCGAGCTAGCCTCTGGAGATAGAAGTGCAAAAGAATGAAACAAGCACTAGCTCCAGAGATTCCAGGGGTGTTCATGGGAACACCAAGATCTCAGCCACCCTGACCATTCCATGGCTCTGTTACAAAGCCATATACAGTGAGTACTGGATAAGTGATAGATGAATTATAAGACACGAAAGAAGAAATGATGGAGCATTTTAGTTGTCAGGAAAGCTTTCAGAAAGAGAGAGTGAGCACTTGGTTACTGCTTGGTCAGTGCAGAGGATACAAATAAAAGCGGCATTGAGGGTGCACAAAGCTTAGGTTCTAACTAGAGGCCTTGGGAAGCAGGGGAGCCGGGCTGGAGAAGTAGGCTGCCCTTGGGGAGTCAGGCCTGCCAAGTGTCACAGAGGCCTCGGCCCTGGCAAGAGTTCACCTGTCCCAGCTCGACTTGGGTCAAAGCCAAGTTTCCAGAGGAGTGGGGATGGTCAGAGAGTAGTGAGAAGTACTATATAGTAGAAGGAGGGAAGAGGTTTGTTGTCCATGTCTCCTCAGACACAGACAGGGTGTCAAATAGCATCCACTGGCTGCGAAACAGTATCTTAACTGGTGACAGTAAGACAGCCCAATTGTATATCTACTTTGTGAAGTGAGAACTAGACACTGCCACTGGTCCTAGGCACTGCTCTTACAACCTCCAAGTGCAGGGGCCACTCAAGGCTATTTCCAGTCCCACTTTGAACAGCATGGGAGCGTTCCCTTGCTCTGCTTCTGAGCAGGGCCCAGGCACTCCTCCTCAGGCAGCCTGGTGGCTGCTGATTCCAGACTTAATGTGGACCTCTGGTCAGCATAGGCCAGGACAGCTCAGACTGAGACCTCCCAGCCTCAGCCTCCCTAGGAGCTAGGATTGTTCACACCCAGCATTCCTGAAGAACTTTTACATGTAAAGGAAGAGGGGCAGCTAGGTGGCACAGTGGATAAAGCACCAGCCCTGGATTCAGGAGGATCTAAGTTCAAATCCTGCCTCAGACATTTGACACTGACTAGCTTGTGTGACCCTGGGCAAGTCACTTAACCCTCATTGTCCCGCCCAAAAAAAAAAAAAGAGTAAAGGAAAAGTGATTTCTCAGTGGGATCCAGGATTTTGTTTGTGTTATCTGGAGCCTTTTGGGGGGGGGGGGGCAGGGCAATGAAGTCACATTTGAACTCAGATCCTCCTAAATCCAGGACTGGTGCTTCATCCACTGTACCACATAGCTACCCCCTAGGAGTCTATCTTAAAATTTAAAAGCTCACATGAAATATGAGATTTATCTTCAAGAACTGAAATGCAGGGTTGGAATGCTAAATTTACTCTGACATTTGAAAAAGGGGAATCTATGCCTCAACTGACCACTGCCTGAGCTTCACTGAGTCAGTGAGGGCTGATACTATGGAATTGCTGCGGTGAAGCAGAAGGATCAGTGGACTTAAATTCAAAGAAAGTGCTCTGTGCAGCTGTTTTTGTTGTTATTGTTATCATCGCTATTAGCATTGCTATTATTAGGCTGATGAGTGCAAGTCACTTAACCATTATGAGCCTGTTTCCACATCTATGAAATGGCCTAATAGTATTGTCAGTACTAAACCCACAGTTTTTGTGAAGAAAATTAATTATAAAGTGTTGTAAAGTGTGAGCTGTTAGTATTCATAATAAAAAGAATATGAAACATTGGAATTTGACCAAGTAGGTGTACCAGAAAAGCCCTTCTTACGTAGACATCTTGAGAGAAGATATGTAAACACACAAAAAAATCTTTTAAAGACATACAAAAAGGGTTATAAGTAAAGCACTGCCGTGTTGATCATTAAATCATTAATGATATTTGAAGAAGCATCTGGAAAATGTACAGTCTATCCTTTAAGAACCATTGTTTACATATATCTCTCTCTCTAGTCAGGACTGCAATACAAGCCTGGTACGTGCCTGCTGGAATGAGCTCTTCACCTTGGGCCTGGCCCAGTGTTCCCAAGTGATGAGCCTCTCCACCATTCTAGCAGCTATTGTGAACCACCTACAGAACAGCATCCAGGAAGGTACGTATGATGATGGCTGCTTTTCAGGAGTGTTTGTATTGGGGCATCTTCATTTGCAACCATTTTCACAGTTGAAGGCTAGCCCTAGGACGATGTATGTCTTTGTGATAAGGCCAGCTCCTAAGGAAGGGGCAGCTTCTCAGCCGCAAGAGTAGCCACCCATTGCTGACATGCTTTCAGATTCCATGATGTTCATTCATTTGTTTTCTCTTCAAACCCAGAATAATTTAATGTGGCTGTTTTAATCATGAGAGAATACAAGTCTATTCATTGGATTTTTTTTGTACAAACTGTTCTTGTTTCCTCTAACTATGAAAAATTAGTAAAAAAAAAAATTTCAACTCTTAATAGTGACCCTAAAATTAGCATAACCAGACATAGGGATAAGGAAGACTTTTCCATTACTGGCATAAAGGACAGATTGGAGGTAGAAGAAGAATAGCAAGATACGAAGAGTACGTGATTTCAAATGAGAGCACTTATTTAGGTTTGCATCCAGCCCAGTCCTGTGATGCTATTGATATGGGGAAAGCGATAGGAGAAAGCACGTGGGTCCTTAGGATTCCTCTGTAAAGAATTACACTCTCGCACAAGACCTAATCAGGAATAAGAGAACAGGTTTATTGGGGTACAAGAGAAACCGGCCGGGAGGAAGGTTTTGCCAGAACAAAACGCTTCCCCCCAACTGACTTGTGGGGTGCCATTTTATAGGGTTTCGATGGGGGGTGGGTAAGAGTCTCTTATTGGGTGAGGGGCTGGTGGTCTTCCCGCGTTGCGCTGTGGTAGGAAGAATCCCTCGTGAGAGATCTGGTGGTGAGTGTCAACTTTGTCCTGATGGGTCTAAGCAGTCTGCTGATGGGCGGTTCCAGGTGGTCTTCTCCTGGATTACCTCATCCAGATGCTTAGGAGGACTGGAATGTGGGGTGATGGTCCTGGAGCATGCTCAGTTCAATCTGTGCCGCTTATCTCCGTTAGGTGGGTGTGTGTGTCCTTGATTGTGTTCAAGGAGAGGCCTACTTGATTTCAAGGGAAAACCCCTGAGGTTTCAAGGAAAAGGTTCCTTGAACCCCCCAGAGAATTGTTGGGGTGACCGGGGCCCATAATCCTCCCATGACACTATAAAGTCATCACATATATAGCACCACAATTCTAAGAAGAAATAGTCATGAGGGCAATGGCCAAGAATTTAGGGAGAAGAGAAGCACTAACATTTATATGGTGCTTTACACATATTATCTCCTTTGATAAAGCTGAATAAACAAAGAAAGTTTGGGGTTGTTTGTTTTTTGTTTGTTTTTTAAAATTCTTTAAATCAGATTATTGTGAGAAAAGAGTAGAGGTCCCAGGATTAAAAGAACTGTATATGGTTGATTGAGAAATTACAAATTAAAATAGGTAATACTAATGTAGACTAATACTTGTAGAACTTGGGAATCAAATAAAAAGAATAGAACTAGGTATGTTAACCTCATACAGGTTATAAGTGCATCATTAGAGTGGGGATCAGGGAGAATAGATATGAACCTTTGATGACTAAAGAAAATATGATAAAAAGCTCTTAACTCCTCAAGGTGATAAGGATAATGGAGATTTTCTGAGCCCTCTGAATGTTAGGAGAGAGTGGTTTGGCAAGAGTTACTTTGCAAGATAGAAATCCTTTGCACTCTGAATTACTAACATGTCGAGATTTTAGTGTTTGTTTAAAATCTTAAATTATTTTCTAGTTTCTTTTACTCTATTCATAAAAGAGGAAAAAAGTATTTCTTTGGTCATATACAAAGGTATATTTTGCCCTTTTTTGAGGATTTCATTTTTGTTTTCTAGATAAACTTTCTGGTGACAGAATAAAACAAGTCATGGAACACATCTGGAAACTTCAGGAGTTTTGTAACAGCATGGCTAAACTTGATATCGATGGGTATGAATATGCATACCTTAAGGCTATCGTACTCTTTAGCCCTGGTAAGATCACATGTAGGAGTTACTAGAAGGTTTCCATCAAATTTTTAATATGTGTGTCAGATGATTTCACCAGCCTAAGCCATACTAGTGTATTTATAAATTATATTATATAAATATAACATTCATTTTTCCAACTGGCCTAAATTTATTTGAAGAAAAAAACAACACTTAAAGCACAAGAAATGTATAGAGTTCAAGAGTTTTCTTTGTTCCATAATTTATCTCTCTTCCCTTTTATTTATCAGCTCAACTAGAGTCCTTTCAAATAGGTAAATGTTTGTGGTCTTTTTTCCTTAACTGTTTTTAGAGCACATGCAAATCAGTTTTTTCCTTGAAATCACTCTCTTTAAAACATACATTTAGGGGACTAAATGGTCATTATAGAACACTTCATAGTATAGACAAGGCTCGGTTCTCTGTATATTAAGGAATTTCATATACCTTTGTTTCTTCATTCCTTTATTCCACCCATCATTCCCCCGAAGATTACTCAATTCAAAAAGTTTTGAGAAAGAAATATGCAGCATTTTTTGACTTCATGATTTACCCACTGCCATGTTACTGTGCCTGTCAACAGCAGCAAGAGCTAAAGGACTTGTAAAAACAGGTTAAGGAGAGTGAGGGACCCCATTGGAAGATTTGGTTTGGTAAGGAAGGGTGTTACCTTCTTACCAAAATAGGAATCCGATTCCCTTAACAGCTTTCTGAATGACCTCTTTTTTTCCTACTTATGTGTTTAACCACTTATTCACCAGGCCTCAGCTGCTCTGACCAAGCCCTATGGCTTCTTCAAGTGAAAGGATGTTTGTTTTTCACTTTCAAAAATAGATTTATTTTTAGCATTTTAAAAGAATTCTGATTTTTATACTCCCTTCCCCTCCCCAACCCAGTAAGAAGGCAATCAGTATATCAGTTATACATGTGAGGTCGTACAGAATGTTTCCATATTGGCTGTACTGGAAAAAAGAAGCAAGAAAAATAGAGAGTGAGAAAACTATACTTCAATTTGCATTCAGGGTTCATCAGTTCTCACTATGGTGGTGGAAAGCATTTTTCATCATGAATCCTTTGGCATTGTCTTGGATCACTATCTTGTTCAGAGTAGCTAAGCCTTTCACAAATGATCATTATTACAGTATTGCTGTTACCCTGTACAATGATCTCCTGGTTCTGCTCATTTCACTTTACATCAGTTCATCTAAGTCTTCCCAGTTTTTTTCTGAAGCCATCCTACTTGTTATTTCTGATAAAACAATAAACTCCATCACAATCATATACTACAACTTGTTCGGCCATTCCCTAATTGATGGACATCCCTTCCATTCTTTGCCACCACAAAAGGGGTGCTATGAATATTTTTTAACCTATAGGTCCTTTTCTTTTTTCTTTGATCTCTTTGGAGTACAGACATGATACCTAGTAGTGGTATTGCTAGATCAATTGCACAGTTTTATATCCCTTTGGGTGTAGTTCCAAATTGTCCTTCTGAATGTTTGGACCAGTTCACAGCTCCACCAACAGTGCATTGGTGTCCCTCTTTTCTCACATCCCCTCTAGCATTTGTTATTTCTGATAGGTATGAAGTGGTACCTCAGAGTTGTTTTAATTTTCATTGCTCTAATAGCAACTTAGAGCATATTTTTCATGTGACTACAGATAGCTTTGATTTCTTCTGAAAACTGCTTGCTCATATCTTTTGACCATTTTTCAATTGGGGAATGGCTCTTATTTTTATAAATTTGACTCAGTTCCCCATATACTTAAGAAATGAGGCCTTTATCAGAGAAACTTTCTCTCATAAAGAGCAAGATTTTGCAAAATTTCTCCATGAAGAAATTTATAAAAATTGTAAAATTTTTAATATTAAGTGAAATAATATTCTGAGCTGCAGCAATTAGGTTTTTCTTTCCCACAGCAGATAGCAACAATTTACCAAAGTATTTCTCTTTCTTCTTTCCCCCTACCCATGCCCTAGGCCCCTTTAGTAGGAAAATATCATTAAAAGGAAGAAGGAAGTAGTAAAATGATGTGAATAAATATATTCAAAACATGACTAATAGAACCTAGTTATATTTTGGAATAGACTCAGATTTTATTTTCTTAATCTCAGAAATCTTCAAAATCCAGTATTTTACCATGTCTTAGAATGTATTCCCAATAATAAATTCGACTGAAAATATTTTAAGTTATTCTGCAGAAAAGCTTTCTGTTTTAAATAACTAGGAATTTGGGTCCTTCTTTTCTGCCTTCAGATCATCCAGGTTTGACCAGCACAAGCCAAATAGAAAAATTCCAAGAGAAGGCACAGATGGAGTTACAGGACTATGTGCAGAAAACCTATTCAGAAGACACATACAGGTATAGAAACAGAAATATGCTTGATCTGGGGGAATTGGAGAATCACGGTTAATTTTAACAAGTCTGGAATCTGAATATGAAATGACTTTAGGCTTCATGGTTTCATTACAAAGGTACATTAAGTCAAAGTTGCTTAGCAGATGGTGAACATGATTATGTCACTATAATTGTATTCATTCTTCTTAGGGTAATATGCTTTTTGCAGTGTGGTTTCATGCAGGGCTTCTTAAATTTCCACTCACAACCCCTGTCTACCCGAGAAATTTTTATGCAACCCCAGATATTTAGGTATACAAAATAGGTATATACATAACCTTTTACTGTTGACAAATTTTTTGTGAGCCCCACATTCAGTTGTGCAATCCCATCTGGGGTTGTAACCCAGTTTAAGAAGCTTTGATTTAATGGAATAATCAATAAACTGGGAATCCAAAGACCTGAGTTCTAGTTCTTTAGTCACCACTAGCTGGCTGTAGGACTTTAGTTTTCTTAATGGTGAAATGAGAAGATGGAAGTGAATTACTTCCAAGGTTCCTTCCCAACACCAGCATTTTATTATGACAAGGATTTGGAGTTTTACATGGATCCTTTTTGCTCAGAATAGGCCCTTCTAGTAAAAATGCCCCAAGTGAGGAGGACCGGCCAAAGAGCCATGACCTTAAGGCAGCATCTTTTGATATATGGATATGTTTCACTACTGAAAGAAGTGAAATCATTCCTCTAATAAAGGAACCATGGCTGGTGGGGGGTGGGGGGGGGGGGCGTCTAGAAACAACAGTGAATTCACTCGTGGACAAGTGTGTGAAATCATTCAAATGGCAAGTTGTTTGCAACTAAATTTTTTACTGGTTAGGATTCGTTGTTAAAACTGGAACCCCGGGACGTTGTGCATACTCTCCAAGAGAGGCTCTCCTTGCCTCTCACCCGGACAAAGAGCTCCCTATTTGGTCCCCTGCCTCCGAATCTGTTCTCCAAAATGGCTGCTCAAGTTATTCCCCAAAAACACAGGCGGTCTCCTTCCCTGCCCCGCCCCCACCCCCATTTCAGTCAGTTCCATTAGCTCCTGTTACTGCTAAATCAAGTACCAATTCCTCCATTTGACCTCTTAAGCCTTCAGCTGACCTTTCTAGGTTTATTCTGTATTACTCCCCTTCCATATGCTCAAGAATGAATAAAATCATAGTGACATAATCACACTCACCAGCTGCTTTGTTTTTTGCTCTTCTCATAGTTCAATCAGTCTCCCACCTCCTTGCCTTTGTCCTGACTATACTCCATGCCCAGAGTGCACCCACAGCTCCTTTTTCCCTCTTATAAAATCTAGATTTCTTCAAAGCTCAGCTCAGGTGCCAATTTCTTCACGAAGTCTTTCTTGATCCACCCCAGCTCCTTGTGCCCACCCCACCCCCCACACACACAATGCAAGCTCCCTAAGAGTAGGGGCTGCTTTGTTTTGTTCACTCTATCCCTAGCACCTAGCACAGAGTCTACTACATTGTAGACACTTTAATAGATGCTTGTTTATTGCTTGATTACAAACTAGAGTGTTTCAGATGACTGTAAAGAACTTCGGTCTCAGTACGAGTTAGTAACTCTTCAAACATGGGTTTCGTGTTAGAGTCACTGCGGCCAGGTGAGCCTTTCATCCAGAATACTTTCAGCCCACTCGCTCTCCCCTTATTGCTTCATGTGCAGCCCCTGAGGGTGGGGTGGGGGGAGTGGGGCCAAGTCCAATGGCCTGACTTACACAGTAGCACTCACTTTTCTCCCTAGACCCATGTTCTAGATCTGTCCAAGAAAAAACAAGAAGGACTGTTGAGGTCCAGTGTATTGACAGAGAGGAGTCCTTGATTTGGAACCAGAGGATCTAGGTTGCAGTCCTGACTCTGCCACCTACTTCCTGTGCGACTCGAGGCAAATTACTTCTCTCTGGGTCTTGTTTTCTACATCTGGCTAGATAATATCTGAGTTCTCTTCCAACTGTAAATGGGATCATATTATCTAAGGTGTGACTTAAATAACTTCAAAAAAAAATGATCACCAGAACTCCTATGTTCAAATGTGTCATCTGCTTGGGAGACCCAAATTTATTCCAAATGCTTCCTTCCATTTCCCAAAGCATCACTGGAGTTCGTCATTGGGAATTCATTCCAATCTTGTCCTTTCTAATGTCTGCAGTGGTGGCCAGTTGTCATCTTTGGAGAATGTATTTCATTGTTTAGAAATAGCCCAGGGCTGTCTGCTTGGTGGCATTTGCTGAATCCCTGTTCTCTTGGTCTTCACAGCACCTCTCTGAGGTCAATGGCAGCTGTCCTCAGAGAGGCCACGTCATATCGGCTAGTAGGGTTTTGAGCTGGAAGTGTCCGGTATTCCCCATTCGTTTTACAGAAGAAACCTTGAAAGGAGAAGGGACTTGCCCACGGCTCCCCAGCCAGGAAGTAGGGGTGGCAGGTCCTTCAGAGAGCTTAGGCGTGGACAAGAAAGTTGCCCTGGAGTCCTGCTCTATTGCTTAGTGAAGCATGGAAGCCTCAGGGCTCAGGGCCTTTTCCATTGCACCAAAGTTGCTGGATCCCTGTTGTCTCTCACATCCCCCCGCTGAAAACCTTGTTCTTTATATCCCCATGACCCAGTGTGGTTCCTAGCCTAGGGCAGATGCTCCATGAGCACTTGGTGATTAATCTGTGTCATGTCCTAGACACTGTGCCTCTCTTATGTACTCTTTACTCAGCCCACACTGTCAATTCATACTCAGCTTTCAGTCCACTAAACCCCTCTGCCCCCTCTTTTTTTTTTTTTTTTTTTTGGTGAGGCAATTGGGGTTAAGTGACTTGCCCAGGGTCACATAGCTAGTAATTCTTAAGTGTTTGAGACTGGATTTGAACTCAGGTCTTCCTGAATTCAAGGCCAGTGCTCTATCCACTGCGCCACCTAGCTGCCCCCCTCTTTTTTCTAATGAACTACTATAGCTACATTGTATTCATTGTTGATTTTATTTATTAATTAATTTTTAAAAGCATTTTATTTATTTTGTTCTGTTTTATTTTTCTTTTCTGGGGCAATGAGACTTAAGTGACTTGCCCAGGGTCACACAGCTAGTAAATGTCAAGTGTCTGAGGCTGGATTTGAATTCAGGTCCTCCTGAATCCAGGGGTCGTGCTTTATCCACTGTGCCACCTAGCTGCCTCCCATTAAGTTGATTTTTAACTCAGTTATAAGACTTGGCACTTAGGCCTCTTAAATTTCAAAATACTAAATTAGCCCAATGTTCCATTTGGATGGTAGATTTGGAACTGAAGGGGCCTTCAGGATCATCTGGTGTCATTTCTTCATTTTAGAGATGTGGCCCTTGATGAAGTAATTGCCCAGGGCAGGGTAATTTTATTCCAGGTTCTCTCCGTCCAAATCCAGTAACTGTCCACTCCACCCCTCTGCCTCTTGGCTGCCTCCATTCACCTCACAATATTTGTCCTTCTCCAGTCCCAGAGAATTTCTTTTTCTTCAGGTTCTTCAAAGATCACCGATAGTCACTCAGTCACTGTCTGCCAGCTCTTGCCATGTCTGGTGTGTCATTCATCCAGGCCTGATAACTTACATTCATCAAGGGCAGCTCAAGTGTCTCATCTTTCCCTGGGTCTCAGCCACTTTCCTCTGCCTCTTCTAATCCGAGTATCTTTTGACTTGGTAGAGAAAAGAGAAACAGGCCTATCGTTGTCTAATGCCATCATTCTGTCCTGCCCCTACTTGGGCGTTCTCTTTTCTCCAGAACAGAAAAAAGTCCTTTTTGTTGTCCTCCCGCTTCCTAAGCAGCCTCAGCTCCCTCTGGCACTGCTCTTAGAAGACCATGCCATGACTCAGAATTCATTATCACATGACCTGGCTTGTGTCTGCTGCACGTGTCATTTTAAAATCTTAGTTGTTTGATTACCTCCTATACATCCACACCAAGATCCTTAGACAGTCCTCTTTCCTCCTTTTTGGAACTTATTCCTTTATTTCATAAGAATTTCATTATTGAGAATTTTTCTTCCACCCGGGCCACTATTCTTCTGAACCTTTAAAAATATGCTTCCTCTAGATCTGACGCGCATATCAGAATAGGACCATCTTCCCTCTCCTACTTTGTCACAGCATCTAAGATGGTGCAGTCACTTCTATTTTTCTCAAAGTTACTACCATTTCTACCCTAACAACCAGTTATTCTTTTTGAGTAGGTGTCAGGTTTAGAATTAAGTTCTCCTTGTTGGTCCTTCCATTTTTGAAAAATTAAATTACTAATAATGCCTGTCAGCAAATTGTTAGCCGATCCCTTTTTGATAGAGCAAGTGCTATAGAGAGGCATGTGATCTTTCCTCAAGTACCTCATCCATTTCCTCTTTCCCTCCAGGTGGTCTGTAGTCTCTTCTGATGGCAGTATCATTTCTGCTTCTGCCCATGTTGATCTTCACTAGAATACCCTCCTACAGTTCCTGGTTTTCCTCACTATATGACTGTGTCTCCCTAGTATATGATGCCACCTCTCTCCATCTCTCTTTTTCCTATCCTGTTCTTTCTGGATAAGATGTACCCTTCTTGATCCATAGTCTAATCCCAGGTCCCATCTCACCAAGTCTTAGCAATAACTCTACCGAATGTGTCTCCTCATGTTAGGATCTTTGGGTCACACTGCTTTTTACCCCTGCCTTCTACATGTGTGTATGGACATGTCTCTCAGAAATCCCTGGCCACTCTCCTGCTGGTTTTTTCTCAACACTGTAGCAGTCTGTGATTCATGCTTGCAGAGAGAGCACCTGCCACTAGTTGTAGCAGAGGGGAGGCCCACTCCTGTGGAGCCAGGACTGCTCCAATGTATCATTCAAAATACGGTGCCATTGAAAGAAGCAACAACCCAAGGATCACTGGGGAGTCAGAGGCCCCACAGGGACAGTTACTGTTCCTCTCCAGGCAGGATGAGCCACAGTCTCATTTTCCTAATGTGGTGAATTTTTCTTCCAGGCTGGCTCGGATTCTTGTTCGTCTCCCAGCGCTTAGGCTGATGAGCTCCAGTATTACTGAAGAACTCTTTTTTACTGGTCTCATTGGCAACGTTTCAATAGACAGCATAATCCCCTACATTCTGAAAATGGAAACCGCAGAGTACAATGGCCAGATCACAGGAACGAACTTATAGTGGGAACAACACATCTCCGTGGATCAAAATGATTTTCATAGAACCAGTAACCACACCATTAAGATAGAAAGAAAATAAAAAATAGTGATATTTTGGTATGTACAGATATTTCCCATATGTTAACCATTTCCTACCTGGTTTCTTCTTGTCTAGGAGGCCCCAACAGTAGCTACTGAAAGCCTAGGTTCCTTTTCTGCCACAAGGAATATTTTAATGACTTTGGATTTCAAAAAGACAAATAAGGTATCAGATTTCTGAGCAACC
Organism: Dromiciops gliroides; assembly: GCF_019393635.1. NCBI lineage: Eukaryota > Metazoa > Chordata > Mammalia > Microbiotheria > Microbiotheriidae > Dromiciops > Dromiciops gliroides. The sequence continues at coordinate 705,834,393 of NC_057861.1, forward strand.
TTTTAACTCGCTTTGTATTTAGAAGTTGATAAAGGGCAAAAAAAGTTTTATAATGTCAGAGACTAGTATTAAAAAAAACCTAAAAACAGTATCTGTATATACATATATAATGGTGTCCTTGGGGATATTTAGCAATTAATTACCAGGGTAACGACATGAGCACTTTCTAAGAACTTCTTGTCCACTTGATAATGTTATCAGCATCCTGCCTGTGAATAGGCACAGAGAAAATGATATATGTCCTTGGCCAAAATGCTGATGATTTCTGTGAAAACTTAGAGGGGGACAAAAAAAAGAGACAATCACGTCTACTTCAGGCAAAAAGGCATGTGAGTCTGTACGCACACGTTGGTGGTGCACATCTTTAGAATGACGGGAAGGTGGTTTATTTGTAGCATGTCTATAGCACAATTAGCAGCCAAATAACTGCCAGGGCCTCGGCCCACATAAGGATGGTCAGTGATCATGAGTGCTCTGGAGATGGTCACATGATCACGCCGAACCAGGGCTGGTTCTACTAGCTGGCTCTCTGATTTGCAGTGCAATTAGTCATTGATTAACTGCCAGGATAGACATTCAGCCTCTCCAGTAACTGAAGGTAGCCCCAATTTATTCCTTCTTGTTATTGGTTCCGCAGTGCGGTGGGCATTTTGTTGGCTTCAGGCCCATGGCGCGTCTTTGATCAGTCCCAGCCAAAAAGAAAGTTTCCCTCTTCCTGCCTCAGTTCCCTGAATTCTCCCGGTTCATTTTACGTTGTTGCCCCATTTGGGTTGACTTTCAGAATATATCCCATGAAAAGAATCATGTGCTCCTGCGGTTAATGACTAATTAATTGTATTAAGGTTACTCCTGTCTTCGGCTTTTGTACTGGAGAAGTGACTCCCAGTATCAGGATGATATTTGGGGTGTGACTGGGGATTCTCTTGGTTGTCATTCAGACACCAGTCCTGTGGCTTTTACTGTGTCTTCATCCCCCTGCATTGATAAAATGTAACCTTTCTGTATGTAAGGCCAGTCCCTGGGGTGAGACCACAGGCACCTGGCGTGCGCCTTGCACCCCCACTCTTAGGATGCCCTCTTGCACACCTTGGGTTTCTGGGTATAAAGATTCACGCAAAGAATGTGTCCACTATTACTTAAAAAAAATAACAACCCTACATGAGGGCCCAGGGAGAGCATTTAAATGAACTCAGAAGGATGTAGATCAGAGCAAAATGATTTTTCCAGAATCCAGAGTCACCACTTTTTGTTCCCTTTTTTGTGTTCATGCAAATTAAAAAAACCAAGCATACCATAATGTGGAGTTCAGTGTTATGTCCCTTGACAGATGGGTGTGTTAGCAATTGCAAGTGACTATTTCAAATAGTTTCTTTAAATAGCTAAATCAGTTATACTGGCTTCATCATTGCTCTATGATGCTAAGACCTTTTCCCTGGCCACCCTTGTCCTTTGGCTTACAGATACAACTTATTCCTCATTTAGATCTGCCACATTCCAGTAGCTCTCTTTTCACAACAATTGGAAAATTAACTGCCCAGTATTACATACGAGGTGCAAGAGAAAATGAATTATCCCTAGCAATGCACCTATTGCTCCCTGTGCCACCTTGTGAATGAGTTAAAAGCTGCCATAGCTTTCTGGAGTCTCTGTTCAGAATCAACCAAAATTAAGTATTATCCATTCTTTAAGACAGCCATTAGGGTGGGGAAGTGTGTTCACTTAAGACATTGGTCCCTACTTCTAAGCTCCAGTTTGGGGGGAATACCTCATGGTATTAAATGTGACCATTTAGAAATTATGTAAATATAAGGAAAATGAATTCTTTTTTGGTGAGGTTTGTTTTGGGTTTTGTTGACTTCCCAATGTTTTGAATGATGAAAGAAAAAGAAAATTGGCCAAAATAATGAAGTTGATGGCTGTCTGTATCAATACTAAGGATGTCGATAGATGACACTTGTAAACAACAGGTATCCCATAAAAAATAATACCCTTTTTAAAAGCAGCCACACTAATGATCATGTGGCACACTTCTAGAAGAACATCTTTTATGTCAAGTCTTTCATGGAACCATATTGGCTCTGAGCTCCCTGTTGGTAGTGGCTTTGATAAGTGATGGGACAGCAATTGTTGATGCCTGTTAGTTCACCCGATTCCCCTTTCATTTGAGGGTTGGGGGTGGGAAGTGCTTTCTGTGTTCATTATGTTGTTTTGATTTAAACTGTCTTATCAAATTGGGGTAGGCCATCCTAAGACTTGGAATAATGTCCCCTGAGACAAAGTTATTTCAAATATGGTAGAAGAATGGAATAGGTAGACCACATAAGATTTATGTTTCTCTTCTATAAATTATTCAAACATTAACACTTTGATAAAGAATTTACTTGGAAATAAAGATTGTACCAATAGGCCATTGAGAGCAGCTCTCAGAAAGATTAGGATTTGTGCTACAATGACTTCAGTGCCTGAAGAAAACAAGTCAATTGAGTTCATTGTTCGTGCAAACATCCTTGACAGTGCTGACCAAACTGCCTCTAAGAAAACAAAATATTTTAAGTTTTTGAAGCACTCTCCTTAATGCCTAAATTCTTCTTGGCTCAATTATCAAAGAAGAATTTTCCATAAGGATTATTTCAAATGAATGACTTAAATTCTGTCCTATCAAAAATCGTCTAGTGCCTAGGTCAAAATAGCCTTTACAGTCTCTTTATTTTGGGCACTTGGGCAAAAAAACCCAAACTATTGGATCGTGACTCCTTTAAAGGAATTCTTTCCAAAAGCTTAGACTCGAACTTTGACTAAACCTTAAGTTATTGCCATTCCTTGTTAAGAGAACTCATGAAATACCAAATTGAGCAAGAAGAGAGATCAGGTCTCTATCCACTAAGTAAACTGAATGGTAGAAATGAAAGGGGTCTCCAGACAGTGTAGTCTTTTTAGTCTACATTAGTAAAGAGAATGCCTTCAAGATGGAGAGTATTCTTACCAATGGCCACGTATTTGAAATTTAGCTGTTACCTAAATACGAGGTGCAAGAGAAAATGAATTATCCCTAGCAATGCACCTATTGCTCCCTGTGCCACCTTGTGAATGAGTTAAAAGCTGCCATAGCTTTCTGGAGTCTCTGTTCAGAATCAACCAAAATTAAGTATTATCCATTCTTTAAGACAGCCATTAGGGTGGGGAAGTGTGTTCACTTAAGACATTGGTCCCTACTTCTAAGCTCCAGTTTGGGGGGAATACCTCATGGTATTAAATGTGACCATTTAGAAATTATGTAAATATAAGGAAAATGAATTCTTTTTTGGTGAGGTTTGTTTTGGGTTTTGTTGACTTCCCAATGTTTTGAATGATGAAAGAAAAAGAAAATTGGCCAAAATAATGAAGTTGATGGCTATCTGTATCAATACTAAGGATGTCGATAGATGACACTTGTAAACAACAGGTATCCCATAAAAAATAATACCCTTTTTAAAAGCAGCCACACTAATAATGATCATGTGGCACACTTCTAGAAGAACATCTTTTATGTCAAGTCAAACACATGCCCATAATTTCTTCTGTTAAATAAAACCTTGCCTTGAAGACTTCTATAGCATCAATGAATTTTAAAAGACAGTGATACCTGAAAAAAGACTGGAATGGGCTAAGTCATACAAGAAAAGAATTACATTTTCCGATTTCTGTTAGATCAGAATTTTGAAACAATACTAAGACAGCATTTTCAGTGAATATAACATCATTTTTCTAGTATTGAAGTTTGTGGTTCTGAAGATTTTTTTAAAATATTATTTATTGTCTTCTTTTCCAAGAGTGTGATGAGTCTTGAGGTTGTGTTTTGTTTTGTTTTTCAACTTAAGGTATATTGTTGTGTGTTAGATGTGTTCTATAATTCTGCAATTTGGAGATGATTCTTTTAGGTCCCTTTAGAATCAGTATTAAATGTTAACTTTGGGTTCATGATGTTTTAGTTGCTAATGACAATGTGGCTGCATCTATTCTGTTATAGGCATCTTTATGTTTTAGCAACCCATCACATAATTTATTTGTGTCCACACTACAGACCTAGTTTTTTAATTGACTTAACAGGGTTTATGAACAGAGCTGTAAAAGATCTGCATATATGTCTAGAAAAATATATCCTGATCCTTCTGGCAAAATTATATTGGAAATCCATCTTAAAACCCATGGCTTGTTCCACGCCACATGTGTATACTGTAATTGTGTTTTGAACCCAGGACAGTCTCCAGTTCAAAAACAATTTCCTATTTTGGCAGACCTCTCACTCGGAGTAGAGTCTGGGTGCGAATCATCCCAATTTCCCATTGTAGATTCCATTTTAGATCCATTGCCATGACCCCCAAACATTTCTTTGACTCCACTCCACCATCTCCTGATGTAGCTTAATTTGCAGCAGGTCCTCAGTTCATTATGAAGTGACCACCTTTTGATCTCGGTTGGCAGAAGAGAATACTTATTCTACATGCTTCCTCTTAACTCACTTCTTCGAACCCTTTGGATTATGGGAGATTCGTTTTAAAAGAAATGTCTTAACTCAGATGTAAAGACAAAGAGAGAGAGCCCTGATAGACTTGGGGTTATTTTGGGGGTGGGTTTTGTATGCAGGTTTATAAATATCTTCTTTTTGTGCCTCCCACAATTGTGCATTTCTGCATGTCCTGTAATAGAAATCGCTTCAGCAACTATGTACGTGTACAGATTTCTATGTATGTGTGTATGAATGAATGACTTTATAAGTGTTTATATCTTATATATATGTACAGTGTAAATATGTGTGTATGTTTATATGTATATTATGTATACAGATATGTAGCCATGTATTCAAACATTTTTATGTTTAAAGAGAGTTTATGATTGAGTTGCTAATGTAAGCTAAATTGTCTTCAATGTTTATACAATCCCTCAGCATTGGAGGTTTTCCTAAATGTTTTTATATTTTTCTTATTTGGGTGGTCAGATTGGGGGGGAGGGGCAATATACCACCAAGGGAAAGAAGAGCTAGCTATGTCCTAACTGTACAAGTGGAAAAAAAAAAGGATGAAATAAAAACTATTCCAGGAGAATGCAAACGTCCATCTATTCCCTAACTATATAGAGAAGGATAATGGCTTGAGTTCAGAGGGCACTAGAGGTGGGGGCATTCCAGTTTACTATGTCTAAAATATGATCATTCTCCCCGTTTCCTTCAGTGCCCAACCGGAAGAACATGAGGGTGTGGTGTGCAAAATGAAAATAATGTTGCACTTCTCTGTTTCCCAGAGCACACTGGGAATAACCCCCACATCCCAACACACACCCCACTGCATTTGTACATCATGTGTAGGCATTCTCCTAAAAAAATAACATTCGCAAATTCAGAGATGAAGAGTAGGTTATTTCAGTGATGGGGACTCAGCTCCCAAGTGTGATCTTAGTTTTCCACTCTCCCTGGTGCATCAGTCAGAAGGATCCTTTCATGCTGAATATGTCTGCTGAGGGAGTAGGGGGCTGTTCTCTAATGTTCCCGGCAGGGAACACTTTGGAAAGGTCACAGAAGGGGGAGCGAACAAGAAAAAAATGACCTAGGCAGGCGCAGTTCTGAAAGGCAAACCTTTTTTTTCCTTCTTTTTTTAAATCACGTGTCCATTTTTGGAGGAGAAAAAAGTAAGACTATTATTATTATTACCACTGTTGACTTTTATGTGGCACTCATTTTATCTACCAATGAAACTGAAATTCTATTTAGTCGCCTGAAATCAGCTGAGGGCATTTTCTGCCCATCATTATGCTTCAGTTTTAAATTTGGGGCTACAAAGGGCACTAATACTACTTTGTGTATACCCTTAATGGTAAATGCAGGACTATTGGATTCCACACTAATGCTTCCAAAAAAAAAAAAGGTTATGTGGATTTAAAATTAGAAGTTACGCCTAAGGAGAAAACTTATCCATATCAACCATGGTCCAGTAAACAAGATGGCAACATTTGGGCCAAATTCTATTATGGGAAGCTGGTTTACAAAAATATTTCAAAGGCCACATGCTGGAACAAATAGTGAAGGCAATAAGGGATAGAATCACATAGGGTTTTAATATATAAAACAAATTGCCAAAGAGATGACTGAATTGTGTAGACACTTTATGGGAAAATAATAAATAATGGCTATCCCTAATCAAACAGAAGGCTGTGAGTTACTATTTTTCAGCATTTTAGGTTTTATCAATTTTAGTAGCAATCATCCCACTGACACTCTAAGGAAGCGAGGGTGAGGGAGAAAAGAGGTAAAAGAAAAATGAAATTTTGATGACTCTAAACAGAATTTTTTAAAACAAAGTAGATTGATCATACTGACATCATTTCAAAGAATATATAAACTGGATTTCAGAGAGTAGGCACTCGTCCTGAGTGTATGATGGATAGGGAAAAGAATAGTGTATGAGGTTTGGTTTGGTTTTTTAATGCATAGATGTTTTTGATTAACCCCTGAAGTTCGAAGTGCTTGTTTTGTATATTTACATACACATAGCACCTAGGAAGCTACGCCGGGAGAAGATCAACCAGTATTGATTCTTGGAATGTTGGCTTAGTGTTTTAGTTAACAATAAAAATGAAGAGATTTCACACATTAAGCAGGGGTATTATTTAGCAAAGCTAGAATAATCCTTTAAAATTACCATAGTACCATGAAAATAAATGCTGCTGCCACATAAAATTCAAGGGCTGGAGTATTTCTAGAGTTCCTCAGTTCTCCAGAATGTTTTGGCAACCCGTTTTCCCCCTGGTTTTAGGACTGAAAACCCGCACCCTCTCTATAGGCCAAAGCTGGCCTCCTCTGCACATGTTGCTTTCTGTGCTGTGCATGGGGCTTCATCCCCAGCCTCATGAGCTAGCGCTGCTCCAGAAGTCGGGCGTCAGTTGCCTAGGGACCTCTTCTGTAACCTCTGCTCTTCATCCTTAGCAAGTGTTGTTTATGCCGTTACATTTGAATTCCAGGTTTCAAACCTGCTTGAAGGCTGTTGCTTTCTCCCAGCTTTGTAGAAATCGACTTTGTACGTGTGATGGCATCTAAAAAAAATAATAATAGCATGTTCTTTTTTATCTGAATTTTATATCTAATCAATGTCTTCAGACATGAAGAGGAATTTGCATTGTTGTGTTTGTATATAGAGTATTGCAGTGCATGGATTAGCTTATGCATTTTATGAAATGCTGTTTAAATGTGGCATTATATTGTTGTGGCTTAATACTACTACCTAAATGAGGTTTATACTATTAAAAGTGAATTACAAATGGACATGTATCGTTGATTTTTCCTTTTTACATAAATTGTAATAGAATGGTGGACTTTACACACACATACACACACACACACACACACACACACACACACACTGCCCCCCCCCCTGTTAAGTGAGCCACCGTTTTCAACTACTCCTGATCTGTTTTAGGAACCCTGTTATTCCTATAAAGATGATGTTTCCTACCTAAAGAAAACTTCCTCCATATACTCTTTCTTATAAACACTTGCACTCATGGACTCATAGTATTTTTTTAAAGCTGGAAAGGACTTTTAAAGACTAACTAGGGGGCGGCTAGGTGGCACAGTGGATAAAGCACCGGCTCTGGATTCAGGAGTTCCTGAGTTCAAATCCGGCCTCAGACACTTAATACTTACTAGCTGTGTGACCCTGGGCAAGTCACTTAACCCCATTGCCCTGTTAAAAAAAAAAAAAAGACTAACCAGTCCTCTGGAGCTGCCCTTTGAGGCAGCGGGCCCAGATGCAGGCACCACCTCTGTCAAGTAGGAGTAGAAGTCCTCAGATCTAGGTTACCTACTTCACAAGGTTGTTGTGAGGAGTGAAGGATAAAAAATTTGTCCAGTATCTCAAAAGCCAGATATGAAAAGTGCTACGGGGTGGTAGGTAAAGAGCTGGCCTTAGAATCAGCAGTAGTGGATTCATGCCCTGCTTCTGACACAGGATACCTGTGTGACCATCTGCAAGTCACTTAACCCCTCACCTTTCTAACAATTTCAGTTATAGATCAGTTGCCCCGAAGAGACTTCTCTGTATCCATGAAACCACAGGTGCAGACCCTCCCTGATCCAAATAAAGGGTGTATGTATGTATGTATATGTATACATACATATAGATTAATAATATCTATTATTTGTTCCAGATCCATCACTAAACACTGAGTAATGAGGGATAAATGAGAAATAAACCACTTATCTGCTTTGGGCCTCAATTTCTTCATCTTCAAAATGAGAGGGTTATATAATCTCTCTTTTTTTTTTTTTTGCAGGGCACTGAGGGTTAAGTGACTTGCTCGAGGTCACACAGCTAGTAAGTGTCAAGTGTCTGAGGTCGGATTTGAACTCAGGTCCTCCTGACTCCAGGGCTGGTGCTTTATCCACTGTACCACCTAGCTGCCCCTATATAATCTCTATAGTCCTTTCAAGCTCTAAAATTCTATTCCCTTCCCAAGGTCAAAAAGGCGATGACAACTGATTGAAAGCCATGTCTTGATTCCAAATACAGGGCTTTTGTATATGCCCCTGCAGTAATAAAACCCTTCTTGGTTGCATTTATACCCAAACCACAGAGTAGTATGTGATGAGCAGGGAACAAAGGACCTGTAGAGGAAAACAAAATCTTTCTCATCCATAGCGATCCCTTTCCAAGCTGCCACTAACTGTTCAATTGTGTCGGACTCTTTATCACCCCCTTTGGGGTTTTCTTGGCAAAAATACATTTCACAAATGAGGAAACTGAGGCAAACAGGGTTAGGTAACTTCCCCCGGGGTCACACAGCTAATAAGTGTCTGAGTCTTCCTGACTTCAAGCCTAGCACTCTATCCACTGTTACCTAGGGTCTTGGGAAGATGGCCTCAGGGCACAGAAGACACCAGATTTATAACAGTAAAGCATCACCATTTACCATCTTATGTATGGTCTGGTGAATATACTTCAAATTAGAGACCCCCCAGAAGTCAGGAGGATTCTGCTTGGCTACATATGGAAGGACAGAGACAGAAGATGATGAAGTATGCGATGAAATCGAACGTCCTTTGACTTCGTAAGTGACTAGTTAGGGCTCATGCATGGGTAAAGAAGTTGGCGGCGATTTGGGCAGGATGGATCTCTAAACTTCTAATCGGATTGACAGATGGGGACGGGGGAATACTGTCACTGCTTCTGCACTGCGGGCGGACCCAAAAGGCGCCACCACCCAACCCAAAATGCATTCACTTGTGACACTGGAGGCTTGCCTTTTGCACCCGTGCTCATAAATCATAGACATAAGAGAAAGAAACAGACCATCTACGCCCCCTCCGAATGCGCCTCACCGCGCTAGAGCAAAGACTCTGGGTGCCACCTAGACTCTGGAGAGGAAGTTAAGGTCGTATGTCTCCTAGTGAGGAGTCGGCGCACTCCGGCACTCTGGGGTGACTGGAGGAGGTGAGGGAGGGCCTTGGGAAGAGGAGGAGACACAGAACGTCCCGCCCCCACACGGCTGGGAGCTTTCGAACCACAACTCCCAGGCATCTTCACGGTAGCGCCTGCGCAGCGTCCAGGACCGCGGAATCCGCGGGAGTCTGCGCAGTAGGCGGGAGTGCGGCCGGAAGCCCTGAAACCACATTTCCCAGGCTACTGCGGGACGGCGCCTGCGCAGCCTCTAGGGTCGCGAGTCTGCGCAGTAGGCGGAAGTGCGCCGGAGCGTGTGGCCGGTTGTTCTCCAGTCCTGCAGCTCCGCAACCCAGCGGGCGCTGCCGCCGCCGCCGCCGTCGAGATGCCGATGAAGGGGCGCTTCCCCATCCGACGGACTCTGCAGTACCTGAGCCGGGGCGACATCGTGTTTAAGAGCTCGGTCAAGGTCATGACCGTGAATTACAACACCCACGGGGAGCTGAGCGAAGGAGCCAGGTCAGTGAGCCGGGCCTCGGGCCGCCCCGCCCGCGCGGCTGTATCCATCCTACAGATGGAGAAACGGAGGCCGGAGCTTCTGGGGGAGGGGGAGGGGAGGCCGGAGCAAGGGGAAGAGCGCTGGGTGCAAATTCTGTCCCTGCGGCTTTTTATCCCGGGCGACCTCGGGCAGAGCTTTGACCTTTGCCCCCTCGACCTTTCCAGGGACCCCAGGATACCGTGGCTCTTAGGAGAATGAAGGGGCCTTAGAAACTTCTCAGATTAATTCAGCGGGCGTTTATTAGGCACCTACCAGGTGCATGGCCCCATGCCAGGGGATTGACAAGGTAAAGGCAAGATGAAGACTCGTCCCAGCCCCCAAGGAGTTTATGGTTAGCCCACCCCTCACTGTACAGATAAAGCTGAGGTCTACTGGGTCTCCTGCTTCCAATTCCAGGTCCTCCGGTCTTGGGGGCATCTTCACCCACCGTTTGCATGCAGCAAGTCCTTATCCCTCTTAATTCCGGGGCCTTCCGCCCCTCCCCCCAGCATCTCCAGTTTTTCCCGCACATACACACACACAGTATGTTTGCATGTTGTTCCCACCCCCAGCCCCATTAGACTGAGCTCAATTATAGGGACTGACTTTTGCCTTTCTTGGCATGCCCAGGGCCCGCCACAGAGTAGGGGCATAATAAATGCCTGTTGACGAGATCAATCGTCCCAAAACATAATTCTGTCCTGTAGTTCCTGAGGCTCTAATGGTGGAAATTAAGCCTAGCCTTCGAGGCCTCCACAGTTGTCTGCTCCCATTCAGGCTTCCTGTCCTCCAGCCAAAGCAAAGCGCTGGCTGTTTCCCGATTCTTTGCCTTGCTTCTCACCTTCATCTATGCCTGGAATGCTGTTCTTGGTGACCCCCTAGCCAGGAGTGGGTACCCTAACACTGCGTCGTGTTCTGCTTTATGCCCATGTTCATATTGGGTGGTTCAGGGTCTTCTGGAAGAGGGAAGTTTGGAGCTGGATCTGAATGGCTGTGGTTTGACTTGAGAAGGCATTTCCTCTGTGGGGAAGGGCCTTGAGCAAAGATGTGCCCACCGGGCATTGACAGACCTTGAGGGGCTTGGGAGGGGCATGTTTATTGCCTTACCTGGGTCAGAGAGCCCCAATTGGAGTGCTACTTGGAGGCTGAGAGATTTGAATTTAACATCGAAGGAGATTGTTCCAGAGCTTCGTGGTCATATTAGGTTGTAGGGTGAAACTAGCATTTAAGGAACATTTCTGGCTGAAGTGCATCAGTGGTGCTGGAGTGAAGAGAGGTAGACAGGAGTTGTTTTCTCCAGGCAGGGGAAATCCTAGATCAGAAAGGAACTGCGTGTGTAATAAGTGTGAGGTCTTGGATTTGAACCTTTCTTCGCCTGCCCTACCTCTCTGTGCCTTATTTGTGGAGAAGGGCTCAGAATTCATCTCCAAGACCTTCTACCTCTAAATCCTGTGACCTTGTCATCACCACAACTAAAAAGCAGAAACTTCATTTGAGTTCATAAAGAGTTGGTGATCACATAGTGCAGCATCATGGTCACACTCCTTTTTACCTTGGAGGACACAAAAACACAAGCAGTGGCTATGGGAGGCTGCCTTCCATGATATTCCAAAGGATTTTATCTGTCTGCCCCCAGACCTTTGATTTCCCTTAATAACTAGATCCATCATCATTCACTCAGGAAGTAGCTCAGAAGCCTTGTAGTCCAACCTCTTCTGGACCAAGAAGTCCTTCTGCATCAGTGATAGGTTGGCTGGTTATTGTCTTTCGTGCTTGAAGAGAACCAAAATGACATCACTGTGTCGGGGTCAGTGTACCGAATGTCCACCTGTGGCTGATCAGACCAATACATGCTCAGAAGGCTCTACCATAGCTTAGGCACAAAGAGTCCCCATGAACATTCAGAGTAGAGATGTCCCTAAATCTGTGCATCTCACATTTCTTTTGAGCTACTGCAATCCTGCTTTGCTCACAGAGCACAGCACCTTCTTTGATGTGGGCACACCATGCTAGGCCGTCCCATGCCAATGTCTCAATTGATTCCAGAATTGCTCAGAGAGACCTTCAGAGTGTCCTTGTATCCATTCTTCTGATCACCGTGTGAGCACCTGTCTTGTGTGAGTTCTCCATTAAATAGTCCTTTAGGCAAACATACATTTGGCATTTGAACAATGTGGCCGGCACATCAGGGGTGAGCTCTCTGCAATAGGGGTTGAATGCCTGGCAGATCAGCTCAAGAAAGGACTTCGGTATCTAGAACCAAATTGGAGCGATTCAGATTCCTGGTATGGAGCTGGTACACTATTCAAGTTTCACAGACATACAGTGAAGTCAGCACAACGACTCTGAAGACCTTCAGTTTGGTAGGCAGCCTAATACTTCTCTCCTATACTTCCCTTTGAGCCTTCAAATGCTGAGCTAGCCCTAGCAATTCTTGCATCCAGCTCATCGATGTGTACATCCCTGGAAAGTACACGGCCAAGGTGAGTGAGATTATCCATGGCATCCAGTGCCATATATATATGCCATATATATATGCCATATATATAAATGGCATCCATTTGGTGTAACTGATGGTTCCTCATATGGATGGTGTGGTGCTGTTTGGTGGAGAACTTTGGGTTTTTTGGTGCTCATTGTTGGGCCACAATTAGCACAAGCAGCAGAGAATTGATCCGGACTCTGTTGCATTGAGCACACAATCATCTATGGGCAAAAGATCATGCACCAATTCTCCCTCCACAAAACTTGCAGTGATATAGGAAGCCACTCCTTCCTGAGGAAACCCATCCACTTCTCTTTTGACTCTTCATGATCCCATTTGGGGTTTTCTTGGCAAAGGTATTGGAGTCATTTGCTGTTTGTTTCCTTCTCCAGCTTATTTGATAGCTAAGGAAGCTGAAGCAAACAGAGTTAGGTGACTTGCCCAGGGTCACACAGGGAGTAAGGTCAGACTTGAACTCAGGAAGATGAGTCTTCCTGACTCCAGGCCCAGCACTCTATTTCTGTGCCCCCAGCTGCCCACCCTCTTCAGAATAGCTCTAATTACTAGGAAGTTATTCCTTAGATCTATCTGACATCAACCTCTCAAACCTGCCCCAGAAGGCTCGCAGTTCTGCCTTCTGAGGCCAGGCATGAGTCCAGCTGGCCCACTATGTGGTAATCTTTCAGATACTTGAAGATGGTTGAAGTACTAAACACCTACAATAAGCAGACAAGGGATACAGAAATGATCGTCAGACTTAAATCCGACTGAGCACTTGTTGGGCGCAGGATTTAGATTTAGGGAGTGAAAGGAACGTAGAGGTTAACTAACCCTGTTCTGTAGATGAGGATACAGACCTAGGGATTCAGTGGCCTGCCTCAGTTTACCTAGCTAGTCCGTACCAGACTGCAGATGCAAGCCACCCCCAGTAGGTTATTTGCCCAAGGTCACCAAGGGGGAAGTCATAGTGTCATCTTCTAAACTCAAGTCCCTTGGCTCCAAAGCCACTGCTTTCTCCTCCGGCCAGCTGCCCGTGTGCAACAAATTCACTCTTGAATGGGGAACAGAATGCAGCAAGTAGAATGTTCTAGGGGTAGACCTGGAACCCAGACAAAGCGCCCCAGAAAAATGTGTGGAAGGAGAAGCCTGTTCCCAGCAGCCTTGTAGGAGCTGGTCCCATAGCAGGTGGGTGGAGGTGGGAACCATCTTCAGTCTCTGGTCACAGTGCGCACTCTGTGATTTTGATTGTCTGCCTCAGTGCCCAGTTGTCGACAGAAAATTCTGAAATGTGGCCCCTTATCACACCATACTTTATACTTCAAAACCCCATGAAGCTGGGAGGACAGGCATCACTCACTGTTGCATTGCCTTCTCTAGAAGGTGAAAAGGGGAGGGGAAGGGCCCATGGTCCAGGGTAATGCTTGGAGCCTTCTCATCCCCCTGCAGCACCCGGACGTGATCACTCTAGCCATGAACTTCAGAGTTGGTAGCTCTTGGTGTGGGGACATCAGGTCTGTGTTGTAGCCCTGTTCTGCACCGGATCACTCTGGCCTCTGTCAGTGAAGCTTGATATCACTGAGCCTCTGTTTCCTCCGGTGTAAAATGGGGAAAATAACACAGAAATGCGGGGTTGCTGAAGGTGTCACTGTTGTGCCACCTAATGGATTCTTTACTCTTTTGTAGGAAATTTGTGTTTTTCAACATTCCTCAGATTCAGTACAAAAACCCCTGGGTGCAGATCATGATGTTCAAGAACATGACGCCATCACCCTTTCTGCGCTTTTATTTAGGTGAGTTGGCGGCAGTGTGCTCTTCAGTTGCCTAGTGCAGACATTCTCACCGCAGGCCGAGGCCGAAGCTCGGGCCTGGCCCTGGGTGCTCCTCCCTCAGTGGCTGTAGATGAATTCAGGCCTCAGCCAGTCTTCTGCCTCTGCCCCGACTCCTTGACCCAGCGACCCCCTGATAGCCCAGGCTGAACCCAGCTCCTTTCTTTCTTTCTTTTTTTTTGGGGGTGGGGTGGGGTAAGGCATTTGGGGTTAAGTGACTTGCCCAGGGTCACACAGCTAGTAAAGTGTCTGAGGCCGGATTTGAACTCGGGTCCTCCTGACTTCAGGGCTGGTGCTCTATCCGCTACACCACTTAGCTGCCCTGCCCCCGCCCCCCCAAGCACCTTTCTTAGAAGACACTTCATCAGTGTGTGCCTTGAAGCTGCCCACGGGGGCTTTCTGAAGCTCAGCTGAGATACCTAGGTGGCCACAGGGGGGGAGTTGTCATGCCCCCAGAGGAGGAGAATGTGCTTCATTCCATGCCTCCCTTCTCCACTCCCCAAACCCAGTGTCCTCTTGGTTTTCCCCCGCATCCCTTCCTTTGGTGTCTTGGTGCCAAGTCTGTTCAAACCAGGGCGAGGCCTTGTGAAGAATCAGGCAGGATCCCGTTCTGTGCTTCCGGTTCTAGATTCCGGTGAGCAGGTCTTGGTGGACGTGGAGGACAAGAGCAACAAAGAGATCGTGCAGCACATCAGAAAGATCCTGGGGAAGAATGAGTAAGTTGTTGGTGCTGAGTCAGAAGTCAGCCACCTGATTAACCTTGAGGACCGAGGAGAAGGTGAAAAAGACAGCGGCTGGCATTTCCAGGGGTGAGGGCAGGGCGGAGTTATCAGCCGTCTCACGGGCAGGTGCCAGATCCCATGCAGTGCCCGACTCTCCTTGGCTCGTCGTCGTGATGATGGGGATTGACAGAGCACTCGCTCTAGGGTGTGCTGAGGAAGGGCTTTTCACTTGTATTTCAGTTTACTCATCAGGCAGGTTAGCATCATTTCCCAAGTATTTGTTAAAACCACGTGGGACTGGGAGAGTTGATGTCTCTCAGGTTTTGCTTTACAAATGGCAACTTTCAAGGAGTCACTCATCTTAAAACACCTGACCAGTGCATGGTCATGGGCCACAGGCACTTAAAGCCATTGAGACAGCAGTGCTTTTATCAGAAATATAGCTCAGAGTTTTAGAACTTTTTCAAGAAATAAATGCCTTGACCGTGCTTTTGCTCCAACTCATCCCGAGTCTAGTTTGGAATCAAAGGCTCCTCCCATGTATTTTTCTCCTATCTAGAAGTTTTCTTGGCATTAAATCCCCCTTGCCCTTTGACCCTTGGTTCTCCTTAGTGGGTTTTAAAGGACTTGAAAGATGATCATGAACTTTCCAACTTCCCCAATTTTAAGACTTTCTACATCTAACACAAGGAAGAGGGAAAGGTAGCTGGTGGCTTGATGCTTTTTCTCCAATCAAGAAGAGAGATTTTTCACTTAATTTTTCTTCTCCCCTCAGCTTTTTCTAGCAGGGAGCTAGTGACTTGATTTGTATACAGTAGCTGATTTTATAGACTGCTTTTGTCCTGAATAAAATACCTCTGTTATGAGCGAAAGTTTTGTTAACATGGACTTAAATTGGTTTCATCATAATTGCTGTTGGCATTTAGGGAAAGAGTTCCAGGAACTGAGTTTGGGTGAGATGATGTTTAGTATCAGCATTAGTGTGCCTTCCTATACACACTGAGATTACAAGTGAGAATTTCTAGATGCCCCCTTCCCCAGGGTGGCATGATTTTGAGGAATGCAAACTGGTTTTTGTCTCACCTCTAAGGAAAGTAAATCTGGGAGATGATTTGGTGTTCTCCGTAAATGAGAGGAGGCTTCTGCACACCCCATTCTGGGCTTGTTACTGTGGCAAGGCAAGAATTGACCCTAGCCCCTGTTCCAATAATAAACAATGGTCATTTCAACAAAGAATGCTGGTCATTATCCTTCAGAGAGGGGGAAATGTTGACAGGGGTTTTCATCACTGTATTTTAGAAGGGGAATGCAGCCTGAGCCCCAAAGTAAATCAGAAGTCTAGCAATAGAACCTAGGTCTAGTACTTCTGTTCCAGCACCATCATGAGTAAAAGCTTAGGCCCGTGGCTGTTGCAGAGGTCACAGCACAGGGGGAGGCTTACAGATATGTGGATTCTCCCCCTCTTTTGGTTATTGGCTCAAAGGAAAACTCATTTTATTTCACTAGGTCTTGTTATCTTTGTTCTTTAACAGTGAAGTCCTCAAGATGGAGGAGCTAGAGAAAAAGAAGCTCTCTCACCCAGCTAACTTTGGACCCAAAAAATATTGCCTGCGGGAATGTATCTGTGAAGTGGAAGGACAGGTCCCCTGCCCTGCCATTGTGCCTTTGCCTAAAGAGATGACTGGCAAGTACAAAGCTGCTATGAAAGCCAATGCTCAAGACTGAGGGCCCATGGTGGAGGCTTCTGGTGCCTGGGACACTTGAGCCTGTGCCGAAAGCCCAAGGCCTTAGAGACCAGGTGATGGAGAGCCAGCCGCTGGTAAGCTCCCAGGCCAGCCCACGCTACCTCGTGTGCAAAAAGACCCATTTTAGACACTAGCACAAGGCCAGAGGAGCAAGAAGACAAAGCAAAGCTGGGGGGGTATATGTGAAAAGCCTTAATTTGCTAATAAAGCACTAGTTCCCTAATCGTATTTACTGGGCAGTAGTGAAAAGTCAGTATCAGAGTATCTTGCCTGTCCATAAGCCTCTCTTCCAGCAAAGTTCCACTTACCCTTATTCTCCCGACCCTCATACTCTAGTCCTTGTAACCACAATACTTCTGAATTTTAAGGGCTGCAAGAAAAGCTACAGAGCTGAGCAATATTGGGTTTCAACATTTATGTAAGAGTAGCATGAAGTGCTCAAGGTCCTCAGGAAATTTTAAAATGTTAACTGCAGGGTTGTAGCAGTGATAGTCTAGTATCAACATTTCAAGGTAAGTTCGGTTTTCTTATTGAGGGTTGATTTAAACTTCGGTCGGTAACAATCTGTCACATGCTATTAAATACACTGTACACAACTGTGTGGTGACACGGTCCTAAACTGTCATAGGGCAGCTAGGTGGCACAGTGGATAGAGCACCAACCCTGGATTCAGGAGGACCTGAGTTCAAATGTGGTCTCAGACACTTGACACTTACTAGCTGTGAAAAAGTCACTTAATCCTCATTGCCCTGCCCCCCCCCCCAAAAAAAAAAGTCCATCGGGTTCTCCTTTACTAAAACCTAGAAATGTTCAATAAAGACTTGGTGATTACCTTCTCCATGAAGACTGGGTACTGCCTACAGTAGGAGAGAGAAACAAAGTTCTTTTAGGGAAACTCATGGCAACCACAGTGACCAACCAATGTCATTGTAGGTACATGACTGGGAACCTGGGAAGCCTGAGTCCATCTTTCACTAGCTGAGTGTCTATTTAAAATATAAAAAGGGCTGGAAAAAATTTTGCTATGCATCAAGATAATCCAAAAATATAAGTTGCAGTTATTATCATCAGACAAAGGGAAAATGGACATTAAAAAACTGAAAGGGGATACCCCAAGGAAAATATGGATAAGAAATTGTTCCACGTATGATAAAATAGCAAAGAAATATGAGAGCAAAGATTTGGAACAAAATTGATGCCTATCAACTGGGGAATGGCTAAACAAATTGTGTTAAATTAATGTAATGGAATATTACTTTGCTGTAAGAAATAACAAATGTGAATAGAGAGAAACATGAAAATATGCACATGAACTAAGCTAGAGTTAAATAAGCAGAGCCAAGAAAACATAACCAATGACTGCCAACAACGTCAATGCAATGAATCCCCAAAATAAAATCAAAAGTCAATGCTGGGGAACAGCTAGGTGGCACAGTGGATAAAGCACCAGCCCTGGATTCAGGAGGCCCTGAGTTCAAATGTGGCCTTAGACACGACACTTACTAGCTGTGTGACCCCTGGGCAAGTCACTTAACCCTCATTGCCCTACCAAAAAAAAAGTCAATGCTGCAAAGTTACAAAGAAGCATGATTCAAAAGAAGAGGTAAGCAGACACTCCTAACCTACCCCTTTTCAGAGGTGGGAGACCCACAAGTATTGTACATCATATATATTTTTAAACTTTTACAATGTATTGACCAGTTAAGCTGATTTTTTTTCCTCTTTTTTAAAGAAATACTATTTGTTACATGTGATGGCTTTTTGCGGAAGGGGTCCTGGTGATTTTTTTTTTTTTTTAAAGACCTAAGAACTTAATTTAAATTTTCAAGTTGCAGGAAGGAAGTAGACACAGATTATCTTCTTAGTGTAGCAAAAATATCTTACAGATAGCACAAACCTAAGATGCCAAGGAAGAAAGGTACTTCATAACTCACCTGGTTACCCACTTTCTAGAGGGGGTGGGATCAGTGTCTACAGCTCCTGACTCAGCTCAGTATTCTTTCCACTGTACCACAGTGCTTGTTTTCATTTTTTCAACTTGGTTCATGGTTTTTCCCCCTGGTGATTCTTTAAAAGATAGTTTAGTTTTAATGGAAAACAGACAACCATTAAAATTTGTTACTTTATTTTTTTGTTTGTTTCAGTACAAGGATGTGGTGTAGTGCATGCAAATGTACAAATCAACACTACATGATTTTGGGGATGAGGTTGCTTATTCAGCTATCAGTCTGTATCCCCGTATGGCCCAAGTACAAACAAATAAGCTTCCAGCTTTTGAGATCAGTTACCTGAATGCCAAGAGGATAAGTCTACCACATTGACCACAATGACACAGACCTAAAAGGTATACTTTAGTGTCTTAGCAAAAATACACTGAGCTACATGTACAGTAAGTATTCTAGATTAGCGTATTAAACAGGAAAAATACAAGGCATTAATGCAGAGAAACCCACTTTTATCTGATGTATAAAACCAAAATGTGTCTAACACATTCTCCAATCTTGAAAAAGCTAAAACCAGCCCCTCTGGCTCCACACAAATCTCTGGTTCAGAGATGACACTGTCTTGGCTCAGATGGCTTACGAGGGGTGGAATATCACGTGAAAGGCAAGGGCCTCAAGCTAATCCGTGGCCCATCACCCTTCAACCTTGTGCTAGCATGGTAGTGGATTTTAAGAGCAGTAATGGATAGGGAGAAGGATCAGTCCCAAAGAATTCTGGTCCTCAGATACCCCTATATTCCCATCACATGAATATGGTTCCAGAAGAACTTAGCTTTGGAGTAATATTGTTCCTGTGAGAAAATGGATTTGTTTTATTTAGTACATTCAATAAACTCAGTCTAAAATGTTCCCTCTAAATGTCTCTTAGTGCTCTTGGAAATTCAGCGACTGTCACCAGTGTGACTGATTTCTGGGGTAAATTTAGTCAATTACTTTTGATATAAATTACCAACTAAAGCAGCCCTCTCCAAGGAAAAACAGCATCTTTAATTCTAACAGAATTAAACTTGAAGTTTCTATGAAGAAACTCTTTCTCTCAATCACAAAGAAATGATCATCTAAGATGGGTGAGCATGTCATTTGAAGAGTCCTGGCAATGCTGTCAGCCTAAACATAAGTAATCAAACACTGGAAATCAGAAAGGCCCTTTGAGAAGGTTTACTTGGCCCTGTCCACAATTTAAGTAATATACAACTGAAACCTGATTAACACAGTAACAATTACTCAGCTGCTGCTTTGTTCCCAAAACCACTTAATTACATTTGTGTTGTTCACCCATCCCAACTTTCCTCTGCCCCATTCATTCATACACACACACACACACACACACACACACACACACACACACACGACTTCACTGATAAAATCACAAGGCAAAAAGTGCCTTTTCTTCCCATTTCTAATCCTTTTCATTGTCCACTACAGTCAGAATGTGCTGAACTTTACAATAGTCTGAACAGCTTCAAGATACCTTTTAAAAAATTCCTAGAAGAGATTCCATGATAGACATAGTGAGCAACAGTCACTCACTAAAAAGACAAATTATTTTTGTCATCTTTTGAAAAGAACCAAAAGAACAGAAACAGGAAACTGGTTCAGACCAAAGTGGTAACGGGTACATGATTTTTAGCCAGTAATGACAATTTTACTGCCAGAACTCTGCTCCAAATGTGGCAATAGCTCCAGTTCTTGAGAGGGCCATGCTAAATTTAACCCTTAAAAGTTACTTGGGTTCTGTTCTTAAGAACTAAACCTGACTTAAGGGAGGAATGCTCAGAGCTGACGAATCTGTCCCAAAAGACATCTCAGCTTTTCCTCTGCTTCAAGAAAATACTCCTTTCCCATAAGTGCTAAAAGAGGCATAAGTATTAAGGGAGCGGTTTTTCCAAAGTTCCATGGCAAGGATTCCCAAAGAATACCTACGTCATCGTTATATCAGCCATTACATGTAAAGAAAGTTTTAGGGTTTTGTTTCCTCAAGTTTACCCCCCCATGCCTTCAAACAAGCAGCAGCCAACTGTTGTTGGGGGCTAAACTGACTTGCTGACATTAGGATGTGCAAGCCACTTTGGGTTCAGAAACAAGGAGGAAGGGTAAGGCCTAGAGAGGAATTTTAACATTCCACTGCTCACTCCTCATTCCTACTTCCCCCAAAAAAACATTTCCACCAAATCCCCTAAAAAGAGAACAGTTGAGTCCAATATTTGTCTCTAATATCATTCAACAACTACAACGTTGGACACAGGCCATACCGCTAGGGATTTGGCCTGCCCTTCAACAGCTGGGCTCTAGGAAGCTACATGATGGGACTTTAATCTGACCTATTCCCATTAAGATCACAGACGTCTGCCTCAGCATACCAGGGTTTGCTCATGGCTTAGTGGAAGGCCAGTTTTTAAGGCTGCCCTGTAATACTGCATAATGATTAAAAGAGAAGTAACAAAAGTGACCTGTGTGACCTTCGCTAGCTCCACTCTGGCCCCCACAGACCTGCATAGCATTTAGTTAACAATTCTGTGGTGACTCTATTAAATCCCTTCTTTAAGGAAAAAAACAAGAACAGGAAAACAGCAACTGAATGCTTATTTTCCTGTTCAAGGACCCCTTTTTGTTAAGTTAGTGGAAACACCTCAGTAAAAGTGCATAGCATAAAATTGCAGATTCCCTTTCATAACTTTGTGCACCTTAAGTTGTCCCAACTTTAAGCCCCACCAACCATTCCTCCCATTCTCATCCTGCCTAGCGAGCACCCTGTTGCAGGTGGTATTCCTGTGCTTGCTTCCATCAGTTAGTTTTCTCTTTCTGCTTGACTAATGCACGCTTCAGTTCCTTCAAGTTTTCAGTCAACACTTCCACCTCATCCAAACGGCCACACTGCTTAGCATCAAAAATGTATGCCTTGATATTGTCAATCTGCTGGAGAAGCAGCTCTTCCTCTATAAGCTCTTCTCCCTCAGCCTCACTGTCATCCACATCAAAGGGATTGGTGGAGACTGGCTCCTCAAAGGGGTTGCCAGGATTGGGAGGGCTGGAATGCTTTTGATAAGGAAGCTCATCCACTTCAAAGGGGTTGAGAATGGAGCCATCTGCATCACCAGTGGGTTCATCTTCCTCATCTTCAAAAGGATTATATTCTTTTTTAACACTGGGGACGGCTGAATGAGGTGAGGAACCTCCATGAGAAACATCTTCAGCAAATGGGTTAAAGCCTTCATCTCCAGGAGTAGAGACGTCTTCCCCTTCAAAGGGGTTCAAGGAAGCTGCCTCATTTTGATGTACTCCAGTGTTCTGCTGTAGTATCTCCTGACCTAGCATAGCAAACACAGGTTTCTCTTTATTTGGCTCCTGGCCTGAGTTGGGAGAAGGGCTCTTAAGAGGCACATTACTTTGGACTAAAGAAGGACCCAGATCCAAAATATGTGGTATCCGGTTCTGAGGTTCCATCCCAGATTCTAGTTGAAAGAGCCTGTCTTTGAAGTCTAAAGAACGAGTCCGTGAGTGCTGAGAGATTACCTGGGACTGCTCCCTCTCCCACTCTTTCTCCCGAAGCACCTGCAGCTGCTCTCTTTGCAGATCTTCCTCTTCTGCCTGCTTTCGAGACAGTTCAATGGCCTTCTCTGTCTGCTGCTGGTCATACTCATCCTGCAGCTGGCGTAGGTTCTCCTGAAGCATGCGCACTTCATCAACCCGGCTAGCTGCCTTGGCCTGCTTAATGAATGATGTGATGTTGTGGATCTGCTGCAGGAGGGGGTCTGATTCCTCACTTGGGCCTGGCCCACTGGACATGGGGAGCCAGCCCTCTGCTTTCCTCACAGTACCCTTCTGGACAAAAGGCTCTTCTCCATTCACTGCGCCTCGGGAAACCAATTCTTTCTGCCTCTCTTCCGATCTTCGCTGTAATTCTAGGGCAGCCTAAAAAATCCAAATACAAGAAACAAACTAAGTCCTGCACCAGGGGTTTCCACAGGCTATCACACTAGACTACACCACTGAGGCTTCTACCAGTTCGACAGTTTCTATATACAAGTGAATCACAGTAATGGTCTCTAAAAGAAGTTCAGAATTTGAGGAAGAAGAAAATTACTACATTTATCCTGATGTATTTCTAGGGACTGAGAAGGCAAGGGGAGAGAACAGGAATAGGTTAAAACAACAACCACCCACAAACTGGAGAACAGGAAAACAAAGAGTTAAAGCACAAGCCTGACTAACCCCCATAACTGGCTTCACCTGTCTTTCCATGATCAGTTTCCTTTCGATTTCCTGCTTCCTTTTCTTTTTCAATTCTTCATACTGTTCTTTGGTTGGCAGTGACATCAAACCAAGTAACTTTTCCTGCAAAGAATCACAGATTCCTTTGAAATTAAATTATTTGGCTGAACATTAATACTTAGCTGCAAGGGACCTTAGATTCTGAATACAAGGCATAGCCTCCCTTAGACCATACAGGGAATCCAAAGACATTAATGATATCGATAGATGGAAAGAAAACATCTAATCCTTAAATATTTACTTCCAAATAGAGAAGTCTTTTCCTTACAAAACCATACAAACCATACATAGGCTACTTCTCTTTCAAAAAGCTTTTTGAAATAAATTATTAAAACTCTATACTTCTACTCACAATTAAGACTTTTTCGTCAGTGAACTCCCCAGAGAATGGTTAAAATACTTCTGTCTCAGGAAGAACAGCCACACTGATGAAGAAACATTTAGCAATAAAATGCCTGAACACAGCTTTGCTAAGAGTAGGGCTTTACCTGTACAAAAAGCGTAGCTGAATATCTTATCATTCTCTGGAGCTGCAAAGCTCTGGGATGTGGCTGAGGCTCCTGGTTCAAGCCTAGTGTTAAAATCTTCTTACTGAATTAAAATAAACACATCAATGTCATGTGCTTCACCATCAATGAAAACACAATGGCAGGAGCTTATTTTGCAAAGAGTGACTGAAGAAGTGAAGGAGGGAACCAATAATGACATCAGACATTCCACCCTTGGAAAACAGTATCAGATATAGAGACACCAAAAACACACACACACACACACACACACACACACACACACACACACACACGAAGCCTGATGAAGCTGTCCCAGTTCTCCCAATGAACAGCTGAGTCCCTCTACAGCTTATAGGCTCTTTGCTTCCTGACAGCAAAACCCCAGGGTATGTAGGAGCCATTCTTTAAAAGCTAAACAGCACTCTTGTTTTTTTTGGTTTTTGGCGGGGCAATGGGGGTTAAGCGACTTGCCCAGTGTCACACAGCAGGCAAGTGTCAAGTGTCTGAGGCTGGATTTGAACTCGGGTACTCCTGAATCCAGGGCCAGTGCTCTATCCACTGCGCCACCTAGCTGCCCCATGGCCATTTGTATTTTAAGAGTGCTGTTTAAGGGGGCGGCTAGGTGGCGCAGTGGACAGAGCACTGGCCCTGGATTCAGGAGTACCCGAGTTCAAATCCGGCCTCAGACACTTGACACTTGCCTGCTGTGTGACACTGGGCAAGTCGCTTAACCCCCATTGCCTCACTAAAAAAAAAAAATACAAATGGCCCAAATTTCACTGGAAGCTGCCAAGACATGAAAGCATAAAAGTGCTTATACTGCCCACATTTCCAGTACACAGTCAAAAACCATTAAAGTGTTTCCTTTCATTGGCCTCATAACGTTTAATTAAATGCAGAACACTGTCCATGCAGACCAGCTACTCAATTATGGTCTAAGTGTCTCATTTTCAACCCCTCCCTCCAAACAGTCCTTACCTTAAAGCATCTATTAACTCATATACTTTCTGTACTTCTACTCGGAGGTCATTAGCATGTTCCAGACTATAGGTTGTCTCCCCAGCACTGAGGAGAAAGCATACATTCATCTGCATTAGATCATATCTTGTCAACAAAAAAACTACAATTAAAAAAAAAATCAGAGTTAACATCACAAAATGAACCACAGCAAGGATAATTTCAAGGTGAAAGTGGTGTTTCAAGACCTTCTATATAAGATAGTGTTTATTTCTTTGCTGAAAAGGAAATAATGACTAATTATTTCAGAAGGGAGTCTTCAGTTTATAACCCCTAGTACAATATTAGGCCTTAAAACAAAATCCATTAAAACAAAATTCAAGTGATCTGGTTTGAGTTCAAAGGATCTTATCCAAATCCCAATTTTACAGATGAAGAAACTGAGTCTCAGAGAAGTTAAATAAGTTTTCTAAGGGCTTATACTGTTACATAAGGCAAAGCAAAAGAAAGATTCCAGATCTCCTGAATGCCTTACAATGCCAATACATCACATTGTCCCCCTTTACTCCTAGTTAAGCTAAAGCTAGCTGATTATACCATGTCCTATAAGATGTGTGGGGAGATGCTTTAAACAAGTTAGCTTAATAAGATTTAAAAGAAATTGGAATTTTACCTTTTAAAGGCTACCCAGCCTAGAAATAGAAGCCTAATCAGAGCAATGCAAATTCTAAATATTGTCCATGCTATTAGTAAGAAATAGTAGGGTAGGTGGAAAGAGTGCTGGCCTGAAATCCAGACACCTGCATTAGAATCCCAGTCGATATTAACTAGTGGTGTGATCCTGAGTTAAGTCACTTAACATCTCTTTTTCTCATATGTAATATTGAGAATAATACCAGTATTAATATCATAGCGGGGATGGTGCAGTGGCTAAAGCACTAGGCTTGGAATCAGGAAAACTCTCTTTCCAAGTTCAAATTTGGCCTCAGACACTTATTAGCCCTATGACCCTGGACAAGTCATTTTACCCTCTGCCCAAGTTCCTCATCTGATGAGCTAGAGAAGGAAATGGCAAACCACTGCAGTGTCTTTGCCAAGAAAACCCCAAATGGGGTCACAAAGAGTTGGACATACCTGAAATGACTGAATAAAAACAAAATATCTCATGATTGTTGTGAAAAAACTATTTTGGAAGACTTAAAAGGCTATATAAGTGTAAATTAATTAGCAGAGCTGAAAACGTTGTGGAGATGGACATTATTAATCTAACCTCTTGCCTAATTTTAAAGAAGCCCCTCTCCAACCTCCCTAGCAGGCAGTTACCTGACCTGTCCTTGGATAATTCTACTAAAGAGAAGCTCACTACATAGAAAAATAGTTCGTTCTAGAGCAGGTCAGCTCTCATTAATTATCAAGAGGGAAGATCTACCTCCCTATGATTTTTACCACTAATTTTAGTTCTTTCCACTGGAGTCTTGAAGAACAAATCAACTCTTTTCCACATGATAGCCCTTCAGATAACTGAAGACAATCATCATGCCTCCTTAAGTCTGTTCTTTCCCAGGCTAAATCTCCCAAGTTCTTCCAAATGTCTCTTATATGGCATGGTTTTTAGAGGCGTAGCCATTCTGGCTGCCCACCTATTTGTTAATACAGAAAAAGAAATACATTTCAAAGATCTCTCAGCTGATGCAACCTTGAAAATGGCTACTCAGCTACTACTTGCTGAATTTCTGCTGAGCAAACTAAAAAAGGCTGAAGCTTTCTCTCATTTTATTGCCTATGGGGCAAAGCTAACTTTTTTTTAAAGATGTGTTTTTAGACTTATAAATAAATCTGTTTAATGGCCTATAATTTCCTGATGTGATTGAGTGAACTGAGAATTAGGTATCCTGAGTCTTAGTCCCAGCTCTTCCTCTCTCTGAGCCTCAGTTTCCTCCTCTTTACAATAATGGGGTTAACACTGATGTCATTTGACATTCTGAGTCTTTTATACTTGCAAAATGGCCTTTGTGATCTTTGTGACCTAAGAACTCTTTTTTTCAGTTCTCCAAAGACATTTGTCACTAGAAAGTCAATCTAAAGGGATCAAAAAAACTCATCCATACTTATTTTGTTCCTTCAGAAAGGGAAGACTAGGGAAAACCAGGGATAGGTGTCAAGGGACCTGGGCAAGGAAAAAGTGAAGAACTGTGACAAGAAAGAAAAAGGAAGACTTGGGATCAGAACTGGTGAAAAGTCCCAGGGCTTAAGATGCTCCCAGGGGTGAAGAAAAAGGGGGCGGGGGTAGGTGGTGAATAATGAAGGCAGAACAACATTCCTAATCTCATTACCTCTCATTCCTTCTTCTCCCTGCACCCTTTCCTCCTCTTACCAATCACTCCAACAGACAAGGCAAGAGGAAAAGAAAGCACAATGGTGGGTAGCAAGGAGAAAGAAGGCTATGTCAGGCTGTGCCTTTTCTCCTATCATTTGTTGCCAGAGAGTGTCTCTGAGGGACTAAAAAGGCTATAGCAACAGAGAGGGGAAAGAGGCAAGAGACCCTGATGGCAATAAGAAAGCAGAGGAGCTCCTATGCTGGTCCAACACATAAAACTGGCCATAGAGGATTGACTACACTTAACCTGACTGATTTTCTTTATGTGTGGAACATGGCCATGGATTTGTTTACATAGTTATTTGATATCATGAAAGAAGGAAGGTGTATACTTCAAACTCAAGTAAATACTAGTTCTTAATCTTTATCATATTTGTAGGCAAATAACTTCACTTCTAAAGGCCTCAATTTTCCTATCTGTAAAATGAAGAATTTGGAGTAAATGACCCCTAAGCACTCTTATAGCTTTATTTTTTTTTATAGCTTTAACATTCATGAGCCATTCTATACTGTAATACTCCCCTGTGACAAATTAATTGTATGTGCTCTTTTTTTAATTTCCTTATAAAGTTTGGGGGTTTTTTCCATAATACTGAACTCTAGTATAGAAAACCCAAAATGCACCATTTTACCAACATACAAAATGGATAACAAAATGGCTTACTTCAGTGATGCTGCCATTTTAATGTACTCAGGAGCTTTCTGTTCAACTTTCTCCATACAAATTCGTAGTTTCTGAAAAAGGGGAAAAAAGAGGGGGAAATAGCATTTTTACATTGCAAGAAACATTTACTTACAAATAGATCTAGTTCAAGATGCTAAGACATGCCAATTTCACCCATGATGGAATGCAAAGGCCATTTCTTTATCAACTGATTCAACAGGGGAGAAAAAGAGAAGAGGAGGGGATTTGTGTCCCTGAGTAAAGCAGAGATGAGTCAGGTGATAAACCAGTTTGTTCAGCATCACAGAAGAGCTGATTCCTTCACTTTTCTTTGACAACAACTGCTCCCAGTGCTCTTGTCTGCCCTGAAGCAGGAAGATCTCAGAAAGAAATTACAGAATCCTTGTTCATCTTTTTTTCAGACAAAAGTAAAAGTCTGAGTTATTATTTACAGGGGGAGAAAGAGTTGGGTTAAAAAAATAACAGAAGTAATCAAGTCCATACAAAAGATAGGGACTGGCCAATTTCCTTCTCTGACCCCTCCCCCCCCAAAAAGGGAAATCTGCAGCTCAGTATAGTGATTAATACAGCATTTTTACCCACAAGGATTTCAAAACGTTTTCCATGCAAAAACACAAACTCTAGAACGAGAAGTGCAACTACTGGCAGATGGACTTCAGCTCTCCCTGTGCCAAAGGGTGGGACAAATGGGGAAGATCATACCACATACTTGTCTGCTACTGGAATTATTAGTGACCTCAGGACATGAGGTATGTGGGCACCCTTAAACATGACAAGCCCAGCATCTCATAATCAGTGTTCCTCAATGTCTGCCCATTACCAGGGACATTTCCCCAGAACCAAACCTCCATCCAGCCAAGCCTTTGGTCCTCATCCTTCTTATTCCCATGCATCCCCACCATCCCACCATTTCTCACTGTCACCAATACATTCACTTTCCTTTTCATTTCACAAGCTGGAAACAGTGAGTGAGGAAAACCAGGATGCTGCAATACATCCAAAAGCCTAACTGGGAGATCTGGAATAACTTGGAGAGGAACCTGCTGCTTAAAGAATATGGGCATACTCCAGTATCCATTTGGCACACAGCCCCAAGAAAGTGAGCAATGTTCCACACCTCATAAAGCTTCACAATGTCAGGAGTGTGCTCCTTCTCATCAATCTGCTGCTCTCTCTTAAGCAAGGCATCTTTACAATGTCCACAGCAGCGGATCCGCTCATCATCCTTCTCATCCAGTACGGAGCTAACACTGCTCACGCTACTGATGCTGCCCCTTCGAGAACCATGGACACTATTGGGTGACTGGTTGGGGCTGGTATGGGAGGTCAAGGAGGCCTCTTTGCTGGCACTGGTGAGCTTGCCTAGAAATATACAAACCACAGGTAATTCAGTAATGAACCTAAATCCCATTTCCCCTTCTCCCATCTCATTAAGTTTCAGACTTGTACATTCAGATTTGGGACCTGAAATTTTTCCAAGTAGTTCAATTACAATAAACCAAAAGTACTGTTCAAATCCAGTCTCCGCACTTCAGCTTTTGTGATAAACTTTATGGGGATTATAGGCTAAAATTGTGCCTAGTTCCCCACTGTCTACTGAATAAAATCCATAAATAAACTCAGTCTTGCATTCAAGGTCCTCTCTGATCATCTTAATATACTTTCCAGCCTTATCTCCTTCTACTCTACATGGCAATCAAAATGAACTATTCAGTATTCACTGAATATTCCTTATACTTTCCTACCTCCTCTCTTTTGCTCATACTGTTTTTAACTAATGGAATACTCTTCTCATCTCAGGGACAAAATTCTAGCCCTTCTTCAAGAACCATCTCAAATACCACCTTCTTAAAGTTTCCCTTAATCACCACCCTCCTTACTCTCAGTTTAAAGTAAACTGAACCCAATACTACTTTGTTCCTCTAATGAAACTCATTACAGTCCATCTAGTACAATCATGTCTCTCTCTATGTCTTTATCTCCCTGACCCTAGAGGGTAGGAAGCATTTCTCATTCATTTTTCCCCAGCAGAGTGACTTGCAGCATAAGCATAGTAGGACCTCAATAAATGTATATATTGAACAAATAAATGGGGAATAGTTTTCCTTTAAAGTCAAGAAAGCTCAAGAAAGGTAGATACTCTGTCTCAGAAAGAAGAGTGTAAGTATGAGGATAGAACATGGGTAGGATGAACCAGAAGGCTACTCCTCTCATGAAATTCTCACGTTCTCTTCTCCTACCATTAACAAAGGTCAAGGTACGCTCTTGCAAATTATACACAAAGGAAAGAGCAGCAGTGTTTGATTAATCACTGTGATATTATAACCTAACTTTCCAGAAAATGCCATTCTATTCTTTGCTATTTTTATCTGGCAAGCGTTCCTGATCCTAATGGCAATTACCAGGATCAAAATGACAAAGCCAAGCTCTTAAATCTGTACAACCAATGTCAAGGCTCTAAACATGAAGTGTACTCTGTGAGGTGGAGCCCCCCATGAAGCTCAGTCTGAGGGCCAAAACTCTATACCATCATCTTAACTGCAACAACGGACAACAAAAACACCTCATCCATTCCATGTTACCTACTTGCCAAGGGAAGGCTGATCAGCTCCATACACTTCTTGCACATGATTGATCCACAAAGGCGGCAATGGTGACGGCGGTTTCGGATGCTGAACTTATTTCCACAGTCAGGGCAGAAAGGAACATCCTGATCATTGACCCATGGCACAACCGACTTTTCTATTGCTTTTATGGAAAAGCAAAAACACAGATGACATCCTTGAAACTGATTTGGTCAGAGAGTCAAATACATATGACAAATGAACTTGGAAAACATTATGAACCCACCTCTTACTTTAGCCGATTCAGTATTTGTTCTGTCAAAGGCCGTAAGCTATCAGAGAAAATTATTCCAGATGCAAAGTCAGGTAATGAGCATACTTTAATTAAGACAATCATTACAGAAGAATTAGAATAATTCAACTGTCCTCAGATTTCTATCTGTAATCTATAACCAAATAATCAAAAAATAATTCCGTTCAACAGATTCAAGTGGCCTCTAGGGTCAGCTCTATGTCACATGAAGCCAGAGAGTAACCCTTTCCCATAACACTTCCTACCACCCCTATACGCCTCCATTTCTCAGCTGGCAAATTGAGACTATCTTCTCTTCATTTCCCCTCCCAAAAAAAACCACAAGGATTTTTGCATAGAGATTGCAATAATGCCTCTATACACCCTCAGGCCAATAGTCCCCATAGTGGAAAATAAAGTGATTTTTAGGAAATAAAGTAAAATGGGTCCAACGATAGACAGTATATGTATCATCCAAGGAAGAGCCTATATCCAGGGAAGCTCATCACCAAACAAGCTGCAAGTGATGATTTATTGTTTTTTGGTTACAGCAACACCTGTAACCCATCTAGTAAGCTGTAGAAAAGTTGGTATCTGGCCTGGTGAAGTGAGCATTCACACAGATGAGATCAGAGTACTAAAATAAGGCAAAATGGCATCAGACAAGAGCTCACATCAAACAACAGCATGGTCTGTGTATAAATGTGTCATGCATGATAAAATAGTCCTCACAGAAAAAAAGTTCCTAATTCCAAAGGCTTTTTTTTTTTGGGGGGGGGGGGAGAACCTTCAGACAAAATTATATAATATGCCCTATTACAGAGTTATACATTGGGACACCTAAGGAAAAGCAACTGGGAAAGTTAAAAAGCTTTTTAATCAAAAGTCTGTCATTAGTGATAGTTCTAGACACAAAACAGAAAAAAGAAGATGAAGTCTTTTAAATCTGTCTACATGGAAGGGACCTAAGTTGAATCCCCTCATTCTGTACACAAAGCAACTGAATTAATAAGGTCATTTAAATCATTAAGGTCACAAAGCTAGCTGGTGATAGACCCAAGGCTAGAACCCATATCCCCTGATTTCTAGTCCAGTACTCCTAGTATTCTTTCCATTATGCCATGTTCACATTGCTGCATGCATCAAATCTTTTAGCAAAATCAGCCTATTCTTTACCATGTGACCCTGGACAAATCACTTAACCTCTCTACCTCTCTGCCTCAGTTATCTCACCTGTAAAATGGGCATAGAAATAGCACCTATCTTATAGAATTGTTGCAAGGCTCCAGTGAAATTATATATACATACACACACACACACACACACACACACACACACATATACATACACATATACATATGTATATTATATATACAAATATACAAATATGTATATGTATATATAAAATTGTGGATATTAAAGCATTTTATTGATGTTAGCTAGTATCATCATTATCATCATTGCTAAACTCCAGTGATTGTGTATTATCATCTTCTTGAATTTAAAGTGAAATATTTATACATTTGCATCAGTCACACAAATCATACATTTGCGTGTTATTAATTTTTCCTTGCCTTTATTTACCAAATCTACATATATAATTGCCAAAAAAAATCAGGAGAAAATTTTTACCTTTTCCAACCTGATTATTAATTTATTGACTTCAACAACATAGTGGTCAATCCTGGCAGCACGGTGTTTTTTGAAGTCAGAAAGATGACTTCTCACAGCACCTAAGGGACAAGAAGAAAAATACTTTGTAAATTTTCTAATTAATCTGCAGAGCTCTGTACCAATTATATATAGGGAGCTACTCATTCCTTTACACTGTATTTACTACCTACCCCAATTCCAATGAAATTTTAAAGGCAGACCAAAAAGAATCTAGATTTTTAGAAATATTTAAATTGAAAACAGGACATCCACTCTAAACTGATTAGCTCCCATGATACATTCTTAACCCTACATTCAAAGAGGGTTTTTCAACAGTTTGGCCCCAACCTCCTATCCAACCTCATCATCTATTATTTCCAACACAAACTCTGCTGTCGGACAAGCTAGGTTGATCACTGCTTGGTTCACTCCCCCAGCCTAGAATTTGTCCATGATTTATTTTAAGCACCCCTCCATGATGTTTCCCCTGACTGCTCTAAGTTATAATGAAACCTCCCTTCCAAAAGTTCTTCCTCCTTTAACCTCTTGGTAGCAATCATTTCACCCCTTATCATATGCTGAGTTGTATGACTAAGGATTAACTACCTAAACCCAGAGGCAGCACAGTACACAGTGTGCTGCACTTAGAATCAAGAAGACCTGGACTCAAATTCCATAGATCTGAAATTTACTAGCTGGGAGACCACTCACTGAGCTGCCTTGGTTTCTTCATCTGTGACATGGAGATAATAACACCTGTGGTAGAAACTTCACAGGGCTGTTATAAGTTCAAAGGAGAATTATGCAAAACACCTTAAGAGCCTTGAAGTTATATAAATGCCACCACTATTATCACCATTTCCCCAACTTCAGTATGAGCTAATTTAGGTTATGCTCACTCAAGTTATATTTTCTTTAGTGAATATCAACTTCTGGAGCACAAAGCATGTCTAGTTTTCCACATAATAATCACAAGCCAAACTGTCAACTACCTAGTAAGATTTCACATGGATACAATTTTGTATTGGGGTTTCTGTTGAGCTGTTTTAGGCTTCCAAGTCTGACTTATCTCAGAATAGGTTTTCACACACACACACACACACACACACACACACACACACACACACACACACACACACACACCCCCCTCTAAAATTTCTATCCTCATTTGCACTCTAATCTACAATTTTACAATTCAGAATAATACCTCCTGTGGTACAATATAAGTGGGAAGCATACTAATAATAACCAACATTAATTATTATATGCTATATCACTGTGGCTACTTCAGCTCAGTGAAGTTGAACTCATTTGAAAAACAATCGGTAGCTATATTGTAATTAAGCATCTCAGTAAAAAGCAACACTAGTTACTCCCTCAGTTTACTGGAATAAGGCCTATACTTACCCAGTTCCTGTGGTTCCCACATGTATGGATCTACCCCTCCATAGCTGAAAGATTCATATCCTTGTGTCCCAGATTCTGACCGATCATCTTCTCTTTTCAACAACTTATTCTTTGCTTTCTTAGCCTTTTGGACCAGACCTTAGAAAAAAATGAACCAAGTAACACAAGTAAATTCCTAAAGCCCATGTAATGAGATTCAATCGTTTTGATGACAACCTCTGAAAAAAGTCATATTTTTAAATCATTTTGCCTTATAATATTAATAAGATCAATAAGTATTCCAATAGGATCAGAAAAGGGAGAGACTGAACAACACATCGTTACATAAAGATGAGTGATCTGTCAGCATTTTCTTTACAGCATTCTATTTACAAATACATATTATTTGGCAGTATAAAAAAATTAAACTTTGCTTAACTACATTAGGAATTTTTCTGGCCGAAATTAAAGTCTAAAATATAGTGATAAATAAATATGTTGAAATGAATTTATTAGGAGTACTAAACAAAATGAGCACTTAATGTTGATTTCCAGTGCTAAGAGATGAAATCTTTACTAATGTACTAAAGTGCTTTGTACCCTTTAGAGTTCTTGCTTTGATCCATTCCAAAAATACAAAGCCTCTCTATACATACTAAACATAAGGACATACACTTGCCTTCAAAAACTTGATATTTTCTAAGACTTTTCTCCAAATAAGGACCTAGATCTAAGCTAAATCCTTTCAATAAGATTAAAAAAAAAAAGCAAAACTGCTTATTATTTCCTCCATGAATCCTTCCCCAATCTCCCCATGCCTAGCCACAAGTAATCTGTCCCTTCTCTGAATTATAGAAATTTGGATGTCCCTTACTGAAATTTCATAATCTATCTTGTATTTTCTTTATATACACATCTGTCTCGATGAACTTGACTGCATACTTTACATGGGCATACCACAGTTTCATTTACCTTTGTATTCCCCATAATACCTCACTAGCATAGTATTCTATACAAAATAGACACTCAATATATATTGGTCTTCTGAATAAATAAACCAATAATTAATATGCCAACACTATTGCAGTTAGAGATATTGTTCAAAAGCTCAAATAAAAAATCCTACGTCCATCACTTTGTTTAAAAACAATTTCCTCGAAATTGTGGAGCATGTGTGAACAGAGGATGAGAACTATCTTTGCATGTGGCAGAAAAAATAAAATACCTCATACATTAAAAAAAAAAAAAGGGAAAAAAAAACAATTTCCTCTTGGTGATTATAATTGATAGCTACTTAAATGGTTATTTTAAAATAAAATGATAAGATTAATATAATTATCCCAGTAACATTAGAAAATGTTTTGGGACCGTATATTAAGGGTGACAAATGGGGTGCAGCCCATCTCCATAGGTCTAGATGTTTTACAAGAAAACATTCAGCAAAACATTAGCATTTCTGAAGCCTGCACAAAGGTAGCTATAAACTGATTGTCTGGTAAGCTAGATATGACTGATGATGGCATAGAAACTTCTTTGTTGAAACAGTGATGCTAATCAAACAGTCATCCCAATTATTAGTCATTCTAGGGTATTTTTTCAAATAGGTGGAAAAATGAGACCTACAAAAGCTAAATAAAGCTGTTTTAAAAATATTGTGGTCATCCTTAAACGAGGAAAAGGTTACAGCCGAAATGAACAAAAAGTTGCAAGGCAGAAGACTGGAAATATTAATGTACTTCACAAACATGGCTAGATGGCACCTCTGACAGACTGTACCATTTACCTTCTACTGAGTGTCACTGATGTACTTCCTGGAAAACTTCTCAAAATGGGCGTGGCCCTCATCAGGAAGCTAGTTAATTAGCTAATTCTACCATATTTTTTAAAAATAATCTTTTCTGAAATAACTGAGGCCAACCTCAACTCTCAACTACACCTTCCCCTCTTTAAGCAAAATTATCATTCTGAAAATAACTAGGTCCATGGTAATAAATCAAAACCCAAAGACCCATACTACAAGGAAGTTCTCTTCATTAATAACTGATGTTAGTTAGCCATACAACTTTTCCCTGAATTCCAGGTGTACCAGATCCAAAATTGGCTCTTTTTGGTTCAATTTCTATTATGCTTCCACCTCTTTAAATTAGCATTATGAACTCTCTGCTATGAAGAAGGAATGTGGAATATTTTGACAAGTCTTTCCTTAGTCTTTGGTGTCATATTTTCAAAATGTTATTGTTAGCTTCTAAAATTGGAACACTTGTCAACTTAGGTCAGTACAAAGATCATCCTTTCCATTCTACAAAAGACTCCCTGGGACCCCTGTAAGGGACTTCATAAATTAACCTTTTAACTATATAAAAATTAAAACCCAAAAATGGGAAAATGAAGGTAATTTTAAGGACTCCCCAGGGTTCCTTTAAAAGGAATTTCTAATTTCATCTATTTTAAGTGAATCATCTAAAACACATTGTAGATATAAACACACTTTTTTTAAAGGGCAGAATATAAATGAAACCATCTTAAGCATTTTTTTTCTTTTTTGCCTAACCTCCCCTCCACAAAATTATTGGGAGCTCTGAATAAATTTTATCAAAAATGACACTAGGAGGTAGACAGATGTTATTAAAGAATAAATCTTAGTGATAGTCTAATATATAACCCTAGACCTAATTCATACCATCACTGACAAGTGAATGAATATTATAAAAGTATCTGTTATATCAAGTTATCAAAAACTAGTAACATACATACATCGCTACTTACTACATCTTTGCAGAGAATAGAAGTACACACTGTAAATTGGCATTGAAGACCCTGAACCAAAATCGCCACATTAAAGAAGTTACTAATCACATTATTTTCAAACTTTTTTTCCCCCTAGTAACTCTAGTTCTGCTCTTTCTAGTGAAGTCAAAATATGCTTCATGATCCCAAGCAATACTTTCTGTTTTGGACATTTTAACAATATGGTGGTCAATATACAGTTAGGGAAAGGATGGGGATAGAGAAGTCAGTGAATTCATAGGTATAAGAAGCTCCTGGTCAGAAGCCTCCTCTAGCAGTACCTTCTCCGGCACCTTCTCTGCCAACTTCTAGACTTAAGAGTAACCCAGAGCACTGAAATTAACTGACTTGCCCCTCTCCCCTCTCTCCAGCCCAGTAGGTATCAGAGATGAGACTTGACCCCAGGTGTACTGGCTTCAAGGCCAATTTTCTATGCCCTATGCCATGCTGCCTCTCTATTCTAAGGAATATATTTGCTTTTCCCCCATTTCCATCACAACCCTATCTTTCCTCCCTTCACCCAACAGCACCCTGTGCAGAATCTTATAAAAATAAAGACTAGAATTATCATCTCTTTTCTTCTTGTGTGAAAGCTACCAGTGATTAAAATAAGGTTTGCTGGTTCATTAGGAAAGTGGGAAAAATCTCAAATGGAAGAGAAATGCCACTCTCTAGCAACCCTCTTGGGTGTCTATAAAACCCAAGGTAATGGCAGCTGATGTCTGTAAACTAATCTGATGAAAACAAAGTCTCTGATGTGAAAAAGCAAAGCGTTATCTCTCTCTCACTGTCCAACAGTCCAAAGAAAACAGAGTCCATGCTTACTTTTTATCTGCCCTTTGACATCCCTGTCCTCACTGGAGTGTTCTTCTTCATAATGTGACTGAAGCTGATAAAAAGACTGTAGATCCTTTAAGCACAGAGGGCAGAGAAAGCCCTCCCTCACTTCCCCAGGATCATCAAGAGATGCCATAATGGTCTTATCACTTCTAAATGACCATGAACTGCATGTCAAGAAGCAAGCATGAAATCTCAGTGGTATAAGTTGTCTGGTGGCATTAGCTTAAAGAAGCAGATGGTGGGGAAGAGCATTATTCCTGAGATGAGTGGCTTCTTGTCAGCAATAAAAAGAATCCTGAAAAATAAATAGGGAAAAAAGCTAGGTCAGACAGATTCACTGAACTTGAAATTTTTCTTTCTACCTGTAATACTTTAGTAATACTTGGCATTTGCTGAATTAGAATTCATAATAAGAGTGATTTCTGAAAGCTCTACAGCAAAGACTCCCTACATATCCAAAAGACCCCAGTAAACAAATATATGACCCTGATCTACATAAGTGGTTCTAAAACTTTTTGGCCTGAAGATCCCTTTATACTTTAAAAACTGAGGACCCCAAAGAGCTTTTGTTTATGTGTTATTTACTGTGTTTAGAAATTAAAAAGTCGACACTTGACACTTACTGTGTGACCCTAGGCAAGTCACTTAACCCTCATCATTGCCCTGCCCCATCCTAAAAAAGAAAAAAGAAATGAAAAAGTCTTATTATTATGAAAGTAGTTTTGACCTCAAGTATCCCCTCAAAAGGTTTTGGGGATCCCCCAGCAGTACTTAGATCACACTTTTGAGAACCATTGATCTGGACTATATCTGGTCCTTGACCCCCCCCCCAAAAAAAAGGCTCCTCCAATAAGAAAGATTCTTAAAGAAGCTAAAGAAATTGAAACTTCAAAAGAAAAGATAAAACCAGAATAAAATCTACAACACTCACTCTAATAGCTTGTGCTGTCCTTCCTGATAATTTGTTTTTAATGTCTTAAAATCACATAATTTCAGTTGAAAGAGACCTCGAAGGTTACTATCGAGCCCAGCTCATTACCTGAAGCCAATGTTTCCTCTAGTTTTCCTCCCTAATAAGTGAAGAGTTCCAGGGAAGGGAAGGGGGGTGGGCTGCTTCTGAGGCAGGTATTCCCCAGAGAAATCCTTC
This sequence comes from Dromiciops gliroides, assembly GCF_019393635.1. Taxonomy (NCBI): domain Eukaryota; kingdom Metazoa; phylum Chordata; class Mammalia; order Microbiotheria; family Microbiotheriidae; genus Dromiciops; species Dromiciops gliroides. The sequence continues at coordinate 705,872,585 of NC_057861.1, forward strand.
CAGAAATTTTCCCTTTTATTGACCTAAAACCTACCCATGGACAACGTTAACTCGGGCAGATTCCCAACCCGCCCGGAAGAAAGCCATTAGCCCGGGATAAACTTAAGCAAAGTCATTGCACAAAAGACTGGGCATTTCCCTACAAGACCCTGATGTCACAAACGCTCAGCTTAATGGGAAGGATACGCCGGACCTTGGCTTGGTCTGCATCCCCCTCAAGGACAGACATTGGGAGGAACCCCCTCCTCCAGACGAGAAGGCAGCGCCAACACAGAGGAGCCCCCTCCCCATCTTCCACCCCCAGCCCCGAGCTACCTGCCGAGGACCCCATTGGTTAACGTCTAACACAACCGGACTCATCTCTCAGCCACAGCTTCATGCCACTTTCAAGGGACCCGACGCCCCCAGACCCACGGCCCCCAAACACCTCGTCCCCCGCCCACCTCCCCAGGAGACGCCTATCTCGTGCTCCAGCACACTGGCGACCACCCGCCAGCGCTCGGCACGGCGCCTGGCACACAGGAGGCGCTTAATAAATGCTGACTGATGGACTGCCCCCTCTCAACCCACCCCCCAACACCCCATTTCCTCTCACAACCTACGGACCCAACCTCCCACACACCCAGCCCACGGCCCCCTCCACCAGCCACACACTTCCCTATACACACCTAGCCCACAATCCCACCACACACCCCGGCGCCGACACGCCCCCTCCCCTTTCTCCTCCCCGAGTTCCCCTCCCCCTCCCTCCAGCCTCACCTCCCGCCCCCCCCCCCCGCGGGCCCCTCCTCCCTCTCGGGGAGGGGGCCGCAGGCCGGAGCCCGAACGGCCCACGATACAATGCGGGGAAGGAGGAAGAGGTGCACTCAGTACCGCTGCGGGCGGGTGGGGGGTCTCCAGCGAGGGCCCGTGCCGCTGACAAGGCCGGGCGCCTCGCCCCTCCTCCGCCACTCTCCCCTTCACTGGGCTTCAGCGGCCATCACGCATCCATCCTTCCGGCCCTCGGCAAAGGAGCCTGCGCCGCGCAGGGCAAGCACGCATTTATCGAGCACCGAGTTATCGATTCACGGGGGGGGGGGGGGGGGGGGGAGTAGATGGAGGGGGCGGAGCAAATGGGGACCAAATCTGCGCAGGCGCCACAGGAGAATGGGAGACAGGGGAGGAGGCGAGGAGGTAGGAGAAGAAGAGGGAAACCAAGCTATGGAAATAAAGAGGATGCTTGGTGACTTGTCCCTGGGCTAGTGATCTTAGCTCCAGAGCAGGAAGGGAATGCAAAAGCCAGCCAGTCCAACTTCATTTTACAGATGGGGAAATTGTGTATCTATCTACACACGGGATCATATGGTTATTGATTATGTAGTTCTATAATTACATATAGGTGTTTATGGTTATATGTGTAGTTATATACAGTTATTATATATAAGTATGTAGCTCTATATAGTTACATAGTCGTACTTATAGTTTTATAATTATATATAGGTGTGTAAGGTTATATATAATTATATAGTTATATCATTGTAGTTATATATAGTTCTATAATTATATACAGGTATGTAGCTATACATGTAGTTATTGTAACGATTGGAATGACTCCACCTGCTGGAGACTTACTGTAGGAAAGCTCCGCCATGAGAAGGCGCCTGAGGGCAAGACATGTGGCTTTTCTTTGGCATCCCTGACGTTTGCTTGTGGGAGGAAGAGGAGGCGAGCTTGTGCTCTCCCTCTTTTTTGCCAGGACTCTCTTGGAGAGTGGAGCAGGAGAACTGTAGCTCCCCAAGATAGATAGATGAATCTAGACCTTTCTCTCTCTTCACCAAATTCTTATTCTCCTTAATAAATGCTTAAAAATCTAAATTCTTGGTAAAACATATAATTTATTAGTGACCACTCATTAAATCTTTTAGACAGACTAGCTAGAATTTTAGCCCCTTACATTATATAACTAAACATAGGTATGTGGTTATAGTTATATGTACTTATAGACATATAGTTAAAGATCCTTCTCATTATATATATTTATATATATATAATATCATATATTTATAGTTATATAGTTATATGTAAGTATATGGTTATACATGTAGTTATAAATATATTATTGTAGTTAGAGTTATATAGTTATACAAATATATAGGGTTATAGTTATATATAGATATATAGTTATTTATAGTTATACAGTTTTGTATAGTTCTATATATGTAGTTATCATTATATATTTAATTACATAGTTGTAGTTATATAGTTTTATATATATATTTTTACATGTGAAGTTATATAATTATATATAGTCCTATAAGTATATAGCTATTTGTAGTGACTTATTCAGTCAGTTCCAACTCTTTGTGACTTGATTTGGGGTTTTCTTGGCAAAGATACTTGTCATTCCTTGTCTAGCTCATTTTACAGATGAGGAAACTGAGGCAAAAAGAATTAAGTGACTTGCCCAGGGTCACACAACTAGTAAATTCTGAGGCCAGATTTGAATTCAGGAAGATGAGTTTTCCTTATTCTAAGCCTAGTGCTCTATCTACTGCACCAACTAGCTGCCCCATATATATAGTTATGTAGTAGTTATATAGATATGTAATTATAGTTATATAATTGTGTAATTATTTGTAGTTATATATATTTATATTTATGGTTCTATAGTTATTTAATTAGATGTAGTTATATATAGTTGTACAGTAATAGTTATATAGTAGTAGTTATATATAGTTATGTAGTTACATAGTTATATAAATACATTGGTATATGTAGGTATATAGTTATGTATAATTATGTAGTTTTAGTTACATAATTATGGTTTTTATAGTTATATAAGTATATTTGTTATATAGTTTTATATATAGTTATAACTATATATAGATATATACTTATACATAGTTATATACACATATATAATATTACATATGTACTTATGTATTTATAAATACATATATAATTATAGATATATCATTTTATATAGTTATGGCTTTATTTATATAGCTGTATATGTATAAGTTCATATATAAAACTCTGTGTGTTTGTATATACACACACTGGTCAGTTTCATTTCTGGCCTAAAGTCTCACAAATTCAACTCCATCTTTCCCCTTTTGGAAGATCTTTCTGGGCCACTCTGGGCTCTACATCCTATGACCTTGGGCTCCTGTAACCCCTAGTGAACAACCCCTGAATCACTATAACTGATCAGAAGCTGTTTGTCCTTCCCTGAACAGAGACCTCTATGTCAGATCTTTTTCCTTTTACCCAGATCTAGGAACATCAGCTCAAGGGAGACCCTGTCCATTTCAGTGTCCTTTCTGGGACACCTTTCCACTTTTAAACCCGGGCTAGACAGACATCAAATGGCTTCCCAGACTCACATTCTCCTACAAGGTAAAGAAGACAGCTTCTTTTCACAGTAGTTAGCTCACTGGACCTGGAGTCAGGAAGATCTGATTTCAAATCCCACCTCAGACACTTAAAAACTGTGTGACCCTGGGTAAGTCAGTTAACACCTGCCTACTTCTGTTTCTTCATCTATAAAATGAGGATAATATTTATAACTACCTCCCAGTGTTGATGTGAAGCTCAAATGAGATAATATTTGTAAAGTATTTTGCAAACCTTAAAGCACTATATAAATGCTAGCAATTATTTTTGCCATTATTGCAATACCCCACATAATTCATGTATATATTTGTATATAATTCTTGCCTGTAATAAAGAAAAGAACCTTTTCTTTGCAGTAACCTAGTGTAAGACTAGTGCAGGATGGAATTTTCATTCTATTACTTATTGCCTTGTGACCTTGGACAAAGCCACATCCTTTTGCCATTAAAATGTGGAGGTTGGATGAGTTGGGAAGAAATATGATGGAATGGATAAGGCACTAGACTTGGAGTCAGGAAGATCTGGGTTAAAATACTGTCTTAACTGTATGAGCTAGGGCATATTTCTTACTCTCTCCGTGCCTCGGTTTCCTCATCTGTAAAAGGAACTTGATGTCTCATCTATGATTTCTATGCCTGTGCTATGATGTTTAAAGGTCCCTTGAGTCTCTTGACTCTATACTCTTTGGAATCAGGACTTCTAGAAAGCATACCTCCCATTCACCGCATCCTCCAAAATGTAAATAGAAGAATTTTAAGACACATAACAGCAGGCTAAATGAAGAAGCCCTGATTGTCAATGTCTCGGGGGTGTGCATCATTATCCAAATCTATCTCAGGCAGCATAAAGCCTTTTGGCACAAGGCGAGAGTTGCTAAGTGGGAAAAACAATGTTCTATGTAAATTCAACTGGAAGGCTTACAAGCACATTATGTTCATCCCTATGGCATCTTGCCATCTCCAGTATTGAGGAGAAGAAGCATGATGCACCTGCCATCTTCTCTTGTAGTGTACAGGCTGTATTAGTTCCACCAGGATTGGGCCATGGTGATGCCTGATGAATGGTAATGTCCAAGGTGATGAAGGTGATGAAACTACTCACTGGCTGTTAAGAAAATATGCAAGAGAACCTGTTGGGAAATCATGTCTTGGTGTAGCTGAAAAGGAAGAACCCCTTGAAGTTTTTAGACATACAAAGATGGGAGGGGACATTGGAGCTTTGGCAAAGCCTCTGAAACAATAACCAAAAGTCATCTTTTCTAGGTCAATGCAAAGGCAATCTTGGGGAGCAACAAGGCATCAAGAAGAGCCTTTACAACAAAACAAAATAAAACAAAACTCTTACAAGAAAGAGGAATCCTTCCCTACTATAGAAATTTTACCTAGTGGTCTGCATTCTAGAAATGCTTTCCTCTCTCCATCTACCTGCTGAAGATCTACTTGTGCTTCATGACACCTCCTCCATGAAACCTTCCATGATTATCCTCTGCCCAGATGTGGTTCTCCTTCCTCCAGTCTTCCGCAGAACTTCCTCTGACCCTCTCTAGTGTACATATTACATTCTTTCTTATAGTATGAGATAATCTATGTATTGTTTTTGCAAACGTTAAAGCTACATGAATACTAATTATTATATGGATATAAATTTTGCCCCGCTTTTCATATTTTAAGCTCCTCAAATGCAGAGATATATCTTGCTTCTCATCATCAACATTATCACCAATAATAACAACCACCATTTATTAAGCACCTACTATGCACCAGACACTGTGATATGCTCCGGGGATACAAAGAAAGGCAGAAACACAGTCCCTGCCACCAAGGAACTTATATTATAATCAGGAGGAGACATGCAAACAACGGTGTGTATGAAGATATATATACAGTATAAATGGAAGGTAATCTTAGGGAAGGTACTCTCCTTGTTTCTTCACCCCATCCCTGGTAGAGGTGCCCAGGATTTGCACAAAATAGTCATTCAGTAAATGTTTGCTAGAATTGAAATGAAAGAATAATTCACAATGTAGAGAGAAATCAATGCTGCTAGCCTATATGGTAATGATAATGATTACAAAAATTTACAGAGCATTTTAAAGTTTGCAAAATACAAACAACCAGCCACCCAAAGCCTTCCCTGATAGCTCTCGTTCAGAGGACTTTCTCCCCTCAAATGACCAAATATATACATATCCTTTTATATGTTACATCTCCTCAAGTAGAATTTAAGCACCAGAAGGGCAGGTATTATTTCTGTTTTATTGTATCTCCGAGGCCACGGACACCATCTTGAAATAGTGAACACTCAATAAATGCCGGTTTGATTAGATTTCTCATTTTCTCATAACTCATAGTATCACAGGGAGATAATTCCTTTAAAGATAAAGTGAACTTGATTCTGTGGTTTTCATTGGCTTGTACTTTGTTCCTATAAGTCTTATCATGTGGGTAATCCTTCCAGTGGTAAAGATCACACAACCCATCCATGCCTTCTCATCCTATTCAACACATTTTTCTTTAAATCCTCTACAGGGGATGCCACTCAACCTGCTGGGAACCTTTCTCTAGAAGGTTTGTTCATGGGTTGACTGGTTTTGTAGATACTAAAAGGGCATCCAGTTGCCCATTGGTTAGTCCTTGCTTTATATAAATAGCCTGCTGACTTTTCCAGTCATACATAGCTGATCATATCCTTTACTCCACCTCTCCTGAACAATTACTCATTGGTAAAGTGCTACAGCTTACTCATCCCCATCATTCCTTTCCAAGGACCATTGGGAATGACCTCTAACCTTAATTCTTCAGAAACTGTGGTATTCCGTGATACAGCCATAGAGCATCACCTTAAGAATATTTTATGATCTTCTGCTTTTAAATTTGCTTTGGCCAGCCTTGAGCAAGTCACTAGATCTCTCTAAGTCTTAGTTTCCTTATCTATAAAGTGGGAAGAATAATTGCTTTTCTCACAGAAGGGTTGCAAGGATCAAGCAAGATAATGCTATGAAAGGATTTTTTAAAAATAAAGTTATGTCATGAAAGTAACAGGATTTTCATGAACAAAGGTAATATTTTTGTTATTTCTTCTACTAATATTAGTATCGTTTCTTCCCATGAGCTCAGTCTAGAGAAAGACCAGAGGCCAAAGGACAAGAAAACAACATCATGGATTTATAGCTGAAAAGAAACTTAAGGGTCATCTAGTCTAATTCCTGCTGGGATTATAGATTATAAATCAAAACATCAGTGAAGAAGCATCAATTATCCATCTGCTATATTCTAGGAACTGAAAATGCAAAGACATAAACATCTCTGCCTTCAAGATACTCACTTTCATTAGAGGACATAACATACGTGTATATAAATATGCCCAAAATAAATAAGAGGTATTTTAGGGGGGAAGGAACAAACAAATAGGGATCAAAAAGGCCTCATAGAGAATGTGGTACTCAAGGAAAACACAGGAGTTCTTGGAGGCAAAAGTGAGGACGAAACACATTCTTGGCTTGAGTCTAGTCAGTGTAAAAACACAGAGAAAGAGGGATGGAGTATGATGTATAAGAAGCTTAATTTCGATGGATCACAGAGTGTGTGGAGAGGTTTAGAAACAGAATAAAGCTGGAAAGGTTGGAGCCAAGTTATAAAGGGCTTTAAATGTCAAACAGAAGTGTTGATGCTTGATTCTAGAGGTAATGGGAAACTACTGGAGTTTATTGAGTAGGGAAGTGGAAATCACTTTGGCCATTGTACATAGCATAGATTAGAGAGAAGACAAACTTGAAGAAGGAAGGCTAATCACAAAGCTGTTGCAGTAGTCTAAGTGATGGTCTGCACTAGAGTGGTGGCCATGGAGTATACAGAAGAGGATGGAAGCAAGAGTATGCTGGGGGTAGAATTGACAAGACTTGATTAGATGACTCCAGGGTTCAGAATCTATGTGATAAGCAATCAGAAAGAAAGAATTCAAGTATGGAGGAGCCACAGTCAGAATCACACACAATCTAGCAGCCACCACTCTAAGGGAACAACGATATTCTGCAATGATATTGCAGAAAGGAAAGACTTACAGATGAAAATAATTTATCTAGCAAAACTGATCATAATCTTACTGGGAGAAATTGATGTCCCTTCTGAACCCCCCCCCCCCAACTCCAGAAAGTTCAGTTATTGTCTGAGATAAGCCCAAGGGAACAAAAATAATGGAAATAAACTCTTTTGTCTAGCTAAGCAAAGAACCACACCTAGATAAGCCCAAGGGAACAAAAATAATGGAAATAAACTCTTTTGTCTAGCTAAGCAAAGAACCACACCTAGATACTGGATTTTCCCCTTCAGCTCGGGCCTTTTGCATACCACTCTCAAGTCATGTCAATCAATGGAACTGAATGAAGCTAACGAATTAGCTTAAATCAATGTATAATGATCTGCCTCTAAAGAGGATAAAACCCTTGGCCACACCAGAGTGGACCTCTGCACTCTTGCCCCTCTCTCTGGCCTTGCTCTCTCTTGGTGCATGTTCTTCCTCTTAGGACAATGTAAATCTGAAGGCCTGAGACCATGAGAAGTTAGAGAGACGAGTGGTCAATACTTTACTAACATAATAGTAATTAATAAGTGCTTACTACTGTATGGGATAGGTGGACTTGAGTCAGTTCAGATTCTGAGGATGGTGTCTAGAAAGTACCCAGCTCCCAGTCCCTGTTATGGTTAGATTATTCTGTTCATGTTTTATTCTATTGCTAATAACAGAAATCATGTATTTTGCCTTACTGAACCTGATGTACCCTGATACCACCTCTCCCCACCCCCCATTCCAAACCCCCAGTCCTTGTTATGGGTTAGTTATGCCGTTCCTATAATACACACCTCCCACACCTTGTTTTATGACCAGGCAGGAGAAGATGTCTCTTGCTAGTGTGGACCCCACCCAGATACTACCTCCCCCTTTTTGCATTCCTAAGTCCTAACTCCCCCCAGGTACCAGATCCTGGTACCATCACTCCCTTCTTCCCCCTTGCCCCTCCTTACCCGGGTGGAGTGGTTTGGAGTGGTTTCATCCCTCCTGTGGCCGTCCCGTGGTTTGACCTTTTCCCCCTCCCCTTCCCCCTCGATCTTGGAACATGTACCTATACCATGATCACAAGCTGAACACGCATCTTGGGTGAGATTAGATTGTGATCTTACCCTGTGTACGACAGGACCCCCCCCCCCTCAAAACTTCCATAAAAACCCAACTCATGAGCCCATCAGCGCACTCCTCATCTCTTACATGGGGTCACCCATTCTCATGAGAATATAATAAATCTGCCTCTGCTTGACTTGGTGGTCTCCTTGAGTTATTTGGGTAAACTGAGGCAATTTTGTTCCAAACACTACTAAAACTGCTATAATAGAAATTAATATATAAATAGAAATGTATTTATTATCTATACTACAGAGGGTCAAAGGAAGTTTATAGTTATATATTTATTATAGTTAATAAATTTAAAGAACGCAGTTTGCAACCACTATGGGTATTCCAAACACTACCCACCCCCTAACAGAGAGGTGAGAGACTCAGAGAGCAGGATTATATATGCCTTGCCAAATCCCAGTCCTAGACTGCTCCCACCATCTGCCTCCTTCTATCCTACTCGTGTGCTGCTGACTGTAGCTAGAGAAAATCACAAACCTTATACTGACTGGGTCCATATAGTTTTTTTGTTTTGTTTTGTTTTGTTTTCAAGTGAGGCAATTGGGGTTAAGTGACTTGCCCAGGGTCACGCAGCTAGTAAGTGTTAAATGTCTGAGGTCGGATTTGAACTCAGGTACTCCTGACTCCAGGGCTGGTGCTTTATCTACTGTGCCATCTAGCTGCCCCTGTTTTGTTTTTTTAATCTAATTTTACTAGGGTTCAAACTAAAGAAATTCAATCCTTTTACTTCTCTGTCAGACTCCCCATTGTCATTGTTCCAAACCTTTTCTCCCCTCACACTCTCTTGGCTGAGGACCCAGCCTCTTATTTCACTGAGAAAACGGGCCATTCCTCTATCTCCTTATCATTCCTCATTTTCTTCTCCTTTACTCCATTCTCTTATGAGGGGTTGGCCTTTCAGCTCACCAAGGCCAACTCTTTGACATGTGTCTTTGCTCATATCCCTCCAGTCTTCTTGGGCAATCACCTGCTCTCTCTAATTTTCAACCTCTTCTTATCTTTGGATTCTTCCCCTGTTGACATGTCCCATCCTTTTTTTTTCCCCCAGGGCACTGAGGGTTAAGTGTGCCCAGGGTCACACAGCTAGTAAATGTCAAGTGTCTGAGGCCAGATTTGAACTCAGGTCTTTCAAGGCTGGTGCTTTATCTACTGCATCACCTAGTTGCCCCCTCTACCATCCTTTAAAAACAACAACAACAACAACAACAACAACTCTTACTTGATACTAACATCCCCTCAAGCTTTTCCTCCCTTTTACAGCCAAACTCTTAGAAAAATCTATCGGATCACTCTGGATCCACTTCGTATTCTCTCATTCATTTCTCAATCCTTTGCGGTCTGGCTTCTAACCTCATCACTCAAATGAAAGAGCTCCCTCCAAAACCACCACTGATCTCATCAGCACCAGATCTGATGGATGGTCTGTCCTCACTCCTCATCCTCCTGGCCTTCTCGCCTTCTCTGCTGTGTCCTCTGTTGACCACCCTATCTTCCTGTGCAGGCTCTCTCCTCTCTTAGTTTGCATGACATTGCTCACTCTTGCTTCTCTTCTTGCCTTTCTGCCTGCTTTTTTTTTTCATCACTTCATAGTCTTTTATTTTTTTCCAATCACATGTAAAGATAGTTTTCAACATTCATCTTTGTAAGAGTTTCAGTTCTAAATTCTCCCTCCCTCTCTTTCTTCCCCCCTCCCCAAGACAGCAAGCAGTCTGACATAGGTTATACAGTAGAATCACATTAAACACATTTCCACATTAGTCATTGCTATAAAAGAAGAATAAGAACAAAAGGGAAAAACCACAAGAAAGAAAAAAAATGTGAAAATAGTATGCCTCAATCTTCATTCCAACTCCATAGTTCTTTGCCTGGACATGGATAGCACTCTACATCATGAGTCCTTTGGAATTATCTTGGATCGTTGTATCATTGAGAAGAGCCAAGTCTATCATTGATCATCACACTGTTACTGTGCACAATGTTCTCCTTGTTCTACTTACTTTCGACTACTTCTTCTAAGTCTTCTCTGAATAAGCGACTTGTTCAAAGTTACATAGGTAATAGACCTAGGAATCAAACCCAAGTCCACTGACTCCAGATCCCAGCACCATGTTCTTGACGTCATTGTTACTGTAATAAAATTGTCCCTTTCTCAATAATAAACCTGGCCACTCTTTTCTCCTGGCAGGACCTCTATTAATGAAATGCATTTGAGTCACTCTCAGGGGATACTCCTGTGTCAGAGTAACCCAGCCCTCATTGTTGGAAATGATTATCTGTGTTCTTATTATATGCATAAAGAATTTGGGGAGACCCCGCCCTAAGGGAGTGGGATAGGAAATGTCTGAAAGGTGAGTCATTAAAACAACCTGGAGATGTAGGCAGAATTCAAATATTGAGTCAGGGAAGATGTCATCACTCATTAGGCTCAGAACAGCTCAATCATCCATGCTCTCTGAATGAGCTGATTGCTAGAGGAGTCTCTATGAGTAAGATCATTGACACAAAAAGACAGGGCAGTATGTTCTGAATTTTGCAGAGGCAGAGAGTTGTTCTAATAGACTGAAGTATGTGAATGTGGATTTGAGTTAGAGCTGGAAAAGACCTTAGAGATAATTTAGTTCAACTTTCTCTTTTTACAGATGTAGAAGCTGAGGATCATAGAGGAAGCTAGTGGCCCAAGGTCACACATTTGACAGCAAAAGCCATAGAAGCTACATGACCTGTAGGGTAAATAAGCTTATGACAAAAGGTGAATGAATGAGCTTCATAATATAGCCTTAAGAACTCACCTGGAGAGAGAGAAAAAATGAGTTAACAGACGGATAGGACATCCGGGGGGGGGCAATGACATGGAGCCCTCCCAAGAGAGGCTAATTGGCCTGAACCTCAATGAAAGAATATGGTGGGGCAGAAATAGGGCCCATATACATGGAACCTGGACAGAAGGCATAGAAATTGGTATGAAGCATGAAGGAGGCTTGACAAGGAGGCAGTGACTGAAAGGAAAGCCAAAGACCCAATGGAAGGCATGTATACTCTAGGCCTCATCTTTATCACCTACAAAGTGACAGTGGTGAGGGAAAAGGAAGGCAATCAGACTAGATCATCCCTGAGGTTCAATCAGGAGGACCTTATCCAGAGATAAAGTGAGGAAGCAGGTTCTAAAAGGGACAGGAAATCCTGAGAATCTTTTGACCCAAATCTATCTTGATTTAGGAGCCGGAAACCAGGGCCTAGCATGCAACCCAAATGGAGGCAAAGAACAAAGTGAGTGAAAGGAAGCTTGGAAGGACTAGACCAAGCTCTGTTTATGTCTCATGGAAGATCAGAGTTAACTTTGAAGATGCATTTTAACTTCAATTAATCAATCCATATACATTGATTAAGCACCTACTAAGTCCCAGTGGCCATGCTAACTGATGGAGATACAAAAAGAAGCAAAAACAAAACAAAACAAAAAAACCAGCCCTTACCTTCAAGAAGTTTATAATCTAATGGATTAATTTAGTAACTTTCCTTTATTATTTGTTGTTGTTTCCCACCCCCAGTTACTGTGGTATAGGGAACTCCTAGAGTGGAAATTCCCCTCCCCAAAGTCAATCAGGAACCCTTCCCTAATATAGTCTTAGAGAGTTGCCTGGAACAGGAGAGGTTAAGTTACTAACCCCCAAGGGTAAGAGCCACTGAATTAAAGGAAAAGGAAAGAGCAGCAAAAATATAAATGAGAAACTTCTGTGGTCCCTCTATTGATCGTTTAACTCCCACTGAACGGAGAATTAGGAGCCCTGAGTACCAGACCTGCCTCTACCACTCATTACTTTGTTATGTGGCCCTAGGCTAGTCACTTCTCTCTAGTCTCAGTTTTCTCCTCTGGGAAATCAGAGGTGTGATGCCAGGATGGAAGAACTCTGGGGATTGTTTATTAAATCTGCCACCAGGTGGTGCCATCAGTCCACACAAGAATCCTTTGGTCTCCACCACTCAAAATGGGTCAACTCTGTCCCCAGCTCACCCAGCCGGTATCTTCTCACCGGGTCTGCTTTGGAGAAGACAAGACTGCTCAGTGACTTTTACTCAACCGGCAGGTTTTTTCTTTTTTTGGCGATCCTCCATGGTGTCATTCTCACACTCTCTCCCGAAGAGGGTTGGAAGGCATGGTGCCCCAGGCAAGCAGTCAATGCCAAAACCTTCCACCGTTCAGCCCCAAGAACTAACCAGGTCTTTTAATTATCCTGATTCATTGGCAGAGGATACAACAGATCGTGGTGAGAACATACATGAGTAGATGATGAACAAAGCTTGGAGCATGGAGCAAGGCTCAGGATTGTACTCACCAGCGCAAAAGAGGGTGTTAAGTTTTCTTTTCTCTAGGATACAAGGTGGCAAATAGGAAGAGGAGATCAGGATGACTGAGATTTGACCCAATGGTGACAAAAAGAGGTGTGTTAGACTGGTGGGTGATGTGAGATTCTAGAACTTCTACCTTCTTTTCCGTCCCTCCCCCCCCAACTATTCCTCAACTAGAATTTAGAGATGGAAGACCCTTAGCATCTAGTCTAATATTTTCATTTAAAAGAGACAGAGACAGAATCAGAGAAGGAGACAGAGACACAGAGAGACAGAAATGGAGAGGTAGAGGGAAGGAGGGGAGAGAGAGAAGGGGAGAAATCTTTTGTATTCAGACCACCTTCATAGCCAAAATATATTTGAAGCAGGACTTGATCCCACTTCTTGGATTCCAGGTCAACTCTCTTATCCACTGTGCCACACTGTTTCTTGCCTTGTAAATAGTAGGTGCTTAATAAATGCTTACTAAATTGGATTAGAAATGCCAAGTAGATGTGGAACTGGCATGCTGGTAAGAAGCCAGTGGGGTCAGACAGAAAGAAGGCTTCATGTGTGTGTTGGGGGCTAGGGGTGAGTTTTTGGAGGTTGGGATGATCAGGAAACAGAAGCATCACTGGAAATGAACTACGCCCGCTAGAGAAGCTCTGACTCTGAACAATGCTGAATCTCCTAAGCATCAGAGTCGATGATGTCATGACCCCAGGAAATATCTTGGTTAGAAATAAGACCTTGTTGGAACAAAGGCAGGAAGAAGGTGCAGAGCCCTGGCATTGTACGGAAAGAGAACAGGCAAAAGGAAACAACTGTGGTTTTAATGCAAATATTCCCCATACCAGCAGGGAGATCTAGAAACAATGGGAAGACAGATGTCAAAATGTGTGTGCAGAAGACTTGTCTCAGGGACATTGGAGAAAAAAATCCAGATGTGGACATATGCCTCAAGCCTTTAGGTGCACAAAAGATCTTGTATTTTTTCAAAGTTATTCCCCAATAGTTTAATCAATTCAATTCAGTAAACATTTATTCAGTAACAAAGAGGTCCAAAGTTGAAAGTGGAACAGTCCTTACCTTCAAGGAATTTACTCTCCAGTGATACCTGTGGTAGCAAATAAGTAAGTACAGGGTGATTTGAGGAAGAAATATTGAGGAAGGAAATCCTCCTCATGGGGGAGGTCTCATGGAGCCTTGTAAAGTTGGCAGAGAGAGAAGTATTAACCCATTTTAGAGATGAAGAAACTGAGATCCAGGAAAGTAACTTGTCCGAGGCGATATAATGAATTAAATGCAGAGAAGCTCAAATTCCATATCAAATGCTTACTGGCTGTGTGATCCTAGGTGAGTCTCTGACAAGCCTTCATTTCTCTGGGTCTTGTTTCCGTCCTCATCTGTAAAATGAGGGGGTTGGATTATATGCCTTCTTTTTTGTGTGTGTGAGGCAGTTGGGGTTAAGTGACTTGCCCAGGGTCACACAGCTAGTAAGTGTCAAGTGTCTGGGGCCGGATTTGAACTCAGGTCCTCCTGAATCCAGGGCTGGTGCTCTATCCACTGCGCCACCTAGCTGCCCAAATATAGCAGCTCTTTTTTTGTTTTGTTTGTTAGTGAGGCAATTGGGGTTAAGTGACTTGCCCAGGGTCACACAGCTAGTAAGTGTTAACTGTCTAAGGCTGGATTTGAACTCAGGTCCTCCTGACTCCAGAGCCAGTGCTCTATCCACTGAGCCACCTAGCTGCCCCTGATTATATACCTTCTAACATCCCTCCTCACTGAATCTCTGACCCTTTGATTTTTTGTTGCACACCAGAGCAGAAACCAAGAGAAACTGAGGAAGAGAAGGTGGCTATTTAGGTGGCATGATTTAAGGAAAGAGAGAAAGAATCATCTAGTACAAAAACACCACCTCCACAACTAGAAACAGTGTCTGGGATTCTACCAGTAAAGATTCATTTCTTTGGGTTAAGCATTTCCTTTCTAGGCTCAGCTTTCAAAATATTGATCATCAGGAAGAAGAAATCCTGAAAGTCCTGGGTGAGAAGTCGATCCTGTGGGACTGGAGGTATGGCAACAGCATGAAAGCCAAGATCCTGGAGAGGGAGGAGGGAGGGGAAGCCCAACAGTGGTAGAGGAAAGGGACCAACCAGAAGAAGATATCGAAAACAAGACTAGTTTACTTCCAGTCTTACTGAGGTTTAGTCCTACTCAAGAAAAGTTTAAACTCCTGCCAGTGTCATTCACCTCTAACACATTCTTTGCCCACCATACCCTCCCATTTCTCTGCCTCTGTTTACACTGCCTGAAATGCTCTCCCACTTCACCTACTGAATTTCTAGCCATACTTGAAATCTCAACTCAAATGGCACCCCCTCCAGGAAGCCTCCCCAGACTTCCCCTGTTTGTAACCTTCCCCCTGGAATCTAAGGCAGCACTTTTTTGGGTACCTATCTAATACTTTTATTTTTAAATTTTTTTCTTGTGCATTATGGTGATCTAAGTTGGTATGTTTTAACTTCTTAATAGACTGTATCCTTCATGAGGAACATTGTCTTATCTAAACTTAGAATCTCCACCATGACCTCTAGAGTAGGTACTTAATAAATGGTGGTGGTGGTTAAAGCCTGTGCATAATATTTTGTGTTTTCTCCAAAGTGTGCTTCTCTTTGTCTTCCTGACCCCTCCTCACACTATCCCCAATGCCAAAAGTTCACTCTTGTCCCCCTCCATCTATTGTGGTCTCCTCTTTCCTTCCCTCCTTCATTCTTTCCCTCCCTCCCTCCACCCCTTCCTTCCTTCCCTCCCTCCCTTCCTTTATTCTTTCCTTCTTTCCTTCCAGTCCCTCCTTCCTTTCTTCCTTCCTTCCTTCTTTCATTCCTTCCTTCCTCCATTCCTTACCTCTCTCCCTCTCTTCTTTCTTTCCCTTCTCCCTTCCTTCCCTCCTCTCCCTTCCTTCCTTTCTTCTTCCTCCTTCCCTCCCTCTTTCCCTTCCTTCCTTTTCTCTTCCCTTCCCTCCTTTCTTCCTAGTCTAATAAGAATTTACCCCTTACTCCAACCCCAAGATGAACTCACCCACTTCAAATTTTCCTAGGACCCTTTGACAGGATTTCTCCTTTACTCTTATCACACTCGACTTTGTATAATGCTTTTCTGTGCATACCATATAGCTCCTCTATTAGATGATCAACTCCTTGAAGCCAAGGAGTGTGTCACTTTTCATCTTTGTATCCTCTGTATCTCATGCAAAACCTGAAATATTGTAAGTATTTCATAAATATTTTTTGAATTATTATTGATATCAGTTCCACCAGGACTAAGAGTCATGCACTATTTCCCTTTCAGTGAGCTGGGAAAGGTTAGTATAGAGTCTTTGGGTTAGAAGAGGTTACCTAGTCTAAGCAAATTATTATGTAACAGATTTATGGAATGGCATAATATGAGCAGAAATCCTGATAACGATACACCTTTGTGCGTCATTTTATTTGTCAGAAACCTAGCTTAGAGGGGGACCTGGACAGAGGATTAAATGTTATTAAGTCATTTCAGTCATGTCCACCTCTTTGTGACTCCATTTGAAGTTTTCTTGGCAAAGATACTGGAGTGGTTTGGCATTTCCTTCTCCAGCTCATTTTATAGATGAGGAAACTGAGGCAAACAGAAGTTAAGTGACTTGCCCAGGGTACCACAGTCTAGTAAATGTTTGAGACTGGATTTTAACTCAGGTCTTTCTGACTCTAGGACCAGCACTCCATTCATGGCACCCCGTAGCCACCCAGTATTTGAAAAACAAGTATATCATCATTAGGTTAACGACTCCTAGATTAGATGGTCTCTAAGTTCCTGTTCAGATTTTAAACTCTATTGTTTTAACCCGAGGTGACCTGTCAATAGGCCCCTTCAGAGAGGTATACACAGATTCAAGGTACTCTCTAGGCCAGCCCCCACACATTAGTTTCCTTCTGCCAGCCTAAACCTTAAGATTCAAAGAAGGTATTGAATTATACAGTCTAGTAAGGTTAATAACAAAGGAGTATTCCCTCATATCTACAGAGGTGCCCTCTCCCACAGATCCCTATGCAAATTGGGAGGGGGATAAAACCACATAATCTGGACAAGTCATGCTTTTAGAGATAGACTACCCCTTGGCCACAAAAGCTGCTGTTTCTCTACAGAGCCACTAATATCATTTGCTGTGCTGCTTTCTCTTCTGGCTTACCATCCCACCGAATCGATATTGCTACCTGCTGCTTCCCTGATGAGTTGCTGAGATGCTATTGACATCTTATGCTTCTCTACTGAATTGTAGCTTCTTAGGCACATTCTTGCTGAGAAAGAATGTTACTGCTCTTTTGTGAGTCAGCCCATAGACTGTTTCAGCTCTTTTGGGAGTGAGACCCACAACTATACACAGATTGTAGAGCAAAAAACCCCTCAAGTCATGTACATCTCTTTGACAGCTTTTGCTACCTGTCAATGGGGCCTCTCCCAGACCTGTTTGATCTTTGGATCCAGACAAGTAAATTCTTTTCAAATCCTATCATATACTTGGCAAGTTGTACTTGGGCCATCCAAGTTGCCCTGAAGCTTCATTCATCCATACTAGAGGCAGTTAGATGGAGAGCAGAAGTAGCTATGTATTCTTTCAGCTACACTTAAATCACTGCCTCCTAATAGATGGTGGTGGTGGTGGTGGTAGTGGTGGTGGTTGGTCTTAAAACTTATGAGTACCTTTGGTGGAGTTGCGAAAAAATCCAACCATTCTGGAGAGTGATTTGAAACTATACCCAAAGGGCTATAGAACTATGCATACCCTTTGATCCAGCAATACCACTGCTAAGTTTATATCAAAAGACATCCCCCCAAAGAGAAAAAAGACCTATTTGTACAAAAATATTTATAGCAGCTCTTTTTGTGGTGACTAACAATTGGAAGTCAAAAGAATGCCCATCAATTGGAGAATGGCTAAACAAGTTTTGTTATACAATGGTGATGGAATATTTGTTGTGCTATAAGAAATGACAAGCAGGATGATTTCAGAAAGCCCTGGAAAGACTCGTATGAACTGATGTATAGTGAAGTGAGCAGAACCAAGAGAACAGTGTGCACAGAGACACCAATGTTGTTTGGTGAAGAACTGTGAAAGACCTAACTCTTCTCGGCAATACGGTGATCCTAGACAATCCCAAAGGACTAATGATGAAGCATACCGTCCATCTCCCAAGAAAGAACTGAAATTGATGGAACACAGACAAACATGCTATTTTCACTTTCTTTTTTTTCTTTTATTCAAATTTTCTTGTACAAAATTATTAATATGTCCATGTTTTACATAATCATACATGTATAACCCATATCTGATTGCTTACTATCCACCTCCAAGGAAAGAACTGAAATTGATGGAACACAGACTGAAGCATGCTATTTTCACTTTCTTTCATTTTTTCTTTTATTCAAGTGTTCTTGTACAAAATGACTAATATGGCAATGTTTTACATAATTGTGTATGTATCTGATTGCTAACCACCTCGGGGAGGAAGGGAGGAAAGGAAGGGAAGAAGGGATAAAAATTGGGACTCAAAACTATAAATAAAAATGTTTATCATAAAAAAACAACTTGTGAGTGCTCATGAGTTTTTAATGTTTTCCTGAAATGAGTGATTTCTCTGTTCCAGACAAACAAGACACTCCTCTGCTTTCATTAGAATTCACAGGATTAGGGGGCAGCTAGGTGGCGCAGTGGATAAAGCACCGGCCCTGGATTCAGGAGGACCTGAGTTCAAATCCGGCCTCAGACACTTGATACTTACTAGCTGTGTGACCCTGGGCAAGTCACTTAACCCCCATTGCCCCGCAAAAAAAAACAAAAACAAAAAAAAGAATTCACAGGATTTAGAGCTGGAAGGAACTTTAGAAATAATTTAATCTAATCCCCTTATTTTACAGAAGAGGAAACTGAGGCCCGTAGAAAGGAAAAGTCATATAGGAGTAAATAGATCAAGGGCTTCTGAATTCAAATCCAATGTTCTGTTTAACCTAGGTTAAACTGTGCTAGGTGGTCCAGTAGATAGAGCACTGGCCCTGAAGTCAGGAGGACTTGAGTTCAAATCTCACCTCAGAACTTACTAGCTGTGTGACCCTGGGCAAGTCACTTAACACCAATTGCCTTAAACATCCCAGGCCATCTCCAGTCATCCCAATGTATATCTTGCCACTGGACCCAGAGGGCTCTCAAGGAGAGAGTGAGTCTTGATGACCTTATACAGCCCTCCCTCACTTAAATCCAATTCACTACAAGTCATGATATCACCTTCCAATGTCATGGTCCTTGTCAAGAATGAAAGACAAACAATAGTGCCTGTTTGTCCTATTAGACCAGGGCTTCTTAAACTTTTCCCACTTGTAACCCCTTTTCACTACAGAAAATTTTTACAGGACTCTGGGTTTATAGGCTTATTTTTTTTAATTAATTAATTAATTAATTTTGGTGAGGCAAGTGGGGTTAAGTGACTTGCCCAGGGTCACGCAGCTAGTAAGTGTCAAGTGTCTGAGGCCAGATTTGAACTCAGGTCCTCCTGACTCCAGGGCCGGTGCTCTATCCACTATGCCACCTAGCTGCCCTGGTTTATAGGCTTATGAAACAGGTATATATAACCTTTTACCTTTGTCAAATTTTTGTGACCACCACATTCAGTTGCATGACCCCATATGGCGTTGGGACACACAGTTTAACAAGCTTTGTACTAGACTGCCTCCCTGGAGCTGAGCTTCTTCAATCAGTCCAGGCCCTGTTCTTTCTGACCCTCCACTCTCCTTTAATAAAAGTCCCGAACTCCTTTCCAATTGCTTTTGTCCCAGATCCTTTCTTCTATCTCAATCCCCTCCCCAGCTTTACTGAGTTTTGTCTATAAGAGACACATTAACCTGCTGAGGAAATCCATACTCTCTCCCTGCCCTGGTATCCCTGGCAATGTTCTGACAGAATTTACATTCTTTAAAGTCTATGTGTATGTAGTTTTGGTTTTTTTTTTTTTTGGTTTGTTTTGTTTTGGTTTTTTGGTTTGTTTTGGGGTTTTTTCAGGGCAATGAGGGTTAAGTGACTTGCCCAGGGTCACATAGCTAGTAAGTGTCAAGTGTCTGAGGTCGGATTTGAACTCAAGTCCTCCTGAATCCAGGGCCATTGCTTTATTGTGTATGTAGTTTTTACCTCCATCTCTTTATTCTGGGGTCTTCCAGCATACCACAGAGACCTTTTAGATGAAGATAGGGCTAGGGAGGGAGAGATTAGCTGCACTGATGGCTCCCCTATGACTGCCTAATAAGCTACCTAATAATAATCATATAATAATAGCTAGGATTTATATAGTACTTAAGGTTTTGCAAAGTGCTGTACAAATATCTCATTTTATCCTCACAATAATCCTGGGAGATAGGTGGAATTATTATCCCCATTTTACAGATGAGGAAACTGAGGCATCAAGCGGTTATGTGGCTTGCCCAGGGCCACACAGCTAGAAAATGTCAGAGGCCAAATTTGAACTCAGGTCTGCATAACTCCAAGTCCTGCACTCTATCCACTGTACCCTCTAGCTGCCAAAATGTGATAGTTATAAACCACCTAGCCAACAGTGGTAAGGCTGCTTAAAAATGAAAATGAATAAGTCTTTGGGCTGCATGAATAAGATATTATCCAGAATGGAGGAAGTCATGGTCACACTTTATCCTGCCTGACTAGATCCCATTCAGAGTATCCCATCTAGGTCTGGGCACCATATCTCTTGAAAGAATATTTACATAGAGGGCAGCTAGGTGGTGCAGTGGATAAAGCACTGGCCCTGGATTCAGGAGGACCTGAGTTCAAATCCGACCTCAGACACTTGACACTTACTAGCTGTGTGACCCTGGGCAAGTCATTTAACCCTCATTGCCCCACAAAAAAAAACAAGGAATACTTCCACAATGAAATAGATCTAGAGGAAAGCAACCAGAATAGTGAGGGGTAAGGAATCTCCCAGGCCAGTAATCAATCAACAATCAAGTTGCTTCCTATTAAGTGCTTCCTATGTGAAAAGTACCATGTTTGTTGCTGAGAACATAAACATAAATAGAAAATAGTCCCTACTCTCAAGTTTCAAGAGTAATAATTGAAAGACTTAGCAATGTTTAACCTAGACCAAAAAAAAAAAAATCAGGGGAAGGAGGTCACATACAAGGAGGAGCAGACTTATGACCCTTAGCTGGTGATGCTGTGGACAGAGCTCTGGGCCTAGAGTCCAGAGGACCTGAGATTTAGCCTCAGATTCTTACTAGCTGTGTGGCCCTGGGCAAATCAATTTCTTCTTGTCTCAGTTTCCTCAACCCTAAAATGGGGATGATAATGGCACCTACTTCCCATGGTTGTTGTGAGGATCATATGAGATCATATTTGTAAAGGGCTTAGCACAGTGCTTGGCTCTTAGTAGGCTCTTTATAAATGTTAACCCCGGGGACAGCCAGATGGCTCAGTGGATAAAGCACCAGCCCTGGATTCAGGAAGGACCTGAGTTCAAACTCTGCCTAAGACACTTGACACTTACTGGTTGTGTGACCCTGGGCAAGTCACTTGATTCTCATTGCCCTGCAAAAAAACCAAAACCAAAAACAAGACATAGATAAATGTTAATCCCCCTTTTCCTTCTCTTTCCCTGTAGACCAACTAGGCTTGACGGAAGTTAATTATGGAGAGGCAAAGTTAGGCTCAACCCAAGGAGCTTTGTGAAAATCAGAGTTGTCTGCTACCATAACAGGTGCCTTGGGAGGTAATGAGCTAGAATCAGTTTGTGCACGCCTTCCCACATTTTCCTGAATTCTTCCTCTTTGTCATTTTTTTATGTTTTTGTACCAATATTTGTTTAACCACTGTCCAAAATTAATACTTCTCATTTTTTCCTAGCAGAAGAAACACACTGTGAATATTTTGGTACATGTGGGACCTTCCTTTCTTTCACTGACCCTGTTGTAGTCAGAATATGCTCAATAGCGGAATCATTGGGTCAAAAGGAAATGAATGGCTGGGTGAACTTTCTTGGATTTTACTTTGTTTTCTGGAATTTGTAGCTCTTTCCACAATGGTTGGTGTGCCTTTCCTCCCACAGCCAGTCCTACATAAACTGTTTCCACATTTTATTGTCTCTACCGACTGGATGAGTGTGAGATGAAATCTGAGTTGTTTGGGATTGTATCTTCTCACTTCCTTGAGAGCAGAAGGCCAGGTTTGGAATTGGGGGTGGAGGGGTAGAGGAGGGCTTCACTGTGGGGAAGAGCTTTGCATGGGCGATTTTGTTGTTTGTTTGCTTAAAAGCAGGCTTCCCTCCACCTACCAGCAAGCCATGCTATCTGGCCAGTTTCTTCTTATTCCTATTTGTGCTCATGGCCCTCGGAAGGCTGGAACACAGAGCACCACACCATGAGGGGGTCATTGTTCTGTTATACATTACACTCCTACACTCCCTCCCGGTCCAGGGCCTTGGAATGGGCAGCCTCTTGTTTGCTCTAATATTCGCATACAAGAAAAAGCTTATGTAACAGGACTGCAGAATAACTGAAAGGAGGCAGGACTGGCTTCTGCCCAGGCTTGTGTGCAAACACATCTATTCTCAGAAGCAAGGGCTCCAGATGGGAACTTGGGCAGGAATCAAATCCTGAGAGAAATCATAGTGAGCCCTCTATTAACTTGGATTCAACAAACCACAGCCCTCAGCCAATAACCTTCCCTGATTCACTCCAGATCAGAGAAAGATTTTAGAGGTTGAGATCACGGTTCGTGGAAGTCAAAGGAATACGCACCCAAGTGGAGTAAAAATCTAGGGGATGGGAGTTGAGGAGGTCCGTGAACTGAGGGGTGGAAGATGGGAGTGTAAGGTCTTCAAGGGGGTTTGAAAGTGTGCATTGAAATCCCAGAGAATGATGTCAACCCGTTCCTTGAGAAAGGCAAGCAAATGACCTGGATCCCTTTCAACCTAGATCTGTTTAGAGACCTCTTCTGGTTCTAAATCTATGACTCCACAATCCTCTGACAGATGGACTGAGCCTAGAAGAAGGAGAAGCTGTTGGATGAGGGTGGGGAGGGGAGAATCAAGAGGTGGAAGTGAGGAGCAAGGAATTGGAATACTCCTCCTGGCCCCATGTTTGTGTATGTATGGACACTGGAGAATACTGGAGAGAGTGGCCAGGGTTTCAGTGACTTCTGAGGGAGCCATGTGATGAAGAGGGTCGGGTGAAAAAGAGATGAAGAGGATTTTGTCGATAGTAGAAATGGAAATTAACAGCAAAAGTTGGAAAGAGTCTAAGACAGAGATTATGGCGATGATAATGACCAACGTTTATATAGTGCTTTAAGGTTTGCAAAGCGCTTTGCATATGTTAGGTCATCTTATTCTTTTGACAACCTTGTGAATCGAATTATATAATTCTTCCCATTTTACAAATGGGGAAACTGAGGTCTAGAAGGATTAAGTGAGAGAGCACAACGGAATGAAAGGGGAGAGGTAAACATGGGCTCTGGATGGACAGAATGGATAAGGCTGAGGTGGATGGTGATAGGGAGAGGTTGTACATTTTATTTCCCTGTATTCTCAATTTTCAACTCTGCTTGGATTATTTAGTTAAGAGGCTTCTTAATCCTGTGTTTATCAATTTGGGAGTGGAACAGTGTGGTGGAACTTTATAAACAGCCCACATTAAATTAACAAAGTCAGATAGCCAAATAGTCAAAAAGTCCCAGATTAAGTACCCCAATCAAATTAGCCCCCAAAATTAGCCCTAGTTAACAAAATATTCTACATTTTAATGGCGACTGCAGCAGGACTTACGGCCCAATTATAATTTTTCTAAATTTATCATTTTTCATATAATCATAATTGTTAATAAATCCAATTATATATAATTTTCCAGGTTAGTTATAGTTATTAACAATTAATTTTTTTACACATTGCATTGGGGAAGAACCAACTCATCAGGGCCCTTACCCTTCAAAGTCCTTTCTATGATAATGGAATGATGACAGTCTCATGGTGTGTTGCTCTATGTTCCAACCTTCTGAGGGGCATGAGCACAAATAGGAATAAGAAGAAAGTGACCAGATAGCATGGCTTGCTTGTAGGTGGAGGGAAGCTCGCTTTTAAGCAAGCAAACAACAAAACCCCACATGCAAAGCTTTTCCCTCCACGCCTCCACCCCTAATTCCAAACCTGTGCCACTGCTCTCAAGGAAGTGAGAAGATGCAGTCCCAAACAACTCTCAGATTTCATCTCATAATTATCCAGTTGGTAGAGATGATAAAATGTGGAAATAGTTCATGTGGGACTGGCTTTGGGAGGACAGGCACACCAACACATTGTGGAAAGAGCTGCAAATTCCAGAAAACAAAGTAAAATTATCCAAGAAAGGTCACCCAGTCATTCATTTCCTCTGACCCAATGATTCCACTATTGAGCATATTCTGACTACAATAGGATCAGTGACAGAAAGGAAGGTCACATATGTACTAAAATATTCTCAGCTGTGTTTCTTCTGCTAGGAAAAAGTGAGAAGCATTAATTTGGGCCGTGGTTAAACAAATATTGGTACAAAACCACAATGGAATAATAGTATGCTAATATCAGTATTATTTATAGCAGGCTGCTCCAAAAACAAGTGAACCAGGATTAGGGGGTGGGAGAGAGGAAAAGGCAAAGTTATGTCTGAGCTTCTGGGTTTGTAAATAGCGAGTGTCCAAGTCTTCCTGGCTAGACTGAACTCATACTGGGTGCCAGCATTTATTGACCCCATCATCTCCCTCAAAGAGCACAAATCAATCTCTTCTGACAGCTCCCTCCCCCCACAATTAGTTTCAAGAATCTTTAATAAAAGGATGAATGTGATATTCATGTGCCTCTTGCCAATTATATTCCCTGAGCTGTCCTTGTTTTTTTCGTAGGATTCAGAGCCAAAGGGCCTTTAGGCTTCGTTTAGTCTAATGCACCCATTTTATAATTGAGAAAACAGTGACCAGAGAGAATTGAATTTGTCCAAGGTCACATAGTTTAAAGATCCAGGATCCTTCTCATTGCTTAACCTGTATGCTAAAGATTATAAACCTCGAACTACAAAGACTGAGCACAGAAGAAATAGACTGGGGACATGGCAGCTACCTCCCATACCAGCTGCCAAGAGGCAAAGGTAGGCCCTGGTCTAATGACACCTAGACAAGGAAAGGCTGGAGCCAGACAAACTTTTTCTCCCAACTACAAATCTTGCCTTGTATTTTGTAGAAAAAATTTAGGTCATTCACCATTAACTCCTATTCTTTTTTTTTTTTTTTTGGTGTGAGGCAATTGGGGTTAAGTGACTTGCCCAGGGTTATAGCTAGTAAGTGTTAAGTGGCTGAGGCTGGATTTGAACTCAGGTCCTCCTGAATCCAGGGCCGGTGCTCTATCCACTGTGCCACCTAGCTGCCCCTCACCATTAACTCCCTCTTCTCCCCTCTTCCTTGTCTTCTATTAGTCTGGTACCTTACGCTACTACCTCCTCCTTCACCCCTATTTCACATGATGAAGTTGCCTTACTCCTTATGAAGGCTAACCCCACTACTTCCTGAAGTAATCCCAATCCATCCCATCTCCTCCAAGAGATTGCCCCCCTGTCATCCGCACTCTTTCACTTCTTTTCAATCTCTTCCTCTCTAGTAACTCATTTCCTACGGCCTACAAACATGCCCATGTCTCCCCTATCCTGAAAAAACCCTCATTTGATCCTTCCCTTCTATCCCCCTATTTCTCTTCTGCCTTTTGTGGCTAAATTCCTTGAAAAGGCCATTTACAACAGGTGCTTCCACTTTCCTCTCACTCTTCTTCTTCTTCTTCTTTTTTGCTAGGCAGTGAGGGTCAAGTGACTTGCCCAGGGTCACACAGCTAGTAAGTGTCAAGTGTCCGAGGTCGGATTTGAACTCAGGTCCTCCTGAATCCAAGGCCAGTGCTTTATCCACTGCACCACCTACCTGCCTCCTTCTCTCACTCTCTTCTTAACCCTTTATTATCCAACTTTCAATCATCATTCCACCAAAACTACTCTTTTCAAAGATAGCGATGATCTGTATGGCTTTTTCTCAGTCCTCACATTCTCCTCGACCTCTCTGCAGCCTTTGCCACTGGTGATCACTCTCTCCTCCTTGATACTCTCTTCTCTTGGCTTTCAGGATACCCTTTCTCCTGGCTCTCCTGCTACCCACCTGACCTCCCCTTCTCTGTCTCCTTTGCTGGATCCTCCTCCAGATCACACCTTCTAACAGTAAGTGTCCCTGAGGGCTGTCCTGGGCCCTCCACTCTTCTCCCTTCATACTACTTCACTTGGTGATCTCATTAGCTCCCATGGATTTATGACCATCTCTATAGTGATGATTCTCATGTCTCTCTTTCCTGCCCCAACTCTCTGCTGACCTCCAATCTCATAGGAACTTCAACTACTTTAGGGTGTTTCAAACTGGATATCCAGCAAACTTCTTAAATTCAATTAAAAATGCAAAGCAGAACTCATTACCTTTTCCCCTAAACCTTCCACCCCTCCCAACTCCCCTATTGCTGTGGAGTCAGCACCATCCTCCCAGTCTCTCAGGCTCACAGCAAAGAAGTTATCCTGGACTCCTCACAATCTCTTATACCCCATATCCAAGTTACTGCCAAGGCCTGTTGATTTCACCTCTGCAACATCTCTTGAATATATCACCTTCTCTCCTCTGACACCATCCCTATTCTGGTGCCGGCTCTCATCCCTTCATACTTGGATTATTGCAATAGCTTGCAGGTGGGTGTGCCTGTTCCAGGTCTCTCCTCAGTCCAATCCATTTTCCATTCAGCCACCAAAGTGATTTTCCTAAAATGTAGGTTTAATCATGTCACCCCTCCTACTGAATAAACTCCAGGTGCAAAAACAAAAGGAGCAGGTAAATGGCATAGTGGATAAAATACCAGACCTGGAGTCAGGAAGACCTAAGTTCAAATCTAGCCTCAGACACTTATTAGCTGTGTGACTACTTACTTAACCCTGTTTGCCTCAGTTTCCTCATCTGTAAAATGAGCTGGAGAAGGAAATGGCAAACCACTCCAGTATTTTTGACAAGAAAACTACAAATGGGGTCACAAAGAGTGAGACATGACAGAAAAATGACTAAATAATAATAAAAAAGCAAATACAAATTGTTCTAGGCACTCAAAGCCCTTCATAACCTAGCCTCCAATATTAATTAGTGCTACATGCCTAGCAGTAGGATCTCTGGACCAAAGAACATGGACATTTTTGTCACTTTAATTAATTCCTAATTGCTTTGCAAAATAGTTTCACCAATTCATAGCTACATTAGTGTAGCTGGTTTTCTAAAAACTCTCCAGCCTTAACTATTACCATATTTCTGTCATCTTTGCCAACTTGCTGAGTATAAGGTGAAACTACAGGGTTGTTTCAATTTCTATTCCTCTTGATAAGGATAATTTGGAGTATTATGTAATTGTCAAGAGTCTTTAATAGTCTTCAGTTCTTTTGAGGATTATTTGTTCATATCCTTTGACCATTATCTATTAGGGAATGGTATTTGGTTTTAAACATTTCTGTTACTTGTCTCAATGTCTTGGATGTAAGACCCTTGCCAGAGATATTTGATACAAACTTTTTCTCCAGTCAATTGCTTCTCTTCTTATCCTAGTTGCATTCATTCTATTCCTACAAAAGCTTTTCAATTTCATGTAACCAAAATTATCTAGTTTATCTTTTGTAATTACTTCTATTCTTATTTGTTTAAGAATTCTAGTCCCTAACCATAGCTGGAACCATAGTAGACCTCATTTGGTTTTATTTCTTTATGGTATAATCTTTAACATTAAAGTGTCATATCCTCAAAATTTATTATGGTATATAGTGTAAGATGTTGGTCCAAACCTAATTTACTGCCAGAATGCTTTCCAGTTATCATATAGGAAGTTTTCTCCGTCTTTCCACTTCAAGGGCTGGCAAGTTAGTCTAGCTGAAGCAACTGGGGAGGGAGAAAAAGGAGGCAAGATGTGCCAGTTAGGTCAGACAACCTCCAACACCACCTCTCCAGAACTTAGTGGGGATTGCACAGGATTCTTCACCCAAGAACATGGAGAGTAATTCTACATTCCCCCAGGCCACTATCCCTGCTTCCAGACCATCCCCATAGACACCATCCAGGGAAGCAGCCCCTTTAGAGAAGTTTCCCACCATCTTGCCACCAACAATACCAACAACCTACCAATTGCCACTGATGAGGAAGTAAGTCTCAGTACCTTGAAAAGCAGTTCTACCTCTCACCAGGGTACCAGCCTTGCTTTCAGCCCATCCCTAAAAGCTGTTGTTCAGAGGAACAATTTGTTTGACCAGGCAACTGCCCCTGCAGGTGTTTTTAGCCATCTCTCCAATAGTCACAGTGACTGAAGACCCAGAAAAAAAGTTTCACCTCCAAAGTCCTTGGCACTATCAAATGGTTAAACATGAGATACAGATATAGTTTTATCATTAGAAATTAAATTAGATAAAATAAAATCTCCTTTGCATCTGTACCCTGAAGACCACTAAGCCTTTCCATTTGACTGATAGCTGAAACCTCCAATATGTGCTGCTTCCCATAATTAAAATATGAGTTCTTTAAGAGCAAGAACTGTCTATTTTCCAGCTTTTCAACTTGTGTCCCAGAGTTTACACATAATACTAAATAAATGAATTTTTTCATTATTCATTCATCATTTTTAAATTTTTTTTTCATTCATCATTTAAAAAAACCACTTCATTAGACTCTGCCATTCCTTTTTTTTCCTTTCCCAAACAAACTTCTGGAAAAAGTTCTTAATTTTCTCACCACCCACTAACTCCCCAACCACTTGTAAATTGGCTTCAACCTCAATACTCAACTGAAATTGTTGATTTCTTCCTGTCCAAATCCAATCACCTTTTCTCAGTTCTTCCACTTTACACCCCAATACATATTCTCTGATCCAGTGACAGTGGCCTCTTGGCTGTGACATGCACACTCCATCTCTTGGCCTTAGGTATTTTCTCTGGTGATCCCCCATGCCTGAAATGCTCTCCCACCTCTGCTCCAACTACCAACCTCCTTGGCTTCCTTTAAATCCCACCTTCTACAGAAAGCCTTCCCTAACCCCTCTTCATTCTAGTGCTTTTCCTCTTTTAGTTATTTCCTATTTATCTTTCGGGGGGGGGGCAATGAGGGTTAAGTGACTTGCCCAGGGTCACACAGCTGGCAAGTGTCAAGTGTCTGAGGCTGGATTTGAACTCAGATCCTCCTGAATCCAGGGCTGGTGCTTTATCCACTGCGCCACCTAGCTGCCCCCTTTTCCTATTTATCTTGTACATAACTTTCTTTGTATATATTTGCTGGCATGTTGTCTCTCCCATTACACTGTAAACTCCTTGAGGGCAGAGGCTGTCTTTTACTTCCTTTTGTATCCCCAATGCTTAGCATGGTAATAGATGTTTCTGGATTGACTTTATGCTCCTCTGATACATTTATCATCTTCTTGCTTGCATTCTAGTTATCTATGTATATTTCCTCCCTACTGAATCATTAACTCTTTGAGGGCAGAGAACATGTATTACTTCCCAGAATCTTAAAGTTGGTAAGCACTTTGAAGACCAAATCTAATCTAATCCAAAGGAGCAGAACTTTCCTTTCCAGCATGTTCAACCAATGTAGAAGTCCTCGGTGTGGTGGGACACACTGCCTCTAGAATGTATAGCTCTAATTGTGGGGAAATGCTTCCTGCTATCAAGCCTAAATTTGTTTCATTGCCCCCTTTACCAACTGCTCCGATTTGTGCCTTCTGGGGGCAGAGATTAATCACTAAATTTCTCTATCTCTCTGTATCATTTATCTCTGTGTTTATTCATGTCTCTATCATTTATCTGTGTCTCTGTATTGTTTATCTTTAAATCTCTGTATTTACCTCTATGTCTCTATCATTTATCTATGTATCTCTGTGTCTCATAACATTTAGCACAGTGGTCAATATACATTAGGCATCTAATAAATGATTTTCAGTGAATTAATTGGTATTCAAGTCTTCAAGTCCCTCTGGCATTTTCTAAAGGGAGAAAGATCATTCACATTCATAAGGGACTTTTACATTTTAAGAAGAAGGAAAGCCTGGAATTACTCATTGTTATGATCACTAATTTATCTGAGTGTTACAGTCTGAGCCTTTTTCTTCCAAGATCTGATTTCGCATCCAGCAATCAGGAGGGGATGGTCTCATTATATTCTGCCCCACCAGGCCACCCATGGGGTATTGAGTTCAGTTGTAAGTCCCATAGTATAAAAAGGACATTGATAAGCTGGAGGTGAGTAACTAGTAACCCTGATGGTGAATGGCTTTGAGTCCATTAAACATTAGGATTTGTTGAACGAACTGGAGGTGTTTAAGCCTAAGAAGAGAAGGCTGGAGCAGGAGTGAAGAAGGGGTGGTGATTGAGGATGGAAAAGAAATTAGATTTATTGGGTTTGGTCCCCCGGGGCAAAACCAGGAGAAACTAATGAAGTTGCAAAGAAGGAAATTTAGGTTTGAAGTCAGGAGAATTTTCCTGATGATTAGAACTATTCATAAGTGGGCTGGCTTGCCTCAGGAGATGTTGATTTGCCCCTCACTGGAGGTCTTTCATCAGAGGCTTCCAAATGACCACTTACCTGGTGTGTTGGGGAGGTGGGGTGAACAAGATGGACTAGAGGGCCACTGAGTTTCCTTCCAACTCCAAGATTCTGTGACCAGTCCTTGACACTGTTTGAGAAGGAAGCTGTTTTTATTCAGAAAGTGAAAGGCAGCCTTGGTCCTTTTAGCTCAACAGCCTCTGAAGCGTGATGTTCCCTGAGTCATCCTTTCTGTTCAAACAAAGGAGTCAGAAGCATCTCTCAAATCTTATTTTCCTTTTCTTCTTCCCTCCTCCCCCTCCCAAATCCCGAATCTGCCACCGAATGAAATAATGAAGGGTTTTCTTAACACTAGCAAGCTACCAAGTGGACACTAATGATCATGTTTGATACTAGAAGCCAGAGAGAGGGCAACGATGTTATGTCACAGGGACCTCTGGGAGGTGGAGGCGACTTGGGCAATGGGAATAGGTTTAAATTTATCACAAGCAAACAACACCCCCATACCTCCCAGAGCAGACCTCAAGATAAAAAATAATAAAACATTTGGATCAGCAAAGGGAATCAAGTGTGATTGGGTGGACAGAACACAGGCATGGAAGAGGCCAATCTTCAAGTCCTAGTGTTCCCCAAAACTAGTTTTGTGACCTTGGGCAAATGATTTCCTTTCTCTGGGCCCTTCTTTCCTCATCTATTTAAGTAAGCTGCTAGACTAGGTAATCTCAAAAATTCCTGTGTGTATTAAAAATTCTTAGGTCTAATTTTTTACTTTATGGTCAGAATCTAGAAACTCATCAGAGACCCCCCTTTTTTTTGGTGGCACAATGAGAGTTAAGTGACTTGCCCAGGGTCACACATCTAGTAAGTGTCAAGTGTCTGAGGCTGGATTTGAACTCAGGTCCTCCTGAATCCCGGGCTGGTGCTTTATCCACTCAGAGACCCTTCTTGATGGGATTTCTCTGCATTGAAAGATCTTAGGACTTGGAGGCTGTCTAATCCATCTCCCTGTCCCTAGGCAAGTCTTTGCAAACCTATGGCCCTCTCCCTGTTTTAAAGATACAATTAATGAGAAATGCAGAGCATGAGGGGACAAAGAGGCCCAATGGACGTGACCTGTGACTTCATTGACATAGGGAATTCCTAGGTGAGGAACCTCCTTCTACCAAAGCAGCTTAACATCTTTTCTTTGACTTTTATCTTGGAAAGTTGCCTAGAACATAGTGAGGGTTAAGTGACATAATCACGGTCATATAGCCAGATGTATCCAAGGAGAGATGAATCCAGCTCCTCCTGACTGGAGGTCAGCTCTTTATCCACCAGGTTGCCTTGCAAACCTGCGGCCATCTCCCCTGTTGTTAAAGATACAGCTAGGTGGCGCAGGGGATAAAGCACCAGTCCTGGATTCAGGAGGACCTGAGTTCAAATCCAGCCTCGGACACTTGACACTTACTAGCTGTGTGACCCTGGGCAAGTCACTTAACCCTCATTGTCCCAGGGGGGAAAAAGATATGATGGGAGGGAAACACAGAGGAGAACAAGGTCATGGAGGTGCAAGCCAAAGGGGAAAAGAAAAAAGAGATTTGTTTTCTGAGTAAAGGCAGATAAAAAGCCAACCACACTCAGTATCATACTGCCCAGTACTTATTCCTTCCACACAAAGGTTCTTTGAAGGGAGGAATGCCAAACATCCAAGAAGTGACAGGTTAAAACAACCTTCCTGGTCTCACTGGCAATTTATATTTAATTGAACTCTAATATTTTAAGCAGTCTTGGCTCCATGTCCCTGATTTCCCAATATATTTCTCAGAGTTAAGATTCAAACAAAGCCTGAAGGAAAAGACCCTACCCTGGAAACCTGATTGCCCTTGGACTTGTTGTTTGTCCTTCATTCTCAAAGAGGACCATGGCATCAGGAAGTGATATCATGACTTGCAGTGAATTGAATTCCAGTGAGGGAAGGCTGTGCAAAGTCACCAAGCTCACTCTCTCCTCCAGAGCCATAAGATACATATCAGGATAACTGGAGATGGCCCTGAATGTTTTAAGGCAATTGGGATTAACTGACTTGCGCAGAGTCACACAGCTAGTATGTGTCTGAGGTCAAATTTGAACTCAGGTCCTCCCAACTTCAGGACCAGTATTCTATCCACTGTGCCACCTGGCTGCCCCAACTTTGGGGTTATCTGCTTGGGGATGGAGGAGTAAACAAGTCCCATCAATGGAGACACACTTGACTTTATGTTGTGCATCTCACTGGCAGGAACTCTAGAGAAGGCTTCAGAAAAGGTCAAGTGGACGTAGGGAACCCTCTGGAAGGCAGCCTTGAGAAGCTCCTTAAAGACAGAACCATACAGTGGATGCTGGACCAGGAGTCAGGACCTGCAATTTAGACCAGAGGGGTCATGCGGCCCACAATACTCTTGAGTGCACTGGAACCAGATTAAACTGTAATTTAACAAATAATAAATTTAAATAACAAATAACAATCTTACCAAATAATAAAGAAAAATACAATGAAACAGATATGGTAACACTTTAAAACTAAGCCAATATGTGGCCCACATAATGATACAGGGATCTTTGGATGGTTCAGTAGCCACTGTTTCTATGTGAATTTGACACCATTGATTTAGACTTCCTATTAACTTCCCATGTAGCCAGGAGCAAGTCACTTTTCTCTCTGAATCGCAGCTTTCTCATTTTTAAAAATGAAGGAGTTAGACTAGGTCATTTCTGAGGCAGTTAGGTGGAGCTGTGGATAGAGCATCAAATCTGAAGTCAGGAAGATCTAAGCTCAAATCCAGCCTCAGATATTTACTATGTGACCCTGGGCATGTCACTTAATCTCTGTCTGCCTTAGTTGTCTCAACTGTAAAATGGGGTAATAAATAAGCTATCTTTCAAGGTGTTTGTGAGGACCTAATGAATTAGTATTTGTATAGGGGGGCTTGCCTGAGCATACCCAGCTCACCTAACATAGAGCCTCCTTTCACCTCCTACCACAAGGACAGACATAACTTCCTTTGATTGGCAGAGTGACCAAAACAGGCTGTGTGTCTTTAAAACTGGCCAGACTGAGGCACTCTCTTTTTTTCCCTGCATACTCCTTTATGCTGCTGATAGAAAGTGGATTACATCTCACCCAGCACAGCATCACCAGTGAGTGAGAAGGACTTCTTTCCCCTGTTCCTTCTCTCTTTTTACAAAAGCTCTGAAATAGGCATGGGTTTTTTCTGTTTCTGTTTCTGTTCCATGTACTTTGTTCTTCTTAGCTCCAGGTACAAGTGGTGATCTCCACTGGACTCAGGAGCCTGAGCCACGGTGACCTGAAAAATGATAGACTTTTTCCATACCAAGGCTAAGAGTCATTGTCCTATGTGAAAGAACACAGTAGCACTCCAGGTGAAAATTAGCATTATGACACTCCACTTGAAGAGAACACAATATCACTCTGCCTACTCACCAGATGAAGTTAGTCAAATGAAAAGCCCAGGGAGCCCAGAAGATCAACTCATCCATCACAGGTGCCATGCCTTAGGAAGAGGCCAGTGGCTGAGCAATCTTCCCAGCCATCCCAACCCAACCAGCCAGCAGCTGACCAGTGACAGTGTCTTACCCAACCCATCCTAGTAGCAGCTATGCCCAGTGGTTGGGCAACCTATTTATTTTAGTGTAGTAGCAACCAAGCCTAGTGAAGATCCAGCTAACCAACTGACTGACTTTCCTGACCCGACCCAATGGTAGGGTGAAAAAGGAGCTAGTCCAGCTAAATAGCAGAGCGCTTCATCCTTCACCAACCCCACCCTCCACAGTGAAGTTTGTGAGAACTCTCCGAAATAAAAGGGGACTGTGAGATCCTGAAATTCCAGAGATGGGCTCTGCCTTGTTCTCTTGCTTCTGCTCATTTCACTCTTCACTATTTCATGCAAGTATTTCCATGTTTTCTAAAATCACCTTGCTCGTTATTTATTTATTTATTTATTTATTTATTTATTTATTTGCAGGACAATGAGGGTTAAGTGACTTACCCAGGGTCACACAGCTAGTAAGTGCCAAGTGTCTGAGGCCAGATATGAACTCAGGTCCTCCTGAATCCAGGGCCAGTGCTTTATCCACTGTGCCACCTACCTGCCCCCTTACTCATTATTTCTTATAATACAGTAGTTCTCCATCACAATCATACACCACAACTTATTTATCCATTTCCCAATTGATAGGCATCCCCTCAATTTCCATTTCTTTGTTACCACAAAGGAAGCTGCTATAAATATTTTAGTACATGTAGATTCTTTTCCTTTTTCTCTGATCACCTTGGGAAACAGATCTAATTTGGTATTCTGGGTCAAAGGGTATACAGTGTTTTTTTTAAATCATAAAAATATTTTCTTATTTTCTAATTACATGTAGAGATAGTTTTCAACATTTGTTTTTATAAGATTTCTAGTTCCAAATTTTTCTCCCTCCCTCCTTTCTCTTCACCCTACCCAAGACAACAAGCAATCTGATATAGGTTATATATGTACAATCACATTAACCATATTTCTGCATTAGTCATTTTGTGAAAGAAGATGTAGAGAAATTGGGACACTAAGATATTATTGGAATTTGTCTACATCCCCCCACCATTTGTCGTTTTCCTTTTCTGTCATGTTAGCCAATATGATAGGTGTGAGACGATATCTCAAAGTTGTTTTTAATTTGTATTTCTCTAATCAGTAATGATTTAGAGCAGTTTTTCATATAACTATATCTAGCTTTGATTTCTTCATTGAAAAACTGCCTGTTCATACCCTTTGGCCATTTATCCATTGGGAAGTCATATAAATTCAACAAAGTTCTCGAATATATTTGAGATCTGAGACCTTTATCCTAGAAACTGTGTGTAAATTTTTTTTTCTAATTTTCTGCTTTCCTTCTAATCTCAGCTACACTGGTTTCATTTGTACAAAACCTTTTAAATTTAATGTAATCAAAGTTGCCCTTTTATACCTTACAATGCTCTCTTGTTCATTAATAAATTCTTTTCCTATCCATAAGTCTTATAGGCAATATATTCCATATTATTCTAATTTACTTATGATATCTCCCTTTATATCTAGGTCATATATCCATTTTGACCTAATATTTGTAAATGGTGTAAGATGTTGGTTTATACCCAATTTCTGCCAGACTGCTTTCTAGTTTCCCCAACAATTTTTACCAAATAGTGAATTCTTATCCCAAAAGCTAAAATATTTACATTTCTGAAAGACAAGGTTATTCTAATCATTTACTGCTATATATTGTATATCTACTCTGTTCCATTGCTCCATCTTTCTATTTCTTAGCCAGCACCACATAGTTTTGATAATTACTGCCTTATAATATAGTTTGAGGTTTGGTACTGCTAATTCTGTGCATTTATTTAATGTTAATACTGGTTGATTGTCAATGGCTCTTTTAAAGATGATATAGATGCCCTCCTCTCTTTTGATATTTTGAATTTTTCTAAACTGTCTGATATCATGATTGTAACTCCTGCTTTATTACCTTCACCTGATGCATGGAAATTTTGTTCTCATCTCTCATTTTTATTCTGTATTTTTCACTGTTTCTTGTACATAACAGATTGTTGGATTTTGATTTCTTATCTATTCTATGCCTTTCTATTCTATTAGAGGAATAATTTATGACCTGAATTCACTCTAAGATCTGTCATCTGTGAATTGTATTCTCTTTTGGACAAGTCTGGAGTTGTTATTTGCCTTCCATACATCTCCTAGATATCTTGTAGGCATCTCAAATTCAGTATATCTGAAGGAAAATTAATTCATTTCCCCCACATTCTATCCCTCCCCCTAATTTTTATATTTCCCTGAAGGTACTACCATCCTTCTGGTGACCTAATTTCACAACCTCAGAGTCATCCTTGACTCTTCTCCCTCAGTCCTCATATCCAATCAGTTTCTAAATATTGTCCATTTGTCTAAATCATCTAACATTAGTCCCATTCTCTTAGCTTATGCAGTCTCTACCCTATTTCACACACTCATCTCCCACTTGGACTATTGAAATAGCTTCCTACTTGGTCCCCATCCTTCTAATCTCCCCGTTCTCTAATCCATCTTCTACACTGCTGCCAAATTGATATTCCTCCTTTCAAAGTTTGCTTGACTCTTCTGGCTCTTCTCTGACCTGCCTGACCACTCTTTTTTTTTTTTTTTTTTTTAGTGAGGCAACTGGGGTTAAGTGACTTGCCCAGGGTCACACAGCTAGTAAGTGTTAAGTGTCTGAAGCCGGATTTGAAATCAGGTACTCCTGACTCCAGGGCCAGCTTTATCTTCTGTGCCACCTAGCTGTCCCCTGGCCACTCTTTTTTGAGTCCCTTTTATAGATCTTCATCCATGTCATGCCCACTGACAATGAGCATCTCCCAAGGATCTCTCCTGACACCTCTTCTCCTTCTATACCATCTCACTTGTTGATCTCACCAGCTTGCATGGATTCAGTTATCATCTCTATGTAATTGATTCTCCTTTTTATTTATCTAGTCCTAACCTCTCTCTTAATCTCCAGTCTCACATCACCAACCACCTGTTGGGTATTTCAAATTAGATATCCCAGAGATATCTTAAATTCTACATGTCCAAAACTGAACTCATTATCTTTCCCCCAAAAAACTTCCTCTTCCTAAATTTTTTATTAATGTTGAGAGTACCACCATTTTCTCAGTCACCTAGGATCAAAACCTAGGTGTCATCTTCAACTCCTCACTCTCTCACCCCACATATCCAAACTGTTTATGAGTCCTATCATTTCTACCTTTCAACATTTCTCACATATGTTCCTTTCTCTCCTGTGATACAGTCACCACCCTGAAGCAGGCCATCATCACCTCATGCCTGGACTACTGCAAAAGCCTGCTGGGCAGGTCTGCTGTCTCAAACCTCCCTCTCCACTCTGCCAATATCATGTGGTCTGACTGTGTCAACCCCCTACTCAGTAAACTCCAGTGCCTTGCTGTTACCTCTAGGTTCAATTAGAAACTCTTCTGTTTGGCTTTTAAAACCTTTTACAGGGGGCAGCTAGGTGGTTCAGTGGATGAAGCACTGGCCCTGAATTCAGGAGAACCTGAGTTCAAATCCAGCCTCAGACACTGACACTTACTAGCTGTGTGATCCTGGGCAAGTCACTTTACCCTCATTGCCCCACAAAAAACAAACAAACAAACAAAAAACAAAAATAAACCAAAAAAAACAACAACAAAAATCTTTTACAACCTCAACTCTTTCTACTTTTTCCCAACTTACACTTCTCTCTTTCCTGAGGAGTCTAGGATCCAGCAACATTGGCCTTCTAACTGTTCTTGCACATGACACTATTTCCCAACCCTGTGCCTTTGTACTATTTGTCCTCCATACCTGAAATACTCTCCTTCTTCACTTCCACCTCCTGGCCTCCCTTTACCTTCAAGAACTTGGCTCAAACCCCACCTTCTTCAAGAGGTCTTTCCCAGTCCTCCCAAATTATAGTGCCTTCCCTATGAGATTATCTTACATTCATGCCATATATATCTTGTTTGTACGTACATAGCTGTTTGCAAGTTGTCTCCCTCATTAAAATGTGACCTCCTTGAGGTCAGGGGCCATGTTTTTGTCTTTCTTTGTATCTCCAGTGACTTAGCACCTTACTTGGTATATTGTTGTTGCTGTTGGTGGTGGTGGTGGTGGTCCCTCCTGCTCAAAGAGTACCAAAATGAAATCAAAATGTTGGGGTCCATGTACAGTGTGTCTAGCTGTGGCTGATTATATCAATACAAGGTCAGAAGGCTCTACCATAAGTCAGGCACAAATAGTCTGTGTGGCCATTTGAGAGGGAGATGTCTCTAAATTTGCACATCTCTTTTATTTTGAGATACCACAATTCTGCTTTGCTCACAGAGCACAGCACCTTCTTGGATTTATGCCATGCTCAGTGGTCCTATGTCAGTGAAATCCATGTCTCACAACCAATACCAAAGTTCAAAGAGACCTTGAGAATGGTTTCTTCTGAGTACCATGTGAGCACCTACCTTGTGTGAGTTCTCCATAAAATAGTCTTGTCTGGATGGTGTGGCATGGGCTGGTGGAGAACCTCTGTTTTCTTAGTTTTAATTATCAGGTCAAATTTAGCACAAGCAACAGAGAATCAATCCATCCTCTGTTGCATCTCAACCTCAGAGCCTGCAGTGGGAGCAGTTTTAAAACACATAGTAGGAGTTGAATTAATGCTTATTGTTGATGATGATGAGAATAAAGGGATATAGTAGAAATGGCAGTGAATTTGAAGTAAGTGAGAAGGCCTGATTAAGTCTCCTTAAGAGGGCTTTAATCTTGGGAAAATCCGGGCAACCCTTAGTCTTCTTGCCTCTAAGATAATTTCTGGACTAAATGTTGTCTAAGCTGCCTTCCAGCTCTTGTATTCTGGGATACTATGAAGTGGCTTTTCTAGGTATTAAGCCCTCTAGAAATGTAAGCCATCAAAGCTCATTTGAACCTGGATAAATATATTGGGATTGTGGAGGAGGAAGGGTAGATCACAGAGTATGTTTTGCCCTAGGCACCCCAGTACCATCAAATACCCACAAACCCATGTGCCCTCTAGGCTCATCCAGGTGTCTTCTGGTTGCAAAATCCACCACAGCCATGCCAATGTGTCAAAAGAGTCTGAGTGTACATGGTGTACCTGTATCAGAGCTGGGAAGATTTCCTCTACAGCTGGCAATTAGAAAGTCACTATCCATAATTAATGCTGGGCTAATCAGAGTGCCAATAATTATATGGAGCAGAATGTAGCAATTATTCATGAAAGATTATCCCCAAAGACAGACACCATTTAAATCCTGGCATGGATCACAGGTCACCTTGGCAACTTGTAACTTTCAGGGATATTTAGCAGGGGAGTTAATTGTTGTTCTCCAAGGTAATAAACCTGCAGTGGGCTAATCTGGGACCCATCTAACTGGTCCTGTTCTACAGGTAAGAGAGCCTATATGCATTCAAGGGAATAGGAATCAGCACTCCGGAGTTAAAGTACTTTGATTGGATTAATTAATCAAAATCGAGTTCATAGAAATAATTAAAGAGCACATCAGGAGATTTAATGACACAGAGATGTTGTACAACTTCCAACAGAGTAGAAAGGATGGCTTCCCTCTATTCTGATTTGGTACCTACTTCAGAAATGTTCTCCACCCAACTAATTCTGGTCTATCATTCAAGACTCAGCTCAAGTCCCATCTTCTGCATGAAACCTTTCTAGAACAATTGAATTCACAGTGATCTCTCCCTCCTGGAAGGGAGTGTGAGGTAATGGAAAGAGCTTTGCCTGTGTTAAAATAGCAGTTTAGAGCTGAGAGGAACCTTAGGAATCACTGAGTCCAACCCCACCTTGAATCCTGAATCTAGTCTATAATGTTCTTGATGGGAGGTCATGCTCAGTTTAAAGACTTCCAGTCATGTGTAGCATCATTTTCCTCTCTCGGGTTGGTTTCCACCTCCTTTCCAGCCCTATTACCCATAACTCCCCCATCATAACCTTGGTGTTTAAAACAAATTGGACCATTAGTTGTTCCTTCAAATCAATTTCCTCTCTCTTTCTCTCCCCTCCATCTCTCTCTCTCTCTCTCTCTCTCTCTCTCTCTCTCTCTCTCTCTCTCTCTCTCCTGTATTTTCATACAGGTCATCTCCAATGCATAGAATGTAGTCCCTTTTCCTTCACATCTTCAAATCCTTCTCTTTCCTCAAGGTTCAACTTCAGAGCCATATTTTCTGTATACTCTTCCATGGTGGTCCCAGATTAATTTTTTTTCTTTCTACTCAAACATCTTTAAGGAAATTTCTCTTGATTTAGCCTTTGCTTCTATCACTTCTTATCTTCCATAACAGCTCCATGGCGTATCAACGTTCACTGTAGCATCCATTACCTCTCACTTGTGTCAATAGACACCTGCTTACTCTCTGGGTTGATTTGTTCACTTTAACCCTATCACACTGTTACTTCTAGATTCCCAGAGAAGGACTACCACTATATGGTTGTTCAAACTTTCTCATGGTGCTAGGGGCAATCCTGTTGAGGGGAAATATTTCTTCTACTCACAACTCTAGTTTTTGTGCCCCTATCAGTGTGGTTTTATTTGCCCAGTCAGCCATTCACAATGATATGTTTAAATCTTAAAAATAATGACAAAAGAAATCATAATATTACAGGTTATATATTAAAGAAAATGCATAAATAATATCACAAGCCACACATAATCTGGGATCACACTCTCTCACCACTACACTTAGTATCCCTGGTGGGAAAATAGGCACACACAGAAACTTGTCAAGGAGACACATGAGTAAACAAAAGCCTTGTGGTCAAAGTAGTTTACAAGTCCAGTGTTCTCTTTCTGTCATGGGAACTACCCATAAAAGTTCTGTTATGAGTGTAGCTTCTATATTGAATAGATACTTCAGCGGCTAAGCTGAGTTGATTTATGCCAAGCTTGACTGATAGCTCTTTGGGCATGATATGTCACCCAAATGATTCCCTCTACTGGGTGACTTCTCTGATTTTCTATTTATTCCTCTAATCAGACTAGATTTACTCTTCAACAGCCACTATCATTAATCCATCACTTAAAGATTCAAACTTAGCTGCTGCAGTTATGTATTCTGTCCTTTCACCATTCTTTCTCTCTATCCCTATCTTTCTCTGCCTGTTTCTCTATCTCTTTCTCTTTGCTTCTCTCTGTATGTATCCCTCTGTCTCTGTCTCTCTGCCTCTGTATCTCTGTGTGCACCTGTCTTTGCCTCTCTGTTTCTCTCTCTGTCTCTGTGAATGTCTGCCTCATCTCTCTGTCTCCGTCTGTGTGTGTGTGTGTGTGTGCGCGCGCGTGCCTCTATCTCTCTCTGGCTCTGTTTTTCTTAGGTTCTGTCTCTGTCTCTGTCTCTCCTTTTATATCTTCCTGGGTCCACAGTATGGATACTCCCTGAGAACAACCCACCTTAGCATATGACTAATAATAAACTTCTCATCTATCTAGAGTAGGAAAAATTGCATTTGTCTACAAATCATACAATAATTTTGATGTCCATATTTTCACAGTTTACTACAATTTTTCACATTCAGAACTCTGTAGACATTTCAGAATCCTATGACAACCCCCAGCAAAAGTCTCTCAGAGTAAGTTTCTCTCTCTTTTTTTTTGTGAGGCAATTGGGGTTAAGTGACTTGCCCAGGTTCACACAGCTAGTAAGTATCAAGTGTTTGCGGCTGGATTTGAACTCAGGTCCTCCTGACTCCAGGGACAATGCTCTATCCACTGCGCCACCTAGCTGCCCCAGTAAGTTTCTCTTAAAACTCAGAGAAAGCTAAACTCAACAACAAACATTAAAGGGATAGTATGTTCCACCTGTATTAAGATTATCTGTGTGGGGCAGCTAGGTGGCACAGTGGATAGAGCACCGGCCCTGAAGTCAGGAGTACCTGAGTTCAAAATCCGGCCTCAGACACTTAACACTTAACTAGCTGTGTGACCCTGGGCAAGTCACTTAACCCCAATTGCCTCACTAAAAAAAATTTAATTTAATTTAAAAAAAAAGATTATCTGTGTATATGTCAGAGTATGCCCCTTCCCCCTCCAGAAGAATGTAACTTCCTTGATGGCAGACACTGTTTTGTTTTGTCTCATATTCTCCTTACCTAACAGTGCCCTGTACATTGTAGGCATTTGATAAATTTGTTGAATTGAATTAAGAAGCAATGTGGTATAGAGGTTAAAGTGTTAACTTGGAGCCAGGAAGACCAGAGTACAAATCTATTCTCAAATAGTGACTAGCTGTGTGACCCGGGCAAATCATTTGACTTCTGCCTGCCTCAGTTTCCTCAACTGTAAAATGGGATGATAATAGCACCCACCTCACATGGTTGTTGTAAGGATAAAATGACATAAATTGGTAAAGTGCTTAGCACAGTGCCTGGCACATAGTAGGTCCTTGATAAATGCTTATTTCCTTCCTCCTTTCCTTCTTTAAGATGACAGTAAATCTGTGATCTTATCGATGTGGATTTCAATGCCAATCACAACCCATCCACACATTTTGATTCTCCACAGAGGATATTTCATTCTAGAGATCTTCCCCTATGGGCACTTTTTTTTCCTATGGGCACTTTTTGAGAACAACCCACCTGAGCATATAACTAATAATAAAATTCACAGCTAGTAAGTATCTAAGGTTGGATTTCAACTCAAATCTTCCTGACTCTAGACCCAGCACTGGAAGGGAAGCTGGGGCTAATCCAGTAAAAAAAATTCACCTCCCACCACCCTCCTACTTCAAAGAAAAGGAAACTGAAGCCCATAAAGATCAACAGATTTACCCAAGGTTGTACAGATTCCCGATTTTCTGGTGGGTTAATTTCACTCCATTGTCAATACAGTATAAACTCAAGAAGTTGTCCAATGTAAATAAAGCAAAAGTCAAAGAAGGCCCAAGTGCATATCTAAGAGTCAGTATGGTGCGGGCCTGAGTTCAAACTCTGTTTCTGACACATACTGATTATGTAGGACAATGGAGAATAATGGCATCCACCTCCCATGGTTGTTGTAAGGATCAAATGAAGTAAAATTGGTAAAGCGCTTAGCCCAGTGCCTGGCGCATAGTAGGTGCTATATAAATGTTAGCTATTATTATTACCTATAAAATGGGGGTTTAGAGATGATGGTTTCTATAGTGCCTTCCAGTTCTAAATTTATTACCCCAAAGGTTATCTGAGATATAGTGGATTTAAGGATAAAATTCATAATGTAATATTTGCCTCAGCCATTTGAAGGATGGGGGGGGCAATGAGGGTTAAGTGACTTGCTCAGAGTCACACAGCTAGTAAGTGCCAAGTGTCTGAGGCTGGATTTGAACTCAGGTCCTCCTGAATCCAAGGCCAGTGCTTTATCCACTGTGCCACCTAGCTGTCCCTTGCCTCAGGCATTTGAAAGAAAAAAAGTGGGAGAGCATTCTTAAATAAACATAAGCAAAGATTATGTGAGTTCAAGCATTGTTCCTATTACCCAGACCACTGATTAATTCTGCGACTTTGGGCAAGTTACTTTTCCTTGTCCATAAAATGAGAAAGGGGTGTTGGACTTGATGGCTTCTAAGGTCCTTTCTAGATCACAAACCTTCAGGAATTCCCTATTGCCTCTTCTTATCTTCCCTCCGGGCTCAGTTCATGAGAAGCCTTCTCTGTTCCCCCATATTGGTAATTCTCTCTCCTTGATTGGTTGAAAGACCTGAGTGTATTTAGCTTGCAGAAGAAAGGACCAAGGGGTGCGAGTGGTGGTAGGGATTGATAGCTGTGGTTACACATCCAAAGGGATGTTTTGGGAAGGAGGCACTGGACTTGCTTTGTTTGACCTCAGAGGGCAAGAGCAGGAACATTGAGGGAAAGTTGGATATGAAGAAAGATTTCCCAACAATTTGAGATGTCCAAAAGTGAGATGGGCTACCTTAAGAGGTAGTGGGTTACCCCTCTTTGGAGGTCTTCAGCCAGAGGCTAGATGACTGTCAGGTATGTTATATTGGGCAATCTTTTTGTGTATGGATGGGACCAAATGACTTGAGGTCCCTTCCAATTCTCAAATTCTATGATTCCATGAAATTGCCTCACATTTATGGATCTGTGTATATAACATACACAGCAGAAATAGGAGATGCTATAGAATGTCAGATCTTTGAGGGCAGGAATTTTTTGTGTATTTGTGTGGTTGGGTTTTTTCTTTTTGGACTAGATTGCCTCTCAGGTCCCTCCCAACTTTCATATTCCCTAGGCTTCCATTTTTTGCAAATTGAGGGTGTTTGACTAGAATGACTCCTAATGTCCCTGTTGGCTCCAAGATTCTGAGATTCAGCAGAAGTGCAATCACAACGTTATAAGGTTCATCCAGATGCAATTTTTATTAGTATTATGAGGCTTCCAAAGGGACTGGTGTGAATGTATAAGTCACACTTCCACTTTGATATTAAAATGTTCATATGTACAAACATTCTTACCCATAGCCAACATCACTATACCACAAGAGAGCTTTGCCTAGAAACATAGCTTTTCCACTTTCATTTAATTTTGTTTTTTCAACCAAGGAGGGGTTTTATGTGATTTGACCATATTAGCAAACTGCCAGGGGATGCCCAACAAGGGGACAGAACAGGGAAATGAACACAGGGAGGGGTGGCAGGGGGAGCAGTACCTTTGGCCAGGGAAGAAGGAAATTTGTGAAGTCTCTGTTCGGAGGGAAGGAAAGACAAGGACGAGATCACCGAGGGTCTTCAAGGAGCCCCCTAGTGACCTGTTGATTCTCTTCTGGGGTTTCTTTCACCCAGTGATGTTTGGGGACTGGCAGCTCCTCTCCTTC
Source organism: Dromiciops gliroides (assembly GCF_019393635.1). Classification (NCBI taxonomy): domain Eukaryota; kingdom Metazoa; phylum Chordata; class Mammalia; order Microbiotheria; family Microbiotheriidae; genus Dromiciops; species Dromiciops gliroides. The sequence goes on from NC_057861.1 coordinate 705,917,575, forward strand.
CCATTTCCCTGCCTGAGCTTTGCCCACCACCTGCTGCTCATCTTTCCTTCCCTGCCTCAGGTCTTGCTCATACTCAAAGGGAGGGCATGAGGATTCTATGGGTCATTAAGGATGACCTGGGTAGACACAGGCAAGGAGGAAGGGTGACAGGGCATTGTAAATGGGCCAGCTGCTGCTTTCGACCGTTTCACAGAATGTCTGGATTAAGAGAAGGGGAGACAGATCATGCCCACCCTCTTGGCCCTCGTCTATTGCTGAGAATCTTACCCTCGCCAGAGAAGGACTGGCCCAAATCTAATGGAACCCAGGAAACAGGAAGCAGAAACATCTCAGCTGCCAGCAGACAGCCTGGCCTGGGCTGAGACAGGGAAAGGCTTTGGCCTCATGGACTATGGCCAGAGGCTTGGACACCACCACCTTTCAAGTTTTGGTCAGGCCCATCTGCACTCTCTCCATGTCCTTTCCTGCCTGACAGGCTCCAGTCCACTCAAACATAGTGGCAAAGGGTCCCTCATTTACCCCCTAACCCGAGAGATGCTGATGATGAGCCAAAATAACCCAGGGGACCTTAGAAAGGGGGTTGGGGGACACGGGGCTTGCAATAATAAGGGGTAGAATCTACCTTCCTCCCCACCCCCATTCTCCATTCCCAGGCCCTCAGAGATTTGGGAATTGGCACCTAGGGATTAGGGATATCCTGGCCATGTCACTAGCAAGGGATTGAGAAGACTAAGTGAAAGAAAAGAAAACCAGCTTGTGGGAATTATTCCTGCCACACTCAGAGACCATACACTGAGGCCTGAACCTTTTCCCTTCAGACTGGCTGGGCATTAGTCCTCTTCCCCGTCTGTTCCCTCTTCTCCCCAGGGTGACCTCCTCCCCGGGTGCTGCCTCTTCTCAGGCCCCGGGCCCCTCCTGAGGTCATCCAAGAGCTCTAGTAAGAGGCCACAGTGGGAGGCCCCCCGGGGGCTGCAGAGGAAGGCAGGGCCTTGGCCCTCAGGGCCCGGGTTCCGTTTGCCCGGGTGCTGCCGTTTGGACACATCCCCCTCACTGTCCTTGACCCAGGAGGCCCTCCGGCCTGGGTGCTGCCTCTTCTGCTGCTTGCCATCAGCCTCCCAGGCCTCCTCCTCACGCTTGCCTGGGTGCTGGCGCTTGTGGACCTCCATGGCGGCCCCTCCATCCCCCGCTTCTTCCTCCTCTGCCTCATCTTCCTCCCTTTTGCCTGGATGCTGCCTCTTCTCAAAGACCTCAGAGAATCTCTTCCCAGGATGTTGTCTCTTCACAAGCCAGTCTAGTTGGGGGGCCTGCAGCTCTGGGAAAGGAAATAAGTAAATGAATGAAAACGCCCACCCACCATGTTACCCTCAACACCAAGCTTTTGTGCACTTGAATGGCTGCCTATGAGATAAAATTATAGTGAGGCTCCACTGTGCCCAAATGCCTCATCTACAGCCCATCACAATGCCTGAGGTTCCACCTTTAATTAGCACTTCATGGTAGGGGGAGGTCAGCTCTTTGCCCATGAAATGAATTTGTCTGATAGTGTGAATAACTGATCACACTAGGAAAAAAAGAGAAGTGAGGCTATGAAAACAAAATGTGTCTGTCTCACAATTTTACCACATACCATCCAGTTGCTTTACTGGTACCTTTGAGGTTGGGAAGGGAAATTCAGGTTGGTTCTACATGGACCCAGTGGGCAGTTCCTCTCATGGTGGCAGAATGGACAAAATGAAGGCCATGGGATGGGGTGGGGCTGCAGCCAGCTCCTACCGGCTTGTGAGAACCTATTGTCAAATTTTTAGTGTGAGCATTTACACCTTGGAAATTGGCAAATGCTACAAATCTGGGCTTGCTGATTGTCTAGAGTCAAGAAAGTGAGGGAGAAAATATTGTTAATGCAAATTCAACTTAGAGTGTGTCACATGTACAGTTTTCTTTCTAGTGGGCTGGTTGTCAAATATTTACCAGCACGCCAGGAGATAGAAGGATCACAAGTGCTGACATTGTCAGCCCTGACTGTCCCTTACAGATTCATATACATTCATCTGCCTGTATGCACCCTCAGGTACACGTATTCATACACACACTCTCAATTACCTCCACATATAGATGCAGCCAGATAACCTACTTTTACTCAGTAGCATGCTCTCTCAACAGATCATAGATTCAGAGATGGAAGGAAGCTTCAAGGTCATCTAGTCCAACCCCTTCAGGTGAGGAAGGGGTTAAGCGACTCACCTATAGTCACACAGGTGAATTGAGAGTTCCAATTCCAAACCCGGCCCTCCTCCTCATGTTCTACAAATGCCTCCCCAGTCAAAGCTCATTCCTATTACTATTCTCACTTCTAGACACAGACTCATATAGACACTCATGTATAAACCCCTGAACACCCTCTAACACATACATAGTAAATGGACAGCGACACACTCTCATGCTATGTTCCCTAACCATCCTCACTAAGATTAAGTGGCTTCAATCCACCCAAATACGCCAAGCCCAGGGCACTCTGAAATACCAGCTCTGACCCCTTGGGCAGCAGGTTTCTTGGGCAGCAGAGAACCAAGCTGATTCTTTGGGGAAATCATTTCATAAAGCTATCTCCACATTGCCGACCACATGAAAAAGGCTGGATTGATAAATGATCTGGTCAGTTTTTGACCCATACTCAGCAGCCAAATGGTTTCAGCTGCATGACCCAAAAGAAATGATTCAGCTGGAAATGATTCCCCCATGGAAGCTTCAAAAGGTCTGACAAGGTGGATGACCCCCTCAAATAGCTCAGAGGAGAGAACGTTAACCTGAAGCACTGAAGGCAACTTGCTCCCTCCTGGGTTTTGGCAAAAGGTTCTGAGAGAGGCAGCCAAGTGCTCAGGGTGGGAGAAGAGAACCAGGAGGAAGCCACTGGCTTTTGAGGAAGAATTAACTCCTTTAGACTGTCTCTGATTTCACCTTCCTGTCAACCAGCATTTATTACCTGGCAGGCACTGTACTAAGTGCTAGGGATGCAAATGAAGGCAAATCCAGGTCCTTTTGGGGGGCAGAGGAGCCTAATGGGTAGCTGATACTATCAGCTCTGCCAACCCTATGCATACACATAGATGCATAGACAAGCAGTATGTTCACAGATGCACACTAAGGCATAAATGCAGATATGCCTTCACATACAAATTTGTATCCTTACTGGTATGTGTGTCCATGCAGAGTTCCCCTTCCCCTTGCTAAAAAGGGATATGGAGACAGCGACCAAAGTAAGCAGAGAAGGTATGGAACAAAGAGGTAAGTAGGTGATACAGTGGAGAGAGTGCAATACTTGGCATTTGGAATGCCTGAACTCAAATCTGGCTTCAGACACTAGCTAACCCTGGGCTAAGTTACTCAACCTCTCTCTAGCTCAGTTTCCTCATCTTCAAAATAAGGATAATAACAACACCTACCTCACAGAGTAATTGTGGTATTAAGTAAGAATATTTGTGAAGTGTTTTGCAAACCTTGAAAGCAATCTATAAATGCTAGCATCATTAATATTAACGGAAAAGGGCATTGGATAGGGTGCCTGGAAGGAATACTGGGCTCAGGGCAGGTGTTGGTGTTAAATCTCCCAGTCATCCAGCTAGTTCTCTATCCCTACTTCCTCAGCTTTAGGCTAAAGGGATTAGGGTAGCTACAACCTGTCTATACCCACAGAATCCAAGCCTCATAGACTCCTAGCCATGAAGCCCAGACCAAAACAGGCACCTTAACACTCCATGAATTCTAATTGAAAGTGGGTAGGAGGGAAGAGATGAATTGCTAAAGACAAGAAATCTACTGCCCTTTTGTGCTGGACTGATCCCTCTGCCCCCAGAAGGGACCATGCCAAGGGTGTGGCCGCTGCCACCATATATATAGTCAATAGTGAGGTATGGGGGAAGAAGAGAGAAAGGAACCCTAGGAAACTTTGGAACATGGGCAAGGGAATTAGAGCATTGCTCTGATGTTATTAACTAGTTATATGATTTTGCCTTCACTAAGATTCATAAGATCATAGGATAAGAGGGTCATAAGGTCTTAGATGGATCCAACTCCCTCATTTCGCAGATGAGGAAATTGAGGCTCCTGGGAGCTAAGTGACCTGACCAAGGACACACAGATGGTAAGACTCAGAGGTGAGATCTGAACAGGGATCAGAGATCTGGCTACACCTGGAAGAGTCTTTTGAGGTTGTTTTACAAATGAGGAAATTTATGTCTGTAAGGCAAAGGGGTTCAATGAAATAACCTATAAAGTCCCTTCCAGCCCCAATATCCTATGAGTCTGTGGTTTATTCACAGATATTAAGAATTTGGTGGAAACACATTAAGCACTTCCCAGCCCTTGATGTTAGAGAGAGAAAGCACCACAAACCAGAGGGCAAGTATAGACAGGGGAAAGAACAATAGAGGCAAGAATGAAATCCTTCAGTAGCATACGGCTGACATGGCCCTCACTTTAATAGAAGTTCATTGTCCACTCCATGCCCCTCCGAGTTTGAAAAGGCAAAGACCAAGTTTAAGGAAGGGCAGACAACTCATCTCCTTACCTGAGTTGTCCTCTCCTTCCTCTTCTAGTTTCTGCAGGTTTGACTGGAGAAAGAGGTGCTCAGCCCTCTGCAAGATATCTTCCAGACGACCTCGCTCCTCACTGTCCACTTCTGCTGCAGCTGGCTGGCCAAGATTTATGGAGACACTGGACAGAGCCAGGGACAGGAGCAGCGGCAGCAGCCACAGGTGGGTCATGGTGGCACTGGAGCTATCCAGCATGGGATAAGAAAAGACAGGCATGGAATTGGGGGAGAGCAAGAACATTACTATCTTGCAGACCAGACACCCGTTGATTTCTGACCAGGAGGGAACAAGGTCGGGGATCAATCTGTCTGTCTGTCTGTCTGTCTGTGTCTATCTTTCTGTCTCTCCATCTCTCTTTCTCTGTCTCTGTCTCTCCCCCTCTCTCTACCCCCCTCCCCAAATTAAAAACCTTTTTCACTCCCTCAAAGACATTGTCTCCCTTCACCATGTTCTATATTCACTCTCCTCTCCCACTCTTCCCTCTTTTCCCCCTCTTTCCTTCTCTTCTTTCTCCAGTTCTTGTCCCTGTCTTTTTTCTTTCTTCCTCCTCTATTCCTCTCTTCTTCCTCTTTCTCCCTCCTGCAGTAGCTGCCCTTTTCTCACTTTGCTTCCTTCCCAATCCCCCTTTCTTCCCTCTCCCTCTTTCACCTTCTTATCCCTCTCTTTCTTTGTTTCATTCTCCTTCACCTCCCTTTTTTCTCTCCCTCCACTTGTAAAATATACAATATAGATGTGATATTTAAATTATATATATATATATATATATATATATATATATATATACACACACACATATGGGAGAGGGACTGGAACTGTGATTTCATTGCTATAGGAGCCCTAGATGAGAAACCTCCTTCTGTCAATGCAGGTCAGCGCCTTCTTTGTAACTTAGAAAGTGACCTAGAATATGGAGAAGTTAAGTGATTTGTCCAAGTCTGGATGTGATAATCAAAATTTGAACTCAAATCTTGCTTGTTTTGAGGCCAGCTGTAGCATGCCACCATTCATTTATATGTATATACAAATATATGCATATTAAAAGGCAGAAGACAAAATCATGTAATATGTTTTTCAATATTCACTCGCTCTTCTCTCCATATCTTATAGATATACATTCACAAGCATGTTGATGAGTATTATGTTCATAAATATTTATCACAGAAACTTAGAGTTGAAATCTTACAATAGGAACCTGAGAGTTGGATTGTAAGTCAGAAGACCTGGATTCAAATCTTTGCTCCACCACTTATTTTGGACTTCAGTTTTGTCATTGGCAAAATGAGGGAATTAGACCATATAGCCTCTAAAGTTCCTTCTAAATATGTGACTTGATATTCCTAGAGATCTTAGTCAGAATCTTAGAATTAGGATTTTAAAATCTAAAATTCAAGTGCGAATATTTTATGACAAATATCTTGTGATAAAAATGGGTGCATCTGTATAGACAGAGGTGAAAAATAAGCCTTAGTGAAGCCCACTCCCAACCGTGCACCTAGTTTGTATAAATACATATTTACACATTCTATACACATGCATGTAAAATATGCATTATACATATCTAGGTTTATGCTCAGTTGGGATAACAGACAGAGAAGTGCTTTGAAAAGTCTCAAATACTACACAAATGTAGGGTTTCTTCGTTCTTATCAGCCTCCACCTGCATTCCTGTGCCGAGATGTGCAGCTCACTCAGACAGCATCCCATTTGCTTTGGAGGTGAGATTTTCTAATCTAACCTTTTCAGCTCCAACCTCCAACTTCCACCACATCCTCCCGGCCTTATTCATTGAGATAAAAAAAAAGCACCAACCCCTCCCGTTTCAGGCTTCATTGCATTCAGAGAAAAAGCTTGAGAATTACCTGTATGCTGCCGACTGGTGAGCTGCCTTCCCTCTAGGAGTGTGCCAGAGCTCCTGGACAGAGTTGGTTGGGCTCCTGGAGCTGAGGAAGAGTAGCAGCAAAGGCGTACAGTAACCAAGGGAGCTCCCTCCCTCCCTGCTGACAGTGCCGGTGCTGTGCTGCCTGCCCTACTTATACTGAGTCGTCTGCGGGGCCTGATATGCAAATAGCTGAGAGTGAAGTCACTCCCCACCCCTCTCAGCCCCCCAACTCCCCCACCCAGCCAGCTAGACTTGATGTCATTGAAGTGGGGCTCAGACCAAAGCTCTTGGCAACTCCTACCATAGTCAGTCACCCTGGGTCCCAGCGGATGTTCCTTCAAGGCTCCAAGGGCACTGGAGATATTTCATGGGGCAGACAGCTTAAAGGCTGAGCTGCCCTCCTCTGAACGAGGGGATTTGGTGCTGGACAGGTGGGAAGCTGAACAGGATGAATGAAGGGCTAAGGAGTGAGAGGGAGGGGAAAAGACTACTCAAAACCATAAAAATCCTAGACTGAGAACAGGCAGAGAAGCCTTAGAAACCACCTAGAATTTTGACTTTAGAAGCCATCTACCCTAGCTACTTCATTTTACAGATGAGGAAACTGAAGTCCAAAGATGGTAAGTGACTAACCCAAGGTCACACGTGTGCAGAACCAGGATTGGAAGCTGGGTCTCCACAGTCCTATTCCAGTATTCTTTCTACTATATCATTATGTCTCTAGGATCCTAGACTGTTAGAATTTGGAAGGAACCCTAAATGTCATCCAGAATAATCCCCATGGGGCAGCTAGATGGTGCAGTGGATAGAGCACCGGCCCTGGAGTCAGGAGTACCTGAGTTCAAATCTGGCCTCAGACACTTAACAATTACTAGCTGTGTGACCCTGGGCAAGTCACTTAACCCCAATTGCCCAATTGCCTCACTAAAAAAACAAACAAAAACAAAACAAAACAAAACAAAAAACCCCAGAATAATCCCCATGTTTTATAGAAGGATGTGAGCCCTCAAGAGGGATCCGCCTTGTCCATAACACCACAGCAACTGAGTGCAATAATTGAAACATTAAAGTTCACAGACCATTCTGGTGCAGGATAAGGAGGGCATTGAGAAGTATGGCCTCTTGTTGATTGTACCTCCCTATAGTATTTGTGAGTGTGATTAGAGAATGAGACTAATTGCAGGATTTCCAAAGGGCTCTCAGGCAGCAGTCCTTGCCCAGCTCCAAAAGGATGCTGATGAGAGCTGGGGGACCCTTTCTTCTATCTCTAATTTCTGATGGCACATTTATTTCCAGAAATCTGTCATTATAGTGGGTGCAGCTGGCACTGACCAACAAGAGAGGGACCTGAATTTAAATCAGGGGAGACAAAAAAGTAACCAGGTACCATGCCTATGGAGGTCATAAGCCCCCCCCCCCCAAGAATCCTATGAAAATGCTTTATCAGAAGCTTTTGATCCTAAGAGCTCTTGTTTGTTTCACAACATTACACTCGTAAAGTTGATAAGGAAGGAAGCTATTATCCCTGTTTTATCCATTGGGCTGAAGAGATTTGATTAATGGTCCTTTCCTTCCTCCTGGCACCCGAGGCATTCCTATACCACAGCCATACTCTGACCTATAAAACCTGCTATAATTTAAAAAAGAGGGGGCAGCTAGATGGCGCAGTGGTAAAGCACTGGCCCTGGATTCAGGAGTACCTGAGTTAAAATCCGGCCTCAGACACTTGACACTTACTAGCTGTGTGACCCTGGGCAAGTCACTTAACCCTCATTGCCCTGCAAAAAAAAAAAAAAAAAAAAAGAATTTGTTTCCCAAACTAGAGGGTATTCACATTGTAATAAAGTCTAGGAGGCTTCAGGACCAAGTGAGAAGAATACCTGAGTACTCTTCTTAAATCCCAGATCTTCTGCTCTATCCGTATTAGTGTCACCTAAGGCAAGCCTCATCTTCCTACCTGAGACCTCAGTTTCCTCATCTGTAAGATGAAAGGGTTAGACTAGATGACTTCTAAAAGCTTAGACCTGGAAAGCGAGCTCTATATTCTGAGCCTAGAATGTTGGGCTCCATGACACAATTGAGTAAATGATTTGTGGGACAAAGAAGCATACTCAGCATCTCTGAAATGAGACTATGTAGAAAGTGTCTACATATGCCTATGAATCAAGTCATCTTGGGACCCAAGTCTTCCTTGTTTTCCTCATGCTTAGCTATGCAAAGGACAGAGCCAGAAGTATAACCCAAGGAGGTATGGTGAAATGAATTATATGAACAGTGAATTATGGAGTCAAAAGATGTGTGTTCTAGTCTCAGCTCTACTGTATAGTCTTGGTCAGGTCATCTTCCCTTTTCTGTGCTTCATTTTCCTCACCTATAAGATGAAGACATGAAGCTTTAAAAGAACTAGAGGAAGTTTGCTGGGTGGATGTTCTATGGAAGGTTAAAGGGAAAACACAGATAAGAATCACACATAAGAAGGTATGCATGGTGGTAATGGTGCTGCTGGTGGTGTATGTATCGTAGTGGTGGTACAGGTTTCCTTCTGCATTGGTGGAGGCATAACCACATGGGCAAGATCAATTTAAAATGAGCAGGCTGTACTTGAAGGTCTCTAAAGTCTGGATCTCCAATTCTATCATTTGGGATATAAACTAAACCCACTGTTTCCCAAACCACTGCTTTTTTAAGGAAGCAGTTGTATAAAAAGCACTAAATTTGGAAATAGTACTAAGTTCAAATGCTAGCCCAAACACTCACTAAACCGGTATGGCTTTGAACAATACTAATAATTGTTAACATTTATACAGTACTTTAAGATCTACAAAGTAATATATGTATATATGTACATGTGTGTCTACATATATACATACACATACATATATGTTTATGTATATATATGTATGTATATATTTGTTCTTCACAACAATCCTGTAAGGTGGGTACTATTATTTTCCCCAATTTACAGATGAGAAAATGGAGGCCTAGAGAAGTTAAATTACTTTCTCAGAGTTACATAACTGGTCAGAGACAAAGCAAGTCATTTATCCTCTCTGGGCCCAAATTTCTTGGTCTGCAAAATGACGATGTTGTAGTAAATCATAATAACAGCTAGCATTTATGTAGCAACTTAAGGTTTGCAAAGCACTTTACATGTGTTATATTATTTGGTCTGTATAATAGCCCTGTGAGGTAAGTGCTATTATTGTCCCCATTTTGCAGATGGGGGTTAAGTGACTTCCCCAGGGTCATACAACTAATAAGAGTCTAAGGGAGGATTTGAATTCAACTTTTCCCGAGTACAGGTCCAACACCCTATCTAATTCTGAGTAAGGTGAGAAAGATCTAAGGTCTAAAATCTGAAACTTATAATCGACAGCTCTAAATCTATGATGTACAGTGATTTATCTAACATCAGTATAAGACCTCTACTAGGAACTTATACTCTGTCTGGAAAATAAGACACACCTACATGTGAAACTGTTAAATATTTAGACAAAACTGTTAAATATTTAGACAAGACGATTAATAATTAGGTGCCTCTAGAGCAGTAAAGATAATAGGTGCTGTGGGGGTTCACAGGAAGAAGAGATCAGAGTGGGCATGTTGTAATAAACCTAGCTCAAACTGGGACTGGAACACCAGGAACTGATTTATGGCCACAGTTAGACTTTTCCAACACCCCAGGGCTAGGCAAGGAAAGAGAGCCATTAAGAAGCTTGGTGGGAGGCACTGTCCAAGGTACCTAGTCCCTATCACACCAGGTTCTTTGTTGCCATTCTCAGGTGCCCTGTACTCACTGTTCTAGTTCTATGTTATTCATTGATTAAACCTCCACAGTAGGTGAGAATTGCCCACAGCACAAAGGACGATTTCAGTCTTGTAGTTACGGAGCTTAAAGTCAAAAATGATAAGACAAACGCCACCTAACAGTCCAATGTAGTGTATTTGAAGTCACAGGACCAGGAATAGAATCCTATCTTTGTTCGATGGCTCTATGATTTGGGGCAAGCCATTTATCTCTGAGATTCAGCTCCATCACATTAATGATGAAGGGGCTTGTCTAGATGATCTTTTAAAGTCCTTTTCTGCTCTAAATCCTATGAGCCTAATGTCATCTCAAATAAAATCATAGAATCTCAGAACTTGAAGGGATTACAGAGGTTCCCTAGCTCATCATCCTACCCATTGCAGTAATCACTGCTACAGCATCCTAGGCAAATAGTCATGTAGTTACTAAATGAATGTGTCTGGGGAAAGGGGAAAGGGCAAATAGGGAGAAAGGTGTGGCATGGCCAAGAATCTACAAAATTAGACCAATTCATGGTAATACAGACCAGACTATTAGATATTTTCTTATTTTAAACCAAAATCTAGTTTCCTTTAACTGTCACCCATTTTTCTTCTACCCTCTGAAGGCCCAAATGATAAATGTGATACTTCCTCTAAAGGACCACTTTTCTGATTATTGAAGACACTGTACATGTCTTTCCTAAGAGGCCAGACAGTGAAAGCACAGCATGATAGGCTCAGAAATTTGGGTTTTATTTTGTGGATAATAAAAAGCTACTGGAGGCAGCTGGGTGGCGCAGTAGATAGAGCACCAGCCCTGGAGTCAGGAGTACCTGAGTTCAAATCTGGCCTCAGACACTTAACACACACTTACTAGCTGTGTGACCCTGGGCAAGTCACTTAACCCCAATTGCCTCACTAAAAAAAATTTAAAAATTAAAAAATTAAAAAAAAATAAAAAGCTACTGAATGAAAAACACCACAGTCTACAAATTCTGTGTCTTACCCTTACAAGCTATGACCTCTCTGAGCCTGTTTCTTTGCCTGTTAAATGGAGATATTTGCACTACTGCCTAACAGGCTTATTGTGAGGGAAATGTTTGGTAAAACCTTAAGGCACTATCCAAATTTAAGCTTTTATTAGTCACTGGGAGTAATAGGATCAAAGCCATGATTTACAAAGTGGGGGAAGTGGGTTATCTCTATCTTGGTTTGTGTCCTGGAAGCAAAACAACCCAATGAGTGACTGATGTTTTCATTATCCAAATAGATTCAGACACCTCCAACATCTAATACTTCTTAATGATTATATTTCAGACTCACTCCAATTCAATTTGATAGTGCCTATTACGCACCCATAGCTGTGCTAGGCAATGAGGGGTGGAAGAGAGACAAGAGAAGGAGAAAATACCATCCTTGTCCTCAGGGAGCTTACAATCCCCCTGAGGAATTAAGACAAACACAGGAAGCAAGTAGAAAACAAGGCAGTATGCAATGTGTTCCTTGAAGCAGTGCTGTCAGAGTTTTACCTTTGAACAGAAGATATCACTGGCAAGTGGTGCAATTGGAGAAAGCTTTGTGGAGGAAGTGGATCTTGGAAGCCAGATAGGTCTTGAAAAGATTCAGGGTGACTGAGCAGAGGAGATTTAGGTATGTCAGAAGAAGAAACAGAAAAATTGAAGTTAAATAACCTTGTCCTACAGCCTTGACCAGAGCCATCCGTATCAACTGAGAACTCATCTCTTTTATGTAAAAGGATGTTCATCAGATAGGATGGTTAATATTTTAATCCTAACCCCAATTAAAAACATTGAATAATAAATCAGACCTCTACCTTCTTATGTGGTCAAGTTGCCTCACCTCTAAAGTTACCACGCCAATTTCCTCTTCTTTAAAATTAGAGGCTTTTACTTGGTCATCTATAAGGTCCCTTCCTTCCCTAAAATTCTGTGTTCTAACATTTTGTGCTCTAAGGTTCTTTCTAGCTCTGGCATTCTTTGTTGTAAACTCAGACTTTCTACAATTCTAGGTATAAAATCTCCATGTAGAGAAGCAAAGAAACAACCTGGAAGCTTTCTCTAATGAAACTAACCCCTCTCCCACCTTGACCCTAAATCTCCCAAAGGAAAAAGCCAACTTGGGGGTGCAAGAACTCAGCTTATTTCCAAAGGGCAATTTCTCTTTGGGATTGTGGGTGAGATAGCCATGCGTATGCTCAGTAAGGCTTTTGAGAATGAAAAAATTCCCTCTGTCTTCAGTCAGGAAGGCTTAAGTGTCTAGTAACATGGTTATCTAGGTCAACCCCTTCTTTGAACAGAGGAGAAGTAGGGTAGTGAATCATAGAGATTAATCATATGAAGCACTGACTGAATGATTCAGTCAACTTTGGGTAGGCCTTTCATGAACTTTAACTTTAGTTTTGGTTGGGATCCTCTTTAAGAAAATCCAACATACAATTATCCAAACTTAATAAGGAAATTAGGAGTGAATTTTCACCTTAATGAAGGATTCACATCACAAAGGCAGCTTCCTACAGACAAGATACCAGCAAGTGGGAAGGTACCCTACATTCCATCTTTTCTCTCAGCCAATTGTGAAGAAAAAAATGTTTTGTTTTGTTTCGTTTTTTAAATCATGATGACTATGTTGGAGAAAGGAGTGGGGATGGGAGAATGGGTCTGCACTGAGGATCCCCCTTGTGATTTTGTTCTCTTTTGACTAAGGATATGAATTTGTAAGAAACCAGTAAGGATTAAGAGTTAGTATGTGACCTGGGTTAGCTATTCACTCTGTGGCTGGAGAATGGGACAAAACTAAGGACAGATTGAACTCATATACTTGTCATCAGTGACTTAGAGCTCTAAACATAAAGCTAGACATTCGCAAATTAAGATGAGGATTAGAATTTACCAGTGGAGGCAATATTGTACAGTGTAGTTGCCTGCCAGATGGAATCCAATCCCCTTTCATTTCCCAAAGGACAGAATCAAAGACTGAGCTCGAAAGGGACCTTAACTGTCATCTACCCTACTCACTTCATTTCACAGATGAGGTAGTTATGGTCCAGAGAAGAAAGGACACTTGCCCAAAGTCTCCCAGGAGAGAGAAACATAATACGAACTTGAACCCAGATATCCAGACTTTCAGCCCAATGCTCTCACCATAGTACTATTCTGTCATTTCCATTTAAGAGCAAAATGTATTCAGAGTCATTTCACTGAACAGACCAGAGGCAATGGGGAGCTCAGACAATATCTCCAAGTACCTTATTTCCTGTTAAATTTGTGGATGTGGGGAGAGGTGATTTTTCTAAAGCTCTAGTCATTTAGAAAAGGCTGAGGTCTTGCCTTGCTAGAATTTATCTCCCTCTGGTCCATTACCTTTTCTAAACCAGCCCCTCATTACCAAGACTTTGAAATCCTGTGCAAAAGTAGAGGTAGTGGTTTGCTTGAAAAAAAAATTTCCAAAACTCTTCAAGGAAACCAGCCCTAACGGGAGGAAGAAGTAGATTTGGTCACGCTAAAGAATAGTGGGGAGATGCGAGAGATTTTTTTTGTTAGCTAAAATGTTTTGACCATGTTCATAATGCTTATAAAGACTGATTTTGGGGGCAGCTAGGTGGCACAGTGGATAAAGCACCGGCCCTGGAGTCAGGAGTACCTGAGTTCAAATCCAGCCTCAGACACTTAACACTTACTAGCTGTGTGACCCTGGGCAAGTCACTTAACCCCCATTGCCTCACTAAAAAAAAAAAAAAAGACTGATTTTTTTAAATACAAGAAACACCTTCACCATGCAGGTGACCCCTGAGTCTCTGCACAACCATTATTGTCATCACCACTTAGAAACCTCAAGCATATTGTCCTTCAAACCTTCCTTATAGTAAAATTGGTTCCCCATGAAATCATACCCTCTAAGTGTAAGAGCTATGTAGGTACTCTGATTTCATTCATTTACACCATGACTAAAGTTTGCCCTTGGGGGGGGGTCGGAGCAACGAGGGTTAAGTGTCAAGTAAGTAAGTGTCAAGTGTCCAAGGCTGGATTTGAACTCGAGTCCTCCTGAATCCAGGGCCGGTGCTTTATCCACTGTGCCACCTAGCTGCCCCCTATTGATCTCTTATTGATTGAGGTGGGCAAAAAGTTCATTGGCATTTGGAGTCAGAATATCCATGCTTGAATCTCAGCTCTATCACCAGTGACTTGTATGACCTGGGGGCAATCTTTACCCTTCTCTAGGCCTTAGCTTAAAAGCATCAATAAACTAGGGAGAAAAGTCCTACTGATTTCTTAATCCAGCCCAGTCTAGCAAACACTCTAGAGCATCTTAGAACTGATATAATAAGGACCTTCAAGACCATCTAATCTAACCCCTTAGTTTAACAGAAAAAGAAATGGGAACCCAGAGAAATGATGTGATTTATTCAAAGTCACAAAGCAAAATAGAAACTGAGCCAGAACTACAACCCTCATGTCCTGACTTCCAATCCAGCATTCTTTCTGCCATATCAACTGGACTCAACAAATGTTTTGAAAGTTTACACAGTGCAATGTAGATATGAAGCCAAAAGGCAGGTTCAAATCCCAGATGCCTGTGTTACTTTGGCCAAATCCCTTTACTTCTTAAATTTCCTTCATTTAAGGTCCTTAATTTCTCAATCCCTTCCTAGATCCCTCCCATCCTTAAATCTATGATCCTATGATTATTTGAAGTTTCTGTTAATATGCTTGAAGTTATCTCCCATTTATCTTGTATCTATCTGGTTTATCTATAACTATTTAGATGCTATCTCCTCCATTAGACTTTGAGTCCCTTGAGGGAAAGGGGCTATTTTTGCCTTACTTTGCACTAGCATTGTTGCCTGGTACATGATAAGTGCTTTAAAAATGCTTATTGACTTGACTGAGGAACCCAGACATGAAGGATGAGGAGGAAGAGGAGCATTTGTATAGTACTTTATAAGCTTCAAAATTCTTTTCATACCTTGTCTTATTTGGTACTCTGTGAAGTAAGTAGTGTAAGGATTATTGTTCCCATTTTACAAATGAGGAAATTGGAGAGGTTAAGGATTTACCCAGGGTCACACAGACAGTCAATGATATCACCAGAATTCACATGCAGGATTAATGACCCCAAGTCCGGAACTATTTCCACTATTCCAAATAGCCTTTGAGAAGCTATGTAGTGTAGTGCATAGAGTGTCAGAGTTGAAGTCAAGAAGACTCATGTTCCCGTGTTCAAATTTGGCCTCAGAAACTTACTAGCTGTATGACCCTGGGCAAGTCACTTAATCTTGTTTACCTCAGTTTCCTCATCTATAAAATGAGCTGGAGAAGGAAATGGCAAACCACTCCAGTATCTTTTCCAAGAAAACCCCAAATGGGATCACAAAGAGTTGGACAAGACTGAAAAATGACTTAGCAACAAGACATAACCCAAGACATAACTTCATGGAATTGACAGTCTAACTGGAGAGAGATGGCATATACATAAATAATTACAATATGGACTAGAAAGTGAAACATACACTTACAAGCTATAAAGTGCCATATGAAGTCTGCAAAAGGAAGGATAACTCACATTTATATAGTGATTTAAGGTTTGCAAATTGCCTCCCTCAAATAACCCTATTAGGACTAATGGAGAAAATTACTTTTGAGCTGACCGACATCCAAAGAATGGGTATAATTCAAAAGACACATATGTAGGAAAGGAAGACATTCAAAATTAGGCTGGTCATGAGCAAAGGCAGAGAGGTGCTATTAAGGTGATTTCTGTAGAAGCCACCAACATGAATCTTTTTGGGGGGGGGGGGCAGAGCAATGAGGGTTAACTGATTTGCCCAGGGTCACACAGGTAGTAAGTGTCAAGTATCTGAGGCCAGATTTGAACTCAGATCCTCTTGAATCCAGGACCAGTGCTTTATCCACTGTGCCACCTAGCTGCTCCTAACATGAATCTTTTCAACAGAAGCAGCTAGGTGGTGCTATCAATAAAGTGGCCAAAGTCAGGAATGCCTCTAACATTAAGTATGTGATCCTGAGAGAATCACTTAACCTGTCTCAACCCCAGTTTCTTTATCTGTAAAATGAGAATAATAACAGTATTATAAAATGGGGGTAAAATAGTTAATATAGAGAGACCTTAAAGTACTATATAAATGCTAACTATTGTTAGTTATTATTATTATTATAAGCCATTATTCTTATTTTTATAAACTCAAAGTTGTCAGACTCTAATACCTTTTTTTTTTTTTTACAATATTTGATCCTAAGGAATCATTCTCTGTAGTCAATCCTTATACCCATGCATTGATGTTTCAACAGAAGGGTCTACTCTCAGGGTGAATCCCTTTGGTTCTCTCAGTGTATTCCCAACAGAGCTTTTCTGATTTCTTCATGCACTGGGAAAGATGAAAGAACTGTCATAATAGCGATCTTTTATATAGCATTTTAAATTTTGAAAAATGCTTTACAGTTATTATCTCACTGGATCATCACAACCACCCTGGGACTTAGGTGCTATTGTTAATCCCATTCTATGGAGGGAGAAACTGAGGCTCAGGGAAGTTCAATGACTTACCCAGTGTCACACAGCTAGTAAGTGTTGAAGGTAGGATTTGACTTTGGGTATTCCTTACTCCGACACCAACATTCTATTCACAATGCTACCTAGCTGCCCCCATCAGAGGAGTAACTATAACTTAGAGATTCATGAAAAAGTAAATGAGGGGGGCAGCTAGGTGGCGAAGTGGATAGAGAACCGGCCCTGGAGTCAGGAGTACCTGAGTTCAAATCCAGCCTCAGACACTTAACACTTACTAGCTGTGTGACCTTGGGCAAGTCACTTAACCCCAATTGCCTCACCAAAAAAAAAAAAAAAAGTAAATGGCCATTTGAAAAAGGCCAAGGTCTCCCACTGTATCCTGGGCCATCACCTGTAGTTCTCACCTATATCTTGCCACTGGATTCCAATGACTCTGGAGGAGAGGGTGGGGCTGATGACTTTGCACAGCCCTGCCTCATTAAATCCAATTCACTGCAAGTCAAGATATCCCTTTCCTGATGTCATTGGTCCTCTTTGAGAGCAAAGGATGAACAACACGTACAACACCAATGGCTAGCCCACCCTTCGTCCCTGAATTTCCAGTTCCATCATTCATTGAGAAGATTCAGCTCCAACAGCAGCATGCCCATTTGCTGCTCATTGGACAAGGTAAAGGACACCATCAGAGGAGTGTAGGGCCAACAAAGAAGGTGGACTGGTCTCATAGGATGAATGAGGCATTACAGACAGACTATGCATACCACCGGCACCCATTAAATATCTAGAGAAAGGTCCTTAGCATATTGGACGTACTCCTTGAAGAATATGAATGTAAAGAATTGGACAGAAGTCCACAGGGTTCAAAGGTATCAATGGGACACAGTGTGGACCCAGGGGAAAGTATCCATATCAATCAAATATCCATAGTATCCAAAGTATCAAAATACTGAGTTATATTGATAAAGAATAGGGAAGAACCAGATCCTGGTCTGAACCATCTTTTTCAACAGTTTTCTCTTTCAATCTTCCATTTCCCTGTGATAGTGTATACCCACAAGAATAAATAGGTTTATTTTTATGAAGGAGGAAATGCCCCATGTGAGATGAGAAGGGAAATAGGGCCAGCAGGATCAACTCTGACAGCTGCTGCTGGATTCACAGGCTGCTCATCCATCAAGCCTATCGAAATGACAAACCTTCCCTCTCTCCTCAGTTATTACATGGGGAAGAAATTGTTAAAATTCCACTTGGTAATTTAAATTTATTTATTCTACTGTCAACAGAGAGATTTCCTCATTCCTTCCTAGTCTAGCTAGAGCCCATCTCTAGGACAGAGTGAATCAGGGTGATCAGCAGGAAGAGAGATGACAAATGGGCAAGAGTACCAGATTTGGGGGCAGAAGACCTGGGCTCAAATCCCTGTTCTTCCATTTGCTGCCTAGGAGACCTTGGGCAAGTCTCTTAACTTGTGTCTTAACTGTAAAATAAGGAGGTTGGATTAGATGTCTCTGAGGACCCATCTAGCTCTAAAGCTATGAGCCTCGGATCCTGGGGTTCTCTATTTGGGATGACAGTGGCTCAGGGTAGCAGCTGGTTGGGGAAGAGGTGGTATTCAAAAAGCTGAAGGGCTCATAAACATACTGTGAGCAACCATCCCATAATACACACAGAACCATCATCCATGAAGGGTCTTGGACTGTCCCTTCCCTCAGGTTGATTTTTTCCATCTACTTTTATCAGTTCAAGCTTGATCC
This sequence comes from Dromiciops gliroides, assembly GCF_019393635.1. NCBI lineage: Eukaryota > Metazoa > Chordata > Mammalia > Microbiotheria > Microbiotheriidae > Dromiciops > Dromiciops gliroides. The sequence continues at coordinate 705,936,132 of NC_057861.1, forward strand.
AATTCTTTGTTTTGACCAGACTTTGCCTGGATAAATGTCAGGGCATTATTATATCTAATGTTTTCACACTTTCCTAAGGTTGATGGGACATAGGCTCAGACAGGTTCTTGTAGTAAAGTTAGAGTTCAAGGCTCTGAGGAAGGCCTCATCACAGGCATCTTTCACACTCCTTCACCCACTCCATATAATGTAAGTTTTCTGAAGTTAAAGAATGTTTCTTTATATCCTTACTACTTAGTATGGCTCCTGACAAATAGTGATTAATAAATATTTATTGGATGGATGGATGAACAGATGGATGGATGAATATAGAAAGAAAATCTCCCAGTCAATAGCAAGGTATCAAAAATAACCAAAGCACAGGACACACTCAGAAGTAGGGGAAGCCCAAATAGATGCCCATTTCCCCTGACTGACTTCCTAGTGGTTATCCTCTGAGCATAAATACACCATGACACCCTCACATCAGAGAATTCCAGCAGGGATTCCAGCAATGTAGGAGGCCCTTCCCAAACTATAGAAGCTCACTGGCTCTGGGTTGTCTTCTCAAAGAAGACAAAACTTTTTGCAATACTCCACAGGTGTGGCCAGTCTCTGACTATTAGTAGTTAGACCTGCCTGCCTTTCCTCCTCAAATCCTCCACATTCCCTAATGGAGAAATAACATAATTCAGAAAATTGATTGATATCCTGAGTAATAAGGGGAATCAGGTCACAGTGCTAACGGTCCTCCTCATACTTAGTAGGGTGATGACATGAGATATGGAGAGGAAGAAAGACTGCATCGGACCTTGAAAGAAGGAAGGATTTGTATTTTCTCAGCCATCACTAATTAAGTACTGTACATTGTGTATATGCATATGTGTGTATACACATGTGTATACAAACACACACATATGTATTGTGTATGTATGCATGCATGCAGCTGGCAGCACAGTGGATAGAGGCCTGGAATCAGGAAGCTTCATCTTCCCGAGTTCAAATCTGGCCTCATAGATTTACTACCAAGTCACTTGATCCTGTTTGTTTCAGTTTCTTCATCTGTAAAATGAGCTGGAGAAGGAAATGGCAAACCAATATCCTTGCCAAGAAAAATCCAAATGGGGTCACAAAGAGGCAGACATGACTGAAACGACTGAATAACAACATTATATGTGCAAAGCAAGAAATATAGGCAGAGGGGGTAGCTAGGTGGCACAGTGGATAAAGTACCAGCCTTGGATTCAGGAGGACCTGAGTTCAAACCCAGCCTCAGACACTTGACACTTACTAGCTGTGTGACCCTAAGCAAGTCACTTACCCCTCATTGTACCGCAAAAAAAGAAAAGAAAAAAAGAAATATAGGCAGAGAAGACAGAAAATTATGTTCCAGAATTGGGATACAAAAGTATGGAAGTGGGAGTTCATATCAAAAAGGAATCTGATGAGGCCAACCTGTCTGAAACATAAATTTTTTTTTTGCTCAAAATTTTTTTAGCCATATTAATATTTCTTCACTGATTGATATCAATTCTTATGACCAATAACTCTACCAGATGAAATTAACTCTCATTTATATATAATATGTGTTGTGTGAGATTATTGAATATGCATCAACATCCATATTCCATAGATATAGAATATGAGACTCGGAGAGATTGTCATGCAGCTGGTAAAAATTAAAGATGGGGCCAAAACCAGATCTCCAGACTCCAGCTTCTGTATTAAGTGAAGAACATTGCAATGCATTATGAGAAAATCTTTGGGAAAGCAAGTTCTATTTTCCTCTGGTCTGCAGCTCTCAGAAAACTTAGGAAGTTAGCCTATGACGGCCCAACTGCCTCCTCTTGTAGTGCTCCTCTGTCGACTCATGGTGGTTCATGGTTTCCCTCACCCATGCTCCCCTTTCCCTTGCTCTCAAATAGCTATCAAATAAGCCCTATTAAAGCATAAACTAATAATGGCCCCAATTCCTTAATAATTTAACAATTAACAATTCATTAATAGTTAATAATCAATAATTCATTAATAATTCCATAGTAATATCCCTTCTGGGAAATATTTGCATTTTCATAGGAGATTCTTCAAGTACAAAAGGAATTAATTTCTCATGGAACTTCAGTGTGGAGATTGGGGAGATGCTTTAGGTCAGGGGGTATTTCCTGAGCTCCTCAAATCCCACCATGTAGGTAGCCATCCACCACATCTCTGTTTCAGAGAAGACTTGCATTTACAGCCTTCCGCACACTGGCTCCAACCTACCTCCTGGAGAAGTAGGCACATTGGTCACCTTCCTCCACTCTGCATTCCAGTCTCCTAGACTTTGAACTGGAAGGGCAATTGGAAGACATCAAGTCCAACCCTTTCATCTTACAGGTGAGGAAACTGAAAGCCCAGGAAAGTTGTGACCTGGGTCCCACAGCCATGATGTGTCTGAGATGGGATTTGAATCCAGTTCTCCCTGACTCAGAGCTCTGTCCAGGATCTCCTCCATGCTTTGAATGCACTCGCTCCTCTCCTCAGGATCCCTCACTTTCTTCAAGGCTTAGCACATATAAAAGCTTCTCAGGAAGCCCTTCTTGACCTCTTTAGTTCTTGGTGTTCTTCCCCATCAAGTACATTCTCACATGCTTATAAGTTGTATTTCTCAAGTAGAATGTAAGTCCCTTGAAGGTAAGGAACTGTTTCTCATCTTTGCATTCCTATCACTTTGATCATCTGACCACTCAACAAGCACTTATTAGGAGATCAATTACTATGTTCCAGACACTGTGGCAAGGGCTAGAGATAAAAAGAAAGGCAAAAAACATAACGGGTGCTTAATAAATATCTATTGGATTGAATTACATCCAGATGGTTTTGCTCCAGGAGAGAGTTTTTTAGAAAGTGACCAAGACTCTCAGGACCATTGGCATTACCACCTCCCTCCAATGTTGAATTCCAAGGAAGCAGCGGGTGCACATTTTGGCATCTTCTCTCAGGTCAGGGTGGCTCAAAGGTGAGCATCATATTGCATCTTCCCTCACTGGACTGTGGCAGACCAGTTGGTTTCCAATTCCTGGAAACAAAGAAGTAGTCAAGAGAGGAAGTTCAATTTAGGAATCAATTAGGAAACCAAGGACAATTTGCATAATGAATGAGACCGCTGGGGTATGAGACATGACTTTCATTTAGGAACTGGGGAAGTTGTTAATAGAATTAGCCAGCTCTCCACCAGCTGGAGATGCAACTAAATAAAGGCCAGAGTTAGAGATTCTCTTCCCAGAATCCATATCCCAGCTGTGATGGAAGAAGCAGAAGGCCAGAAGGTCGTGAGATCATAGATCTAGGCTGGCTGGAAGGGACCGCAGAGGCATTCTAGTTCCCCCCAAGCCCTTCATTTTATGGATACATAAGATGATACTCAGAGAAGTTACATGATTTGCCCAAGATCCCTCAGAGGTGGGGTTTTATCCCAAGTCCTTTGACTCCAGAGGAAGACTCTGATAAAGGAGGGACTGGAGGGAGACTCCAAAGGATTAGCCGTTATTGAGCTGATGGGAGAGCTAAACCTTCTAGGGGAGACCAAAATGCATGACTATGTGATATTTCACATAAGCATATACAACAAGGAGTAATGGGTGGAAGGGCACAGTTTCTAACACAGAGGAATCAGATTTTCTCTACCTTTAAAACCAAGAAGGGTTGGGGCAGCTAGGTGGTGCAGTGGATAAAGCACCGGCCCTGGATTCAAGAGGACCTGAGTTCAAATCCAGCCTCAGACACTTGACACTTACAAGCTGTGTGACCCCGGGCAAGTCACTTAACCCCCGTTGCCCCACCAAAAAAAAATAACAACTAAGAATGGTCTTTCCCTGGTATATAGCTAGCTGGACCTGGGCTACCTCCAGATGACCCTTGATTCTATCAGTGTAAGGAAATCAATGCAGAAACCCCCTCCATCAATATGGATTGGCAACTTGTCTGTAATATAGTATGTATTCTTTTTTTAATGGCATTTTAATTTTTCCAATTACATGTAAAGACAATTTTTAACATTTATTTTTTTAAAAATGTTGAGTTCCAAATTTTCTCCCTCTCTCCCTCCTCTCCCCCTTCCCAAAACAGTAAGCCATTTGATATAGCTTATATATGTGCAATCAAGTAAAACATATTTCCATATTAGTCATGTTGTGAAAGAAGAAACAGAACAGAAAGGAAAACCATAGAAAAAAAAGAAAGTGAAAATAGTATGCTTTGATCTTCATTGAGACTCCATCAGTTCTTTCTCTGCATGTGGATAGCATTTTCCATCATGACTCCTTTAGAATTGTCTCTGATCACTGTATTACTGAGAAGAGCTAAGTCATTTATAGTTGATCATTGCACAATGTTGCTCGTACTATGTATAATGTTCTAGTTCTACTCTTTTCACTTCACATCAGTTCATGCAAATCTTTCCAGGTTTTTCTGAAATCTGCCTGCTCATCATTTCTTACAGCACAATAGTATTCTATTAAATTCATACATCACAACTTGTTCAGCCATTCCCCAATTGATGAGAATCCCCTCAATTTCCAATTCTTTGCCTATAGTATGGATTCTTAACCATTATTTTTGGTCATGGACCCTTTCAGAAGGCAGATGAAGCCAATGGAACAACGTTTTAATACTCAAAATACACAGGGTTTTAGAGGAAGCCAATCATTTTGAAATAGTATTATCACAGACATTTTTTTTACATTCATGGACCCCACATTAAGAACCCCAACTTAGAAAATTTCCTTGGGGGCATGACAAGATCATAGGCATAGATTTAAAATTTAAAAGAATCTTTGAGACCATCTAGTGGAATAACCCATTTTACAGATGAGATTGGGGCTCAGAAAGTTAACTTTCCCTTTGTTATATAGTATGGGTTCAGACTCAAACCCAGGTCGTCCTAACTCCTGGCACCCTGTCAGTTCTGTAACTGCTAAACTAAGTAGCCTCTCTATCCTCCAGATAACAATTAACTTTAGTACCTAGCAACTAGCTTCCCTTTGTGGCCATATATAGTGATAGCCTCTGACCTTGACTTTTGGTTGGCCAGGTATGCTGTGTCTTAGTCTGGTGATCTGCTATGTCACTGACAGCTCTGACCCCATTCCATCCAATAGTTTTGACCTTGGACTATAAAACCACCTTCACTTGAACTCTTCTACCCATTCCTCAGGGCTTTGTCCTGGGGCCTCTTCTCTTTCCAAGAGCCCTTATCAGATTCCATGGATTTAATTACCCGCTCTGTGCAAATGACTCCTAAATCTATTTATCCAATCCCAGTCTTCCTCCAGAACTTCAGTCCTACATCATCACCTCCCTACTGGATATTTCAAACTAGATGTCCTGGAGATGGCTAACTCAATGCATCCAAACCCTATCACACCCCTCTTCATAACTTCTCTATTTCTATAGAAGGTGACACCATTCTTCCAGCATCCTAGGTTCAAAACTTTGGTGTCTTCCTTGACTCCTCATTCACATATACAATCAGTTGCCAATTCTTGCTGTTTCAACCCCCACATTATCTCTCCCATCTAACCCTTCTCTCTACTCATACAGACACCACCCTAATTCAGGTCTTAATCACTTCTTGCCTAAACTATTGCAATGGCCTCCCAATTGGTCTAATGCCTCGAGTCTTTCCTATTCACTCTAATCCACCTTCCACAAAACTGCCAAAATGATTGTCCTTCATCCTAGATTTGATCATATTAGTTCCCTACTCAAAGAACTCCATAACTCCATTATCTCTAGTAAAAAAAAAACCCAGAAACTCTTCTGTTTAGCTTTTTTTTTTTTTTTTTTTGGTGAGGCAATTGGGGTTAAGTGACTTGCCCAGGGTCACACAGCTAGTAAGTGTCAAGTGTCTGAGGCTGGATTTGAACTCAGGTACTTCTGAATCCAGGGCCGGTGCTCTATCCACTGCGCCACCCAGCTGCCCCTTCTGTTTAGCTTTTAAAACCCTTTACAACCTGTTTCTAAACTATCTTTCCAGCCTCCTTATGCATTGCTCTCTTCAGTACTCCATCACTTGTCTTCTTAGCTCTGCACTAGTTGTCCCCTATGCCTACAACGTACTCCTTCCTCACCTCCACCTCAGAATCCTTCAGTTTCTTCAAAACAGAATTAAAACATCATCTTCTACAGGAAACCTTTCCTGTTCCCCACAACTGGTAGTGCTCTCTCTCCTCCTATCTTTTATATAACTATCTTGTAGCTATTTTGAATTTATTCTGTATATTCTTACATGTTTTTCTCCCAGTAAAATGCAAGCTTTTTTTTTTAAGTGAGGCAATTGGGGTTAAGTGACTTGCCCAGGGTCACACAGCTAGTAAGTGCCAAGTGTCTGAGGCTGGATTTGAACTCAGGTACTCCTGACTCCAGGGCCAGTGCTCTATCCACTGCACCACCTAGCTGCCCCTAAAATGCAAGCTTTTTAAGAGTAGGGATTTTTTGTTGCTGTTGCTGTTGCTGTTGCTGTTGCTGCTATTGTTGTGGTTGTGGTTGTGGTTGGAGGGAGGGGTATTTGTATTCTTGGCACCTAGCACTATGCCTGGAACAAATTAGACAATAAATGCTTGTTGATTGACTTACTAATTTTGAATGGATATATGGCATATCACCCAAACTGTAGCTGCTCACACTTCTCCCACATCACATGTGGACAACTACTCTGTTCTCACATTTGTAGGTCTAGGTTTCCAGAGAAGGGCCTCATAGTCTAACTCTTTCAGAATTCTAGATGTAACATCTCAGCCGAAATGGTGATTCTCTTGACTGTCTTCTCTGATTCTTCACCTCCAAAGAGTTCTGGTCAGCTGGACTTAATCCTCAGTTATAATATCCATCAACTTTACTATCAACTGTAATATCCTTCACTTTCAGATTCAAGCTTAGCTGTTGCAGTTCTGAAATATATCCTTTCCCTTCTCTCTGCTTCTTATATTTCTGAGTTCAGACTTTTGAGTTCCTTCTGAAAATGACCCCACTAATCTTATGGTTAATTACCAAATTCTCATCTTCTCTCTACAGTCAGATAAACCACCTTTGTTCCATATCACAGAACGGTTCTATTGCTCACATCTCTCCAGAATACAACTTGTCATATTAAAAAATGACCAAGAATTGTCTTAAAATTCAAGGTTAATGTAACTGTAACTCTTAGAACTCTGAGCGGGACTTAATTCAGCAACAAACTGCTCCATAAGTGAAAGGGCAGTCCCTTTAAGGGACGATGCCTTATAACTGACTGTCATGCTACCTATGTTCTGGCTCATCTAACTACGCCCAGCTTAAGTAGTAGAAAGACAACGAGATTTGGAGTCAAGAGACCTAGGACCTTGGCCAAGTCCCTTCTTTATGGACCTCAGTTTCTTCATCTATGAGTGAAAGGACAGGGCTGTGTGATCTGTAAAGCGCCTCCCTATTCTTACACGCCAATGTGATGCAGGATAATATAGTGAAAAGAGTATGGGTCTGGAGTTAAATGGCAAGAGTTCAAATAATAGCTTTGCCACTTACCACCCATGTTACTTTGGGCAAATCTCTGCTTCTCTGTGCTTCGGTTTTCTCATCTGGAAAATAGGACTTGGATGAGATGGTCTACGATTTCTTCCGACTCTTTATCTATGTTCTAATAAATGACGATAGCACGGTTACAATGCTTTAGGGCTCCTAAAGTGCGATCCTCACAGCAGCTTTGTGCAGGGGGGAGTATTTTTCACATTTTAAGATAAGGAAACAGGCTCAGAGAGTCACACAGCTCATTCAGAGCCAGAACTCAAAACCACAGCTTCTAAAACCCTAATTGTTTCTCCACCATACAAGACTGCCTCTCATTATTTGATTCCACAATTACTTCTGCTGACCTGATGACTCTTCATCATTCTACCCAAGACAGTGAAGACTTCTAGTATCTTTTAAAATAATAATAAGCATTTTTATTTAAAGTTTTGAGTTCTAAATTCTATCCCTCCTTCCCTCCTTCCCCTCCCCCATCCCTGAGGCAGTAATATAGGTTATACTTGTGTATAAGAAAACTTGAATCAAAGAAAAAAATGAAAGTGAAAAATAGCATGCTTCAATCAGTGTTCAATAAGCATCAGTTCTTTCTTTGGAGGTGGATAGTATGCTTCATCATTAGTCCTTTGGGATTGTCTTGGATCATTGTATTGCTGAGAAGAGCTAAGTCATTCATGGTTTTTCATCAAACAATATTGTGTCACTGTGCACAACATTCTCCTGGTTCTGCTCACTTCATCTAGTATCTTTTTTTTTTTTTTGGTGAGGCAATTGGGGTTAAGTGACTTGCCCAGGGTCATACAGCTAGTAAGTGTCTGAGGTCAGATTTGAACCCAGGTCCTCCTGACTCCAGGGCCAGTGCTTTATCCACTGTGCCACCTAGCTGCCCCTATCTAGTATCTTTTTTTTTTTTTTGCAGGGCAATGAGGGTTAAGTGACTTGCCCAGGGTCACACAGCTAGTTAAGTGTCTGAGGCTGGATTTGAACTCAGGTCTTCCTGAATCCAAGGCCAGTGCTTTATCCATTGTGTCACCTAGCTGCCCCCTAGTATCTTCTTGAAGTCTATTTTCAATTTCACAATGAACAGCCAGGTAAGTTGCTTTGCAGTGATCTAAGTCTCCAGGTCCTGGGCTGACACTCAATGGGAATTCTATAGCAGGAAGAATCTGAGGCAGAAATTGCCTCACCTAGAAGAGCCCTCTGTCTCTGGTGCTTTAGCTCCCTTTCTTTTCTCCTGAATGCTAGTCTAGCTTATGAATTCCTGCTCAAATTTGACTTTGATTTTTCTGAACTCCCTGGGTCCAGTTTACCCTTGACTTGTGCCAGACCTCTGGTTCCCAGCTATTGCTACCATCTAGTTACATTTCTTCAATTCACAGCTGCCTGGGGGCTCAGCTTGACACACTCAGCTCTCAGAAATGAGTGAGGGAAATGAAATGATAAAAGCTGGGCTGGATGACAATAATTCCCCCTATCAGTTTCCTGATGGCCTTTTTAATACTAAACAGCCTATTATGAGTCAGGCCCTGGAAGGCTTAATTGGGAACTTACAAGTCTATTTAACTTGCACTGGATTCTCTCCAGGAGAACAGGTCTAAATAAAAGATCCCCGTGGATCAGCTCCGCAGTTGATGTGCCCAGCTTTGCACTCGGTCCCTTCTCACTGGTGTGCAGAGGGGGAGGGAGAAGACTAAATTGGTGGATGCCCCCAAACTGAGAGGCTAGAAGAAGCAGGAGGCAAAGAACTTACTCTGCATATTTGTTCCTGAGAATATCAGCCCTCAAAGTACAGAACAGGGTACTTTCCATGACCAGGGGAAGAAAGGTTTAAGGAGAATCAGAGGATCATAGATTAGGGCTAAAAGGGACTATGAAAGTCATCAAGACCAAGCTCTTCATTGTCCATATGGGGCCAGAGAATGACTTACCCAAGCTCATGCAGGTCAAGTTGACAAGCATTTACCAAATGCTTACCGTGTGCCAGGCTCTGTGGATACAAGGAAAGGCAAAAGCAATTCCTGCTCTCTATTTAGTAGGAGATATGACACAAAAGTAACTATGCACAAACAGGATAACTTGACAGTAATCTCAGAGGGAAAGCAGTACTATTAAGGAGTATCAGGTACCTTCTTGAAGAAGGTGGAATTTTGAACCCAGGACCTCAAACTCTAAATCTAGGACTTTTCCCACTGTACTATATTATCTCCTTAATGAGTAAATGAGATTTTTAATTTTAATAGGCATTATTTCATTGAATTCAGTCAACAGACAACATTTATTAAGTACCTATTGTAGGTAGAGCACTGTGTTACGATTCAACTAGACATCTGTGTAGCCTATTACCCTAAATGCATAATTGTGCCTGATTCAGCAACCTCATTTAACAGAAGAGGAAACTGAAGTTCAGAGAGATGAAGTTGCCTAATGTCACATGGTAAATCACTAACAGAGCCCAGACTAGAATCTCCAGCTCCATGGCAGGCAGTTTCTAATTCTTGCCTATAATCACCCAGCCAGATCATATCTGATAGGTAAAAGCCATACACATAGACTGGTGAAAGGATATAGTCTCCAACAGGAGAGATGAGGCAGAGAAGAGGGTTAAAATTCTATGACACAGTGGGAAGCTAGGTGGCGCAGTGGATAAAGCACTGGCCCTGGATTCAGGAGTACCTGAGTTCAAATCTAGCCTCAGACACTTGGCACTTACTAGCTGTGTGACCCTGGGCAAGTCACTTAACTCTCATTGCTCCACAAAAACAAAAACAAAATTCTATGAAACACACCAGAAACATTGGGCCATCATAGTAAATAGCCCTAAGACTGGGGCTGTTCTGAGTATTTTGTCTTTGTTAGATTCCATCTCTATTATTGGGGTTTAGACTTCAAAGTAATTCAGTAGAGAAAAGGCTTCTGAAAGCATTTTGCCTGGCCTGGCCTACCCCCTTCTCTCTCTCCTACTATGTGGTTGAGGAGGAAGTGCTATCTGTTATGGCAGCTCTAAGAAATGTCAACCCACAAGCAGAGACTCAGGGTTGATGAGCCCACCCTTGGCTTAAATGAGCCCAGACGCCTATGACTTAATATCACTCCTCCCCAGGAAAATTTCCCAACTCAACTGACTCATGCTCTCCTTCCTTCCCTTAGGGTTGGATTTTATGGTTCTATAGAATTGTTGTTGCCCAGAAGTCCTATAGCTAGTTTTTTGAAATATGAAGTATTGGGGCAGCTAGATGACGCAGTGGATAGAGCACCAGCCCTGGAGTCAGGAGTACCTGAGTTCAAATCCAGCCTCAGACACTTAACACTTACTAGCTGTGTGACCCTGGGCAAGTCACTTAACCCCAATTGCCTCACTAAAAAAAAAAAAAAAAGAAAAAGAAATACGAAGTATTTTGCTATAAGAAATGATGAGCAAGCACATTTCAGAAAAACCTAGAAAGACTTACATGATCTGGGGGACAGCTAGGTGGTGCAGTGGATAAAGCACTGGATTTGGGAGGACCTGAGTTCAAATCTGACCTCAGACACTTGACACTTACTAGCTGTGTGACCCTGGACAAGTCACTTAACTCTCATTGCCTAGAAAAAAAAAAGACTTACATGATCTGTTGCAAAGTGAAATTAGCAAAACCAGGAGAACATTGTTCATAGTAACAGCAACATTACGTAGTGATCAACTATGAATGACTTAGCTCCTCTCAGAAATATAGTGATCCAAGACAATTCTAAAGGACTCATGACACTATCCATATCCAGGGAAAGAACTTATAAATTCTTAATGCAGCTCAAATCATATGATTTTCACTTTATTTTTTGTGGGACTTTTTCTTTTTGGTCTGTTTCTTCTTTCACAACATGACTAATATGGAAATATTGACCTATATCAAATTGCTTACCATTTTAAGAAGGGGGAGGAAAGGGAGGGAGGAAAAAATGTGGAACTCAATCTTTTGTAAAAATGAATGTTAAAATTTATCTTTACATATAATTGGAAAAAATAAAACACTTAAAAGAAAAGAAATATGGAGTATTTGAATTGGAAGTTACCTTAGAATCCTAGCTTCATGGAATGTTGAGCTCATTCACAGTGAGAGAAAGTCGAATATTAGTGTTTGGTCTCAAACCCAGGTCTCCCACTCCACAACTTCTTCCAGTCTCCAAAATAAGGATAAGAACTTCATCACAAAAGAATATCTAAATCCCACACTTCCAAACTTCTCTAAAGCTAATAAGCTTGCTCACAATTAGTGAAGGCACATGAGAATCCCCTCTTTTTTGCATAATAGAATAATACCTCTAAGTAGAATAAAGAGGTGCAGAGATGAGGATGGGACACCTGGAGCTTTGCCCAACATTAGGGTATGGGGGCTAGGCATGCTTCCTCTATACAATACTCCTCCCCATCTCTCAGTCCTCTGCTGAGGCAAGAAGGATACCACCACCATCAAGTCCCTCTCCCAAGAAGATTTACTGCCCCTTTCCCAGGTGATTTTGTCCCAGGCACCAGAATTTCTAGTTACGGTTCTGATCTGGTGTTCAAAGACTCACAGGGCCTTCTAATTTAGAGTCATCTAATCCAGTCCCCCAGATGTAGTTCAGTTGTGTCTGACTCTTTGTGACCCCATTTGGGGTTTTCTCGGCAAAGATACTGCAGTGGTTTGCCATTTCCTTCTCCAGTTCATTTTACAGATGAGGAAACTGAGGCAAACAGGGTAAAGTGACTTACCCAGGGTCACACAGCTAGTAAGTGTCTGAGGTCAGATTTGAATTCAGGAAGATGAGTCTTCCTGACTCCAGGACAAGTGCTCTGTGCACTGTGGCACCACCTAGCTGCTCATAAATGCAGATACTGAGGCCCAGAGTGTTGACTTGCCCAAGGGTACACAGTTCTGGGCCATATCCTTTGATCCAAGATCCAGTTTTCTTTCCACTGTACTAACTGCTACCCCATGCATGTCCTATATCTTTGTGTAGACCCTGAATCCCTGCGAGGTGGGAATAAGTTAGCTCTGTCCCCTGAATTTATATAGCACTTAGTAGTTCTCCAAAAGCCTCTCTATTATTATTATTATTATTATTATCTACTATTTTTCATCACCCATTATTTATTTAGAATCTCACAATGACAGAGAGTGGGTAGAGATTTGGATCATGCTCTAAAAGACTTAGGTTTGAATCCCATTTACTGTCTCTGTGGCCATGGGAAAGTCGCTTCACCTCCCTTGGCCTCAGTTTACCTCTCTGTAAAATTATTGGACGCAATGACTTCTGAGGTCCCTTCCAGCTCCAAATCTATGATCCTGTGAGCTCTTTCAGGTAGATGGGTTAGGTAGGGATTCCTACTCCCATTTTCCAGAAGTGGAAAACTAAGGCCCAAAGAAGGGAATTAAATGAACAAATTATTCTAACTCCTTCACAAAGTAGGTACCCCAGTATCAGAGGGAAAGATGGTATAAGAGAAAGGAGGCAGAAACCAGTCCTCGCCCTGAAAGCATGAGTCTCCTGAATTCTTTTTTTTTTTTTAGTGAGGCAATGGGGGTTAAGTGACTTGCCCAGAGTCACACAGCTAGTAAGTGTTAAGTGTCTGAGGCCAGATTTGAATTCAGGTCCTCCTGACTCCAGGGCCGGTGCTCTATCCACCGCACCATCTAGTTGCCCCAAGTCGCCTGAATCCTTAACAAAAATAAAATGTGTTAGAACTACTGCCAACATGGCATGCCTCTTTCCCCAAAGCCAGATTCTCTCCTCCTTTGAATAGTTAGAGCTGGGCTTCTTAACCTGAGTCTATTAACTTGTTTTTTGATAACTGTTTTTTTAATTTGAAATTTGAGGGAAAGTATTTCATATTTGATAACTCCATTTTTAATATAATTGCTTTCCTTTGTAATACTACTTGTTTCATGAATTTAAAAGCATTTTTTTCTGAGAAGAGATCGATCCACAAGCTTCCCCAGACTGCCAAAGGGCAGAACGCTTGAGCTGAAGGGACAGAAAATCATGTTCTTTAAGACGGAGGACAGTTGTTTACAAAGGTAGTTAACCTGGGAGCATTGATCATTGGGCTTAATTTTATCAGGACAGACAGATCTGAGTCATGGCTCCTTGGAAGGGGAGTGGAAAGAGTAGAAAGGCCATTTAAGTTTCTATCAGGTGGGGGGGGGGCGCAGAGGAATTGGGAAGAGGAGAGACTAAGCTTACAAGAAACACATCCTCAAGGAAAGTCTGATGCATTAGGAAGGGCACTAACTTGGGAATCAGCAGCCTTGGGTTACAGTCCCAGCTGGGTGGCTAATTCTCTATGTGACCTCCCTCTTCCCTAGGTCACATTTTCCTCCGATGTAAAATAAAGAAGTAAGACTAGATGAGTTCTAAGGTCCCTTCTGGCTCTCTGGTTGTTTGAATGAAGGTATGGGGGGACAGTGGAAAGAGTGCTGGTGGCTCTGGAAGGAGACCTGGGTTCAAATCTCACTTTTGACACTTGGTATTTGTGTGGACAATTCCCTTAAATTCCTAGGACCTGGGTTTCTTTAAATATAAAATAAGGGGGTCTGACCCAGATGACTTCTAAAGTCCATTCTAGTTCTAGGACTGCTGTGAGAATGAGGTGTGAAAACAACTCTACTCTAGTCACAGGCAAAATATGTCTGGGCCTCTCCTTTGTCCCCTATTTTGCATTTCTCTATGTACCTGTCTTTTTAGCCACCAGCCCCACTGTTACCCCTACACTCACAGAATGTAAGCTCCCTGAGAGCAGGGACTGGATCACTATTTTTAATCTTTTTTTAAAAACTTTTCTGATTATTGAGTAAGTGAATGAAATTCACCTCAAATCACTCTGCTTTACATCTCAAACCAACCATCCTCCAGTGAGCCAAGGCTTCCCCAATATAGTTATCTCACCAAATGCCCTACTACCAAACCCCAACCCCTAAGTGCCGAGACCAAAAGACCCTCCTTTGGCTGCCACTGTTCTATATATATTGCTGTATCCCCCCCCATTAGAATGTAAGCTCCTTGAGGGTAGGGATTGTCTTGGTTCTTCTATATGTGTCCCTTTTGTTGTTGTTGAGTCATTTTAGTCGTGTCTGACTCTCCATGATCCCATCTGGGCTTTTCTTGGCAAAGACACTGGAGTGGTTTGCATTTCCTTCTCCTGCTCATTTTACAGATGAGGAAACTGAGACAAACAGAATGAAGAGACTTGCCCAGGGTCACACAGCTAGGGTTTTCAGATTTGAACTCAGGTCCTCCTGACTCCAGAGCCAGTGCTCAATCCACTGCACCAACTAGCTGTCATTTGTATCCCTAGCACTTAGCATCATGCGTGACATATAAGAGGCATTTCATCATAGTTGCTGGATTCATCTTTGTGTCTCCCCCAGCAGCTCATTATAGTGCCTTACACACGTTTGAATGTGGAATGTGGGATCATAGTTTCACAGAATCACAGAGATAGAAGAAGTCTTTGAGACCATCTAGTGTCCAGCTACCTTTTTTTATCCAGGAAGATACTGAGGACCAGAAAAGGTAAATAAACATGCGCAATCTGGGTTTAAAGACTCCTGCCTTGGGTAGGTAGACATGTCCCAGGCATGTTGCAGAAGTTCCAGGGTGGGACTGAGCTATATAAGAATAGAGCACTGGACTTGGAGTCAGGCTGACCTGAGTTCAAATCCAACCTCAGATACTCACTAGCTGTGTGACCCTGGACAAATCATGTAACCTTTGTCTACCTCTATTTCCCAACTCTAAAATGGGAATGATCATGGCACCTACCTCCCAGAGTTGTTGTGAGGACCAAATGAAATAACATTTGTAAAGGCCTGGGCATAATGTCTGGCCCTAGTAAGCAATAAATGCTTTTTCTCTCCTCCTCCTTCCTCATCTCTCTCTCCCTCTCTCCCTCCCTCCCTCTCTCTCTCTCTCTCTCTCTCTCTCTCTCTCTCTCTCTCTCTCTCTCTCTCTCTTTTGTGGGGCAATAAGGGTTAAGTCTCTTGCCCAGGGTCACACAGCTAGTAAGTGTCATGAGTCTGAGGCTGGATTTGAACTCAGGTCCTCCTGAATCCAGGACAGATGCTCTATCCACTGCACCACCTGGCTGTCCCCACCTCATTTCTCTTCTTATCCCATTCCTGGTGGTTGTCCTCAATCTGGTCCACTTGGCTCTCTCTCTTCTCCATTCTCCAAGTCAACAAGCATTTATTATTAAGTGCCTACTAAGTGTCAGCCATCTTGCTAGTCCTTTTCTTGGCAGAGTAGGTCACATTTGTCTCTGGTGCTTTCTTACTTTCTGCACCTCCCCTCCCCCCCAACCCCTTCTTCCCTGTTCTCCTCCCTCTGACCCACTCTTGTGCCTTACATTACACTCCAGACTTCCAAAGTCCCCCACTACAGTAACCTCTAAGATGTGCAGTAACCTCTCCACCAAAATTATACACCCCCCCCCTCCTCCAACAAACTTTTTATTCTCTCAGTGAATCTGATGTCAGGTCAATGTTTCAAGGAAAGCAATCCGATTGAACTAGTCATTACTGAGGTCTCTTGGACTGGTAGTTTCTTAACTCTCCCAGAGGAGATTGAATTTTTAAAAAGGAAGCTTATTAATGTAAATAGCCTTTTAATGGTGGCATTGGTCCGTGGAGAATGTTAGGCAAGAGACAGGAGATTTGGGAAAGGACCATCTTCCTGGCCCCATTTACATCCCACCACCTACCACAAAGGCCCAAAACTAAAAGCTGGCCCTGGCTTTAATGTCTCCTGATCATGGACTCAATGAGGCTGTTGAGGCCATACCATTTCACCTTGATGGGATAGAATGGCATAGTAAAAGTTTTAGAGCAGGGGCAGCTAGGTGGCGCTGTGGATAAAACACCGGCCCTGGATTCAGGAGAACCTGAGTTCAAATCTAGCCTCAGATACTTGACATTTACTAGCTGTATGACCCTGGGCGAGTCACTTAACCCTCATTGCCCTGAAAACAAAAACAAAAACAAAACAAAACAAAAAGTTTTAGAACAAAAAGACCCAAATTTGAGTATTGGCTCTTCTGTTTCCTGCCTGTGGGACATTGGGCAAGTCATTTCCCCTCTATGGTTCTCAGATTCCATGTCAGTTACATAAACCAGTTGGACCAGTTGGTCTCTATGGTCCCTCCCTGCTGCAAATTCTATGATCCTATCAGATAATCAGTGATCGAGATCCCATATGACCAGGAGTGTGCTAGTAAATGTTTAACAACTGACTTTCAAAAAGAATGTCCATCAAACATACTTTTAAGTTTAATTTGCATTATTAATATTTTCTCCCTTATGTTCTTAAGTCTAGAAAATCAACTAAATGATATATCAAGCCCTGATGTACAAATCATGTTGTTTATTTATGAGTGTAAATATTCACACTGAAAATCTAGCAATAGGGCAGCCGGTTAGAACTGGCTCAAGCATATGCCTGCATATATCCCAAAGAGGTCAAAGATAGAAAGAAAGGTCCCACAGTCACCAAAATATTCACAGCCCACTTTTTTGTGGTAACAAAGAACCAGAAATCAAATAGAAGCCCATTAACAGAGGAATGGCTGGAATAGATTCTGTTACATGAATGGCATGGAGAATTAATACTCCATGAGAAATATGAACGTGAAGAACATAGGGAAGCTTGGCAAGACACATGAACTGATACAGGGTCAAGAAAGTGCAACTAGGAGAGCATGCACAATGACCACAATGTGCATGGAATGAACAATGAAAAGAACAGAAATTGAAACAACACTTTAATTATAATGGCCAAGGTTTGCACCAAAGAAGAGATCTGAGAACCCTTCTTTGAAGAGGTGAGAGACTCTAGGTGTGGAACCCTGTATATCCTATCCAACTGGACTGTTGGGTTGATTAGTTTTACCAAATTGTCTTTTTTTCTCTTATCTTTTATCCTTTGTTATGAGATGCCTCTCTGGGTGAGTCAGGGTAGAGTGCTATGTTAGGAAATGAAGGTGATATAAAAAGGGGATGGGAGAAATCAATCAAATTTTTTTTAATTTAAAAAAGACAATAGAGTTCTAAGTCAACTTATTCTTTAAAAAAAATATTTTAGATGCATCAGGAAATCAATTCTCTAAGAGCTTATTGAAAGTCATACATTATCTGAGAAGAAGCAGAGTCATACAATAGATAAAATGCTAAACTTGGAGTCAAGCTTATCAGGGTTCAAATCCCCCCCCAACCATGACACTTACTAGTGCCTCAATTTCCTTGTAAGTAAATTCAGATAATATATCCATAGGACTTATCTTACAGGATTGTGGAAAAGATAAAAGGAGATAATATATGTAAAACATATTGTAAACTTTAACACAATGTGTAAATGTCAGTTATTTTTTAGGACCAATCTATTATTTATTTATTTTTAACATTCTTTTAAAAAACTTTTTCAGTTCCAAATTCTTCCCTCTTCCACCCATTGAGAAGACAAACAATATGATGTCTATTATAATGTCAGTTATTGTTAGCAGAAAAGTGGTGGGTTTGGGGGCGGGTAGTGAGTTCTGTCTTGAATGTGTTGAGTTTGAGTTGCCTATAGGACGGCCAATTTGAAATATCCAGTAGGCAAGTATCAGAGTTCGGGAGATGAGCTAGGCCTAGATAAAGAGATCTGGGAGCTAGCCACATAGTGATGGTCTTTAAACTCAAAGGATCTGATAAGGTCACTAAGGAGCCAGGCTAGTCTTGGGGGATACCCACAGATGAGTCCACAGTCTGGATGATGATTCCCCAAAGGAGGCAGGGAAAAGGCACCCTGACAGGAGGAAGACCAGGAGAGTGAGATGTACCACAAAACCCCAGAGAAGAGAGAGCCTTCAGGAGGAGAGGCCATGAAGGATGGGAAGAAGAAGAAAAAGCAGCCTTTAGTCTTGGCCATAAGGGGAACATCGGTAACCCTGGAGAGAACTGGTTCTGCTGGATGATGAGGTCAGAAGCCAGCCTCCAGCTGGCTGAGGTTGGCAGGAGCCAACCTGGAATCCTCTCTCCCCATCTCAGCCAGGCTCCTAATCATGGTTTGCTTCATTTTGTTTCAGTGGACACATTTAATATTGGAGGCATTGGAGTGATTGATCTCCCCCTTCAAGCCAAACAGGTAGGGGAAATTAAAAGAAATTAAAAAAACAAACCTTTAATAAACTCCGCTCAGACAACCAGTGCCCACAGTGACAGAGGCTGACATTTCTTAGCATGAACAATTGTTTATGAGAACTCGGAGAATTAATTATGGTAAGGGGGCAGCATAGTGACTCTCACCTCAATTTAGTTATGAAAGGAAAGTCCTGACATCTTCCTACTTGGGCTCAGGAAGAAAGACAAAGAAAGACAAGAGAGATGCTAAGGTACCTTCACGGGGATTGCTGTTGACATGGCTAGTTCCTGGGCCTGCCTCCAGGAATACTCTCAGAAGGGCAGGGAGCCCTCATTTAATGTACCACAAGGTCATTTGTGATGGCCCCGCTCTTTGCAAGGTTGCGAGTCTTTGCTGTTCCTTCCGTTTTTGTTCATCTACCCTGATCTCTGTCTCATCGATCATTCTGTCTCTCTTCTATGCGCTCTCAATCTCCCTTCCTGAATTCTATCTCCCACTCCTCCCATCCTTTTCCTTCCCTTCCCCTCCATTTCAACCAGCTCTTAGGAAAGAGGTTTGGGGAAATTAAGTGATTTGTGCCCGGTAACACTGCTGTTAAGTGTCTGAGGCAGAATGCAAACCCAGCCTTTTCCATTTCTAGTCCAAGACACTGTCCGCTATACATGGCTAACTCTGAAGTCTAAGTCATTTGCTCTAATTGTATTGTTGTTCAATCATGCCTGACTCTTTGTGACCCTATTTGGGATTTTCTTGGCAGAGATAATAGAGTTGGTTGCCATTTCCTTCTCCAACTAATTTTACAGATGAGGAAACTGAGGCCAGCAGTGTTAAGTGACTTGCCCAGGGTCATGCAGCTAGTCTGAGGCTGGGTTTAAACTCAGATCTTCCTGACTCCAGGCCCAACATTCTTATCTACTGCACCACCTAACTGCAACATTCTAAGTGTAGGGGCCTGGAACAAGGGTGAATAGCTCAGTGGCAAGAGAAAGGAGAAAAGGTTTAGTATAGTCAAAACAGGGAATGGGCTAAGGCATTGTGTAGGATGAAGTAGAAGGGCTTGGTAAGCAGCCGCTAATTTGAAGATGAGTTTCCATAGCATGCATTTGGAATGGATAAAATCAGCCTGATATTCTCACTTTTTCTGTGAAATCCAGCAGCTTTAAAGAAAGAGCAGAAAAATTCAAAGGTGGGGATTTCCCAGCAAGGAAGAATCATGGGTCAGGAATAGCAGATGGTTATGGAGCAAGGGATTCTAGGGTGGCAGCTAGTAAACTATTGAGCTGGAGAACCATAGGGTCAGGGTTGTAATGGAAGCAGGAAAGTGTGGGGTGGGGGTGGGGAGATGACAGGACGATAGATTTAGAATTGGAAGGGACCTTAGAGGGCATCTAGTCCAACCCCTTCACTTTTCAGATGAGGAAACTGAGACCTAGGGAGAGGAATGATATCCCCAAGGAAACCCAGGGAATAAGTAGCCAGACCTGGGGGGTAGGCATGAGTCATGGGAATGAAGGTCATGGTGGCCATGGAAGCCAGATAAATCAATACCAGCTTAGGTCACATTAAGAGAAGCATGGCTGGGGGCAGCTAGGTGGCACAGTGGATAAAGCGCTGGCCCTGGAGTCAGGAGGACCTGAGTTCAAATCCAGTCTCAGACACTTGACACTTACTAGCTGTGTGACCCTAGGCAAGTCACTTAACCCTCATTGCCCCACCAAAAAAAAAAAAAGAGAGAGAGAGAGAGAAGCATGGCTTCCTGGACGAGGGAAGGAAGAACATTGACATCCTCTGCTCTAGTTAGAATCTACCTGGAGCACGGTGTTCAGTTCTGAGAGCTGCATGTCAGGAGCACGTTGATAAGCTGGAACATATCTAGATAAGGATAACCAGGATGGCAAAAGGTCCATGAACCATATCATACGAAGATGAACTGAATTAGGTATTTAGAAATATTTAAGAAGTTGTTGTTCGTCCTTCATTTTCTTTTTTCTTTTTTTTTTTTTTTTGCGGGGCAATGGGGGTTAAGTGACTTGCCCAAGGTCACACAGCTAGTAAGTGTCAAGTGTCTGAGGTCGGATTTGAACTCAGGTCCTCCTGAATCCAGGGCCGGTGCTCTATCCACTGAGCCACCTAGCTGCCCCTCGTCCTTCATTTTCAAAGAGAACCAATGACATCATGGGATGATGTCTTGACTCTGGCGATTTGGATTTTGAGTGAGGTAGAGTTGTACAAAGTCATCAACCTCATTCTCTCTTCCAGAGTCATCAAAGTCCAGTGACGAGACAAAGTCAAGATGACTGGCGATAACCTTGCATGCAGTGGCTGACCTTGGTGTCTTCAATGTCTGATCAAGCTCTGAGTGCTTCATGGCCGTTGGAACAAATTGTTCTCATCTGCCCATTCTGTCAGGGGAAATCATCCCATGCTTAGGAGGAGACCTCCCCTTAGCTCGCTGACAGGTTTGAGGTCCTTTGGTTTCTCTCAACCCGGGGCTTAGAAGCTGTAGCATGAAAAGCGGCTGCCCCCTGGCAAAACCATCTCAGCAGATGGGCTAACTTAAGAAACAGGGGCTTTTTAGACTAGAGAAGAGAAGACACAGGGGAGACAAAACTGCTGCTGCCAAATACCTGAATGTCTGCCACACGGGTGAGGGGCCTTAGCTTGTTTTGTGTGGTTCCAGGAAATGCAAATAAAACCGGGGGGGGGGGGGGAGTTACTGGGCAGCAGATTTCCATTCAATATAACGAATTCCACACCAATTGGAGAGGTTCAACAGAGAAACAGGCAGCCTCATTAGGGAGTAAGCTCCCTGTCACTAGAAGTATACAAGCAGATCTTGGAAGAGCCCCCAGCAGGGATCATGTAGGTAAATTTTCTGCCCTGGCTGGGAAGTTGGATGTGATGACCTCCAAGATCTTTTCTAAACTCCAAGATTCTATGATGCTAAATGTGAGAGCCCCAGGGACCAAGAGGGAAAGGTTGCAGTCAGAATGGATAGAGCTTTCATTTCCCTGGTGAGTCACTGTGGCCCCAGCCCAGTCTCCATGAGAAATGCCAAGACTGATTATTCCAGAGTGACTACCCCTGATAGAATGTTCCCAATGATATAAAGGAGATAAAGCCCATAGGGAACAAGGAGTGACGTCTTCCCAGTGATGTTCCTGACAATCAATGTACCAGGTGGAAATGAGCCCCTTCAATATTGCCTTAGTCCATTCAATCACCAGTAGCTCGGTTTTCTGGAACATCTTACAACCCTAGATGCACACATATCCCCCATTTTACTAACTGCTTTACCTATAAGACAGTGTGACTTGGTGGAAAGAGCTTACCACAGAACCAAAGAGATAACACATACTAGCTGTGTCACCCTGGGTAAATCGGTTAACCTCTGTCTGCCTCAATTTCCTCATCTCTAAAATGGGGATAATAATAGTATCTACCTCCCAGCATTGTTTTGAAGATAAAAGGAGATATTTGTAAGGTACTTTGCAAACCTAAAAGTGCTATATACCAGAATTTATTAAGCTCCAAGTAGGTGCCAAGCACTGTGCTAGGCACCAGGAATACAAGTACAAAAAATTAAATAATCCCTACTCAAATAACAATTGGAAGAGACAATGAATACATATATAAGTATACACAGCATAAATAGAAAATGAATAAATGCAAATATTTGCAAAGGAGTTAAATAAAGGGTAGTTTGGGAGAGAGGGTGCTGGAGGTTAAGGGCATCTGGCAAGGTTTCATGCAGAAGATGTTGGAGTTGTGTCTTATAAAGGAAGAAGGAAGACTTCTATGGCCACCTGTAAAGGCACCAAATGGGACAGTGACTAACATGTGTGAGGAACAGAGGGCAAGCCAATTTGGCTAGACCACAAACCGAAGGTTGAACAATAATGCCCAATGAGGCTATGTCCAAAGACACACTAGGTCAAAGTTGTAAAGCGTTTTAAACAGAGGAATTCCTTTTTGATTGCAGAAGTCTCTGGAGTTGATTGAGGAATGGAGTCATCTGGTCGGATCTGCTGGTAAGGAAAATCACTTTGGCAGCAATGTGTAGGGTGGAAAGGAAGGTGAGGAGAAACTTGAGGGAGGGAGACCTATTAGGTGACTGTTGCAAAGGCCTGAACTAAAGTCAGAGCTGTAGGAAGAAGGAAAAAAGAAGCAGATGCAAGAGATATCATGGATATCAGAAACAGCAAGATTTGGCAACTCAGCAAAGTGAGGAAAGGTAGAACGAGGAATCAAGGACAAAACCAAGGTCACAAACCTGGAAGAATGGGGGGTACTTTTGACAAAAATAGGAAAGCTTGGAAGCAGGAAGATTTGGGTAGGGATGAGAGGGAGGAAGAGAAAAAAGTTCAGTTTAGGACATTTTTGAGTTTGAGACATATGCATATAAGTATACACAGAATGTAAGTATATACGTAAATATAAATATATATATATATACATACATAAATATATAATATAGAGTAAATATATACAAAATACAAAATGAATAAAAGGTAGTTAAAATACTGTAAGGAAAAAATAATAAAATACTATAAGGGACATGGGCAATAGTGATAAGGAGAATCAAAAGAGCGGTAAATTTAGAGAAAAGTTGGATTAAAATATCATTTCTGCTTTACTAGCTGCGTGACTTTGGACAAGTCATTTCACTTTCCTGAGCCTCAGTTTTAGCATCTATGAAATGGGAAAGAACTTGTATTATTTCCCTCATAGGGTAGCTCTGAGAAAAAATATTTAGCAAACCTATAGAAATATGAATTATTATGTTTTCTGTTTTGTCTCCTTCACAGGGTAGAGGCCATGGGCTATACTGGTAAATGTTTAAAAACCAGTTCTCAAAAAAAATGCACTCATGACACAGGTTTAAGTTTAATCTGCATTATTCACATTTTCTCCATCACTTTCTAAAGTGTGAACAACCAACAAACAAGTCAAGCCCTGAACCATTTCTGAGCTGTAAATGTGCACACCAAAAATTTAGGGCTGATCACATGACTTGGTATCCTTGCACCTGGGTTCAAATACCAGCTTCACCTTTTAGTACCTTAGAGACTTTGGACAACTCTTGTAACTTCTCTGGCACTCAGTTCCCTCAGCTATAAAAATGAAGAGGTTGAGTTAATTGGCCTCCGATCCCTTCCAGTTAGTTCTATGCTTCTATGAAAGTTGTAGTGGGGAAAATTCTTAGCAAGCCATAAAGTGCTCTCCAAATACAAATCCTTCTGGCTTCACAGTTTTGTCTGGAGCCAGGTCTGTGGTTTTGATTTGACCTCTAGAGGTTCAAAACTAACCCACCTCCCTCTGGAAAGAAAAAGAAATAGGCTGTAGAAGAGAAGAGGGAGAAAGGAGAGAGAGACAGAGACAAAGGGAGAGAAGGAGAGACAGAGGGAGAAAAAAAGGAGAGGGAGACAGTGGGAGGAGAGGGAGAATCAGAGAGAAAGAGAGGAAGAGAGGAAGAGGAGAAGGAGAAGAAAATAGGGGGAAGGGGGGAGCCGGAGGGGAGAGACAGAGAGATGGAGAGACAAGGACAAAGAGAGACAGAGACAGAGGAAGGGAGACAGAGAGACAGACACAGAGAAACACACAAAGACAGAGACAGAAAGGGGAAATGAGAGGGAGAGAGAGACAGAAGGAGAAAGAGAGAGAGAAACAGAAACAGAGAGAGTGTGAGAGAATCATAAACTTCGAAAGAGACTGCATGAATGCTCTCCTATCTGTGACCTCCCTTGGAAGGCACTGATTAGGCGATCAGGAAGCGGCTGGTGTGTTGATTAGATGACAGCAGACACCTGGAGTCAAGTATGCCCAACTTTCGTCCAGGCTCATTATCTGGCCCTGATGCCGGCGGGGAGGAGGAAAGGAACCGACTTCCTTGTTTATAGCAGGAAAGGCTCTGCTCCCTGCAGAGCCAGATATGAGGCCAGACTCTGGGGTGGGCACCAAGCCCCTTTTCCATTTCCATCAGAGACACAGGGACAGGCTGATCTGGTGGAAAGAGCGATAGCCTGAGAATGAGTCGAGACCTAAATTCATTCCAGTCCCAGCTCCGTCCTTCTGTGATCTGGGTTCCGCCTTTCCCTGCCCTGGACTTCAGCTTCTGCCCCATCTCCCTTCGGTGAAGGTCACAGGATCGTTGATTTAGAAGTTTCAGGGACTTTGGAGGCCAACCCCCTCATCTTTGGGAGGAGGAAACAGTGATTTGGCCAGGCTTACCTAGCTAGTAAATATCTGAGGAAGGATTTGAACTCCAGGTCCAGTGCTCTACCCTCCCTGTCTCTTCTGTTTACTCCCCATGTTCTCTATATCTCAGAATTTGCTGCTTCCTCCTCCTCCTCCTTCTCCTCCTTCTCCTACTACTCATGACTTAAAACTTCTTACAACTACTTACTACCACCACCACCACCACCACCACCATACTATTCCTGCTCCTATTACTACAACAAGTCAGTCAGTCAACTAGCATTCAAGTGCTTACTACAACAACAATTTATATGTCAAGCACAGTGCTAAGCACTGGGGATACAAAAAGAGGCAAAAAATAGCCCCTTCCCTCAAGGAGTTTACAATCTAATGGTATAATTACATCAAAGACAAGAGAGAGTCACCAGCTGGAAATCCGGACCCACAAGGTGCAGTAATCAGTGGCAATCATTTTTGGATCCCAATTCTCCTAGTACATAAAGAAAACATATTTCTAGTAATTCTTTGGAACCACTCCCTTACATGATGCTCATTCTACTGAAATACGGTTATCCTTTCCACATCGACTGGATTAGGGTACAGTGCCCCAGTGATCTGGAGAATCTGTGTAAAATTTTTTGGCCTTCTTTTCATACCAGAGAAGTCTGATTTCTTTGTCTTTTTCTTTTATGGGGTGTTTACGGTACCTTACTGTAAAATTTGGGTCAAGTATTTGGCCATAGGCTCCATGTTGGCTGGCCTTTGTTTGTTGTCTTCAGCTTCTGCAAAACTCCCCCCAAACTCCCTTTTAATTTCTTATGACAACTCATAATACATCAAAACTGTGATGGGAAAAGTCATGATGTGAAAGGGATAACTATATGTAATTATCTAATAAGAAAGTCACTCAGGGGCTGGAACTCATGAGTCTCACAGATTTCCCTACCCACAAAAAATCCTTTAAAAAAATTCAACCAGGCATCTATTTGCTGCTTTAATGTCAGGCTAAGTAACAGTTTGTCTGAAAAAGATCTAGGGGTCTTAGTGACTACAAGATCGATTCTAGTCAACTGTCATTCATTGAACAAGAATTTACTAAATGCTTACTATGTGCCAGGTACTATGCTAAGCATTGGGAATACTTTGTAGAAAGGCAAAATAATAATTTAAAAAGTAAGGTCATACCTGTTGAAGTTGTTGGTTTTTTTTTTTAACAACACAAACAACAACAACACTGGCAACCCTAGAGATTCTCTAGAGAAGCAGTGTCACACTCAAATAGAAATGAGGCCACAAACTGTACATAAGATTCACATATTCACTTAGAAAATGGCATATTGATATTATCTATGTTTTATTGCATTTTATTTATTTTTATTTCAAAATGTTTTATGGATGTATTTCATTGCAATCACCTAATAATAACTCTTGAATTAGTTTCAAAATAAAAAACTCCACTCAACTCTCCTTCCCCCATTGTGTGTTCTCTTTTTTAAATGTGAAAATTAATATATTTTTCACATTATGTGTAAAAACATTTTTACTGTTCATCTTTTACATTTTTATTTATTTTGTTAAATATTTCCCAACTACATTTGAATCTTGAGAGTGTCATGCCTCAGATGGAGGGATTGATCATTCCAAAGGCAGGATCTAACAAGGTACCAAGACAGCGGAAAAACTGAATTGTTGAAATGACTAGCTTGTAGCCACAGAGCTAGCAAGTTCCTGAGCTAAGATTCCATCTAAGATCTGCAGACTCAACATTTCCACTGCACCTGGCTGTTGCCTCGTTGAGATCTGGTCACTGTGTCCAGGATAGGACCCCACCCCACCCCGAACATGGTGCCACAGTTTCTGGCTGCTTGGGGGAGATCTCTGTCATTGGCTGGCTTAATAACACCTCTGAGTGCTGCCTGCACAGGCACTGGGGGTGGGGGATGATTAGACAGGGTGTTCTCAGCTTCCCAGGACAGCAACTCAATTATAGCTCTCCTCAAGGAGGTGGTGAAGTGTGTAATAAATATAATTGTTTCATTAGAAACTTGGTGTTTAATTTAGATAAGCCTAACACTTGGCAAAGAGGAAAACACTGCACCAGGGGCTTTGACGA
This sequence comes from Dromiciops gliroides, assembly GCF_019393635.1. Taxonomy (NCBI): domain Eukaryota; kingdom Metazoa; phylum Chordata; class Mammalia; order Microbiotheria; family Microbiotheriidae; genus Dromiciops; species Dromiciops gliroides. The sequence continues at coordinate 705,963,094 of NC_057861.1, forward strand.
GGAGCCTGTCACTTGGTGGCATTGTTGGCTCCTGCCCTTCAGACTAAATTTCACCATTATCTGCCTCAACCTCCATTATCATCACTTCCTTTCAAGAGTCACCATAGCCACTCTTATTTGGGGTCCTCAGAAATGATCGCCGAGCTATGGGAAACATCTCTTAACTGGTCTACCCAGCTTCGGTTTCTTCCCCTTTCAGTCTTTTCCTACCTAGGAATAATAATAACAATAATAATAATAAAAACAATAACAACAACCCTTCAAGACTCCTGCCATCTCTAATCCATTTTACACATGAAGAAAGACATTCTTAAGAATAACTCTGGGGGCAGCTAGGTGGCGCAGTGGATAAAGCACCGGCCCTGGAGTCAGGAGACAATCCCAAAGGACTAAAGATGAAGCCTGAAAGTCCTCTTGAAACATACTATCCACCTTCAGAGAAAGAACAGATGTTGATGGAACACAGACTAAAGCAGGCTATTTTTCACTTTCTTTTTTGTTTTATCTGAGTTTTCTTATACAAAATGACTAATATCGTAAAGTTTTATATAATTGCACATGGATAACCTATAATTGCAGATGGATAACCTATATCTGATTGCTTACTACCTCAGGGAGGGGGGAGGGAGGAGGGATAGGATTCAGAACTCAAAACTTTAAATAAAAATGTTGATTATTAAGACGTTTTTAAAGAAAAAAATAATTAAATGTTTTAAAAGTTGAATGTTTATTCAAAAAATTGAACAAAAATAAAATTATTTTTATCAGTTAGATGGTGCATTGGATAGAATGTTGGGTCTGGAGTCAGGAAGACTCAATTTCCTGAGTTCAAATATGACCTCAGACTCTTCCCCTTCCAGTCTTTTTCTACCTAGGAAGAGACTTACCTACAACTTAACTAGTTGTGTGACCCTGGGCAAGTCACTTAAGTCGTTTTGCCTCAGTTTCCTCATCTGTAAAATGAGCTAGAGGGGCAGCTAGGTGGCACAGTGGATAAAGCACCAGCCCTGGATTCAGGAGGACCTGAGTTCAAATCCTGCCTCATACACTTGACACTTACTAGCTGTGTGACCCTGGTCAAGTCACTTAACCCTCATTGCCCCCCCCACACAAAAAAAGCCTAAAATGAGCTAGAGAAGGAAATGGCAAACCGCTCTAGTGTCTTTGTCAAGAAAACCCCAAATAGGGTCATGAAGACTCAACTGAAGTGACTGAACAGCAACAAGTCTAATTGGACTTTGTGTGCCTACAATTCCTTTTTTTTTTTTTTTTTTTTTTGCAGGGCAATGGGGGTTAAGTGACTTGCCCAGGGTCACACAGCTAGTAAGTGTCAAGTGTCTGAAGCCGGATTTGAACTCAGGTCCTCCTGAATCCAGGGCTGGTGCTTTATCCACTGTGCTATCTAGCCGCCCCCTGTGCCTACAATTCCTAGCACAGAACTTTATGTTTATTGACACATAAATTTTTGTGGAATAAAATTAATCTCTCTCCCTTAGTCCTGAGTCTACCATGGAAGACAAATCCAGTTCTACTGCTCCTCTTTCCAATGAACATATTTCTGACCATCTAGAACAAACAGAGTGGAATGAAGTAGGGGTTGGGGGGAAGAGAAATAGGAATTAAAGGGGAGAAGGATTGGGAGAGAAGGTGGGGTGAGTGGAAGATCTTGGAATCATGGTCTAGAGTTGGAAGGAACCTGAGAAGCCACCTAGTTAGTCCAAGTCTCTAATTTTACAAATTAGAAGACTGAAGCCCAGAGAGGAAGCTAGGTGGCGCCATAGTGCACAGAGCACTAGCCCTTGTGTATGTGAGATCTAAGTTCAAATCATCTCAAACATTTACTAGCTGTGTAACCCTGGACAGTTTATTTCACCTTTCCCCACCTCTTCTGTAAAATAAGCATCATAATGGAACCTGCTTCTTATGGTGTTGTGTTTTTTTTTTCAAGATAAAATGAGATAATTCTTGAACAGCACTTTGTAGACCTTAAAATGCTATATAAATGATATCATCATGAGGGGCGGCTAGGTGGCGCAGTGGATAGAGCACTGGCCCTGGATTCAGGAGTACCTGAGTTCAAATCCGGCCTCAGACACTTGACACTTACTAGCTGTGTGACCCTGGGCAAGTCACTTAACCCCCATTGCAAAAAAAAAAGCAAAAAAATTTTTAAAAGATATCATCGGGGCGGCTAGGTGGCGCAGTGGATAAAGCACCGGCCCTGGATTCAGGAGTACCTGAGTTCAAATCCGGCCTCAGACACTTGACACTTACTAGCTGTGTGACCCTGGGCAAGTCACTTAACCCCCATTGTCCTGCAAAAAACAAAAAAAACAAAAACAAAAAAAAAAAGATATCATCACCACCACCACCACCACAGGTTACCCAGGTAATGAACATCAGAGGTAGAATTTGAATCCAGGTCCTTTGACCTGGTTGGTCTCTTTCTCCTGGTCACTATAGCAGGGAAGTTGGTAGAAGGGATGAAGGGAGGGAGTGAGGAATACCAGGACAATCCAGGCTAGGAGATCAACACAGCTTTAAATTCAAATATCCACCCTTGCCACAGAGGTCCATAGCTTCCAGCCTGGGGAGGCGGGGGGGGGGGGGGGGGGGGAGGAAAGGAAGCCACCCTTTGCCTAGGTCAGTTCTGATCCCCAGAAAGGTCTTTGAGCTATAAACAAACTTTAAAGCTAGTCCAATTATTTCTGTGAGTGACTATATCTGCTAGCTTATTATAGACAAGGTTTTTCTCAAAGCATTGATAAATGAACCAATGCAGAAGAAAGAGAGGAGAACAAGGAGAATAATTTAAACAAAAACAATAACGTTGTAAAAATGAACAATTTTGAAAGATTTTAGAACTCAGATCAATACAATGACCAAACAGAACTCCAGAGGGCCAATGTTAAAGAATGCTATCCACCTAGATGAAGAAGGAAGCACATTTTTGGACATGACCAATGTGAGAATTTATTGTGCATGACAATGAATATTTGTTCTAAGGATTTTGTTCCCTGGGACTTGAGGAGAGGGATTGTGGATAGGGAAAATGTGGGAGAGAAAAAAAAATAAATGCCTGATCATTGAAAAAATAAATTTTAATTAAAAAAAAAGACAGAAGAAAACTGAAGGGCATTCAGGAGGAAACAAATAACCGGGACTGTTTTGAAAATAACACATGAAATTTATTGTATACTTTTTTAAAAAATGAAATGGTATGAGATGGAGATTTATGGTTTTCTAAGCAATCTTTTTGTGTTCTGTGTCTATGTAAATGTTCTATCTTTTAGTGTGTAAGTTCAGAATTTTTTAAAATTTAAAAATAAAATCAAGCATAATGCTGTCAGTTGGTCTACAATTATATATGTCTCCTCTTCAGGAGGAAGGGAACAGGCTAGATTGAATTTGGGAGATTCTGCAATACTTTCAAAGATCCCAACTTGTTCCTTGACAGAAAATCTATCTTTTTTAACACTGACATTCTCTGCAGGCGCTATATGACTATGAATCATGGAAAATCACAGTCCTCAAAGTATAACAGAGAGACACATGTTGAGCATGAGTTGTTATTGAGTCATTTTTCAGTTGTGTCTGACTCTTCATGACCCATCCAGAGTTTTCTTGCCAAAGATACTAGAGTGGTTAGCCATTTCCTTCTTCAGATCATTTAACAGATAAGTGACTTGCCCAGGATCACACAGCTAGTCAGCGTCTGAGGTCAGATTTGAATTCGTGAAAATGAACCTTCCTGAGAGTGCGCTACAAAAATAAAAATGGAAAATATTGCCTGCCTTCCTGGACCTTACATTGTACTAAAAGGAAAATGTATGTCCACAGATAAGTCATTTCTAAATAAATGCAAAGTAAATAGAGTCATTTATCAGAGGAAAAAGAGCATTAACTGCTGGGGTATCATTAAGGGTCTCCTGTAGGAAGTAACAACCCTTGAGCTGAGACTTGAAGGACATTAGGGATTCCAAGATGTATGGATGAGAAGAGAGAGCATTCTGGACTTGAGGGGACAAATGTTCCCTTCCACAAAATGTCCCTAGTTTTGTCTCTGAAACCAAGCAGAACAGTCTAACTCCCCTTGTCTGTGACAACTCTATGCAAAGGCTCAGAGATGGGAAATGGACAGCTGTTAAAACAAGGAAAGGATAGTGAGTAGTCCAGGTTGGCTGAAATATAAGGTACATGATGGGAAGTAATGTGAAATCAAGTCTGAAAGACAGATTGGAGCCAGATCATGTACTTAATGTGTCAAACAGAGGAGTTTGTATCTTAACCTAAAGACAATAGGGAGCCACTGAAGCTTCTTTAGTAGGGGAGTAACGTGGTCAGATTTGTAATCTAGGAATGTTGAAGGCAGCTAAGTGGTGTCATAGTGCAAAGCACAGCAGGCTTAGAGTCAGGAAGACTCGTCTTCCTGAGTTCAAATCCGGCCTCAAACACATAGTAGCTGTGTGATCTTGGGCAAGTCACTTCACCCTGTTTACCTCAGTTTCCTCATCTATAAAATGAACTGGAGAAGGAAATGGCAAACCACTCCAGTATCTTTGCCAAGAAAACCCCAAATGAGGTCATGTAGAGTCAGACATGACTGAAAAACAACAAAACATGGCCAGACTTGCAATTTAGGAATGTCAGTTTAGGAGCTATGTGAAGGATAGTTTAGAGAGAGCTCTTTTTATCTCATCTGATCCTCACACAACAACCTTGGGACGTGGAAAAGGCTGAAATCATTACCCCTGTTTTATAGATGATGAAATGCAGAAGAGTTCAATGACCTGCCCAATCATACATACAACTTTTATTTTTAAAAAATTTTATTTTTAATTTTTTCCCAATTACATGGAAAGATATTTTTTGAGTTCCAAATTTTTCTCCCACCCTCCCTTCCCTCCCCACTCCCATAACCAGTAAGCAATCTGATATAAGTTATACATTACAAACATGTTAAACATATTTCCACATTATTCATGTTGTAAGAGAAGGATCAGAACAAAAAGGAAAAAAACACAAGAAAGAATAAACAAGAACAATAACAAAAAAGCAACAAGTGAAAATAGTATGCTTCGATCTGCATTCAGATTCCACACTTCTTTTTCTGGATGGGGAGAGCATTTTCCACCATAAGCCTTTTGGCACTATCTTGGATCATTGTATTGCTGAAACAAGTTAAGACTCTCACAGTTAATCATCACAGAATTTTGTTGATATTTGTACAATGTTCTCTTGGGTCTGCTCATTTCACTCAGCATCAATTCATATAAATCTTTCCAGGTTTTTCTGAAATCCATCTACTTATCATTTCTTACAGCACAATAGTATTCCATCACATTCATATACCACAACTTGTTTAGCCATTCTCCAGTGGATGGGCATCCCCTCAATTTCCAATTCTTTGCTACCATAAAAAGAAAAGCTAAAAATATTTTCATACATACAACAGTTAAACTGTGGAATTGAAACTTAAGCCCTCTTTTCTGCCAGGCTATTGCTTCCTAACAAGCTAGAACAATGATAAACAAAGGATATTACTTACCACCCAATGTGCGCACCTAAAGAATTCCCAGTGTCTCACGGTGACATATTGGTCTGATGACTACTTTGTTGAAAACAATTCTAAAACGAGACCTATTTTTATCCCCAGAAACTTGATCTAACTCTGTTGAATTTCTTTTTCTTATTTATATCTTAAGTGCTAAGTCCTGCGGCTGGCACATAGTAAGCCCTTAATAAATCTTTACTGAATTGAATTGACCTCCAATGAGGAAGAATCAACTGCCTCTTCATGCAGCAGCCCATCCTATTTCTGGACAACTCCATTTGTCGGAAAGTTTTTACTGACATCACACCTAAATTTGTTTCCTTATGACTTCCACCCATTGCTCCTTGTTCTGCCCACTGGGTCTAAGTAGAGCTGAGCTACCACCTCCTTCATGTGACAGACCTTCAAAAACTTGTCTCCTCTGAATCTTCTCTTCTCCAGGCTTGCCATCCCCAGTGCCTTCAACTGATCCTCCCAGGGCCCTTCATCCAATGTGGCTGGTCTCCCCTGCTTGTTCTTCACCCTATCATTTTGGTCTTTAGAATCTATTTTAATATTTTTTTGTCGGGCAATGAAGGTTAAGTGGTTTTCCCAGGTCACACAGCTAGTTAGTGTTAAGTGTCTGAGGTTGATGCTTTATTCACTGCACCACCTATCTGCCCCCTTAGAATCTATTTTAAAGATTGAACCAGTCCAACAAGTTGTTCTATATATTTTCCAATGGACAACAGCCTTTGGCTGAAATCAGTAAAAATAGTTTGGAAGTTTCCCATTGCTACTGGCCTATTGTTATGGGACCTAGAATGTCTCGTGTTCTGGGACCAATGCCGCTATTCCCTGTGTTTGTCTCACCACCTCCACTCACTCGTGGTGAGACACCACACAGAGCGCTGAGGAGCCTTTTCCATCCTTAAACAATGAAGGATTCTCAGCTAATATAAAACTATTTAAGGAGATTTCTTTTCTTTCTGATTTTTTTTTCTTTTGGTCGCTGGCTGGGTCTGTTATTTTCAGATTTAATTAAAGTTCCACTTGACTAATAAGAAGTAATAGAGGTGCCTATGATCTTAGGAGACAATAAGGTTGTCATAATTAATTGCTACCCCCGAGGTGGGGAAGGGTGAGCCTTTGAGGGGCTGGTGACATATCTGAGGGGGCAGCCAAGGGCCATGTTTAGAATATCCCCCAAGATGCCTCCCTCCTGAGAGAAAGCCAGTGGGGAGACTATGTCTCTTACATGTCATTGTTTCTAATAATAATAACAATAATAATAGCTTCAAGATTTGCAAAGTGGTTTACATATTTTATTTTGTTTTATCCTCAAAACAAGGGCCAGATAGGTGGTGCGATGAAGAGAGTACTGGCCCTGGAGTCAGGAGCACCTGAATTCAAACCTAGCCTCAGACACTTGACACTTTCTATTTGTGTGACCCTGGGCAAGTCACTTAACTCTGCTTTCCTCAAACATCGGGGGCCATCTCCAGTCATCCTGATGTATATCTTGTCACTGGACCCAGATGGCTCTGGAGGAAGGAGTGAGGCTGGTGACTTTGCAAAGCCCTTCCTTCCTCACTTAAATCTAATTCATTACAAGTTATGATATCTGTCATGGTCCTCTTTGAGGACAAAGGACAAAACAACAACAATCCTTAAAACAATCCTGTGAAGTGGGTACCATTTTTAACCCCATTTCACCAATGAAGAAATTGAGTCTGAATGAGTTCAAAACCTGCTTCAGACACTTATTAGCCTTGTGACCTCAGGCAAATCTCTTAACATTTCTCAGACTCGATTTTCTCATCTGTTAATAATAGTAAGCATCTCTAAGAAGACTATTGTGAGGGGCAGCTAGATGGCATAGTGGTTAAAGCACCGGCCCTGGATTCAGGAGTACCTGAATTCAAATCCGGCCTCAGACACTTAACACTTACTAGCTGTGTGACCCTGGGCAAGTCACTTAACCCCCATTGCCCCGCAAAAAAAAAAAAAAAAGAAGACTATTGTGAGAATCAAACGAGATAATACATGTAAAGTACTATATAAGTGCTAACTATTATTATTTTTGTTGCTGTTATTATTATTAAGCTTATTCTCTTTTCCATGCCTTTGCTCATGATGTACACCTCCGCTGCCTGCAATGACCTCCCTTCTCTTCTCTGAAGACAAATATTTCAAGGCCCACTTTCTCCATGAAGCCTTCACTGACCACTCAAGCCTACACTACTATGCTCCCAAGTGATTCAGTAAGGATCCAAACTCAGATCTTCCAACACAAATGCTTCTTTCGGATCACCTTCATCCAGGTGTCACAGTGCACAGAGCACCAGGCCTGGAGTCAGCAAGACCTGAGTTCAAATCTGGTTTCAGACACCTACTAGCTGTGTAACCTCTGGGCCAGTCATTTCACCTTTGTTTGCTTCAATGTCTTCATCTGTAAAATGGGGGGTAATCATAGCATCTACTTCCCAGGGTGGTTGTAAGGATCAAACGATATAATAATTATAAAGTGCTTAGCACAGTGCCTGGCACATAACGTAAATATTAACTATAGTTATAGTTAAAGTAGCTACTACTGCCTTCATCTACTCTATATACATCTTGCAGCAACTTATTAACATGTTGTTAGAATACATACTCTTGGAGGGCAGGGCTACACACACACACACACACACACACACACACACACAGAGCCTTTCTTTGTATTTCCAGCTCTTAGTAATTATGTCTGGTCCATGGTAAGCTCTTACTACGTACTCATTGATTGTCTGATGTATGCCATTAATGTTACTGGTGGCAGAGACAGGACTACAGCCTTGGGTCATGCCTCAAGGTTCAGTGTTTTTCTGTTGCTTAAAGGGGGTGGTATCACTAATATTAACAGGGATGGTATTAATAACATTTTTCCCCAGAGCTGTTCTGAGTAGAACTAACTTACTCCAAAGGTTGAGCTGCCAAGTTCTCGATGGACAAGGCCTTCAGGAGAAGGGAGGCAGGAAAACAGAGGCCGAATCAACAAGTTGGGTCCAAGGGACAGCGTGTACAACTCTCCCCCTCCCCCACCTGCCCCAATTCACTCAGAAAGTTCCAATAAAGCTGACGTCTCGATAATGAATGTACCTTCCTCCTTGGCACAGCACTGAATGGGAGCTGACTAACAAGGTCTTTGAAGATGTCACCAACATCAGAGCAATTAACCAGCCGGCTGCCTCTGTCTCTCTCCCCTGAGAGGGTGGGGGGCTCCAGCTTTTGTTTCATTAAAAGAGAGGGAGACTGGGTCTGCTCTCTAGGCCCAGTTGCAGTGACCCTAGCCTTGCCTCCACTCCACTTTGGAGAGTGCCTAATGGCTTTGCCGGGGGAGCTCAGTACATATTGATTTTCCTAACAGAGAGGACCCAAATAGAAAAAGCCTTTTTTTCTTGCCTGGTGTTCCTACCTAGAATCTGTTCTCGCTTCCAAAAGAAAAGAATTAAAAACCTCTTAAGAAGGCAGGGGCTGGGATGAAGGAGGGGAGGGATGAGGTTACTCAGATCTAAGGACCAGTAATGTGAATTCTTTGGTTCTCTAGCTCTGCTTTTGAAAAGAATCTGTGATATCTGAGGAGAGAAATTGGAGCATCTTGGGCTATGGGAAGGAGTGGGGCATGGTTAGTCAATTTTATATCATGCCTCAAAAGACCACCTTTTGTTTCTCATGCATCTATCTATATGACTGCCAACTATGGAAACACCCAGTCTCAGAAAGAATGAAAGGGCAAATAATCCAAAGGGTGATAGAAAGAACTATGGAGGTTACAGTAATGAGGTCACTGGAAAAGGCCAACATTCATGTGGCTTGTTTTTAAAAGTAGCATAGGTGGGGCAGCCAGGTGGCGCAGTGGATAGAGCACCAGGCCTGGATTCAGGAGGACCTGAGTTCAAATCCAACCTCAGACACTTAACACTTACTAGCTGTGTGACCCTGAGCAAGTCACTTAACCCCAATTGCCTCACCAAAAAAAAAAAAAAAGTAGCATAGGTAATATCCTCGAGTCCATGTATATCTTGGTGATATGACAATATCTTGGTGATATTTCTCAAGGAAAAGGAGAAGAGCCAATAATATAATTGGGATGCAAGACAACAGATGAACAGCCCAAGATCTACCTTGGAAACCCCTACTCTCCCCAGACACTTAAAAAAAGAAAGAAAGAAAACTGGGTAGATTCTTTATGGTGAATTTATCGGAAAATAGGGACAAAGATGGAATAGGATAGGATGTTGAGTGACTTGCATTTATGGAAGATATACTTAAACTAATGAAATCATAGATCTATCAAAAATCAAATCAGACTGAGAAAAACACAGGCAGGTCAAAATCCTTTGATAGTAGGAAACAAGATACCAAGGTATTCTTTGCCCTCATATGTCTGGATTGATTTCTTAGAGTTTTTAGTAACTAAATATCACATTTAGCCCCTATCCAGCCAATAAAAATGTCATGTCTACACCTAGGATTTGACACATTTATGGCTTGGCTCTCTATTGTTGTCCTCCCCCCCCCCAATATCATCTCTGGCTCATTCTCCAGTGGTGGGAACACTTCCTCCTTTGCCCAGCCTACAAAGGGAGCATGGCATGGTGGAAAGGTCAGAAGTCTTGGGTTCCATTTCCAGCTCTGTTATATGAGAGGCAGTATGGCTAATGCATAGCATGCTGGACTTGGACACAGTAAGAAATTAGTTCAGCACTTATTAGCTGTGTGACCCTGGGCAAGTCACTTAACCCTCATTGCCCCGCAAAAAAAAAGAATGAAAGAAATGAGTTCAAATCCCACTTCCTAGTCTGTGACCCCCATGGCAAATCACTTAACCTTTGTGAGCCTCAGTTTCCTCAGTTGTAAAATAGGAATATTTGAATATTTAAAAATAAATATCTACCCCCACAGAGCTAGTGTGAGGGCCAGTGGGATAAATAATATATCCATATATGCTATATGGATATAAGTTATTATTAGTTAATCCCTGTATGATCTTCAAGAAATTACTTCATCAATCTGTGCTTATTTTTAGAATGAAGTGGGTGAACTAATTTCTCTCTAAGGTCCCTTCCCACTCTAAGATGCTGTGATTCCTCTGACTCTGACTTGCTGGGCCAGATCTGGCTCTACTGCCCTTCATCTTGTGACATGCCCTCTGCCATCCCAATCCCTCTTTCCACGGTCCCTTCTTCAGATGTTTCTTGTATAGTTTCAGGTCTCCCTGGGACCCAAACTGGGATGATTCACAGTAGCAGCTGCCTTCCATTTATTTGGGTCACTGCTGGGTTCCTGGGTTCTGGGATCTCCATCCGATGTGATAACTAGACTCATCCTCATCCCAGCACGGTCCTCTCCCCATGCCCATGCCTCCCTGCTGGCTTCAATATTGTCCACAACCAGAGGAGGTATTGGCAGTCACAAGAGCTCAGCCCGACTAGCAGCAACCACAGAGAAGCTCAGAAACAAGAGACTGTTTGGACCGAAGGGGACATTAAAGACAGATTACTGAGTCCAGTGCTTTCTTTTTACAGATAGAGAAACTGAGGCCTAGGGAGATGAATCGCCTTGCCCAATGTCATCTCTTTCTCCTCTAGCTTCCTTTCATCAGAAAGACTAGGGCTCCTTGCCCAAAACTTTAGCAGAGAGCAGACCTTAGCTCTAGAAATGTGATGGAGAGAAAATGATGCTGGAGAGAACTACTTCAATGTCCAATTAACCCTATGCAAGGTGTCTCCAAATCTCAGTCTCCTTTTCAATTAAACAAAAGTATTCAGTGCCCACTGGGTGCTAGGGACACAAGTACAAAGAATGAAACAAAGTCTTCCTCACATGTAAAATAATAGCTGTTAATTCTTGCCCTACAGCGTTGTGAGCATCAAATAAGGTAATGGATGTAAGGCATTTTGGAGAAGGAAAGAGGAGAGAAAAAGCATTCCTAGAGTGCCTACTATGTGCCAGGAACTATCCTGTGTGCTTTACAGATATTTCATTTGCTCCTCGTAACAGTCCTGTCAGATAGGTGCTATTATTAGATCCATTTTACAGTTGAGGAAAATGAAGCAGACCGAGGTTAAAAGTGACTTACCAAGGGTCACACAGTAAGTGTTTGAGACTGGATTTGAACTTGCTGCCTCCAGGTACAGCACTCCATCTGCTGTACCACCTAGGTGTCCTTTGCAAACCACAAGGCATTCTGTAAATATAAGCTCTTATTCTTTTCTGCTTCAGAGTGATCTTTCCTTTCTCTTCCAGCTCCACCTAGCGTGATCCTATCATAACCTGCTGAGCTACAGGAAGCCCTGCTCACCATACTGTCGGCACCCCCCCCCCCCCCGCCCATAGATTTTGTTAGGAGCCTACTATGTGCTACACACCAGGGACACAAAACCAAAACAATGTCATCCTCAAGGAGCTGATATTCTAAAAGGGGAACTTTGGTTTACACAAATATATATATACATATATATAAACAAAGTTTACATAAATATAATTATGTAAAAGGTAGTTTTGTGAGAGAGGGCACTAACAATGGGGGGAACAGGAAAGGGAAAGGAAGGAGAATGGGCATTTTTAAGTACCTACTATGTGCTGGGCACTGAACTAAGCACTTTAAAGATATTATCTCATTTAACCCTGCAAGGTAGGTGTTGTTATATTATCTCCATTTTACAGTTGAAAAAACTGAGGCAAACAGAGGTTAAGTGACTTGTCCACAGTCACATAGCTAGTAAGTATCTGAGGTCAGATTTGAATTCAGATCTTCTTGACTCTAGTCCCTCCAGGCTATGCAATCTAGCTGTCTATTCACTATGCCATCTGTCTCTATAGGCTTCCTGTAGGAGAGGCTACTTGAGTTGAGTCTTGAAGGAAGCCAAGGATTCCAAGAAACAAGAAGGAAGTGTTTTCAGGGTATTGGGTGGGGTATAGCCAGTACAAAGATCCAGAGAGGGGAGATGGAGTGCCATGTGTGAGAAGCAAGTGGGCAAGGATGACTGGACCATGGAACATGCCGAGGGGACTAATGTAAGAAGCTGGAAGAATAGTAAGGGATCAGCTTGTAAAGAGCTTTAAATGCCAAATAGAAGGGCTCTTATAGTTGAGCCTAGAGGTAAAAGAAAGCTACTGAAGAACTTTGTGTTTTAGGAAAATCACTTTGATGTCTGTGTTTGGAGTGGGGAAAGACTTGAGGTAGGGTGGCCAAATAGGAGGGTATTATGATAGCCTGGGCACAAGGTGATAGATCTGAACTAGACCAGGGACTATGTGAGTCAAAAGAAGGGGATGTATGCTACAGATGTCATGGAAGTAGTTAGAAAAGACAAGATGCGACAGTTGATTAGAAATGAGAGAAAGTTAGGAATGGACGATGATGCCAAGTGAGGAGTCGAGGATGATGCCAACCAGGGTGCCTGGAGAGAGCACAATACCCTCTATATCAATAAGGGTGGTTGGAAATGATGTGAGTTGGAAGCAAAGATGATTTGGATGTGTTGAGTTTGAGATGCCTTGAGGACCTCCAGTTTAAATATCCGATTAGGCCATTGGGAATGTAGGACTGAAACTCAGGAGAAAGAGTAGAGCTGAATACATAAATTTGGGATCTGTCTGCAGAGATGCCAATGGAAGCCATAGGAACCCAAAGACGTCACCAAATAGAAGGGCCATGAGGATTAAGTGACTTTCCCAGGGTCACATAGCTGGTAAGTGTGAGACTGGATTTGAACTCAGGTCCTCTGAATCTAGAGCCAGTGTTTTATCCACTGCACCACCTATCTGCCCCCCCCCACTCCCCAGTTGAGATGAGATTGCATGAATATGGAGTGGACAGTCATCAAGGCTATATGGCTTTCTCCATTTCTGTATAGCAGCATGTGAGTAGGCACAGAGGAAATGAATGGTGGGATCTCAATAAGGTGAGATTGGAATTAGACAAGGGAGCAAGGGCCTAGATAGCAGATATAGTTGAATTGGTTCACTAAAAAGAAAAAGAAAGGAAGAAAGGTGCATAGGAGGTGGGAGTAAGCTTCAACATATAAAAAATACCTCAGAGTTGTTCTAATTTGCACTTCTCTAATCAGTAGTGATTTAGAGCATTTTTTTCACGTTACTATTGATGGGTTTGATTTATACTTCAGGAAACTGCCTGTTCATATCCTTTGACCACTATATCATGTGGGGAAAGGCTCTTATTTTTTAAAATTTGGCTTAGTTCCCTATATATTTGAGAAATGAGGCCTTTATCAGAGACACCTTACTATAAAATTTTTCCCCAGTCTCCTACTTTCCTTTTAATTTTAGCTGCATTAATTTTGTTTCTGTGAAAGTTTTTTTTTTAATTTCATGTAATCAAAATCATCCATTTTACTTACCCTGCTCCTCTCTGCCTCCTGTTTCCTCATAAACTCTTCTCTTATCCATAGATCTGACAGGTAAAATTTTCTATGCTCCCCTAATTTGCTTACCATATCATCCTTTATGTGTAAATCATGCACCCCTTTTGATCTTATCTTGGCATATGGTGTGAGATGTTTATCTATGTCTAGTTTCTGCCAAACTTCTTTCCTGTTTTCCCAGCAATTTTTTGTCAAATGATGAGCTCTTGCCACAAAAGCCCACATCTTTGGGTTTATCAAACACTAGGCTACTATCGTCATTTACTACTGTGTACTATGTACCTAATCTATTCCACCCTTTCTTAGCCAGGTTGTTTTCATCATTACCACTTTGTAATATAATTTGAAATCTATTTCTGCTAGGCCACTTCATTCCCTTTCCCCTCCCCCATTGATTCCCTTGATATTCTTGACCTTTTCTTCTTCCAGATTAATTTTGTTATTATTTTTCCTAGCTCTATAAAATAATTCTTTGATAGTCATTTAATTAATTAACTTAGGTAGAATTGTCATTTTTATTATATTATCTTTGCCTACCCAATAGCAATTAATATTTCTCTATTTGTTTAGATCTGTCTTTATTTGTGTGAAACAAAATTTTTGTCATTGTGTTCATATAGTTCTTGGGTTTGTCTTGACAGGTAGATTCCTAAGTCTTTTATATTGTCTGCAGTTATTTTAAATGGGATTTCTCTTTTTACCTCTTGCTGCTGGCTTTTGTTGGTCAAAGAAAGAAATACTGGTGGCAGATAGGTGGCACAGTCGATAAAGCACCTGCCCTGGATTCAGGAGGACCTGAGTTCAAATCCAGCCTCAGACACTTGACACTTACTAGCTGTGTGACCCTGGGCAAGTCACTTAACCCTCACTGCCCCGCAAAACCAACCAACCAACAAACAAAAAAACCATATAAATATAAATATTAAAAAATATATAAAAACATATAAATGCTGAAGATTTATGTGGTTTATTTTATATCCTGCAACTTTGTTAAAGTTATTATTTCAACTAGTTTTTTAGTTGATCCTCTAGGGTTCTAAGTATACCATCTTATCATCTATTCTATTGATATAATCATCTACTTTTGTTGTTTTTGCTATTGATACGTTCAGTTATGCTGATAGTATCCTAATATTGAATCAGCTTCGGTTTTATGAAACCATTTCTTGTACAAATACCACCTGATCATAGTATATGTAACTCCTTGCTAGTATTTTTAATGATAACCTTTTTCATTCAATATTTTTTTTTACATATAAGGTATTTTATTTTTTCCGTTACATGTAAAGATAGTTCTCAACTTTTGGTTTATACAAGCTTTTAAAATTTTTAGATTTTTCTCCCTCCCTCCCCTCCCTCCCCCCCCCTCCCCTAGACAGCAGGTAATCTGATATAGGTTATATCTATATATCTATATACATATAATATATATATACACACACACTATATACACATAATAACATTAATCCTATTCTGCACTTAATCTGTTACAAGAGAAAAATCAGAGCAGTGATGCAAAACCTCCAAAATAGAAAAAAAAACAGCAGCACCCAAAACAAAAGAAATCCATCAATATTTTTAAAGGAAACTGATTTATACTTTTCTCTTCTCTTTTTCCCTTTCTGCGGTTTAGGTATCAAACTTGTATTTGTATCATAAAAGGAATTCAGTAAGACGTTTTCTTTGCCGATTTTTTTTTCAATAGTTTATACTAGTTTGGGGATTAAAATGTTTGGTAGAATTCACTTGTGAACCTATCTGGTCCTGGTGATTTTTATTCCCCTCACGGAACTATTTATAGCGTGTTCAATTTCTTTTTCTAAGATAGAGCTATGTAAGTATCCTATTTCCTCTTCATTAATCTTGGTGGTTATTATTTTTGTAAATATTCATCATTTCACTTAGATTGTCAGTTTTACTGGCATGTAATTGGGCAAAATGAACTAATAATTGCCTTAATTTCATCTTCGTTGGTGGTGCATTCACCCTTTCATCACTCTTTGATGCTCAGCGGCGCAGGGAACTTATCATACATCATTTGGTTCCACGCTTTCCCCATCATCCACAATCAATAAATGGCTTCATTAGTAACTGTCGGCTTCCTTATCGCTTTCCTACCCTTCTCACTTAATTTCCATGTAATCTTATAGATCACTTAGCTTTTCATTTCCTCCTGGGACGTCCTGTTCATTCTTCTCTTCTGTCGGGTTCTTTCAACTCTCATATCCTTTTGTTTGCTGCACTCCCTTCCTGACTGTCCTGTCTGCTTTGTTAATTACTTCCCATCCTGCCTTAGAACCCTTGAGGCTCCTGCTCTTAACTAATCCTGAATACTCCCCCACCAGGCCCCGTGTCAATGCTCCATCCCCCACCCCAATTATGTTTCTTGCTTGCTCTTCTAGTTAACTCATAGAATCTGTGTGGTAAGAACTGCCCACCCATCCTCTATTTTGATTCTACTTGAAATATGTATCCCCTCTACAAAATGCCTACAAAGCAGGAGGCAGAAGCTCCACTTGAATACCTTTAGGGAAGGTGAACTTCCCTCTCCTAGGAGATGGTCCACTGCATTACTAAACTGTTTGGACAGCAAAGTTCTTTTTCTGTCTATGTTGCTATAATTTCCATTTATCAGTCCCCCTTTTGTCCTATGAGGCCACCCCCAGAGGAAACTAGCTGGTGCCATGGATAGAGTGCTGAGACTGGAGTCAGGAAGAACTCAGTTCAAATTCAGACTCAGACACTTACATGTGACTCTGGGCAAGTCACTTAACTTCTGATAGCCTCAGTTACCTCACTGTAAGATGGAGATAATAATGGGGGAGTTAACCTACCTCCCACAGCTATTAGGAAGATCGGAAGATCAAATGAGATGATATTTGTACTATTTTCTTTTTCTTTTTTGAGGCAATCAGGTTAATTAACTTGCACAGGGTCGCATAGCTAGTAAATGTCTGAGACGGATTTGAACTCAGCTCCTCTATCCACTGCACTATCTAGCTGCCCCTAATATTATCACAGTACCTAGCATACAGCAGGTGCTTAAGTAATGTATGTTTCTGTTCTCCCCAACAATTCATCTATTTTCCTATGACAACTCTCCAACATTTTCTTTCTTTCTGTTTTTTTTTGTGTGAGGCCATTGGGGTTAGTGACTTGCCCAGGCCACACAGCTAGTAAGTGTTACGTGTCTGAGGCAGATTTGAACTCAGGTCCTCCTGAATCAGGGCCAGTGCTTTATCCACTGCACTACCTAGCTGTCCCACATTAATTACTTTTTTTTTGTTTTATTTTTGTTTTGTTTAAGGACACTGTGCAAGGCAGGCAGACTTATAAAGACAAAGGGCTCCCTCAGGGAGCTTATATTCTGCTGGGGGGATTCATTGTATACAGTAAAAAGAAGGTAAAATAACATGTGAATATAAATAAGGCAGTAAGATAGTGTGGACCCAAGTCAGCAGAGCTTCATGACTTGCTCCAACAGTATTTGAGGGTAAAAGCAGAAACAACAGATGGGAGTTGTGACCCAAAGTTAAGGACTCATACATTATGAGCAGCGAAAGGACAAGGGGACAAGACATTTAGGGGAGTAGGGGGAATTTGTCCTTTCACTGTTTAGTGCTTAGCACCAAGCCTGACGCCTAGAAGTGGGGATGTGCTGGAGCCTATTGTTAAATTTTCAGGGTGAGCATTAAACTTCAGAAATCAGCAAATATCATGAATTAGGGCTTTATTTATCATTTTGTTTATTGCATATACTTATGAAAGTGGAGAAAATGTCAACGCAGATTAAATTTAAAAGTATGTCCTGCATACTTTTCTTTTCTCTTTTGGTGAGTCAATTGTTAAACATTTACTCCCATGCACACTCTGATATGGTAGGCACTTAATATATAGGCTGGTTGACTCACCTACTGGTTAATTGTAGGCCTGAGACTGTGAAAAGAAGAAAGTGAAGCCAGAGCAAAGGTTAAGGACTGAGAGAACAGGAAGGAATAGAGGGATTATGGAACAAAGTGCCAACAAAAACTAACTTTAGGAGGCATGAGGCAAACAAAGTGATGGTCAGAAGTTTCGGATTTGAAAATCATGTTAGGTAGCATAATTGGGGTGTGGGGTTATGGAGGGGTCATGGTGTGATCAACCATCCCTGTGAATGTTTGCAGTCAAGAAGAAATGGAGGTTATGGTCACTGAGGACTGGGATGAGGACAAGGAAATTTTAAGAAACATCTACATGAATAATCAATAAGTCAGTCAACAAACATTATTGACACCTACTATGTGCTAAGCACCATGCTAAGCACAAGGATACAGAGAAGACAAAAGACAATTTCTGCTCTCCAGGACGCTCCACATAGTCTGGAGACAACGTACAAATAATTATGTACCAACAAGATATAGAGGAGATAATCGGAGATAATCACATCAGGAAGGCACTAGGCTCAGGGGAATCAGGCAAGTCTTCTTGTAGAAGGTGAATTTTAACGGGACTTACTTAAAGGAATCCAGAAGAGAATGAAGTAGGAGAAAATTCCAGGCATGGGGGAGAGAGTGAAAATTAATGGAGTTGGGAGATGGAGGGTCTTGTTCTCGGAGCATTAAGGAAGCCAGTGTCATTAGATTGCAAAGTATGTGTGTGGAGGAAGAGGGGTTATAAGCTGTAAGAAGACCAAAAAAAAAAGTAAGAGGTGGCTGAGTTAGGAAGGACTTTGAATGCCAAATAGATCCTGGAGTTAATGGGATAAGAGATGACATGGTCAGACCTGTACTTTGGGGAATACACATTAATTAAGAATTTATTATTGTACCAAACACCGTATCAGATTCTAGGAATACATAGAAAAGATGCAAATAACAGTCCACAGCAGAAAATCCAAGCAAACTTAGAAGGAAGCACAGGATGAAGAATAGCTTTGAAAATGATAAGCAATACTTATTCTATAGTTTTCAAAAAAAAGAGAAAATACTGTGAAATGTAAATTCATGGTTTGACAGTGAATCCTCTTTTTATGTTGTGCCGTGTACATGGAAATGTTCTCTTTTTTGTCTTTCTGTATTAAAGTTCAAAATTAGTTTAAAAAAACAATAAAGTAAAATAAGCTGCAGAATGACCTGCAAGCAAAGATCCGAGGGAAAAAAAACAGTCCTTAACCTCAAGGAGCTTACATTCTAATAAGAGAGTCTGTAGGTAGAAAAATAGGCACATACCAAATATATACAGAATAGATAGAACCCTCAGTGCTTTCAAATCTCCAAGTCAGGGTAAGGGGATGGAAAGGAAATTTTGAGTCAGGAACTGAATGCTGTTAAAGAGATAAACAATAATTCAGTTATTATTTCCTAAATTACTAAAACTACTCAAGAATCTTCAGTGGCTCCCTATTGCCTCTTGGTTTAAAAGATAAATTCTTCTTCTTGGAATGTAAGCCTCCTCCTCTTCCAACCTAGAGGCCAGTTAATGGAAGCAACATGGATCTGGATAGGGTGATGTAGACAGAGGGGGTGATTGGCAAGGGAGGAAAAGTTGCTAAGTGATGATGTGTGCCTGAGGGAGGACAGGGAATTATCAGTAGGGAGTCCAAAATATAGGGATCTGTGATGACTAAAAAGATTTCAGAGATATAGTTTCTGGGTAATTTAATCATTTTGTTAATTTAATAATTTATTATTCTTCATAATCATTAATAAGGCCAGCATGTTATTAATAAAAGGATGGCCACTTGGCTGTCTCTTCTGGACCAAAGACAATCATGGCGGAGTGGACTCAGAGTTTATATGTTCTTTTGGAAAAGGAATGGCAATCCACTCTGACTGGTTAACACAATAGGAGGTGGACTATATTAAAATAAGAAGTGACCCTTCATGCCACCCTTGGACAGAGAAACTATCTCTCTACTTAGACAACCCTAGTCTGGGCTATCTAGACAAAAGGAACATCGCACCAAGCTTCATTGAATGGAATTCCTTGAAACTAGAGATTCCTGAATTGGGTCAATAGATAAATTAATTCAATCTCATTATCAGTTAATGTCCTTCCAGAGCCTGAACTTTTAAAATCAGGACTTTAGAAAAGGGGGAAACTCTATATCTCCTGGAATCAATGGTCTTTCTTCTTTTTTTTTTTTTAAGTGAGACATGAGGGTTAAGTGACTTGCCCAGGGTCACACAGCTAGTACAGAATCTTCTAAAGGCAATTTAAACAAAAGTGATTCAATTTCCTGGCATGGTGCTGGTATACTGTCCAGGTTTCACAGGCATACAACAATGGAGTCAGCACAATGGCTCTGGCAATGCAATATATCAGCCCAACATCTATGGTGTACATCCCCGGAACGTACACTGCCAAGGTAAGTGAGCTATCCACAGGCATTCAGAATTTCTCCATTGCTGTAACCAATGACTCCATGTATGGATATGTGGTGCTCACTAGTGGAGAACCCTTCTTTTCTTAGGGTTGATTGTCAGACCAAAACCAGCACAAAGAGCAGATAATCAATCCACACTCTGGTGTACCTCAGTCTCAGAAATTGCATTGCACACACAATCATCTGCAAACAAAGGCATGCACCAACTCTTCCTCTATTTTAGTCTTGGCTTGTAGCCTTTTCGAGTTAAATAGTTTACCACCAGTGCCATTTTCTTCCTTTTTGAAGGCATCTGAAAACAGCATGCTAAAAAGCATGGGAACAAGCACACGACCTTGCTTCACTGCATCTTCCATTATCCAGAATTCATACAGGATGCCTTCATGAAACTGGCATAGATTACTAATGAACTTCTCTAGGCAACCACATGTTGCCATGATCTTCCACAAGCCCTCACAACTCACAGTATTAAAGCTGTGGATCAACAATGACAAGGTCAGCGAAGAGGCCAAGAATGAGGAATGAGACAGACCACTGGATTTGGTGATTAAGGGATCATTGGTAACTTTGGAAAGAACAATGTTCACTTTAGTTAGATGATGAAGTTCAAAGCCAGGCCGCAAACAGTTAAGAGGAGAGTGAGAGGAAAGGAAGTGGGAGGCATCTATTGTAGATGGCCTTCTCAAGGAACTTAGCCACAAGGGGGAGGGAAGATATAGAGTAATAGTTAGGAGGGATAGATGGACCATGTGAGGGTATTTTGAAGATGGGGGAGACATGGGCATATTTGTAGGCAACAGGGAAACAGCAGCTAATAGAAAGGGAGAGATTAAAGGTTGTGCAAGCGTAGTGATCATAAGGGGGCAATCTGCCACAGAAGATGGGATGAAATGGAAGACTTATTCAAGAAAAGGGGTAGTCTGTGGCAGGGAGTAGAGTCTCCTCATCTGGGAGACAGGGGTGAAGGAGGACATAGTTTCTGGAAGCATGTGAGTGACGGGAGTTGAGGAGCAAGGGGAGAAGGTGAAGAGTTCTACCAAATGAACAAGTCACTGTCCAATGGGAAGAACTTTGGATTTAAAAGCCAGAGGACCAGGATCTGAATCCAGCTCTGCACTTAAATGTATGACCTCGGCAAGACTTTTCACCCCTTTGGGTTTTAGTGAGATGAGACTAGATGGTCATCTCAAGGTGTCTTGTAACTCTACATCTATGATGCTCTGATGTACCAAATAGTTCCAACACTGCCCTCTTCCAGGAAAATTGGGGCTCATGGATAGAGGGTTGGGAGCATTCTCTGAAATTCTCAGCTGGGCTCTGTTTCTCTAATTATTCCTGTGGGCATCGTCACCTCCTAGCAGCTACCAGGGCAACCATACCTCAAAACTCCAAAAAATTAAGGAACCTCTTTTTTTTAGAAAAAAATATCGTTATATTTTCTGCTTTTATATCATCACCATTATTGCCCCTAGATCTCTTCCTTCTCTCTCTCCCAAAATCTGTGCTTATAATAATTTTTTTGCTGTTCAGTCCTTTTTCAGTTAAATCTGACTCTTCATGACCCCATCCCATTTGGGGGTTTTCTTGGCAAAAATACTGGAGTAGTTTGCCATTTCTTCTTTAGCTCATTTTATATAGATGAGGAGACTGAGGCAAACAGGGTTAAGTGACTTGCCCAGGGTCACACAGCTAGTGAGTATCTGAAGCCAGAATTGAAATAAAATCTTTCTGACTTCAGATCCAAAACTTTATGACTGTGTCATCCAGGTGCCCTTCTAATAAAGAGGAAAAAAAAACCATATCATCAACTAAATTTGACAGTATGCAATGTTCCACATCCATAGGATACCACCTCTGCAAAGAAGGGAGGGAGATACATTTTTTGCTTAATCTTCATTGGGCTTAAGCTTGGTCATTTAATTTCACAATATTCAGTTTCGATTTTGTTGTTGTCCTCTCAATTTACATGTTTTAATCATTATGTAGATCATAATTTTCCTAATTACACTTACTCTCATTTTGAACCACCTCATATAAGTATTCCCAAACGTCGCTGTATTGTCACATTAGTCATTTCTTATAGCACAGAACTTTACATTACATTCATGTGCCACACTTGCTTAGCCACCCCCAATTGTTGGGGCATCTACTTTGTTTCTTTCCTGGGTTCTTTGGTCAAAAAAAAATGTGGTTGTAAATATTTTTGTGTAAATAAGGTATTTTTTCTTCTTTTAATCAACTGAATTTCTTTGGGGTAAACATGCCCAACAGTGGTATCTCTTCATGGATCATTATATCACTTGGTATAGGACATTTTAGTCACCTTCTTTGCTTAGTTTAAAATTGATTTCCATGAATGATCAGACCAATTCACAGCTACATCAACAATGCATTAGTGTGGCCCCATCTGTTTATGCTTTCTTCCAATAGTAACTATCCTCATCTTTTGTCATCTTTGCAACCTGTTAGATCGGGAATGGAAAATCTCAGGTTGTTTTGATTTGTATTTCTCTTTGTGATTAGTGATTTAGAGAAATCTTTCCACTGTCAATAACCTGCAATTCTTTTGAGAATATATTTTACATTCTTGCATTTGGATGGCGCAGTGGATAGAGTGCCGGGCCTGAAGTCAGGAAGATCTGAGTTCAAATCTGGCCTCAGAAATTTACTAGCTATGTGACCCCAAGCAAGTCACTTCAACCCCTGTTTGCTTCAGTTTCCTCATCTGTAAATGAATGAGCTGGGAGAAGGAAATGGCAAAGCATGCAAGTATTCTGTCCCAAGAAAACCCCAAATGAGGTCACAGAGTCAGATATGACCAAATAGCAGCAGTTGGCAGCTATTCATATTCTTAGACCAATTATCCATCAGGGAATAACTTTTAGTCTTACATTTTTGTGCCTAATTTCAAGCCTTTTAAAAGTTCTCAAATCAAATTTGGATTATTGCTGCCCCCTGGTGTTGGGAATCAACCATCTCCCCAAACCCTGCCTGAAATCATGGCTGTCCCATGCCAGAGGCAATTCAGAAAGTCCTCTCATCCATCCCCCGCGAAGCATTTTGTCTGTAATATGCTTGGCATTTAGGAGGGATGGAGGGACATTATAAAGGGACTAATCCCATTCTTTTAGGTGATGAATAATTATCAAAATTCCATTTGGGGAAAGAAAAATGCTCTTGATAGAATTTCTGAGTGAAAAACCAATCTTACTGATTACTTAGTCTTTGAAAACTGTGAGAAAATAATGGGATTTGGCAGATACTCAAAGGCCCACCTGGAGACTAATCTAAGCTGATTGAATTAAGTGAGAGTGATTGACTTGCTGATTAGTCTACTTCAAGTTAATTAGATTGTAACTACACCTGGCTAGCTCTTAAGAAGGTATTGTTCTCAGAAGCTAAGGACTTTGAACTCAACATGAGACCACCTGAAGGTGAACCCATGGATTTGGATGACGCTAATCAATCAACTTGAAGCAGTGTGTAAGGACCACCTCTGGACCTATAAAAAGCTTCCATACTCGGTTTGAAGAACAGTTTATGATTGAAGCAGGCTCCTGGTGGAGAACTTGAAGAAGAACCAGACCAGGCTGGAACTCTAGGCTAGATAGGCCTTTTCTTAACTTTCTGAACTCCACGTGTTCTCTTTTACTAATACCTAGTATGCTTTAATAAATGCTTAATTCAGGGCAGCTAGGTGGTGCAGTGGATAGAGCTCGAGCCCTGGAATCAGGAGGACCTGAGTTCAAATTTGGCCTCAGACAGACCCTGGGTAAGTCACTTAAGCCCAATTGCCTCACAAAAAAAAAAAAAAAGAAGAAATGCTTAATGCCCAAAGATTGCTGCTAAAGCTTCTAATTTAAGGTGACCACACAATTAGATTTTTTTTGTTTTTTTTAGTTAGGCAATTGGGGTTAAGTGACTTGCCCAGGGTCACACAGCTAGTAAGTGTTAAGTGTCTGAGGCTGGATTTGAACTCAGGTCCTCCTGACTCCAGGGCCGGTGCTCTATTCACTGTGCCACCTAGCTGCCCCTATACAATTAGATTTTAAACATCACAAAACAAACTATAGAACATTAATTCTGGAACTAGTGACTTTAGAGAACAGCTAGTCCAGGTACCACAAAGAAGAACTACGCCCAGAGAATGGAAATAATTGGTAGTGGTATTATAGGAAGCATATTGGATTGCAGATAAGAAGATTTGAGCAGTCAGTACACTCTGGTTCACTCTCTCAAACCCAGCCAGACTACATCTACCCCCTCAGGATTCATGGGTACCTTAAAGGGATTGGACTGGTCTCTTCTCTCCAGTCATTAGTTTGAGTCCCCACCAGTTATATTTCTCCCCTTTGTTAGTGGCCAATGACTAGTACCCCAGTTCCATTCAACTTCTTAAAATTAGTTAGTTTTTATAAAGGGATATATTTACTTCAAAGATATAACAAGAACAAACATACAAACATTTCTCCCAGTACCTTCAGAGAATACTCGCATCTTTACCACCTTGGTCTTTGGGAAGAGTAGGATTAATTTGGCAGCTGGGTGGCACAGTGGACAGAATGCCGAGTCAGGAAGACTCTTCTTCCTGAATTCAAATCTGGCCTTAGACAGTTACTAGCTGTGTGACCCTGGGCAAGTCACTTCCTATTTGCTTCAGTTTCCTTATCTGTAAAATAAGCTGGAGTATGAAAAGGCAAACCTCTAATATCTCTGCAAAAAAAAAAGCAAACCCAAATGGGGTCATGAAGAGTCAGACATGACTGAAAAACAACTAAAACAACAATAAGCTCAACTTAGCTCAGTTCCTACATAGCATTAGTCCCACCAATTCCTATCCAGAAGTGGTATGACTACTGAAGGATCCGTGTCTCAGCTTCTACTGGCTTGAGTAGAGAACACTCCTAAGAGAACATTCTTTACTTCTTGAGTCATCGATGCTGTCCTCATTGTAAAGCCAGACCCTGGAATGCCAGGATGTGAAGGGACCTTTGGAATCCATGAGGTTGGAAGCTCAAGTCCTTTTACCTAAAGCAGGAAAAAACCAGAAAACAAATGCAGAGGCCAAAAATCTAGGCCCATTTCTTAGGACCACCTGACTTCAGAGGGGAGAAGTCCCCAAGCATTGTCTATGATTTGCAGCATTGTCTCTCACTAGACACTGAATAATCATACCACAGAAGCATTGAAGATAGTATGGGGAAGAGAAAAATGTGGAAGCTACCTAAGACCTTTTAAATGTCTCTGAAGGGCCTTCCATTAATCATGTGGTTAGCAGACCAGAATCAGTCACAAAATGTCTATAAATGCCACACGGTCTCTTCAAGACGTTTCCCTTACACATCATTGTGATGCCCGTGGAAGCAAAATCCTCAGTTTGTCCACTCAGACTGAAGCATCTGAGCTCCTCTGTGCAGGAGACAGACCCCTCCCCAACCCTCCTCATCACACCTGGTTTCAACCTCAGCTTTACAATTTACTCTCTTGTTTCTCTACATCACTCAGCCTACCAAGTTAGAGAGAGAAAAATTATTCATACAGAGAGTGTGTGACTTGGAAAGGCCAGAGAGCATAATGACCTAGGAATCTCAATATATGGGATCTACTGTGTGACCTAGGGCCAGTCTGGCCCTCAGGTTTCTCTTCTGTCAAAAGGAAACAAAAGGAAACCTTGTACATCAAACACCCTCTCACTCAGTTGGTCTGGCAATCCATGACTTCTGCTAGGTGCATTGTGGTTCACTGGCAAAACTAGTCCTTCTGTTCATGCTGAGAACCCTCGAGAGCCTTTTACTGCTGCTGTTGCTAGTCTAAAAGTAGGTCATTCAACTAGCTGACCTCTGATGTCCCTTTAAATTCCAGATCAATGATTCTATGACCCTGTTCTGACCCACCCTTAATAGGACTAGAGGTCTAAGTTGTTCCTCTAGCAGTGAAGGGCTAGATCCCCTTATAAGTGAGGGGCCACATTTGGGAGGTTGCTGGATGAAGTTGAAGATCAACAGGGGTTCCTAACCTGGGTTCCAAGAACTTGTTTTTTAAACTATTTCAATGACTATATATCAATATAACTGGCTTTCTTTGTAACCCTATATATTTTATTTTATGCATTTAAAAACATTATTCTGGGGCAGCTAGGTGACGCAGTGGATAGAGTCACACTTACTAGCTGTGTGACCCTGGGCAAATCACTTAACCCTCATTGCCCAACAAAAAACAAACAAACAAAAAAAGTCATGTAAAAACATTATTCTGAGTAGAGGTACACTAAGCTTCACCAGCCTCCCAAAGAGTTAAAGAACTTCTGGTCGATAGACGAGATTAGGAATCATTAACCTCAGTCACAGACCTATTGGGAAATCAACCCAACCCCACCCATGGTGTCCGGGAACGGAAGCATGCTTCATTTTCTCATTTTGTTTTGTTTTCTGGACCAGGGCTAACCATATACATTAACAAAGCAGGAAACTATAATTTTAGGGATCAGAGGAAAACTCCCCTTTGCTCTCCTCTCCCAGTACCCCAACTTTACCTGTTCCCACCTTTGCTGGCTAAAAGATGAAATATCCTCAAAAGTCACTTCCATGGGGCAGCTAGGTGGCGCAGTGGATAAAGCATCGGCCCTGGATTCAGGAGTACCTGAGTTCAAATGCGGCCTCGGACGCTTGACACTTACTAGCTGTGTGACCCTGGGCAAGTCACTTAACCCCCATCGCCCCGCAAAAAAAAAAAAAAAAGTCACTTCCAGGTCTAAATCTATGCTCTTTGGTTGCTATCATTGCAACTTCACCTTCGCCATTTTGCTTGCCCTGAAAGAGCCTGATGGAGCCACATACTAGTTAGCCAGTCCAGAGGCTCACGCCCTCACCTACGACTGAATAGAAGGAGTGAATCTAGGCTGGGGTTTGTATGGTTGTTTTTTTCTCCGGAGACACCAAGCCTGGTCCTGCACAATTAGCCATAGCCAGCAGATGGCGGTGCAGGGCTAGAAATATCAGGTCCACCTTTGTGACTATAACTAGAAGGAACTTTGGCGGTGATGCTATGGTTCTTTAAAGATCCTTTTCTTTTTTTTTTTATGAGGCAATTGGGGTTAAGTGACTTGCCCAGGGTCACACAGCTAGTAAGTATTAAGTGTCTGAGGCCGGATTTGAACTCAGGTACTCCTGATTCAGGACCGGTGCTCTATCCACTGCGCCACCTAGCTGCCCTAAAGATCCTTTTTAACTTCAAAAAATAGTTCGTGAACTGTCCCACGTGATAGTAGTTGTATTATCCATTGACTAAGAAAATTCACGACAAAAACCTATTACGAATTCAATAAGTTTTACCTGAATATAAAATGTATTAATATTTTATTCATCCACATTTATTTGAAAAGGGTAGGGTGGGTTTTTTTGTTTGTCTGTTTGTTGGCTTTGGTTTTGGTCTGGCCTGTGATTTCATCAATGTGGGAAACTTCCTCCTCTGATGCTAATCAGCTTCTTCCCAGTAACTTCAGAGCTTTGGAAAGTTGCCTAAGGCACCTGGGGTTGGGAACCTGCCCGGGGTCACACGGATAGGCTATAGCAGAGACAGAACCGAAACAGGAAACACGAATCTTTCCAGCTCCAAGGTCAGCGCTACCCATTACCCCATGCTGCCTCTCGTTACTTATGGATATGAGGCATAGTTTTTATTGAAACCGTAGATGGATATGCTAGCTGATTATTATATTACTTTAAGACTTGGGAACTCTCTCCAGGAGGACAGCTTATAAATCATCCATGCTCTCTTATGCCGTGGAACTCTTGCTCGTGGTCCCTTATAAATCCTACAAGGGAGATCCTGCTAGGGGCCTTCCTTTACATCTTTAAACATTACCAGGGCAGTCGTAAAACTTACATAGCATTTGTTATCCTTTGCTCTTGCTAGGTAACCAGCCCGGTCAGACTTCTATCCCTTTAGTGCTATCACTAATTCCACTTGAAATCCACGTAGTGCATGCAATTTAACACTGATGATATGCCTCAGTTCCTCCATTTCCCTTTGGATAAGCCTAATTCCTCAACGATTATGGGTTCCATGATTCACTGGCATATTCATCACTAGAAGAATATTGCTGTTAATAGGAATGCAACTTGGCTCAAGGAGAAGCTTAGAGTCATTGATAATCCTGCACAATTTAACAAAGCAGCCCAACCTGCTCTCATTCTCCAACCAGTTGGACTCAATTCATTATCAATTTTCAGTCTATTAAAAATATATATACATAGTCATATATTTTTAATATATCACATATTTGATAGACTGTCCATTACATATGGAGAAATATAGTATAAATATTATATTTATATAATATATAATAATGTTTATATAACATTATTTATGAAACATATCTATATAATGTAAAGGATATAAATATTGATCATTTCTAGTTTGTTAATGTATTTATTATAAATATATTAATATTACTAACATAATGCATAAACATCATATACTATATATTATACATTGTATATTTAATACCTTTATTATTTAGATAAATATATACTATATATTTATACATTATATGTTTAACACTTTTTATTATTTAGATTAAAATATTTATTTTTGTCTTATTTATATACATATGTGTGTGTATGTATACACGCATATATTTTTTAGACCCTATCAGTGGAGAGTCCACTGACTCCAGAACTGGATAGGAAGAAAAAATCAGGCTATATTGCTTTTTTCAAAACTGTGCAGTATTTTGATTGACTCCCAAATGGATGGGTATGTGTATACACATATAGTTATATATAGTATACACATATACTGTATGTATATGTATGTGTGTATGTTGTGTGTATGTATGTATGTATAGAGGAAGATAGTTTCCCAAAAGTCTTAGTGCAGTTATGAAATATTTCTATTGTTCAGGTCATCATGACCTTTAGCTAGAGCACAGAAATGGTCCATCAGTGTATGTGTGTGTGTGTGTATAAATGTCTATGTGTTTCTGTAAATACATGTATATATACATATATAGTAATTGATATACCTTAATATATACACTAATATAAAATATATGTTTATATATAATATATTAAATTTTATAACTGCACTATTAATATATATGTATACACATAGGCATACAAACACACACATATAAATAGACTGATGGACCATTTCTATGCTCCAGCTAAAGATCATGATGACCTGAACAATATGAAATTTTCATCCACTTAATTTCTTATGTGTATGAGGTTGAACTCTTTGGGGTTTTGTTTTGTTTTGTTTTTAATGAGGCAATTGGGGTTAAGTGACTTGCCCAGGGTCACATAGCTAGTAAGTGTTAAGTGTCTGAGGCCGGATTTGAACTCAGGTACTCCTGACTCCAGGGCCAGTGCTCTATCCAGTGCACCATCTGGCTGCCCCAATTGAACTCTTTTGAATAATTATATCTAATTTAGGAGACTCGTCCATCTTCTGGGGCTCAGTGCAAATTAGTACAAAGTCATCTACAAATGGGAAAATTTAGAGGACCTGATCCTCTCTAGAGAATCCCTTTTCCTTTTGGACTTTGAGTTGGATATCATTTATGACAGTGGCAAACATTTTTGGTAAGCATAGACCTTTCTGTTTATGCTGCCATATTAATATATATTATATTATATTTATTAATATACGACATTAAGAGATCTTCAAACAAAATCATTGCTATACCTCATAAGCTTTTTTTTTTTTTTGGTGAGGCAATTATGGTTAAGTGACTTGCCCAGGGTCACACAGGTAGTAAGTGTTAAGTGTTTGAGGCCAGATTTGAATTCAGGTCCTCCTGAATCCAGGGCCGGTGCTCTATCCACTGCGCCATCTAGCTGCCCCATAAGCTTTTAATATATGCATGGGACAAAGACATCCAAAAAAGTGAAAGGACCTATTTGTAAAAAAATAAAATACTCATAGCAGCTCATTTTTGTGGTGGTTATTGGAAATAGAAGGGATGCTAATCAACTGGGGAATGGCTGAACAAGCTATGATATATGATTGTGATGGAATATTATTATGCTATGAGAAATGATGAGAAGGATGATTTCAGAAAAACCTGAAGAGTCTTACATGAACTGATGCAAGGTGAAGTGAGCAGAACCAGAAAAACTTTGTACCCAGTAACAGCAATTTTTGATAAAGTAATGTGAATGATTAGGTATTCTCAGCAATACAATGATCCAAGACAGTCCCAAAGGACTAATATAAAGTATAAAGCATACTATGCACCATCAGAGAAAGAACTGAATACAGAATGAAGCATGCCATTTTTCACCTTCTTTCATTTGTTTGTTGGGTTTTGGGGGGTTCTTTTGGGGGGGAGGTTTTCTTGTGCAAAACTACTACTATGGAAATGTTTTACAGGATCGTGCATGTATAACCTATATCTGATTGCTTACTGCCTCAGGGAGGACGGAAAGGGATAGAATTTGGAACTCAAAACTTTTTTTAATGTTAAAAAAATTGTTTTAACATGCAATTGGGAGGGGAATAAAACATTATATATATTAAAAACATAATGGGGCAGCTAGGTGGTGCAGTGGATAGAGCACTGGCCCTGGAGTCAGGAGGACCAGAGTTCAAATCCAGCCTCAGACACTTAACACTTACTAGCTATGTGACCCTGGGCAAGTCACTTAACCCCAATTGCTTCACTAAAAAAAAAACAAAACACACAAGCATGGGAGAAACCTTTTTGGAGGAGATTCTCAAAGACCGCATCTTGCACTACTTATTCAAGGCAGGGGGCATTGTAATCAGCAAACCATAACCGTAAAAGGAGACTGTACTCTTTGTGCTTCTTTCTTTAATTGTGTACCACTGTCTGTTTGTTCCCTTCCCATATTTTTAGGAACAATGTCCTTGATATGATCACAGATTATTTTCATAAAGATTTTGTAGAGATGAGAAAGTAGGCACATCCTCTTGATTGCCTTTTTCTTGGTTAGCAATAACATCTGTGATTTTTGCCCCCACCCCAGGCATTCAATGTCTTCCCCTATTTCATCTGTCCTAAGAACTGAATCCCCCAACAGTCTCAAAACTGTTTTGCTTCCAGAACAGACATCATTGATAGATGCCTAGTTTGACCCATTGACCTTTCCTAGCTTTGTTTTCTTTAGAGGTATTTCTACTTCCTGTTGGGCTCCCCTGTTTGTTACTGAACAAACTATAACTGTCTGTTGTAGAAACCTTTATAGATCTTTTCTATTTTTTATCTGTTTGTTGTCTTCCTTCCAATTTCAAATCAAATGACCTGAGGGTGATCTGGCTTCTTTGAAATCCAGGGCAAGCTTTCTGGAAACCTGTTTTATTTCCTCCACCATTTCTAAATACTTTCTGAGGAAATGTTGCTCAAGATGTTTCAAATAAGTTTTGATTCTAAAGCAATGAATTCAAGAGATGGAGTGTCAAGTGCGAGAAACAATAGGTTTAAACCATCAAGTACAGTAAGGGAAGAAAGGATAATAAGACTGCAAAGGTAGATTGGGGACAAGTTACAAAGAGTGCAAAATACCAAACAGCAATTTTATATTTGATCCTAGAAGCAATAGGGAGCTTCCAGGGTTTAATTAGTAGGTAAGAGCCATGGATAGAGCACTGAGCTTAGAATCAGGAAGACTCATCTTCATGAGTTCAAATCTGGC
This sequence comes from Dromiciops gliroides, assembly GCF_019393635.1. Classification (NCBI taxonomy): domain Eukaryota; kingdom Metazoa; phylum Chordata; class Mammalia; order Microbiotheria; family Microbiotheriidae; genus Dromiciops; species Dromiciops gliroides. The sequence goes on from NC_057861.1 coordinate 705,995,083, forward strand.
CTTGGACACTTACTATCTGTCATTTAATCCTATTTGCCTCAGTTTCCTCATCTGTAAAATAATCTGGAGAAGGAAATGGCAAACTACTCCAGTATTTTTGCCAAGAAAACCCCAAATGGGGTCATGAAGAGTTGGACATGACTGAAAATGACTGAACAACAAAATAGATAGATCTATATGTCTGTATATATACATATGTGTGTGTGTGAGAGAGAGAAAGAGAGAGGAAGCCTCGAGAAAGCCTAAAAAAGAGTGGTCAGACAAGTACAAGAGGAGCAAAGAGAAAAATGTCTCCAAACCCCAGAGAGGATGGAGCATCCAGGAGAGTGTGGTCAGTAGTATGAGATGCTGCAGAAAGGTGAAGAAGGTTGAAGACTGAAAAAAGACCATCTGACTTGGTAATAAATGAGTGAAAGAATAAATTCCAGAGCCTTCCTAAAATCAAACTAACCCCTGAGTTGAGAAGCTTTGTCCTCCTCTCCACCATTCCCCTTCTCCAATCTCCCTAAGTCGAAGCTTTGACCTGTGTTCCACAAATCTTACCCCTATCCAACCCCATTGGTGATAATATCATACTGCCCTCTGAGGCAGCAAGGGTCAAATCTGGCAAGTCATTCAACCTCTGTTTGCCTTAGTTTTCTCAACTGTAAAATGGGGATCATAATAGTACCTCCCTCCCAGGGTTTTTAATATTTGTAAAGCACTTAGCACAATACCTGGCACATAGTAGGTGCTTAATGAATGCTCATTTCTTTCCTTTAAGGTAGTTACAGTTATGATATATGGTGGTTGTTTCTTCAATTGTTTTCCATAAGAATTGTTATTATTAATAATTTAGAGTTTATCTAGTCTCAGGGTCATAGACCTAAATCTGGAAAGTTCAGCCCCTCTCATTTCACACAAGACGCTGAGATCTAGAAAGGAGAAGGGATTTGCCCAAGATCCCATAATGAGGCAGGGATCCAGCCACAACTAGAACACAAAGCACCTTTTCCTGCTCTATAAAATTGTCCTTTGTGATAATTTTGCCGTATGTTTGTATGGCACATCGATAACTTCAGACTCATAAACCTACTTTCCAACTACATAAAGATTTTATGAGAATAATCAAAATGTTCATCAAGGGAACTCTTGGCAAGTATATATTAGAAAGAAAACAGGCAGGGTTTTCCAAAAGATATTCCACAGTAGACTACATTGTTACATTTAGGCAATTAACTGAAAGATGTAGAAAATACAAGCTCCTATTGTATTTATTGTTTGATTTTTTTAAATAATAAATTATTTATTGGTATCTTTTGTTTTAACATTGCCTAGATTTCTCTCTTCCCCTTCCCCCCCCTACCAGAGAGTCAAAAAAAAAAAAAGGTTTTTTTTAAGAGGAATAAGAGAGGGGGAAATTAGCAAACCAATGACTATATCTAGAAAAAATCTGACTTTATGTTCAATGTTCCATATATGCAATGGGTTATATAAATATAAAATCCTCTCTTTGGGAATCAAATCCATTTATAACTTGTCCTCCCTCCCACCTTTCCAGTTTTCTAATTCCTTATTCTTCACTCTACAGCCTACCCCCCATCCCAACTTATCTCTTTTCCACTCTGTAAATGGATGATACTAGGTTCTTATTATTCCTCATACAATATACTCTCCCTCCTGACTGGGCATTTTCTCTGGATGTGAAAATCTGGATGATTTCCCCCAAGCCTAGAATTCTCTCCTCCATTTATCTCCATCTCATGCTCTCCCTTGCTTTCTTCAGGGCACCTTGCTTTCTCCTTTCAAAAGTCCCTTTCCCACTCTTAGGTACTATGAACATACTATTCTCTCAGAGCTGTGACTAAGGAAGGGCAACCAAAGCTTTGTCCCAGGACCTGACATTTAAAGGATCGTAATAATACTTGTTGTCTTTTAGCAGGTGGAAGCAACTGAGCTTGGCCCCTAGGTTGTAGAAATAATTAGTTAAAATAGGGTGGGGGCTATTTCCCTTTACCTCGTACTCCCGTGGACACCCCAAAGTCAGCGGTGTTGCCCTCAAGTGTGTCCATATCCCAACCTCCTTTAACTTACCCCAAGTATGTGTTGTGAGGCTTGTTCAAGGCTCCAGTATTGCTAATTACGACCCCCTCCATTCTGAATTTTCTCTCTCCTTAACAATATGAGATGTTAAAACAACTCTGAGGTATCACCTCACACCTATCAGAGTGGCAAATATAACGAAAAAGGAAAATGTTGGATGTTGGAGAGACTGTGGGAAAACTGAGATGCTAATTCACTGCTGGTGGAGTTGTGAACTGATCCAACCATTATGGAGAGCAATTTGAAACTATGCCCAAAGGGCTATTCAACTGTGCATACCCTTTAATCCAGCAATATCACTCCTAGGTTTATATCCCAAAGATATCCCCAAAAAGAGAAAAGGACCTAATTGTTCAAAAATATTTCTAGCAGCTCTTCTTGTGGTGGTTAAGAATTGCAAATCAGGGGCAGCTAGGTGATGCAGTGGATAAAGCACTGGCCCTGGATTTAGGAGTACCTGAGTTCAAATCCAGCCTGACACTTGACGTACTGGCTGTGTGACCCTGGGCAAGTCACTTAACCCCCATTGCCCCGCAGCAAAAAAAAAAAAAAAAAAAAAAGAATTGCAAATCAAAGGAATGACCATCAGTTGGGGAATGGCTAAACAAGCTGTGGTCTATGATGGTGATGGAATATTATTGTGCTATAAGAAATGAGAAGTAGGATGATTTCAGAAAGGCCTGGAAAGACATATGAACTGATATATAGTAAAGTGAGCAGAACCAGGAGAACATTGTGCACAGAGACAGAAATATTGTTTGATGAAGAACTGTGAATGACTTACCTACTCTCAGCAATACAGTGATCCAAGACAATCCCAAAGGATGAAGCATACTATCCACCTCCAGAGAAAGAATGGATTTTAATGGAACACAGACTGAAGCATGCTATTTTCCACTTTATTTCTTCCATTTTTTCTTTTATTCAAGTTTTCTTATACAAAAGGACTAATATGATAATGTTTTACATAATTGCATATGTAGAACCTATATCTGGTTGCTTACCTGCCTAAGTGGGGGGGAGGGGAAGGAGGGAAAGAGAGTGAGAATTTGGAACTCAAAATTTTAAATAAGAATGCTTATTATAAAAAAAATTAAAATATGAGATGATGTTTACCTTCCTAGAAATTTATTCTGGAGAAAGAAAGGAAGAAAGGAAGAAAGGAAGAAAGGAAGAAAGGAAGAAAGGAAGAAAGGAAGAAAGGAAGAAAGAAAGAAAGGAAGAAAGAAAGAAGAAAGAAAGAAAGAAGAAAGAAAGAAAGAAAGAAAGAAAGAAAGAAAGAAAGAAAGAAAGGAAGGAAGGAAGGAAGGAAGGAAGGAAGGAAGGAAGGAAGGAAAGAAGAAGGAAGAAAGAAAGAAAGAAAAGAAAGAAAGAAAAGAAAGAAAGAAAGAAAGAAAGAAGAAAGAGTTCTCAGGACATGGAGAAAAGATTCACCATTCTCTTCCAGAACTCTTCTAATTTGTAATATAGTAAATGTCAATAGATATAATCATATAAACAAAAGCTCTTTGCAGGGGTGTCCTCAATAATTTTTTAGAATTTAATGAAGTCCTGATACCAAAAAGTTTGAGAATACCTGTCTTAGAGGGTACAGGGAGGTAAAGAAAGTCTGATGTGATCAGAGTCACAAAGACAGTATTAGTCAGAGAGAAGACTTGAACCCAGTTCTTCCTGTTTCTGAGAAAGTTTTCTATTCACTACCCTACATACCCTGCCATGTATAAAGGAATAAAGGAAGATACAATGCAGTGAGAGCTTCCTGTTCTAAGGAGGAGATGGCTTTTAGTTTTGAGGCTCTGGAGAAATTTCAGGGAGGAGGTGGTTTGGAGCTGGGCTTTAAAGAGTAGCAGGTAGGGGGCAGGTAGGTGGCGCAGTGGATAAAGCACCGACCCTGGATTCAGGAGGACCTGAGTTCAAATCTGGCATCAGACACTTACTAGCTGTGTGACCTTGGGCAAGTCACTTAATCCTCATTGCCCCACCCCCCAAAAAATTGACATTAAAGACCAGCAGGTGAAGGTGGGGATGGGAGCCACTTCAAAGATAAGAAAGAATGGGCCATTTGGGGGGACAGTGAGGAATCCATTTAAGCAGAGTGGTCACATTTGTCTTTGACACATCCTACTGCCTTTTCCCCATCTCTTAAGGGCCCTGTTCCCCCTCCCCCACCATCATCCCACATCTGGTCCAATAGGACTTTGATATCAAGAACTATTGGCTCTGTTGGGTTATACTGTAGAGTTGTGCCAGAGGCAGCTCAAACCGGCTCATGAGAATCAGTTGTTAAATTTTTGGTGTGAGCATTTATACCCCAGAAATCAGCAAACACTAAAAATCAGGGTTTGATTTATTGTTTTGGTGATGGTCTAGACCAGGGCTTCTTAAACTTTTTCCACTAGTGACCTCTTTTCTACCAAGAAAATTTTACTCAACCCCAGGTATATAGGTATATAAAATAGGTATACATAACATTTTGCTGTTGCCAAATGTTTTACAACCCCCACATTCAGTTATGTGACCCCATATAGGGTCATGACTCACAGTTTAAGAAGCTTTGGTCTGGGGCAGCTAGGTGGCGCAGTGGATAGAGCATGGGCCCTGGAGTCAGGAGTACCTGAGTTCAAATCCGGCCTGAGACACTTAACACTTAGTAGCTGTGTGACCCTGGGCAAGTCACTTAACCCCAATTGCCTCACTAAAAACAAAACAAAACAAAAAAAGAAGAAGCTTTGGTCTATACCTAAGAAATGGGTGGAAAAAAATAATTTATAATGTTGATTAAACTTAAAAATGTATCCTGTGTACATTTTTTTTCTCCCAGAGAGCCATCTGTTAAACATGTACTAATCACCCTACTGTTTAGATGATTGATGACACTACCTTTCACAGTGGTGTTAACATTTTTTTTTTTTTTTTTGGTGAGGCAATGGGGGTGAAGTGACTTGCCCAGGGTCACACAGCTAGTAAGTGTTAAGCGTCTGAGGCTGGATTTGAACTCAGGTCCTCCTGACTCCAGGGCCGGTGCTCTATCCACTGCGCCACCTAGCTGCCCCAACATATTTTTAAAAATAAATTTATTATTTTTAACAAAATTTTGAGTTCCGAATTCTCTCCCTCCCTCCAGGCTCTTCCCTACCCATTGAAAAGGCAAGGAATCTGATATAAATTACACATGTGAAATGATGTCAACATCTTCTGATGATATACAAGGAGCATCAAAGGAATGAATCTCTAACAGTGGAATTTCAAGCACTGTGACTGATGGTGGAGAGGCTCTTTTGAAGCAGGGTGACTCTCCCTGGGCCCCCGAAATCACACCATGTAGGTATAAACACTGGGAGGAATGACCTAGTTTCTTCACTGCCGTCAGAATCTCTTTGAAATAAACGACAAATCATTTGGGCAAAGCATTCTGCATTGCCCCTAATGCTGTAATATAGGGTTCTCCAACCTGTTCCTTTTGGTTCCCTGGGCACATTTACATGAGAATAAGTTCTGCCTGGGATACTGGTTCCCTTACTCTGCCAATGAAGTGACATCCTTGTTGTCATGGAGACAGTCGAGCAGGAGCAGGAGGAGGTGGAACTTCAAAGAATCTGTTTATCTGTCATTCATGCAAATGAACAGAAAACTTCCAAATGAGGAAAGGAGCAAAGGTGATTTAGTTGTTCCAAGCACTTAGACCTCCCTGAAGAGAATTAAAAGGAATTTATAGAACACAGATGGGTAGATTGGGGAGTTCCTAACTTGTGAGATAATATCCCAGATCTATTCTTTTTTGGGGGGTGGGGTGGGGCAATGAGGGTTAAGTGACTTGCCCAGGGTCACACAGCTAGTGTCAAGTGTCTGAGGCCAGATTTGAACTCAGTGCTTTATCCACTGTGCCGCCTAGCTACCCTCCAGATCTATTCTTGTTTTTTGGTTTTGGGGGGTTTCTTGGGGGGGTTGGGTTTTTTTGGGTTTTGCAGGGCAATGAGGGTTAAGTGACTTGCTCAGGGTCACACAGCTAGTAAATGAAGCAGCCCATATTCTTAAGAACACAGGACATAAAAACACAGCTCTCTAACATCCTCCAAAGGGAGAACTTAGTGAAACAAAATGGGAAAGAGATTTTCTCTTAGCCACAACTTGTTGTTCAGTCATTCATTGGTTCCTGACCCCATGGATCATAGTATGCTAATACTATCCATGGGGTTTTCTTTTTTCTTTTCTTTCTTTTTTTGTAAATTTTAAAAATCAATTTTAGACTTAAACACAAAATAAAGAAAAGAAAAAAGTTACTATGTACACAGCAGGACATAGGAGAGGATTCAATATAAAACAATAAATTTCCATTTCAAGAAAACCTATATAATAAAACTGCTACCTTGCCCTCCTATTTCTTACCCTCCCCACCTCTCTAAGAGTCCCTCCTTTATTCTCTCCTCCCTCTCTATCTCCTTTTAAACCATTCCTTATGAGAGTTAGGTTCTATCACTACCCTTTCCCCCACTACTAGCTTCTTCTGTATCAATTTTTCCTTTTGTGCTTCATTTGTATGATATAACTACTCCTTTTTATCTCTACAGAGTTTTATTTTTTTAGAATCGTCCCATCATACACAGGTTAGCCAAGGCCTTTCTATCAAACTACCCAAATAATAATGACAATCATAAAGATACTGCTAATATTGTCACATATAAAAAATATTTTGTCCATATTGAGGCCCTTAAAATTGATAATTAGTGTTTACCTTATGTTTCTCCTGGATGTTATATGTTGAATTTTGCCTTAAGTTCTGGGTTTTGTGGTTGTTGTTTTTTAATCACAAAAACCTTAAAGTCTTTCAATTCATTAAATATCCTTTTTCTTCTTTCAGGATTACACTTAACTTTGCTGGGTAAGTTACCTTTCATTGTAACCCCAGCTCTTTTGCTCTATGGAATATAGTATTCTAAGACCTATGGTTCTTCAATGTAGTAGCTGCTAGGTCTTGTGTAATCCTTATTGTAGCTCTGTGATATTTAAATTGGTTTTTTTTTCTTGTTGCTTCCAATGTTTTCTCTTCAAAATGGGAGCTGTGAGATTTGGCTATGATTTTCCTGTAGGTTTATCTCCTGGGATCTCTTTCAAGTGGTGATCAGTGGATTTTTTCTATTTCTGCTTTGCCTTCTTATTCTAGAACTTTAGGGGCAATTTTCCTTAGTAATTTCTTATAATATTGTATCAAGATTTTTTTTTCATCATTTTCAGGCAGTCTGATTATTCTTACATTATTTCTCCTTGATCTGTTTTCCAGATCAGTTGTTTTTGTGATGAGATGTTTCACTTTCTCTTCTATTTTTTTCTTCTTTTGGTTTTGTTTTATGATTTCTTGTTGTCTTAGAACATCATTATCTTCCCTTTACCAAATTCTCGTTTCCAAGAAATTATTTTCTTCCTTAAGTTTTTGGTTCTCTATTTCAAGTTGATTGACTTTCTTATCATATTTTTCCTGATTTTCTTGGATTGCTCTTATTTTTTTCTAATTTTTTTCCCTCAATCTCTCTTGTTTGGCTTTTAAAGTACTTTTTAAGTTCTTCCAAGAACTCTTTTTGTGCTTGGGACCATTTGCCATTATTTCTCATTGAAAAAGGAGTGGCTTTTTAGTTCCATTATCTTCCTTTGAATATGAAACCAGATCTTCTCTATGCCCATAGTAACTATCTATGGTTAGGTTCTTTCTCCTTTGCTTGCTCATTTTCATTTATTTGTTTGTTTCTGTGGTGATTTATTGTTTGTTTTTAGCAGTTATTTTCTGAGGTCCATCTCAGGGCCCAACCTTGGGCTCTCCTCTTTGTTCCTAAGCTATACAGGCTTCCAGTTATACTGTCCCACAAATGATCTTGCTTCCTGCAGCCCCTTCAGTGGCTAAAAATTGCAGCTGTTCTCTCTGCCCTGGAACTAAAGCCAGGAAATCTGCTCTTCTGCAGGCACCCACAGTCCACAGGAGCCCCACCCCTAACTACTGTACTCACCAGGTGTGTGCTAGCTCCTTTTCCCCACAGTCACAGCCCTGAACGGTCTGGTCAGCACAGCTGTGCTTTCAATCTTCTCCTACTCAACTGTCAGACTCCCAAACTGCCTGTGAAATGAAGGTTTCTAAGGCTGCGGCTGCCTCTCAACCCAGCTGCCTCCAGAGTTTGTTATTTGTTGATTCTACAGAGTCAGCCTGGAGGTGTTTGCGCTTCACTCAGGGCAACCTCCACCCAGAGGTCCAGTGTTTCCTGGGGTCTTCTCAAACTACCTTAAGAGGCCATCTGCTTTACCTTATATTTATTTCTGCTGATCTGAGGTGATGTTCTGTGGGGGTTTTTTGTTTGTTTTTTTGTGGAGAAATTTGGAGAGCCAAAAGTTTTCTGACCTACTCCACCATCTTCCCAGAATCCTCTCCTCCCATATATATGTGTGTGTGTGTGTGTGTGTGTGTGTGTGTATACATATATATGTGTGTATGTATGTATGTATATGTATATACATGTGGATATATGTGGATATGTGTGTATATATGTATATGTATATATGTGTGTATATATGTATATATATACACAAAGATACTGGAATGATTTTTTATTTCCTTATTCAGTGGATTAAGACATAGAGAGGCTAAGTGACTTGCCCAGGGTCACACAGCTAGTAAGTATCTGAGGCCAAATTTGGACTCAGATCTACCTGACTCTAGGCTCAGTGCTCAGGGTACCAACATCTGAGGGATATGTACTTCCTCCCTGTGGCAGACCCTGTTGTCCCAGCAATTCATGGTCTTCCACCTTGGAGACTACTACTCTCCTTCCCCCAAGGGAAAAGGGATCCCACAAGGCCACCAACATCAGAGTATTGCCTCTCTTCCAGGTTCTACCTTCTCTACTACCCCCTGGATGGAGTATCAACTATAAGAAGGGATAGACTTGGGGGACAGCTATGTGGCACAGTGGATAAAGCATCAGCCCTGGATTCAGGAGGATCTGAGTTCAAATTCAGCCTCAGACACTTGACATTTACTAGCTGTGTGACCCTGGGCAAGTCACTTAACCCTCATTGCCCTGAAAAAAAAAAAAAGAAGGGATAGGCTTCCCTTAGATTTCATGATTCAGGGTAGGGGGAGCCCTGGTTTTGGAGTCAGGAGACCTGGGTTCAAATCCCTGTTCTGCTTCTTCCTCCTGTTTTATTTTCAATTTACTTAACCTCTCTAGCTGGTAGATGTTAGTAAATGTTTAACAACCAACTGCAGAGAAAATAGATGTGGGACACACTTTTAAGTTTAATCTGTATTATTATCATTTTTACCATCACTTTTGTAGGTCTAGGTAATCAACACATCAAGCCCTGATTTATACAGGGTAAGCCAAAGGTCATGATAGAGTCAAATGTTTCAATAACTTTTTGTTGTTGTTGTTGTGGTTTTTTTAGTGAGGCAATTGGGGTTAAGTGACTTGCCCAAGGTCACACAGCTAGTAAGTGTTAAGTGTCTGAGGCCGGATTTGAACTCAGGTACTCCTGACTCCAGGGCCAGTGCTCTATCCACTTCAATAACTTTTTGAAAATTATTTTTTCTTTATTTTGCACCATTGGCAAGATTTGATTTTTTACACATAATGTAAATTCATTTCCTATATATACTGTATAGGATGCTGTGGTATTGTAAATTAAAAACAGAAAATAAAGGAGTTGTTAAATATTCATGACTTTTGGCCTACCTGTTTAATTTCCAGATGTCTTGGGTTTAAATGCTCATACCAGAAAATGTAATAATCCATTGGAGCCACAGCCAACAAGCTCCTGTGCTTCAGGTTTTCTAAGTGTCAAATGAGAGAGTTGGTCCAGATTACTCCAACCCTTCTACCACTATGACCCTCAGATCCCTTTCCTCCTGAAAGAAGTGTACTACCTTCTCATGATAATATTAGGGTCACAAGGTAACTATCAATTTGCCTTTACACAGTAGTTCTACTCCTTGGAAATAGGAGGTAATATACATAATTCTTCAGGTAATATAAAACCATACATTTGCATTAATATAGGAATTCATGAGTTAGAGAAGGTCTTTTCCAGATGTTTCTCAGATAAATCAGCTATTAGTAGTGAATATGAAACAGTTATGCCATCAAGGGCATAATCCTTCTATTTCACAATTTTGTTATTGTTCAGTCTTTTCAGTCCAATTTTTTTCAGTTCAGTCTGACTCTTCATGACCCCATTTGAGGTTTTCTTGGCAGTTTGCCATTTCTTTCTCCTGCTCATTTTACAGATGAGGAAACTAAGGGAAACTGAGTTAAGTGACTTAGTCAGGGTAACAAAGATAGCACGTGTCTGAGGCCAAATTTGAACTCCAGTCTTCCTGACTCCAAGCCCAGTGTTCTATCCACTGGGCCCTAGCTGCCCTTTCTATTTCCCAAAGTGCTTTTCAAATGTTGGCTGGATTTCTTTCTGTTTAAGCTTGACCTTCATTTCTTTTGCTTTGAATTTCCTTAAAACTATTTCTTCCCCCCACTGCTGCTAGGTTTATACTCTAAGGAGGCCAAAGATCAAGAGAAAGGTCCCATGGTCGACAAAATATTTGTAGCAGAGTTCTTTGTAGTTGTCAGAACTTGAAACAAAGTAGATACCTAACAACTGGAGAGTCAATAAATAAATGGTGGCACATTAATGTCATTAAATATTACTCCACTGTTAGAAACAATTAATATGAAGAATACAGAGGCACATCAGAAAACTTATGTGAACTAATGCCAAGTAATCCCCACCATGCAAAGTGGATATGGCTGCACCTATGACTCTTGGATGAGCTGGGAGTCACCAACCATAATCTTTTCTGATAAGATGGAAGACCAACGGGGGCAGCTAGGTGGTGCAGTGGATAGAGCACTGGCCCTGGAATCAGGAGGACCTGAGTTCAAATCTGACCTCAGACACTTGACACTTACTAGCTGTGTGACCCTGGGCAAGGCACTTAACCCCAATTGCCTCACAAAAAAAAAAAAAGAAAAAGAAAAGAAAATACTTTAAAAAATTAAAATAAATATTAAAAAAAAAAGATGGAAGACCATCAGACTTTACCCTCTGTCCAGGAGCTACATCCTCTAGACTATCAGATATTGCTGCCTGACCTATCAATGTACTCTAAAGACCTCTGGGCCTTGCCATCTGCCCTGAAATTATACCCTCAGTACTTTCAACTTCTGCTCACCCTGAAACTGAACCCACCTCTGTGTTCTGTCTCTTCTCAATTAAAGCGTGAGTTCTTTAAAAGCAAGATCCATCTCCGTTTTCTATTTGTGTCCTACCATTTAGGATGATTCTTGGTATGTAGTAAGTGCTTAATAAATGCTTTTTCATTCATTTATTTTCCTGAAACTGAGGAACATAGTCTCCTAGCAGTCCACATTCCAGCTACTCAGTTCTCATAGACTCCTTGTCAAATAAAGGTAATAAGATATCCCTTTTATTTGATGTTGCACAAATGCAGCCTGTACCAAGAATTCTTGAATGTAGGGAAGGGTGCTCTATCCTCTCAAGTGAATATGCTTGGGGGTCAGCTAGGTGGCTCAGTGGATAAAGCACCAGCCCTGGATTCAGGAAGACCTGCATTCAAATCTGGTCTCTGACACTTGACACTTACTAGCTGTGTGACCCTGAGCAGGTCACTTAACCCTCACTGCCCAGCAAAAAAAAAAAAAAAAGTGAATATGTCCTAGGTGTCAAAATGCCTAGTTGTGGCTCTGATCCCCATCCTATAGTATGTTTGGCTATTCTCCCATTTAATGAATCTCACGTATTTTCTTTGGCTGCTCTGGATTCTTAATTCTGAGACTGGCCCCTAAGGTCTCTTTTCTTTTTACTGTTCTCTTTGGTTCCTCTCAGCACTGAAATGTTCTCCTTCCTTCTTTCCCTCTTTGCCAGCTTCCCCAAAGAATGAGGCAATATTCCTCCTAACTTAATTGTGAGAGCCAATTGCTAAATTTTCAATGTGAGGATTTATATCTCAGAAATTCTTACTCACTACAAATCGGGGCTTGATTTATTATTTTGTTGATTTAAAAAAAAAACTTAAGATGGTTTTAAAAATATAGATATGGGGCAGCTAGATGGTGCAGTGGTTAAAGCACCGGCCCTGGATTCAGGAGTACCTGAGTTCAAATCTGGCCTCAGACACTTAACACTTACTAGCTGTGTGACCCTGGGCAGGTCACTTAACCCCCATTGCCCCGCAAAAAAAAAAAAAATATATATATATATATATGTATATGTATATGTATATATATGTATATATATATATATTAACCTTAAAAGAGTGTGTGCATATGTTTTTTTGGAATCTGATTGTTAAACATTTACCAACACATTCCTGTTTTTCTCTATAAATATTGTTTGAGTTGAGCAAAAGTTCAGTAGAAGATTTGGGGAATTAATTCATCACCAGACTGGAGGCTAATAGTAATAATAATTGGCATTTATATAGAGCTTTAAGGTTTGCAAAGCTCTTTTTTATCCCTGATCTCATTTGAGCTTCACTAAGGCACTGATCTTTTCCCATTCTTACCCATAGCCAGGGCTCCTTCAGCTAGGGAAGTTGGGAAGCAGATACTGTTTTTCATGGGTTAAGAGGGAGGGACCCTGGGCAGCTAGGTGGCACAGTGGATAAAGCACCGACCCTGGGAGGGACCCAACGAACCTCAGCTGAGGTTTCCTCAAAAACTATATAAACCCAGTCATCCCACAGCTGCACCAGTCCAAAGCCTGACAAGGGGAACTGGGAGCCCTGGCTATCATCACATGGTTTCAGAACAAAAAAGTTCCAGTTCCTTTTTTCCTGCCTCTCCATAACCCTCAAGATTCAAAGCCTTTAAGTTAAACTTAGTGGAAGAACCATTCTAGAAAGCAGTTTGGAACTATGCACAAAAGGCTATAGAACTGTGCATACCCTTTGATCCAGCTAAATACCACTGCTAGGTTTATGTCCCAAAAGACATCCCCAAAAAGAGAAAAAGACTGATTTGTACAAAAATATTTCTAGCAGCTCTTTTTGTGGTGGCCAAGAATTGGAAATCAAAGGAATGCCCATCAATTGGGGAATGGCTAAACAGGCTGTGGGATATGATAGTGACAGAATGTTATTGTGCTATAAGAAATGACAAGCAGGATGATTTCAGAATGACCTGGAAAGACTTATATAAACTCATGTATGGTGAAGGGAGCAGAATCAATAGAACATTGTGCACAGAGACAGCGATATTGTAATGACTTAACTATTCTCAACAATACAATGATCCAAGACAATCCCAAAGGACTATTGGATGAAACTTATTATCCACCTCCAAAGAAAGAACTGATATTGATGAAACACAAATGGAGGCATGCTATTTTTCACTTTCTTTTGTTTTTTTCTTCTTTCAAGTTTTCTTGTACAAAAATTATTAATATGGTAATGTTTTACATAATTGTACATATATAACCCATACCTGATTGCTTACTGCCTTGGGGAGGTAGGAGGGGAGAGAGGGAAGGAGGGATAAAAATTGGAACTTAAAACTATAAATAAAAATGTTTATTACTTTAAAAAATAAACTTAATGGAAGATCCTTTAGGTCTGGGAAAATTTGAGGCCTTGGGTCAGATAGCCACAAGAATATGAACTCAATTTTCCCATATCTTGTCTCCTCTGCAAATGAAGCCCTATGATGATCAGGTCTATTTGGCAACCACATCGTGTGTGTGTGTGTGTGTGTGTGTGTGTGTGTGTGTGTGTGTGTGTGTGTGTGTGTATGTAAGTATTTGTAACTTCCCTACTTTCCATTACTAAGGAAGGCAATGGTGCTTTGCCCCAGGGTTTTTACATGGAAGGGGCATGATTCCTTCCTAACACTTTCATCCTCGAGCCCTGTAGTCCTCCATGGGAATGAAACTTGAAAAAAATAATAAAACTTTTACTAATATCTTTTTGTTTTTAGATAACCTAAATTTCCTCCCATATCTGTCATCTTTCCTGTCCCAGAGAGTAATCTGTTATAATAAAGGATTTTTTAAAAAATCATTAATAAATTTAATACATGGGAAAAAATCTGACAAAATAGGCAACGTTCCCCACCTGTAAAGTCACCACCTCTGCAAAGGAGTGGGGGGAGGTGTTGTCTCATATCACTCCTTTAGGACCAACCCTGTCCTTTATCATTTTGCAATGTTTGTTTTTAATTGTTTTATGATTATTTCTCTTTTTATTTACATTTCTATAGTCATTATGTACATGCCTTATTTCACTCTATTTATTTCACTTTGCCCCAATTTGTGTCTTTCCCTGCTTCTCTGTACTCATCATAAACACTGTTTCTTACAGCACAATTATATTCCATTACCCTCACATACCACAGCTTGTTCAGCCATTCTCCAATCAATGGGCATCGATTATTTCTATTTCTTTGCTACCACAAAAAGTGCTGCTATAAATATTTTGGTGTCTGTGGAGCCTTTCTTTTTATCAATGACCTCCTTGCAGTATAAACCTAGCAGAGGAATCTCTGGGTAAAGGTTTATGGACGTTTTAGCCACTTTATTTACATAAAGGAATGAACCTTTGCTTAGTGGAATCTTAGCTGTTGAGTAGAGGTAAGCACAAGATGACCAAGGATGTTTGAGTGCTGCCAGTTGTATATAATAAAACCTGGAGTGTGATATCTTTACTTCTTCACTTCGATTTTATTCTGGCCCAAAGGGCTATAAAATTGTGCCTGCCCTTTGACCCAGCAATACCACTCCTAGGTCTCTATCTTAAAGACATCAGAGAAAAGGGAAAAGAACCTATTTGTACAAAAATATTTATAGTAGCTTTTTGTGGTAGCAACGAATTGAAAATTGAGAGGATGCTCATCAATTGGAAAATGGCTCAACAAATTGTGATTGTGATGGAATACTATTGTGCTATGAGGAATGATGAGCAGAATGATTTCAGAAAAACCTGAGAAGACTTATATGAACTGATGCAAAGTGAAGTAAGCAGAACCAGGAAAACATTGTACACAGTAAGAGTGATTTTTATTTGTTATTTATTTATTTTTCTACACGAACTCTTTTTTTTTTTTTTTTGCAGGGGACTGTAGGAGTAATATTGTCATGATGATCAGTTCTGAGACTTAGCCACTCTGATCAAGACAGTGAGACAAGACGATTTCAAAGGACCCATGATGAAAAAAAAAAACTATCCACTTCCATAAAGAGAACTGATGAATTCTGAGTACAGATTGAAATATATATATATATATATGTATGTGTGTGTGTGTATTTAAACATTATTTTTCTTGAGTTTTTGTGTATTTTTTCTTTTGCAACATGGCTAGTATAGAAATCTGTTTTGTATAGCTTTACATGTATAATCAACATCATATTGCTCACCGTCTCAAGGGATGGGGGGCAGGGCAGCAAGGAAGAAGAGAATTTGGAACTCAAAATTTTTAAATGAATGTTAAAAACTTTTAAACATGTAATTGTCAAATATTTAATGAATTTTTTTTTGTGGGGCAATGAGGGTTAAGTGACTTGCCCAGGGTCACACAGCTAGTAAGTGTCAAGTGTCTGAGGCTGAATTTGAACTCAGGGCCTCTTGAATCCAGGGCTGGTGCTTTATCCACTGCACTACCTAGCTGCCCCCAAATAAATATATTTTTCAAATGCAATTCTTTTTTTTTTTTCCGGGCAATGGGGCTTAAGTGACTTGCCCAGGGTCACACAGCTAGTAAGTGTCAAGTGTCTGAGGCCAGATTTGAACTCAGGTCCTCCTGAATCCAGGGCCAGTGCTTTATCCACTGCGCCACCTAGCTGCCCCAATAAATATATTTTTTTAAAATAATTTTAAAAGAACTACCATCTCAGAGCTGGAAGAGATTCTAGAACACAGACAAAGTATAGAATGTGAAAGCTGGACTGAATCTGAATATATGATTCAGAGCTTGAAGGGACTTTGGAATTTAAATATCAGGTATGAAAGGGATTTTATGACATATAATCCAGAGTTTGGAGGGGACCTCAGATTATAACATATCAAGAGTTGGTATGCCAGCCCTGGAAGGGCCCTTCCAACATGGAATGTTAGAACAGTTAATATTAGAACTGGAAAGAACCTTAGAACATTGGATGTTAGAACAGATAATGTTAGAGCTGGAAGAAACCTTAGAACATTGGATGTTAGAACAGATAATGTTAGAGCTGCAAGGAACCTTAGAACATTGGATGTTAGAACAGATAATGTTAGAGCTGCAAGGAACCTTAGAACATTGGATGTTAGAACAGATAATGTTAGAGCTGGAAGGGACCTTGGAGAACCAGAGACTAAAGATGGAAGAAACTTGCCCAGAGTTCCCAGAGTGTTAGCTACTAAGCTATTACTCAAAAGTAGTGCTTCTGACATCAAATGCAATGGTCCTAACACCACACCAGGCTTCCCCTCCTGATGCCTAGAGCCTAGCACTGGGTTCTTGACCAGATCATGTTCTCCACTTCCCAAGCCCCATCTTGAATACTACAGTCCAATTTTTAGTTTTCTCTCCCCGGTTCCAGACTCTGGATCCAGTCTAGTACCTGTTCAGGAAATGCTGATCGCCTTACTTTCATGCTGTACTTGGCAAGGGGGTGTTTGGGTTTTAATATAGATACATCTGCTCATACTGGGATACACCAGACTGATGGAACTGTTTGTCCAGGGCAACATTGTGCCCTAGAGGGTCAGCGTCAGCTTTGGGGGTCACCCAATGAGTCCGTAAAGAGGCCGTATGTTGTAGTAAGCTTGGAGTCAGGAGAGATTGAAATGTGGGTGCCAGCTCCCACATTTACTTGTTAGGATTTTGCCCGAGCCTCAGTTTCTTCATCTATAAGATGTGGAAACTTCTGGCATAGAAATTCTCCCTGCCCAATGCAGAATGGTGATTGCCAATTCTTCTGTAATTTAGAGAACCGCCTAGGGACACTGAGAGGTTAAATGAATTGTCCAGGATCACACTGTGAGTATGTGTAAAAGGCCAGTTATCATTGAAGTGACACTGCTTGTCTTTATCTTCATGCTCCCCCCTCACTCATAGGAGTGAGTGCTCCAGCAGGCCCCCTAGATTCCCTTCCTCCCTGGAGTTTATGGACAAAGATTCCTGGAGATAGCGGTTGGCCTGCTGACAACCACAGTTCTCTGTCCTCACACCATGGAGACATTTTGCACGTGGTTTCAATCCCCCTTGGCACACCACAAGTTCTTCTGTGGTATGGATGAGGTTTATGGGATGCTGGGCTCACACAGGCGCAGGGCACCCTTAGGAACAGTGAAGCGCACGCTGCAATCTCTTTGGAAAGCCTCCAAAGCTCTTATCAATTATTCATTTACCACCCACATTTGCTAAAGGCCCTCTGTTGGGCAATTGCCACCTTTTTCCCTAGAGGCTCTCTATCACAGATGCCTGCTGTAGCCACAGCCCAAGTTTCTCTGAGGCTTCTATGCCCAGAAAACTTTCAGTCAGTGGTCTTGGGCCTTGGTAATCAATGGTCATGATTTCCTCATAGGGAAAGGGACTGAACCATTGATTTTATTGGTTTGGAGATTTCCTTCTGCCATTGCAAAATGGCACCTTCTTTTCAATTCATGGTGGGCTAACTCTCTTTCCACTATCCTGAGCTGTCTATCATAGGACCACAGTTTTAAAATCCAGATGGAATCCAAGGACAAGGAAAAAGACAAAAACCTAAGATTGGGAGGGGATTCAGTCTCTGACTGAAACCAAAAGAATCTAATCATTATGAATGGGATTAAGGATTTATGATATAGTACAACGATAAGGAAAAGCACTTTACGGTTAAATTAAGGGCTCATCCTGGCTGTCATCAGCAACCTTTCCAGTCTTACTTCCCACTACTACCCTTTATACAAACCTCATACCCTCCAGCCAAATTAATCTAAACAGTTTTACGAATAACCCTCCCAACACACTCCTGACCCCAAGCCTTGGCTCAGTTTCCTCATCTGCAAAATGGGGATTTTGATCTACAAAGGTTCTTTATATCTCTAAACCTATGATCCTACTGTTCCCTCCTGGGGCAGCTCGGACACTCACTAGCTGTGTGACCCTGGGCAAATCATTTTACCCTGTGTGCCCCAGTTCCCTCATCTGGAAAATGAGTCAAAGAAATCACTCCAGCATCTTTTCCACAAAAACTCCCAAAGGGGTCACAAAGAGTGAGCCATGACTAAACAACTATTCCCTCCATTCAAAATGCCCTTCTATGGTTTCTACTTGAAGCCTCTAGTTCTTTTCTGTGCCACAAAGCCTACCTCAGAGAGCCTCCCCCCTTACTTGTGCCCTATTTGAAGCTTTCCCTGATGCTTGTCCCTAAACTACTACCTACCCCATCCCCCTACCACAATCAAAAATTACTTTTCCCTCCTCTGCACTCTCAAGGCACAGTATTTTGTAGCCAGAGTCCTGATGGTAGAGCTTTAGCTGATCATGTCATACTTTTAAGCTTCAGCTGCAGTACAAACATTTTCTCTACCACTTTCTTAAATCTAAACAGTCAACAAGACAATAAATCAAGTTCTGATTTGTAGACTTTGCTGATTTCTGGGGTTATGAAAAATTAATAACCAGATCTCTGCAACCAGTCAGAGCTGGCTCCTCTATGTAGCTCCAAATGACATAATCGTAGATATAAACAGAATTATAGGATGTTTAGATTTGGAAAAGGACATGGATATCATCATTGTGGTGCCGAAGGAAGACCTGAGTTCTATTCTCCTTCTTGTTACCCTGAACCAGCCTCTTAAAATTTCAGAGTCTCAGTTTCTTCATCTATCAAATCAGAAGGGTTGCCCTGTTCCAACAAGCCCACAGGATTGCTATGGGACTCAGTTTCCTTCTCTGTAAAATGAGGTGTTAATGACCTTTAAAGGCCCTTCATGCCCTTACAGTCACAATCTTCTAGGATCTATCAAAGCAAATTAGAGATGTGTAAATACTTTGAAAATTGTAACTACCCATCAAACCACCAAAGGAATATTTTATAGAGTTAGAAAAACTAATAAAAGAAATGCATCCAGAGGAACGAAAAGTCAAGAATCTCAAGAGTAATAATGAAAAAAAAAAGAGGGGAAGGAAGGAAGTGACACTTATAAGTGTGCAGGTAAAAATAAATAAATATTTTAGGAAGAAAATTGGAAAGTACAGTAGAAATTGGAAGGATTATTCCTAGGATTTTGGACTTGGAATCTGAAGGCAGTTTCATCTATCTCCACCCCTTCACTTTACAGAAAAGTAAACTGAGACTCAGAGATGTCCAGAGACTCACCCAGAGTCACAAGGATAGTAAATAATAAAGCCAGAATTCAATCCCATGGCCTCAGAATCCACAGCCAGCCCCATTCTATTGTACTATACTGTTTTCCCTTCCTTCTTCTTCTTCTTTTTTTTTTTTTTTTTTTGGTTTTTTTGGTTTTTTTTTTTAGTGAGGCCTTGCCCAGGGTCACACAGCTAGTAAGTGTTAAGTGTCTCAGGCCGGATTTGAACTCAGGTACTCCTGACTCCAGGGCCCATGCTCTATCCACTGCGCCACCTAACTGCCCCTCCCCTTCCTTCTTTCCTCCTTCTCCTTCCTCTCTTCCTCCTTCCTCCTCTTCCTTCTCTCCTCTTCCTCCCTCCCCTCTCTTTCCTCCTCCTCCAACCTTTTCCTTTTCCTCCTCTTTTTTTCTTCCCCCTCTCATGGTCTTCTCTTCTTCCTTCTTTTCTCAGTCTTCCAATCATTTTTTATGGGGTTTAGGTAGAAAAAGTCCTGAGACTTGTAACTACCCAATGATTTCCCTTTTGTTTTTAATGTTCTGTGGACTCATGTGCAAGATGGGTAAAATGACTGTTTTTTTTTTTTTTTTTACAAAAGAATAAAAGTATTGGGATATGAGGTGATCTTCTATTGGCTCCACAAAAAGATTTTCAGGATCACTCCAAGGACAAACAGGATGATAGGGATGATTTATACCTCATCCTCGTTCCATATTTTGATTTCTTCTTGAAAACTCTTCAAACTACATGTTGTTGTTATAATTTGTTTCAGTTTTGTCCAACTCTTTGTGACCCCATTTAGGTTTTCTTGGCAGAGATACTGGAGCAGTGTGCCATTCCTTCTCCAACTCATTTTACAGATGAGGAACTGAGGCAAACAGGGTAAAGTGACTTGCCCAAGGTTACAAGACTAGGAAGTGTCTGAAGCCAGATTTGAACTTATGAAGATGCATCTTCCTGACTCCAGGTCCAGCACTCTAGCTACTGCATCACCAAGCTACCCTCCCTAGCTTGGAGATTATGAGTATTTGATACAGCAACACCAATTTAAAACACCCTTAAATTTGTACGGATCATTATAATGTCTGGGCAAATGTGGGCAACAGATTGTCTGTGATTATGCTTTGTTTTTAGTACAGTTTAGTTGCTGACTTCTCAAGGATATTTTGAGATCTGTACAGTTATTTATAGTATTGAGATTTGTCTATTATATTTATTATTCATCTAGTTCTCATCTTTTTTTATGGAGTTTAGATAAAAACAAGCCTGGAACAAGTTGCTATGTTGCTATTACCTAGAATAAACTAGAATCCTTCCCAACAAATTCAGAGGCGAAACAAGGGTGATCATCGTCATCACATCCATTTGACATCGTGCTAGAAATGTCAGTTACAGCAATAAGACAAGATAAAGAAATGAAGAGAATATGTTACTTCTTATAATTGACCCGTCTTGGTCTGAGTCACATTGTCGAGCGATTTGGAGCTGAGGTTACCACTGACATAAAGTAACAGAGAGCTCTTGCCTGTCACTACTGAGACGTTTTTAATTTTGTTATGATTTAGCACCAGAGCATGATGCCATGCAAATATTTCTGTTTTCGTACACATTTGGAGTCTTCATTTCATGTACTCTTATGGCTTGTCCTCATTGGAGCTTGGGGCCATTTGCCTTGAAACATTTCCAGGAAGTGGTTCTTCCTGTTCTGCCCTTATATATACTACATTCACACAAACGACCGGCGCCTACTCCTCCATCCTCGAAGGCAAGCTGGTTATCACAACTTCAAGTAGGGCAAGCCCTCACCTCTGTGCCACCCCCTCTATTTCTCTGACTCTCAGGAGTGACCTCGTCACACTAAAGGGGTGCTAACCTGAATGGTAGTAGTGCCACAAGCCAATTCACCAGCATTTTGGGGGTTCTGCTAAGGCTTCTAGCTACAGAAGAGGCATTGGGGCACAGGAGGTCCCCACCACAAATTAACCTGATATACGTTCTCATATTTTTCGATTGACTTCCTATTCCTCACCCTAACATGGACAATGGGTTGGGTTTTGAAGTGGCTATTATATACCACCACCACCACCACTATTACTACTACTTCTACCACTACCCCTACTACTATTACTACCACTACTCCTATTACTATTACTACTACCAGCCCCACTACTACTACACGCAATCCCAAGCATTTGAAGAAATAGTTGTTCCTTGAATATTCCTCTTTTATTCACCTTCTCTTCTTTTTTCCATCATCCTCTCTTATCTCCTTTTTCTCTTCAGAATCATAGAATCTCAGAGTCAGACAGGGCCTCCAAGGCCACTTCATCCATATCCCCAAAGTATATCTTCTATAATGCATTGGCCTTTACTTGAAGATCTCCAGTAGGGTATGGGGGGAGTCCACTGCCTCCCAAGGTAGCTCATTCCACTTTAGGATAGCTCTAATGATAAGGAGGCAGCTCAGTGGCTCAGTGGATAGAGGACTGGACTGGTAGTTAAGAAGACCTGAGTTCAAATCTGGCCTCAACTACTTAGTAGCTGTGTAACCCTGGGCAAGTCACTTATCCTCTGTTTGCCTTAATTCACTAGAGAAGGATATAGCCAACCATTGCAGTCTCTTTGCCAAGAAAACCTCATGGTCTATGGGGTCACAAAGAGTTGGACACAACTAAACAACAAGAGATTGAAATAGATATTTGTATATATATTTGTATGCTTTCATGTATATGTACTATTAGAAATTTTGGGGTAGCTAGGTGACACAGTGGATAGAGTGCCAGACCTAAACTTAGAAAGACTCATCTTCCTGAATACAAATACCACTTCAGACACTTACTAGCTGTGTTGTCACTTAACCCTATTTGCTTCAGTTCCTCATTTGGAAAATGAGCTAGAGAAGGAAATGGTAAACCACTTCAGTATCTTTACCAAGAAAACCCCATAAATGGGGTTATAAAGAATCATACACTCGGGGAAGCTAGGTGGCACAGTGGATAGAGCACTGGCCCTGGATTCAGTAGTACCTGAGTTCAAATCCGGCCTCAGACACTTAACACTTACTAGCTGTGTGACCCTGGGCAAGTCACTTAACCCCAATTGTCTCACCAAAAAAAAAAAAAAAAAGAATCATACACTGACTGAACAACTGAACTGAAACAATTGAACAACAATAACAACTGATAGGTATCTATTAGGGCAGTTAGGTGAAGCAGTCAATAGAGGGCTGGACTTGGAGTCAGGAAGACTCATCTTCCCGAGTTCAAATCTGGCCTCAGATACTTACTAGCTGTGTGACCCTGGGCAAATCCTGTATGTCTCAATTTTCTCATCTGTAAAATGAGCTGGAGAAGAAAATAGCAAACCAACCCAGCATCTCTGCAAAAAAAACAAACAAAAACACCCAAATGAGGTCACAAAGAGTCAGACATGACTGAAAAACAACTGAACAGCAAGAAAAATAACAAGGAAGTTTTCCCCTGGCATCAAACCTAAATTTGCCTCCTTGATTTCCAGTCATTGTTCCTAGTTCTGCTTCCTGGGGACAAGCAGAATGAATCTAATCCGTCTTCCACCTAACAGCCTTTCAATAACTTAAAGACAGCCACCATGCCCTCCCTGAGCCTTTTCTTCTCCAGGCTAAATGTTCCCAATTGCTCCAGTCCATCCTCATTTGTCATGGTCTCAAGCCCTTTGCCAATCCTGATTTGCCCTCCTTGGAACACTCTGCAGTTTCTCAGAACCCTTCCTAAACGTGAACCTGGTATTCCACTGTGGTCTGAGTAGGGAATGGTGCAGTAACACTGCCACCTCCCCATTTCTGAAAGGCAGCCTCTCTCAGCATAGCTCAAGATGACATTGTTTCCTTGGTTCCCACACTTCCTCACAATGAAAATTCAGTCATCTTTATATCCTCAGATCATTTTCAGGCAGACCACTATTTAACCCTACCTCCTCCATCTTGTGCTCATGAAACCGATTCCTTGAAATCCATCTTACATCTGATCCTAATAAGACCAATGCTGTAGCTCAGAGGTGTCGAATGTGTGCTCCCCCCTCCCCTATACATGTGGCCCACAGCATACCTGAGTGTAGTCTGGACCAGATTAAAATGTAGTTCCCCTCTGATTTTTTTGTTTTGTTTTGTTTTTTTGGCGGGGCAATGAGGGTTAAGTGACTTGCCCAGGGTCACACAGCTAGTAAGTGTCAAGCGTCTGAGGTCGGAATTGAACTCAGGTCCTCCTGAATCCAGGGCTGGTGCTTTATCCACTGTACCACCTTCCCCTCTGATTTTAATGTGTTGTTGTATTAATGATAAAGAAAGAAATATACAAACGCATGTGGTTTTCTATACTGAGGTCCTTATGTATAGTTTAACAAACCCTATTTCTACCTGAGTTTGACTCCACTGCAATAACCTGTCCAGATTTCTTAGGATCCTTACTCTCTTAGCCAGTGTCAACTGCTTCCTTCAGTTTCATGTCATCTCTTTAGTTTGTTTCTGTTCTGTTTATGCTTTTATTCAAGTCACTGAAAGTGACGGCCAGCACATATCCCTGGGCTGCTCCTCCGGAGGTCACCTGCCAAGTTGGCCCTGAACCATTAGTCTGGCTATACAACCAGTTACTGATTCAGCTAACTGTACATACTCTCATGTAGCCCACATCTCTCCATCTTTTCCATAGGAACAGCAAATGTAATCAAATACTGCACTAAAATCTAAATCAACTCAAGGGGTGGCTAGGTGGCGCAGTGGATAAAGCACCAGCCCTGGATTCAGGAGTACCTGAGTTCAAATCTGGCCTCGGACACATAACACGTACTAGCCGTGTGACCCTGGGCAAGTCACTTAACCCCAATTGCCTCACTTAAAAAAAAAAATCTAAATCAACTCTATCCATAGTCCCTTCTCTGAGTTATCTGTTCAGTAACCCTGACACAAAAGGAAACAAGATGATTGAAGATTGAAGAGGTGCTAGTTCTTGGTGACCCCCCGCCCCATCCTTTTCTTCTTAGGAATTGAAGTCAAGCTCACTGGCTGATAGTTTGCTGAATAATAATAATAATAGTAATAATAATAGTTCCTGTTTATATAGTGCTTTAAGGTTTACAAAATGCTTTACAAATATTTCATTTTATCCTCACAACAACTCTTTGAGGTAGGGACTATAACTATTATCTCCATTTTATAGATGAGGAAACTGAGGCAGACAAGAGAATAGTTACAGTGATTTGCCCCAGGTCACACACAGCTAGGATTCATCAGAGGCAGGATTTGAATACAGCTTTTCCTGACTGCAGGATCCAGCACTTTCTCCTCACACCACTCATCTGATTGTATTTCCCCTCTATATGTCACCCGTTTCCCTTCAATAAAGTAGGACTAGCAATGCACCTGCCTGAAAAGTTAATGTAAGTAACATCCAACTTGAATTAGATGTCAGACATTTTCCAAATCCTCAAGTCTATAAATAATGCTCCGTAATGAATAATGCTAAACAATAATTCTCCAGTGATTTCTGCCTGGAGAGATGGCTGAGTTCTAGAGGAAATTAGCAAGTTTCAATTTTAAAACCCCAGGCTCAGTAGCCACACCTGTTTCTAACCTTTACCCTCATCTTTTAGCCTCATGACCTCATGAAAAAAGGAAATGAGGTTAGGCTTGTATGGTCAACTTGTTCTTGGTGAACCTAGGCTGATTTATAGTAACCACGACTTCCTTTTTAAGTGTTTACAAGTCATCTCTTTGAATTTCTAGGTTCTAAGTTTTGGTACATGAATGTAATGGAATACTATTGTGCTGTAAGAAACGATGAGTAGGCAGATTCCAGAAAAACCTGGAAAGATTTAAGTGGACTGATTCAGAGTGAAGTGAGCAGAACAAGGAGAACATTGTACCCAGTAACAGCAACATTGTGTGATGATCAACTGATAGACTTGGTTCTTCTCAGCAATGCAATGACCCAAAACAATTCCAAAGAATTCATGATGGAAAATGTTCTCCACACCCAGAAAAAAGAATTGTGGATTCTGAATGCAGATTGAACCGTACTGTTTCTACTTTTTTGTTATTTTTTACTCTTTTTAAAGATTTTTCCCTTTTGTTTTGATTCTTCTTTCAAAACATGACTAATGAAGAAATGTGTTTAATGTGATTGTACATATAGCTTATATCAGATCACTTTATATCTTGGGGAGGGTGGAGGGAAGGGAAGGTGGGAGAAAAATTTGAAGCTAAAAATTTCATGAAAACAAATGTTGAAAACTATTTTTACATGTAACTGAAAAATAAAATGCTTTTATGATTAAATTTTTTAAAATTAAAATAAATGTATAGGTTCTAAAAAATGAATTGCATAAGGGATAATTTATAATTACTAAAAACTTGGCCCCAGAGGAGAGATGAGAAAATACAACGCACTCCCGTCTTTGCAGAAGTAAGGGGCTATCGGTGTGGAATTCTGTCTATATTATCAGAACTGACCAATTTTTTGGTGAATTTTACTTAATTATTTTTTCCTCTTTTATTTTTTTTAATGGAGTGACCTTTTATGTTCCACAAACAGGTGTCATTTATCAATAGAAATGACATTAAAAACAATGAATTACCATCTGCTTTGCTGCTGTATCCTGGGACCAGGGGGCTTCTGCATCTCACTTGCAGCTGAAGCCTCCCCTCTGTGTTCTCTCACTCATTAGAATGTGAGCCCCTCGAGAGCTGTGTTCAATTTGTATTCCCAGAGCTTAGCACAGTGCTTTGTACATGGTGAGCCCTTAGTAATTCCTTTTTCATTCATTCCTTTGCTTCTTAGTCTTATTGTTGATGTTATTTTTATAGAACAGTATAATTCTTTTACCATCAGTTACCCTTGCTTTCGTCTTTTATCTTTTAAAAGTTTAAGTTCTTGATGCACTCACATTTGTCTCTTTAGACATTTCCCGATTTTCTTCCTCACTGGAATAATTCATGGGTATTCCATCTTTGCCTTGAACTGTGTCCACCATCAGACTACCTGGCACTGCCTCCCACTTAGTCAGTTCCTTGTGATTGCCTCTCCCCAGCTGAATTCACACGAACTCAGCATACTCCTGCCTGATTCAGTGAACCGACACTGATTCCCTTCTATTTGATGCCACTTACCATGAAGAACAGCAATGATGAAGATACAAAGACATGCCCAGCTAAAGGGACTTCAGAAAATTTTGGAGAAATAGCAAGAGCCAGGACTAATGTGGTTGTCATGAGAAAGGTAAGTAGGGAACCAATGCAGGAAAATTAACAAAACTGACAACTCTTTGAAGTAGGAAAAGGGAGAGGGAGGAATCAAAACTTCAATTCAATCCAATAAATATTATTAAGTATCTGCTCTACTCTAGCACTGTGCTAAGGGCTGGAGATACAAAAAGAGGCAAAGGACAGTTCTTGTCTCCAAGAAGCTTGTATTCTAATAGGGGAGACAACATGTAGACAAATATTTACAAAGCAAGCTATATACAAGTTAAACAGGAAATAATCAAAAGAGGGAAGGCCCTGGAATTAAGAGGGGTTAGGGAAGCCTTCCTATAACAGGCAGGAGTTTAGTTGAGATTTAAAGGAAGCCAGGGAGATCAGCAGTTGGAACAGTGGAAGGAGAATCTTCTTGGTGTAGGGAAGTCAGAGAAAATGACCAGAGCTGAGGGATGGAATATCTTGGTTGTGGAGCAGTCGGGAGGCCAGTGTCACTGGATCAAAGAGTATGTGCTGAGGAGTAAGGCATAAGAAGAAGGAGGAGGCAGGTTATGAAGGACTTTGAACACCAAACAGAACATTTTGTATTTGCTCCTGGGAGCAATAGGAAGCCCCTGGAGTTCATTGATTAGGGAGGTGACATGATCAGACCTGCATTTTAGGAAAACCACTCTGGTGGTGGATGCCAAATGGATCGGACTGAGGAAAGACCTGGAACAGGCACATCCATCAGCAGGCTATCAAGGTGTCACATATCAGTGACTGGGGAGACTGGGGTGCTACCAACAGAAAACAAAGGCAGCAGGAGGACCAGGTTTGGCATAGGGTAAAACAGTGAGCACAATTTGGCCAAATTAAATTTGAAGCATCTGTGGGATATCCAGGCATTTAGCAGGTAGTTGGAAATGAATGCCTGGGTTAAAGGAGAGGAGATGTATCTATAGAAATAAACGTGGGATAAACCTAAAAGTGATCTTTGAAGCTGAAAGTACATGAAATCAGAAAGATAGAGACAGAGAGAGAGGCAGAGAAGAGAAAAAAGAGGAGAGGAAAAGAAAGGAGAAAAATGAGGAGAGGAGAGGAATGAAGAGAGGAGAGAAGAGGATAAAAGATAAAATCTTGAAGGATGTCCACATTTAAACAGGAAGAAAAATAAGTAGAATTTGTAAAGACAGAGAAGGAATGGGCAGGGAAGCAGGAGGAAAGAAATATGGCAGAAACCAGGGTGGGAAACAATAAATCTGGGGATGGACTATGTCTCTAGGTGGGAATGCCAACGGCATCAAATGTTGCAGGGATGTCCAAAGGGATGACTGAGAAGATGTTGCCAATTTTCTTAATAAGGGGGACATCCCTGTGAAACTGCAGTTTCAAGAGAAATAGGAACCTTTAAAAGCAAACAGAACCTTCATTACAGAGTTAAGGTGTGAGTTGGTGGTAGGGAAGTCGAGACAGTCAGAGCCTCTCCTTTTTTAAATGGAGGAGAATACTGGACTAGAATCAAAGACCAGCTCTTCCGTTTACCACTTTTGTGATTTTGGGAAGTTCACAACTTCTCTGGACTTCAGTTTCCTCAAATAACAACAACAGCAGCAGCATTTATGTTGTGCTTTAATATTTGCAAAATACTTCTTTACAGAACCTCATTTTATTTTGTCCTCACAATAACCCTGGGAGGTAAGTGCTGTTATTTATTCCCATTTTGTAGGTGAAAAAACTGAGGCAGATAGAGGTTAAGTGGCTTGCTCAAGGTTGGTCACACAGCTAGTAAGTGTCTGAGGCCAGATCTGAACTCAGCTCTTCCTGATTCCAGGCCATTGTGCCACCAATGAAATGGGAAAAAAATATATTTTTAAGCATTTGCAATGTGCCAGTCACTGGACCAAGCACTAAACATACAAATAGAAAATTAAGGCAGTACCTGCTCTGAGAACACTCACATTCTGACAGGGGAGACAACACATAAAGCAGAGTTCATAGTCAGCTCATGACAGATGGAAAAGCCAGGTAATCCTTAGGCAGGGAAAGCAGCAGGGCAGATGGCAAGGCTTCAAGAACCTTTGGGAGTGGTGGTAGGGTAGATGGTCCCCTACCAGGAGGAAAACAGGTTGGTGTGAAGTGGGGCTCTGGGATAACTTCAGCAAATGTAGAGATGTATGACTTAGCATGCCGCTGACAATGGTCTTCCTGCCCCTGGTGGGAAGTGGACAATGGTGGCTAGTTTAGAACAATCATGATCTCTGGTTTCCTTCTAGCTTTAAATCGTATTACTAGAGAGATAAGACAATAGAGAATCCAGAAATTTTTAGGATTGGGGATAGGAATGTATTTATAGCACAAAGAGAATAAACCAGCAGAGAGAAGAATAACTAGAGACTAGAGAGGACCAGAGACCTATGTGGAAGGGGGTGTTTAACTTAGAAAGGAGAAGACTTATGGGGGGGAGGGGAGGGACACAAAAGTAGGGAAAAGTACACATATGAAGGGTGTCGTGTGAAAGATAAATTAGAGTTGGTCTGTGTGGCTCCAGATGGTGAGACCAGGACCAGTTGCAGAGAGACAGATTTCAATCTAATACAAGAAAGAACTTTCTGACAACAGGAGCTATCCAACGATAGAACATAATGTCTTTGAAGGTGGTTGTGCTCCTTAGAGTTGGAGGTTGTCCAAGAAAGATGAATGACCACTCATTAGGAATGCTATAGGGGGCAGCTAGGTGGCACAGAGCACCAGCCCTGGATTCAGGAGGACCTGAGTTCAAATCTGCCCTCAGACACTTGACACTTACTAGCTGTTTGACCTTGGTCAAGTCCCTTAACCCTCACTGCCCCACAAAAAAAAAAAAAGAAAGAAAGAAAGAAAGAAAAAGAAAAGAAAAAAAGGAATGCTAGAGAGGGGATTCATGTTTCTGGTGGTGTTTGGATAAGATAATCACTATGGTCTTTTCTCATTATGTGAGATTTTGCTTTGACTCGGTCTTTTCTGAAAGGCAGGTGAGATTTAGGGTTGAGCTTCTCAGGTAGCATGGAGGATGAGAAGGGTCATTTTTATCAGTCACATTTGAGAGAGCTGCAGGTAGAATAGCTTGCAGTTGCTTTATTCTTCTTATGGATGCTAAGGAGATTGTGCTTTGGATGCTAGGTAAGAGAATGGACACGACTGCGTTCAATTAAATTAAATTCAGTTCATTTAACAGACAGCTATTAAGCACCCAATACTGGCTGGGGAAACCAAATCACAAATGAAACAATGCTTGTCCTAATGGAGTTTTCATTTTACGGGGAGGGAGGGGGAACAGCATGTACACAGATAAGTAACCAAAACATTAATACAAAGAGATTTGGGGGAGAGGAAGCCTGAACAACTTGGGGAATCAGCAAAGTCTCTAGAAAATGGTAGCACTTGAGTTCCCTTGATGAGAACTAAAAGTCCTAAGAGGCAGAGGTGAAGAGGAAAGTGCATTCCAAGCATAGGAGCTGAGAAGGAATGTCACAGAAAAGGAACAGCAAATAGATCCGAACCTAGAGAGTGTCAGGGGAATACTATGTACAAAGGGAGGCTAAAGCCAGATTGTGGAGGGCTTTCACTGTCAGAGGATTTTTAACTCATCCCAGAGGTAACAGTCACTAAAACATCTTGAGCAAGTGAGAGATGTAATCATATCTGTACTTTAGGACAATACTTGAGGGTGGTGGCTGTTTGGAGGACGGTTTGGAGAGGGTAGAGACTGGAGGTAGGGAGAACACGTGAAGGTTAGTGTAATAATCTAGGCAAGGGGTGATAAATCTGTAAACTAAGGTAGCTGTGGTGTGAGTTGAGAAAATGGCAGAGATATTGTACATGTGGGAGATACTGTGGAGGTAGAATTGACAATCCTTGGCAGCTGATGGGATATTGGGGATGAATGGGAGTGAAGAATGGAGGATGACCTTAGGTCTTAGGCCTGGGTGACCAAAAGAATGGCAGTGACTTTGATGGAAGGAGGAAGCTAGGAAAAGAAGTAAGTTAGAGAGATATTAAGCTCCACTTGGGTTATATTAAGTTTGAGATACCTATGGGACATCTAAATGGAGATATCTAGTAGGCACTTGGTGATGCTGGACTGTAATTCAGGAGAAAAATAAAAGCTGAAGATATATCCTTGGGTTGGATCATTGGGAGCTGATGAGATAATTGAGAAATAGTCTAAAGGGAAAAGACGAGGGCCCAGAACAGAACTTTGGGATTTACTCATGGGCAAGGGGCAAAGACCTGGATGATGATTCTGTAAAGGAGACTGAAACACCCCCCCCCCCCGACAAAAACCAGTGTGACAGGGATGAAGAAAACCATAATAGAGAAGGGAGGAGAAAGTATCTAGGGGGAGTCAATGGTCAACAACTTCAGAAGGTAAAAATAAATAAGAACAAAGAAGAGGTGATTGGGTTTAGAAATAAAGAGATTATTTGTGACTTTGAACACTTGAGTTGAGGTTTGAGGTTGGAAGCCAGTCTACAAAAGGTTGGGAAGTTAGTAGGTGGTAAAAAAAAAAAAATGGAGAACTTTTTCTGGAAGTTTGCCTGGGAAATAAAATAAACATTAGGGTAATAGTTTGAGAGGGAAATAGGGTGAGGGGTTTTTTTTAGATGAATAAATAATAAATGAATGAATAAAAATGCATTTATTTAGTACTGCGTGCAAGCTCTGAGACACAAGTAGAAAAGCAAGAAAAGACAGCCTCTGCTCTTAAGGAACTCACATTTTAATAACAGGAGGCAACACATATGAGAGGTTTCAGCTGTAAGTCAAATGGAAAGGCCTAATGGTCTTTAGGTAGAGATGCAAAGGAGATCATACTGTATCTTTAATTTAATTTCTACTGATAAAATCATATTTGTATCTCATGTTGAACCATTTGACAGTGCTAAAAACTTGGGAGATGAAACTTTCTTTTCTGGCTACAAGCACTTGCAGGGGCAGTTGCCAGGTCAAACAGGTTGCCCCTCTGAACAATAGTTTGCAAAACTGGTGAGCTGGTGGGAGGTAGCACTGCTATTCTGGATACTGGGATTTACCTCCCCATCAGTGGCAATTGGTTGGATGGTTGGTGTTGTTGGTAGTAGGATAGATTAGATCCTTCTCCAAAGGATCTGGATGATGTCTATGGGAATGGGCCAGAATCAGGGCTAGTGGTCTGGTGGAGTGTTTGTTATTCCCCATGGTCTTGGATGTGGGATTCTATGCCATCTCTACCAAGGTCTGAAGAGAGGTGATGTTTCCAGTGTGGGTGGTTGTCTAACTCAATTGGTCTCCTTTTTCTCCCTCTCTAGCTACTTCAGCTAGACTAACTTGCTAGCCCTTGAGTTGGTAAGATGGAGAAGACTCCCTATAAAATAAAAATTGCTGAGAAAACTGGAAATCATCCTGGCAGAAATTAGGTTTAGAACATCTTATACCATATACCATAATAAACTCAAAATGGATATGTGACTATAAAAAAAGTTAGAACCATATCAGGTGCATTGTTAGGTGCATTCATTTCATAGCTATAGTTAGTGGCAAACTCTTAACCAAACAAGGAATAGAAGTAATTACAAAAGACAAAATAGATAATTTTAGTTACATTAATTTGAAAAGTTTTTGAATGAACAGAATTGATTTAACTAGGATGAGAAGGGAAATAATTGACTGTGGAAAGTGTTTGTATCAAATATCTCTGACAAAGGTGTTACATCCATGACACTTACTAGTGGTGTGACCCTGGGCAAGACACTTAATCCCAATTGTCTTAAATATCCCAGGTCAGCTCCAGTCATCCTGATAGATAGATAGATAGATAGATAGATAGATAGATAGATAGATAGATAGATAGATAGATAGATAGATGTAGATGTAGATGTAGATATAGATTGCCACTGGACCCAGATGGCTCTGGAGGAGAGAGTGAGGTTGGTGACCTTGCACAGCCCTCCCTCATTTAAATCCAATTCACTGAAAGTCATGATATCACCCCGATGTCATGGTCCTCATTGAGAATGAAGGACAAGACAACAACAAGCAACTAAGAGAAGTATATAAGATCAAAAGCCAACACCAATACATAATGGTGAAAGAATATGAACAAACAATCCTCAAAAGAACTGCAGATTATTAAAGACTATTGACAATTATATAATACTCCAAATTACCAATATTAAGGGAACTACAATTGAAACAACTCTGTGGTTTCACTTACACCCAGAAAATTGCAAAATTGACAAAAAGATGGTAGTAGTTAATGTTGAAGGGTTTGTAGAAAACCAACTACACTAATGCAGTTGTGAATTGGTGAAACCATTCTACAAAGCAATTTGAAATTGAATAAAGAAAATAACTAAAATGTCCTTGCCCTTTGACCCAGAGGTTCCTCTGCTAGGCATGTACCACAAGGAGGTCTTTAAAAAAAGAAAGGTCCTATCTACCCCATCTCCCCCAAATTTATAGCAACATTTTTTGTAGTAGTGAAGAACTAGAAACAAATAGATGCTCATCAATTGGTGGATGGCTAAACGAATTGTGTTACATGAATGTAAAGGAATATATGCTGTGTTGTAAGAAACAATGAATGTGATGAAAATAGAGAAGCATGAGAAGACTTGTATGAACAGATGCAAAGCAAAGCAGAACCAGGAAAACAATAGACTCAAGGACTAGAAGAACAATATACAAAATGATCACAAAAACATATATGGGAAGAACAATGAAGAAACAATTGGAACTGAATATTATGAAGTGATGATGTCCAGCTTGGCCATGGATATGGTATGAAATATGAGATATCTCTTCATTCTATTTCTGTGCAGAAGTAGGGGGTTATGAGTATATAATAACTTTTTGGATCACTTGGTTACTTTTGCTGAACTATTTTTTCCTTTAATTTTTTGTCTTGAGCAAGTTTTTATCGAAGTCTTTATAACCTTCTTTGTTTCCTTCTCAGAGAGAAAAGACAAAAAAAAAAAGAAAAGAAAAGAAAGGAAAAAGGAGAGGAAAAAATCAGCACAACTGATCAATATGTCAAAAAAGTATGAAAATATGCATAACATACAACACTGTAGACCTCCCACCTCTGTAATGGGGTAGGGCAGAAATGTCTTCTCATATTACTTCTTTCAAGATATACTTGTTGGACAGCTAGGTGGTACAGTGGCTAAATCACTAGCCCTGGATTCAGGAGGACCTGAGTTCAAAAGTGACCTCAGACACTTGACACTTATTAGCTGTGTGACCCTGGGCAAGTCACTTAACCCTCATTGCCCCACAAAAAAAAAAATAAAAGATGTACTTGTTATTTATAATTTTTCAGCCTTCACTTGAATTTTGTTATGGTTGTTCTTCCCATATACATTGTTGTAATCATTATATATTTTGTTCTGTTTGCTTTATTCTGAGTCAGTTCATGTAGATCTTTCCATGCTTCTCCGTATTCATCACATTTATCATTTTATAGTATTTAAAAATATTTTATAGCATATTTATTTTATATTTTATAGCATATTTGATTACATTTGTCTATCACAATTTGTTTAGCCATTCCCCAATTGATGGGCATAGGCTTTGTTTCCAATTTTTTTGCTATCACAAAAAGTAAAGCTAGAAATATTTTGGTGTACATGGTTGCGTGTTGGATTTTTTTTTTTTTTGGTAAGGCAATTGGGGTTAAGTGACTTGCCCAGGGTCACACAGCTAGTACGTGATAAGTGTCTGAGGTCAGATTTGAACTCAGGTCCCCCTGACTCCAGGGCCGTGCTCTATCCACTGCACCACCTAGCTGCCCTCCCCCCCCCCCCCCCATGATGGTTACATTCTTATCAATGACTTCCTTAGGATACAAACCTAGGAATAGAGTCTCTGGATCAAAGAACATAGACATTTTAGTCCCTTTATTTGTATAATTCCAAATTCTTTCCAAAATAGTTGCATTGACTCACATCTCCACCAATGCACTAGTCTGTTGATCTTCCCTGAGCCCCTCCAACACTATTCTCATATTTTGTCACCTTTGCCATTAAAATCCTCCTGATTCATTTTTAAAACAATTAAAACCCTCATTCTTTTTCATATGAGCTTCTCTCTAGCGAGTTCTCCTTTCTCCTCCACTTGTTGATTTTTTGAACCAAAGTTTAGGACTTTATGCGTATGCTCGACTGATTTTCATCTGTAAGTAAAGATTGGTTCTGTCATTTTAGCCCATTGAGATCTCTTTGCATCTTAATTTTGTCATTCAACAATTTAGTTGTTACCGAATTCAATTCAATGACAGTGGTTTGTGGTGATCACCAACATGTGCTCATCCCTAAGGCAGGGGTTCTTAAACTGGAGACCATGAACTTGGGTTCTTTTTTTTTTAATGCTTTGATAATAACATTTTAATATAATTGGATTTCTTTTAATCCTGTGTGTTTTATTTCATGCATTTCAAAATATTTTTCTGATACATAAGAATAGCACAGGTTGCCCCACATGCATGTGATTCATTCCCACCTCATCTCTGCCTTTTTGAATCTCAGGTTTCCTATAAAGTTTTGTTCAAATAGCACCTTCTAAGAGGCCTTTCTTTATCTCTCCCAGATGCTAATGCTCACTTTGATTATCTTGATTGTTGTATACATTTATGCATGTACCTGTTGTTTCTTCCTACTGGGCAAGGACAATTAGTGCCTGTCACACAATAGATATTTTTTTTGTGTGAGGCAATTGGGGTTAAGTGACTAGCCCCGGGTCACACAGCTAGTAAGTGTTAAGTGTCTGAGCCTGGATTTGAACTCAGGTACTCCTGACTCCAGGGCCAATGCTCTATCCACTGCGCCACCTAGCTGCCCCCACTTAGATGTTTTAATAAATGCTTGTTGCTTGATTAATAGCTAATACTTCTGCCATGCTTTAAGGTTTACAAAGTGTTTTTCACACATTATCTCATTTGAAGCAGCCCCATTTTGCAAATGAAAAAACTGAGGTTCGGGAAAATTAAATGATTTGCTGTAGTCACATAGCTAGAAAGTGTCTAATGTGGGCCTCTCCCAAGTCCCTTTCAGATATTTCTTCCCCTATCAAATCACTTCTCATAAAAAGAAGGAAAAGAGGGGCAGCTAGGTGGTGCAGTAGATAAAGCACTGGCCCTGGATTCAGGAGGACCTGAGTTCAAATCCAGCCTCAGACACTTGACACTTATGAGCTGTGTGACCCTGGGCAAGTCACTTAACCCTCATTGCCCCCCCCCCCAAAACAAACAAAAAAAAAAAAAAAAGAAGGAAAAGATACAGTTGTTTACATTCCACAAGATCTAAGTGTCATTGAGCAGATGAAGTAATGGCTCCAAGGGAACGGGGGCTCACTCAGGGTAATTTGAGCAACCCACCCTGTACTGGATCCCAAGGGAACAATAGGATTATAAGAAGAATCCCCTGCTCCCAGTTTTCTTTCCTAGGCATACCTAGAGGTCAAAGGTGGGGTGAACACTCATACCCAGCACCTATTGATGACTTATAAGCACAGGAGTGGTTATCATTTGGAATTCTTGGCCTTGAAAAGTTGCTTGTTTGAGGAGTCCAAAGAGGTTATTACTTCCTTCATGGAGCCAAATCATTCTAAGTGGTTTCTGATAGAGCATAGGGTCCAGCTTTCTGTATTAACCCCACGTTACAGACTGGTAACTGAAGTCTGGTAAGCCCCAGGGATGTGTCTCCCACTATCCATGGTGAAGGGACAGAGGTGAGGATTAGAAGCCAGCATACCTTTAGCAAAATTGTGAGGTCCTCAAAGTTTGTCTGGGATACCTGATGCCTTTTTAGGGGCCCTCTCTATCCCCATGGTCCAGTCAATCTGGCCTTCTCATCCGAGACATTCCACTGTGCCCTGGTCATCTCTCAGACCTCATCTGTGTTTCTTAGAAGCCCTGCTTTCCTTTAAGGCTTAGCTCAGCTGTTACTGCCCTCCCCCCAAACTTCTTAGGATTTATTTTGTATATGCCTATTGACATACATGTTATATAGGCTCCTTACAAATACAGACTGTTCCACAAATAAAACGCTGCATCTCTCTGCTCTGGTCATTTGCTCCAGCTGTCCACTGTGGCTCGAATGCTCTTACTTCCTCATCTCTGCCTAATGACTTTACTGGCTTTTAAAAAAAAGTCCCCAAATCCCATCTTCTATAGGAAGCCTTCTCCAAATCCTCTTAATTCTAGTTCTTTCCCTCTGTTAATTCTTTCCTAGTTATCCTCTCTGTAGCTTGTTAGTATATATCTTCCCACTGGACTATAAGCTCCCTGAGGTCAGGAACTGTCTTCTGCCTCTTATTGTGACCCCAATGCTTAGCACCTAGTACACAGTATATAGTAGACACTTAATAAATGTTTATCTATTGATTAGCATTAGCAAAGTGTCCAGCACACAGTAGGTGCTTTTTGTAACCAGACTTCCAACCTATTCTGGGGCATTTACATGAAGGCTGGAGAAATGACTTGGGACTGGTGGAGAGAATGCTGAGGTGATACTGTGTGTAGACATGCCCATCTTATTTAATAAATGTTTGTTGAGAAATTTAATGATTAATTAATTCCTTCCCACAGCTTCTCCTGCCCCTTCCACCCTCCCTCCACATTCTGGAATCACTCCCATGCCCTACTGTGGGGTCTTTCTCTTAGTCAACTACTAATTAATCCGCACTAAGCTGTTGGCTGAATATGGTTTAAGACGCTCCCCTTCCCAGGGGTATTAGCATCTCACAGGGGACTCTGGGAAAGCCAAAAACCTCTAAGGCTTGAAGTAATGAAATTTTAATAGTGGAATTTCAGGCACTGTAGCACTTGGTGGGAGAAAAAATTTTGGGCAGACAGGTTCTGCTGGCCACCTACTCCTAAATCAGAACACATAGGCAGCTGGTGATCGTGCCTACATTTAAGGTTGACCCTACTAACTCACACTGAAAGCCAAAAGAGATGAATGGAGGAAAAAGAAATCAAAGGATGTGTTTACTTTTAGGTCTCTTCCCCCCCCCCCCCCTTTTCTAGTTATCTATCAGACCAAGCGGAGATCACTCCACTTTTTCATCAAATCAGCTTCCACTCCAGGCATGGGGGAGGGTAAAGCTTTCTAAAAATACTCTCCAGCCGTCATGTTGGATAACATCAGTGTCTGGCTGGGAGTAGGGATGCTGCTCGCCTCGTTGCCTCTGAGCCCTCTGAGGCTCTGCCCTTTGGTCTTCTGCTCCACTGGTCCATTCCAAAGGCCTCCTCTGAGGAGATTTTGATGGAGCTTGGAGAGCTAAAACCTAGGAGCCGTGTACTTTAAATCCACCTTTGCCAAATACTCTTGGTTTAAGAAGTTCTGGAGAAAGCAAGGACTCTCCGGAAAGGCAACCTGGATTCTGACCCCACGGCATCTGCCTTGCCTGGCTCCCACTCATTGGCAAGTTAAAGAAAACGAAGTGAAGCACATTGACGCATTGACGTCGAGAAACCGCCTTCACTGAATCATAAGATGTTAGTTCTGGAAAAGGCTTCAGGCATCATCTCATGGTCATCCTCCCAATCACTCAGGGCAGAAGCCTCAGCACTGTCCTTGACTTCTCATTCTCCATCACCCCACATAGCCAATTAGTTGTCCAAAATGTGTCCTTTATATGTCCTCTATATCTTTGTTTGTTTGTTTGTTTTTGTTTTGGGGGTTAAGTGACTTGCCCAGGGTCACACAGCTAGTAAGTGTCAAGTGTCTGAGGCCGAATTTGAACTGAGGTCCTCCTGAATCCAGGGCAGGTGCTCTATCCACTGCGCCACCTAGCTGCCCCTGTCCTCTATATCTTTGGCATCTTCCCCCTTCTCTCCTCTCAAAGAGCTCCCAGCCTTGCTCAGGCCCTCATCACCTCTCACCTGGGTTACTGCAATAGTCTCCTGATCAGCCTCTCTGCCTCATTCAGCCTTCACACAGCTGCCAACATTATTCACCCTAAATGAAGATCTGATCATGGCACCCCCAAGGATTTGATAAACTCCAGTGGCTTTCTGTTGCTTCTGGAATCCAAAAGACATTCCTTGGGGCAGCTAGGTGGCACAGTGGATAAAGCACTGGCCCTGTATTCGGGAGGACCTGAGTTCAAATCTGATATCAGACACTTGACACTTACTAGCTGTGTGACCCTGGGCAAGTCACTTAACCCCAATTGCCTCACACACACAAAAAAAGACATTCCTCTGTTTGGAGTTTAAAGTCCTTTACAGCCTAATCTCATCCTACCTTCCCAGTCGCATTTATATATTATCATGCCCTTCTATGCCCTTGATGGTCCGGTCAAACTGGTCTTCCTTCCATCTCCAATCTCCATGCTTTGTCACTGATTATCCCCTCCCATCCCCCATCCCCGGAATGGCCTTCATCCTCACCTCTACCTCTTGGAATCTCAGGCTTCCTTTAGGACTCATATGAAACACCATGTTATTTCCTGCTTCCTCTTCCCTCTCCCCAGCTTCTGGGCCTTTCCCCACCAAATTACCTTGTATTTTCTTAGTATGTGTTTTGTGCACACATACATGTATGTATGTGTGTTGTATCTTATAGATATTTGTATTTAGTATTATATAACATTTTATACACACACACACACACACACACACACAGAGCAAGAGACAGACAGACAGACAGACAGACAGACACTCTCCTGTTAGGTTATAAGCTTCATGAAGGTAGGAATATTTCCCTTCAGGTTTTATATCCTGGGCTGGGCAAGTCACTTCACCCTGTTTGTCTCAGTTTCCTCATGTATAAAATGAGCTGGAGAAGCAAATGGCCAAACTGCTCCAGAAACTTTGCTGAGAAAACCCCAAATGGGGTCCCAAAGAGTTGAAAAATGACTGAATGACAACAACCTAACACAGTACTTGACACATCATAATTACTTAATAAATGTTCGTTGATGTATTGATTTATGGTCCAACCATTTCATTATTCAGAGGAAGAAACTCTGGGTTAGAGAGAAGGGTCTGGCTTATGATCCCCAAGGTTATACAGGTAGCTAGTGTCAGAATTGAGCTTAAAATTCAGATTTCCTGATTTCCAGGCCAGGATATTTTCCATTGCATTCCTTTGCTAAGAGCCGATGATTTTAGAGAAGGGTGTCAGTCGTAAGAGCAGGGGGTCTGAGGAGGTCCCACGTCTTCTCCTTTGCTTATATTCTTCTCAACACCTGTCTCCTCAAATTGCCTGGGCAGGGTCTGTTTTTTGACAGATCCCCACCTTGTGTTCCTGTCTCTATGCAGAGTCTGTCTTCTTTCAGAACCTTAGAACTAGAAGGGTCTTCAGAAGCCAGCCAGTACAACTTGTAATTGGAACAGAAATTTCTTTGATGAAA
Organism: Dromiciops gliroides; assembly: GCF_019393635.1. NCBI lineage: Eukaryota > Metazoa > Chordata > Mammalia > Microbiotheria > Microbiotheriidae > Dromiciops > Dromiciops gliroides. The sequence goes on from NC_057861.1 coordinate 706,035,067, forward strand.
GCCCAGACAAATGGTTATTTGTATGAGGCTCTCTGGGGAGTAGGGCATCTATTACTTCTGGAGAAAGTCCATTCTACTTTGAAAAGAATCATTCCTAATTATTGAGAAGGTTTTCCCTCCATTGCCACCCCCCCATCTCCTCTCTTTCCACTTTCACTCATTGTTTCAAATTCTTCCCCCTACAGACCAAACAGAACAAGTCTAAAAAGTTCTTGTTTACATCAAGCCAAATCTGCTGGAAGTGACTTCTCCCTATTGTGTCAAACTCTATCTTCTGTAGCCTAGCAGAAACAAGACAATAAATTCCCCTTGTATATGACAACTCTTACATGCTTGAAGATAGCTATAATGTCCCCTTTTTCTAATGCCCCATTTGCCCTTTCCCCTCTCCAGAGACTCATGGAGGAATGAGTACTTGTTATTGCTTCTGTTGAGATCACGGTTTCTTAACCCTTTAAGGGGTCATGCACCCCTTCGGCAGGCTGGTGAAACCTATGGATTCCTCAGAGTCCATAATGGAAGGAAAGGCTAAATTCTAGTTAGAGGTTAGTGAAAATAAAGTTGTAATTTGTATTTTCACTCCAAATTCATGGATCCCTGAAATCTACCCATAGACCATTTGGGGGGTGGGGTGTTTGGTGGTCCACAGATTCTAGGCCAAGGACCCCTGCTGTAAGAGATGTTACAAAGCTATGGCAACATCACTAGCTGGCTCAAGGGTGTATTAGAGTAGGGGAGTGCCTACAGGAAGTTAGTCCACTCAAACAGGAATGGTTTCATTGAACTTGGCCACTTTTGCCCTTTCTGTTCTGAGAGTCAAGATTCTGCCAGCAAGCCCTGACAAGTAGTAAAGCCGGCAAAAGGCAAGCTGGCCTGACTTGATTTCCTGAGCTCTGCTCAGGTCTCTTTAATTTGCTTGGTATGTAGGTGGATGGAATTGAGTTGAGTTGGCTTGTTGCAATGGCCCAACCTGTTGGGTCGGCCCTGGTTCTGAGATGGACCATGGTATTGGCAGTACTGGGAGCCAGAGGCTCACTGAGAAAAGCTTCTTAATGGAGGGAAAAGAACACTGGGTTAGGAGTCAAGACACCTGGATTTGAGTTCTAGTTCCTCTCCTTACCAGTTGGGTGCCTGTGGGCATGTTCATTCATCCCCCCAAGGCTGATTCTTCTCACCTGTCAAATTGGTACAAAAATGCTTGACCTTCCTGCCTCACAGAGTTGTTGTGAGGCTCACATGAGAGGATGTATGTGAAATGTTCTTTAAATACTGTATAGTCGTGACATATAAATATTTTTACCCTACTTCCCAAAAATTAGCCTCTAAGGTTTACTCCTCCCATCTTACACTCTAAGATGGTACTGTTTGTTTTATTTTTATCTTAATTTATTTTAAGATGGTCCAGTTAATTGAAGCTTTATGTAATATAGGATCACAGAATTATGGATTCTGACCATTAGAAGGGAGCTCGGATGCCCCCTAAACCTGGAATCCTAATCTAATGTTCATGGGCTCTTAGGAGCCCATGGGTAGATTTCAAGGGGTTCGTGAACTTGGGTGGGAAAAAATTCCTTTTTTCAATATAATTGGTTTCCTTTAAAATTTATCTTATGCATCTAAAGACATTATTCTGTGAAGATGCCACTAGCCTGGCCAAAAAAAAAAAAAAAGACACAAAAAGGGATAAAAACCCCTGGTCTAGACTAACTAGCACCTAACTGAGAATCCTCTCTACAATATCTCAGGTATGTGGCTGTCTAACCTTAGCTTACCTCTCTCTAGTGAAGGAAAACCCATTACTTCCCATATGGTAGCCCCACTCTACTTGGGGACAGCTCTAATCATTAGGAATGTTTTCCTTATTTCAAGTCTAAATCTAACTCTACCATTTCCATCCACTGCTCTCACTTCTTCCTGCCTAGGGTCAAACAGGAAAGAAGCGTTCTTCAATGTTCCTGTCCCATTGGCTTGATTCAGAAATTGTGCCACTCCAGAAATGTCCTTTCTTGGCCCCCTCTTCTGTGAAAGAATAGTCCTTCAGGGGGCAGCTAGGTGGTGCAGTAGATAAAGCACCAGTCCTGGATTCAAGAGGACCTGAGTTCAAATCCAGCCTCAGACCCTTAACACTTACTAGCTGTGTGACCCTGAGCAAGTCACTTAACCCTCATTGCCCCACCAAAAAAAGAAAGAAAGAATAGTCCTTGAAACATTCTAAGCCTGCTCTGATATCTCCCCTAAGTCTTTTTCTTTTCTCCAGTTCCTTCTAATACTCATCAATTTTTCATCTGAGGCAAGAAGGAAACATCTCATAGGTCTCATAATCTGAGACCCTTTTCAGGTTGGCATAGGAATAAGGGCCTAGGAAAAGTGCCCTAGGCCTTAAGATGAATAAGAAAATTTTATAATAATAATAACACTAGGTGAAACATTATTATGCTGAGGTCACAGATGGAGAAAGTAAGAAGTAGAGAAGAAATACATTACAGTGAAGTCAGAAGATGTGACTGTGATTTACTCTCTGTGTGATCATGGATGAATTGATTCACTTTAATGGGACTCGATTTCCTCAGTTACATCAACCAACCAATTAGTCAACCAGCATTTATTAAGCACTTAGTATATCTTAGGTACTGTGTTAGGCTCTGAAGACACAAAGAGAAAAAAGTGAAATGATTCCTATGCCTAAGCAGTGCACAGAACACTGGACCTGAATTCAGGGATACCTGAGTTCAAATCCAACCTCAGATACTTCCTAACTGTGTGACCCTGGCCAAGTCATTATCTCTGTCTGCCCCCTTTTTTCCCCCCTCAACTGTAATATGGATATAATACTAATACCCACCCCACAGAATTGTTGAGGGGATCAAATGAGGTAATATTTGTAAAATGATTAGTGCAATGCCTGGTATATAGCAGATACTTAATAAATGCTTATTCCCTTCCCTCTATATGACTCAGTTTCCTCATCTGTAAAATAGAGGCAATAATAATACTTTACCTCCCAGGGCTGCTGCAAGAACTAAATGAGATATTTGTAAAGTGTTTTGCAAACTTTAAAACACCATATGTGATTATTATTGTTGTTGTTGCTATTGTTATTATTATTATTATATTAGGGGACGCCACATAAACATAAATAAACATATACAAAATGAATACAAGAGCAGAGGAGGATAACAGGAAGGGATCCTGTAGAAGGGGACATTTGAACTGTGTTGAATGAAACTAGGAAGTTAAAAGGAGGAAGGAGGGGGCTGGCATTCTGGGTTCCCTGCAAGGATGCCTGTAAGCCCCCCTCATGGAGCCCAGGTCTTCTATAGAAGTGGGAGCTGGGGCGGGGGTGGGGGTGGGGGGAAGGGACAGGCAGAGAGCTCTTGGACTAAGTCAATTCTGCTATCTTCAAGGTTGGGGTCTGCATTCCAGAGATGGGATGAGAGATTGTGTTAACATCTAGAGATGCAAGATCGAGCATTGTGTATAAGAAGTGGCATGGAAGGACTGTATGCAGAGTTTATTAGTTACTGTGTAACACACTTACACATCCCAGGACTGGAGGAAGGTGTTCAGTGAAGGGTTTTAGATGCCAAACAGAGCAGGATACATTTGATTGTAAAGGTAAAAGGGAGGGGCAGCTAGGTGGTGCAGTGGATAGAACACTGGCCTTGGAATCAAGAGGACATGAATTCAAATCCGTCCTTAGAGACACTTGATACTTACTGGCTGTGTGACCCTGGGCAAGTCACTTAATCCCAATTGCCCCGCAAGAAGAAGAAGGAGGAGGAGGTAAAAGGGAACCACTGGAACTTAGGAGGAATATCAAATGGTCCCAACTTGTTCTTGAATTTGAGTTTTTAAACTCTGAAGACAATAATTGAGGGAACAGAGGCTCCTTTTGGGTCATTCCAGTGCATACTTGATGCAAATAGGTGGTGCTGGGCTTGGAATCAGGAGAAGCCGAGTTCAAATCCAGCCTCAGACACTCCCTAACTGTGTGACCGTGAGTAAGAGACGTTAACCTTTGTCTGCTTTAGTTTCCTCACCTGTAAAATAGGGATATTAATAGCACCTAACTCCCAGGACAGTTGTAAAGATCAATGAGGTAATAATTATAAATCACTTAGTGTCCTGACACATAGGAACCACTCTATATAGATGTTAGCTATTATTTTTACCTGTTATTACTTATTATTATATAATTATTATTACTATTATTTGATGAAGGCATCAAAAAGTTTAAAATATCATACAAATGTCAGGTACTGCAATCTCAGTGCACCTGGCATCACTAAGAAATGAGGCTTTCCACATAATAGAATTGTTCAGATTATTGAAGCTTATCTCTCTAAGCATCCACTTTACAATTTTATTTTAACCATTATGGATAGAAATTTTTATAAACCCACTTCACTGCCTTCTTAGATATACTGTACTAAACCTAATGAGACCTTTCTTCTTGATGACTAAAGGTTAGATTAGGAATGTTAATTATTGTACCGATTATACAATAGTATATATATTATAGTTTATAATATATACTATAGTACTAATATTTATTATAGTAGAATTAATGTTAGATATCAATATATCATATTAATGTATTTGTGTATAATAGTATTTACTATATATTAGTACTGATATATAATAGCATATATATACTAGTACTGACTACATAATAGCATATATAATAGTATTAGCTCTAGAATAGAATATATATTAGTACTGATACTATATATATACTATATATATAGTATATATATATTTACTATATAGTTAGTACTATCACATATATATACTATTATCTAGTGATAATAGTATATATATGTGATAGTACTAACTATATAGTTGTGTATATATATTAGTACTGACTATATAATATATATAATAGTACTAACTAGATAATAATATATGTATGTGTGATATACACATGCACATATACATGCATGCATACATACACACACATACCCAAGAAATACCTGTATACATATATATGCATGTGTATATATTCTATAGTCAGAGATAGATCTGATTGTAAAATATGTATACATGCACATACATACATACATACATACATACACACATACATACATACATACGAGAGAGGGAGAACAGAGATGACACTCATCAGCCACTGAGTTCTTATGATTGCCTGTCCGTAACCTGAATGGTCCCTGGTTATTGCTGTTTTTGAGTCCTTGCATCTGCTCTCTCTGATTTTTCTATATTCTATATAACTATATTTTTTCTTCTCCTTCTGAGCCCATTTTCACGTCTTGCCGCAGCCAGCCTATTTCTAGAGCCGTCTCTATTCTACTTGGCAGACTGTGTGAGCTGAGAAAACAGGCTTGCTAGAACTGTGTATAAATTGAGTCAGCAGGCTCTGAGTGGGGGGTGGGTGGGGCAGGGCTGGGAGAGGATCTGAAGAATTCTTCTAGAGAACAGTTGGAGAGCTGCAGACCCTGCTATGGGGTCTCTTACGCTTATTCCCAGACTTTCTGTTGTGGGAGACAATCCAGTGTAACAGAAGCTGGCCCCAAGAGTCAGAAGAGATGGCTTAGAATCCTGGATCTGCCATATAATTGTTGTTTGACCATGGGCCCAATCCCATAACTTCTTCTGCCCTCGGTTTCCTCAGATGTAAATTAGACACGATAATATGGTGCCTCCTTTCTTCATAGGGCTATGGAGGTCACCTGAGATAACCAATGGGAAAGTGCTTTGTTTGTTTTTTGGAAAGTGTTTACTTTATAAGCATAAAGAGGAATATAAATAGGATAGAGGGGAATTTAAAGAGATATGAACAGGAAGCTATTATTCCAGATAGGTGAGATGAAGTTCTTATTTCCAGGTAAGGGAAGTTTTACTGTCATTATCGATTCATTCCTTTATTCCCGCCCCTCTTCCCCCCATCCTCCATCCCCCAGTTGACTGGATTCTAACGATGTGACAGATAAAGGTTCAGGCATCATGGACTAGTGGTCAGAACACCTGGTCTTGTCCAGCTTTGCCAACAACTTACTGTATGACCAGTTTTCTTAAGTTCTTAAAAGATGTTTCCTTCTCCTCTCCAGGAAGAATGAGAGGGTCGGGCTGGATGTCTCAAAGGTTCCTTCTAGCTTTTTATTTTTTAAAATTTTTTACTTTTTTGCGCGGGGCAATGAGGGTTAAGTGACTTGCCCAGGGTCACACAACCAGTAAGTGTCAAGTGTCTGAGGCCAGATTTGAACTCAGGTCCTCCTGAATATAGGGCCGATGCTTTATACATTGTGCCACCTAGGCGCCCTGGTTCCTTCTAGCTTTAAGGGATTAGTCTTGTGTTCTTTTTGTTCTGGTGACATGTCAGGTCATATTGTCCAGAGTTGCTCTTCATTAAAGATGTAAGGTCTCTACTACAGCAAACACAGGTTTGTACTCATGAATGAGCAAACAGGAGATATATATATATAGATATAGATAGATAGATAGATAGAGAGATAGATAGATAGATAGATAGATAGATAGATAGATAGATACACATACATACATATATATATATACACATATATACACACATGTATACACCTACATATAGTATCAAGTATATGTATACGTGTATGTGTACTTGCGGGCGAGCGCGGGCACACACACACACACACACACACACACACACACACACACACAGGTGTTTCTTCAGTTACATGTCCTGCAAAGAGCAAACAAACACCTTGGTCTTAAAAACCCAGGATATGTAGGGGGCAGCTAGGTGGCGCAGTGGATAGAGCACTGGCCCTGGAGTCAGGAGGACCTGAGTTCAGATCGGGCCTCAGACACTTAACACTTACTAGCTGTGTGACCCTGGGCAAGTCACTTAACCCCAATTGCCTCACTAAAAAAAAAAAAGAAAAAAAAAACCAGGATATGTAAAGTCCATCAAATAGCCACAGTGTTATTTTATAACAAAGGTAGGTGATTGGTATCTACATAGCCCTTTAAGATTTGTTCAGTAGTTTGTAGGAATCTTCTCATTGGATCCTGTGAAGTAAATATAACTCCTGGAGGGAAGGACTATAGGTATCATCACCCTCATTTTACAGATGAGGGAAGCCAGTTTCATGGAGTTCAAATGACACAGTGGGATTTATTTATTTATTTTTAGTGAGGCAATTGGGGTTAGGTGACCTGCCCAGGATCACACAGCTAGTAAGTGTCAAGTGTCTGAGGCTGGATTTGAACTGAGGTCCTCCTGAATCCAGGGCCAGTGCTCTATCCACGGACACAGTGGGATTTAAAGCCTGGTGTTTATGACTTCTGTGGAAGCAGTGCTGTGTGTACAGTGGAAAGAGAGCCAGATTTGAAGAGGACCACTGACTGCGTGGGTGATGTCTTGTCTCATGGATGAACTGGATTTAATTTAGGCAGTTTCACCATGTCATCAGCTTCCCTCTCTCTTCCAGAGTCATCGCAGTCCAACAGTAAGACAAAAGTCAGGATGACCAGCCATGGCCCAGGATGCCAGATGACCTTGGTGTCTCCCAGGTCTGTCCAAGCGCTAAGCTCTCCATAGCACCTGCTTCGGCTGCCTTCACGGCTGTTAGAACAAATTGTTCTCATCTGCCCATCCCGACAGGGAAGTCTTCACATGCTTGAGGTAGACATTCCCCCAACTCACCGAAGGGTTTGAGGTCTGCGAGTCAGCCTCAAGCTGGTCTAGCCCATCAGCCCAACAATTTGCCCGGGTGTGACCACTGTGCAGGATGCAGCTCCTTAGAGCCGCAGGTGGACCCTGAAGGGAGAAAGGGCTCAGCAAGCCCTCACACCAGAGGTACCAGACCTTCCTGAACACCACACATGCCCACACTCATATTTTACAGTAAATGAGTGAGCTGAGGTCCCCAGAGGGAGTAACCAAAGTAGGATTTCAGGATGAGAAAGAGGTCATCTACTCCAACCCCTACCCCCACCCCCACTGATGGAAAGGGAAACTGAGACCTGAGCTAAGAAGTGATTCCAACTCTGGAATGCATAGTCTCTGGTTCCTAAGGACCACCTTTGGAGTGCGGGTGGGGTTGGGCTGGAGGGAGGGAGAATGAAAGGGAGAGAGACAGATGGAGAGAGGAAGAGAGGGAAAGACAGAGGCAGAGAGGGAGAGAGAGACAGAGAGGGAGATCTAGAGGGAAAGACAGACAGACAGACAGACAGACAGAGACAGCGGGGAGAGACAGAAAAAGGGAGCGACAGAGGAAGGAGCTTGGAGGAGGGAGGGGAGAGAGTAGGGGAGAGAGCAAGGGAGAGACGGGGCGGAGTGGAGATAGGCTCCGCCCCCTAGAGGTTTCTCCTCCCCCTCCCGCTCCTCGTCCCGCCCCTTTCCTCCTAGGGCGTGCGCGCGCCCGCCCGCGTCTTCCGCATGACGCGGCGGCCATCGTGAGCGCACCAGCCGGGGAGCGCAGCGCGTGGGTCTGGGCGGGGCTGCGCGCGCGCTCCCGGCCCGCCCGCCCGCCCTCCTGCCGGCCTGCCTGCGTGCCTGGCCTGGCCGGCCTCGCTCGTTCCCGCTCCCGCGCTCCCGCCCTCGCTGGGTCTGAGGCGGCCGCGGCGGCCGCAGCGGCGGCGGGCGGGGAAGGGGGAGGGGTGTGAGGGGGAGGGGAGGGGTGGGAAGGGAAGGGGAGGGGGGTGGTTGGGGAATGGACCGGGCGCGGCGGCGGCCGCAGCGGCATCAGCAGCAGCAGGAGCAGCAGCAGCGGCGGCGGCGGCAGCAGCAGCAGCAGCAGCTGGAGCCGGAGCGGCTGCGGCGGGGCCGCCTCCTCCTCCTCCTTCTCCTCCTCCTCCTCGCCCTCACCCTCGCCCTCGCTCTCGGCCACGGCCACGGCCACGGCCACGGCCTCGTCGCCCCGCGGGAGGCCCCGCAGCCGGTGAGTGCTCGCAGGGTCGGACCGGGACCCCCCGCCGCCCCCGCCCCCGGAGGACCCTTCCCTCCCACCCCCCCTACTCCGGGGGCCGCGGGGGCGGGGGTGGGGGTCTCCGCCGGGGCCTAGGATTCCGCCTGTGCCCCGAAGCATCCAACTGTCATTTTATTATCCCGGTCTCCTCCCTCCTCCCCCCGACTGCGGGCTCCTCCTGGGGAGGGGGTGCAGGGGCTGCGAGAGCCCGCTCCCCGGGGGGGCCGCGTGGGGGGCGGGGAGGCGGGCCCGGCCCCTCCCCCCTCCTGGGTCATCCCGGGGATCCCCGAGCCTCGGCGGGAGCGGGGGCCGCCCCTCGGACCTGTCATCGCCACCTGGTCCCCGGGGCAGCCCCTTTTGTTGTCCTCCGAAACTTGTGTCCGGGGAGGCGAGGCGGGGGCCGGGGCCGGGCGGCGCGGGGCAGCGCGGGGCAGCGCGGGGCATTGCGGCACAGGTGCAGGCGGGGGCCGGGGTCGGCCCCGCCGTGGCCCGCGGGGAGGAGTTGGGGCCGGCCGCGCTCCAGCCCGGAGCCTTTGTGCTCTCCTGCCAAGGTGTGAAGGATGCGGGCTCCCGCAGTAAGTCACCCGCACAGTTGTCGGAGGACCGCGGGCAGCGCCGCAAGGAGGCACCCGGGAGGTCGCCGAGTTCAGTGCCCTCGATTTGCAAAGGAGGAAACGGGAGCCTCGGAAACTAGGGGAAAAGTTCCCTCGCCGGACGCTCTCCTCCACGCCGGGAAGACCCCTCCAGATACTCCATTGTTCCCTAGGGTTTGTTTCATGTCTTGGGAAGCGGCGCACCTGGGGCCCCCCGCCGCTCTTGGGTAGGGACCCGCAAGGAAAGTTGACTGAGATCTTTTATTCGGTAGGTGGCTGTTTTTCCCCTCGGGTTGGTGGCACATTGCATCCTGGGCTTGACTAAGCTGCACAGTTGGCAATAGCTGCCACTTACTCTAGGATCCCAGCCATGCCCTGTGCAAACTGCTGTTTGTTTCCTTCTTGACTTGTTTGTCATAGAGAAGAGGGAAATGTCATTTAAATAGAAAAAAGTAAGGTCACAAAATGCTTGCTAGTAGTCATTTAGACCCCTGTGTCTGGGGGACATCTTCATAATAGAAATGTGATTGCTTCCTTGAATGACTTTAAACAGTCTTTTAAAATATGACCCTTACCAGGATTTTTAGATCCCTGAAAACCGTGGTGTTTTTGGAAAGGCTTTCTTTGATTCTGTCCAGGAGGGCCTCCGAAGACTCCAGATTCACAATTTTTGTTTCTTATGCCCTGCAAGGAAGTGATTTGGCTTTTTAACGAAATCCTTGATTTTGCCCAAGGGTAGAGTCTGCTTGTTTAGAGAATCATAGAGGTGGAAGAAAATTTCACAAGCATGTTATGAGGTACCAACCTTTACTAGCTAATAATGTTCACTCTGCCTCTGGGAAGCCAATGCCTTTTCCCCATTCTGTAGATAAAAGGCAGCTGTGGGGCTGGCTACTGGAGAGTGGGACTGACTCAGCTTAAGGCACACCTAGATTCAAATCCAACTGCTGGCCCTTACTAGTCTTGTGAAGGTGGGCAAATCTTTTATTTAATCTCTCTGAGCCTCAGGTATTTCTCTAAGACTATAAATTATGACATAAAGATGAGAAAATTATTGACTTAGAGATAAGAAAACTGAGGGACGGTGTTATGTAGCAGTTTACCTAGACTAGTCATATAACAAATAATTCTTGAAGGTACACATTAAACCCAAACTTTTGTCCTTTAGCTACCAGAGTAGATTTGTAGTTATTAAAAAAAAATCACCTAACCATTCTTTGGCTAGTACAGAAAGAGCCAAAAATTGGTTCTAGACTTTTGGCCTTTTCCATTATTAAGATTTCTCAATTGCAGGTTTTATCTTTAGTTTCCTATAGAATGGGTTGCTAATCAACAGCACAGGGAGGGATCTGGGCGTTTAAAAAATCCACTAAGATGTGAGGAAATGTCATTATTTTCATTTATTAAGAGCCCACACTATGTGGGTGCTTTGTAAGCCACAAAGAATTTATAATTTCTGCTCCTGAGGTATTTTTTTTCTGACATAAACAAAGATAAAGACCTTTTTGGACTATATTTCACATGATTGAATAGTTATATGTAAATACTGTCATTAATTATCAAATACCTTTTAAAATTACATACAAACTTTAATCTGTCCAGTTGTAATCAAGAGTCCCATTCATGGTGGCTTCTTAGGGAGCACTATAAGCCAACCCATTATCTCTTGGAAAGCTTTTCGCAATACCCAGAACTAGATTAGACTCTTCTTGTGTAATTGGTTCATAAAATCTATGGTGTTTCTCCTTTGCTATGGAGTCAAATTTATATTTCGAAGCAGTGAAGCCCCTCAGTCTCAATTTACCTAGCCAATATTATCTCCTGTTATGTTCCTAAGTGACCTTTCCCTCCAGTTAGACCAATCATGTAATTTCTTTCACACCTTTGCTTATGTTGTTTCTCCAGTCCAGAATGCCATCTTTTTTCCCCATCTTCCTTTTTCTACTCATTGGTTCAGGCCCAACTCAAGTTCCCTCTTTGTTAAATGTTTCCGCATGACTATCTTCCCAGGAGAATGGGATTACTCCAGCATAATTTCTCCTTTAGTTAAGAGCAGTGAAAATCCTCCAACTCTAACTTGTATTGAAATTTCCCCCCAAAATCTTGAATTCTCTTAGTGCCATTCTTATCTTCAGGTAGGTGTTGCATTGCATAGAGAACCCAGCCTCAGAAATTTAGTAGCTGTGTGACCCTGGGCAAGTCACTTAATCCTGTTTGACTCAGTCTCCTCATCTGTAAAATGAGCTGGAGAAGGAAATGGCAAACCACTGCAGTATCTTTGCCGAGAAAACCCCAAATGGGGTCGTGAAGAGTCGGACATGGCTGAAAAACTATTAAACAACAAAAACCACCCACAGTGTTTTTTGCCTTGGTATGAATCTCTTTGGATAACCGCACAGGCTTTACCGTTAGGCTGATGTGTGCTTAGGCCTGATCACCTTGAGGGCGATAAGAAGCCTCTTCCTGGGCCCCTTGAATCCCAGTGTGTGACCCAGACCTTGGAGAAGCTCTTCATGTGGTACACAGCCTCTCCTGTGTCATCGTACCAGAGGGACAAGAGGCAGAATTCTCTTCTGTAATCCATTTGGCGTCACTCAGTGCGGTGGCCTCCCCTCCTGCTAACCACATTCCTCTTGAGGTTTTGGGCAGTGATACAATGGCATCAAAAGTCTTCTTTTTCCTTCAACACCTGGAACCAAACCCTTTGCTCTGCAGATCACCTTTTGCTTAAGACACAGATTAATTTTCGAAGAACTTTTGGGCAGAGGCTTTCTTCTCTTGCCACTTTAGCGTTCTCTGCCTCCTTCCCTGTAGTCCATTAGCGTACTGTCATTGAATCTCAGATCGAGATCTGGATGAGACTTTGAGAAGTTATGTAGTACAAGGCCTCTGAAACTTTCTCCACTCAGACCCCTTTTTGCCTGAGAAATTTTTATGCAGCCTCAGGTATATAGGTATATTAAATAAAGCTATACATAACCTTTTACTGTTGCCAAATTTTTCATGACCCCCACATTCAGTTACATGACCCCATATGGGGTCATGACCCACAGTTTAAGAAGCTTTGATCTAGTACAACTGCTCTGTTTTACAGAGGAAGAAACTGAGGCCACACCTGCCCTGAGAATGCCTGATCTTGTGAAACCTAAGCAAGTTCCAGCCTAGTTAGTACTTGGTTAGGAGACCACCTGAAAGTACCAGAGGTTGTAGTTTTAGAGCGACATCATGACCTCATGGATGGAAAGCCTTTGTTAAAGCCCGGAGTTTAAATCTTACCTCGGACACTTCTTGGCTGTGTGACCTTCAGTGAGGCATGTAATCTCTCTGTGCCTCAGTTTTGTTTTTTGGATGTTTGGAGGCTATGCAACCTTTCCGCTGTCTCTTCTTGCCCCATTCTACCTCCCTGGTGGATGCATTGGGAAGTCTTTTCAGTTGGGTCTGGACTTGGTGGAGTTAATGCAAATCACACCTTGATTATGACCATATTTCCTTTCATGAAGCCCCCAAGAGTACCCCATGGACACCCAAGATGCATGAGCTGTCTTTTAAAGCACTGATTTGACCCTGCCTGGGGGGCTGAGAAGCTTTTGTTTTTTGGTCTTATCTTCATTGAGTTCCTGGGATAATGGACACATTCCATCACTTCTGTTTGTGTCACAATGTCATATGTGCTTGGTAAAGTGGGGGTGGCATGTGGCTCTCCTTATCTTGTCTTAAAGGAATGCCTTGAGAATACACAAGATGGGGACCACCAGCACCATTATGCCCATGTTATGGATTGGAAAACTCAGTTTAAATGAGGGTGAGGGACTTGCCTGGGGCCACACAGCCAGTAAGAGGCAGATAGGAAGTAGAACCCAGGTATCTCCTGACTCCAAGTCTGATGCTCCTTTTGTTCTTAGGTGCCCTTCTTTGGTGGAACGAGTTCCAAACAGTGATCCAGGAGGCCAGACTTGTCCTGCTTCTGCAGCTAACTGTGGGTGGTCTTGGGCAATTCATTTCCCTCTTCTGGACCCCCTAAATAGAGTGGCTTCTCTCAGCTTTGTGACCTTGCTAAAAACAATGCACCATGAAGGTGCGCAGTGATAGATGTATTATTATTTTATCTAAATAATGCAGATGGGCCTGAGGTAATCTCAGTATTTATATGGGGCTTAGTCACATGTTGCATACTACTCTCAGCTATAGGTGGGTAGAATCTGGTGATAAGTCAAGTCTGTGGAAGTGCTTTCTGAATTATTGCCAAAACATGACAGATCCTTAGCTCCATGAGATGTCTGACTAGGGTCCATAGAACCGCCCTACTCGTCAAGTTAATTGGCTTTACTTTGTTGTTCTCCAGTTTCTACATTAGCATTCATTTCTTTTTCAGGGCTATGTGGCTTTCTACATATGCTTTTGTATTATTTCTTCAAGTTCAGACACCTATTATCAATAATTCTACAGCAAGTAGACTGTCTGGTCTGTTCCCTAGATTAGTTATGTTGTTATCGCTCTCTGGCTATATATTTTTTTAAATAATAAAAGGAGGGGGGCAGCTAGTTGGCGCAGTGGATAAAGCACCAGCCCTGGATTCAGGAGGACCTGAGTTCAAATCCAGCCTCAGACACTTGACACAACCAGCTGTGCGACCCTGGGCAAGTCACTTAACCCTCATTGCCCTGCAAAAAAAAAATAATAATAATAAAAGGATACCATAACCACATGGTATAAAGAACAGACACCCCCTCCCCCCAGCCCCATTCGCTGCCCTAATATTAACCAGTATTCAAAGGGGGTTTAAGCTGATGAGTGAGATGGCTGTTTGTTTGTGATACCATGGGTAGAAATTCATACAGCTGAGCTTGGGCATTTGTAGCCAGGAGCAGTCTGGTAGCATTCACCAAGAGCCTGCTTAATAGTTTTCAGCCTGAGAATTGGTGAGTATTTGCTGCCCATTTCTGTACACTCAGTAGTGTTTCTGCTTTCCTTCTCTCACGCCTCTGTTCCAGCAGGTTCCAGGCTCCCCTTGGGAGGATACTCCCAGTTCTAGCTTCCTCCAGAAGCTGGCCCTCCTGGCGAACGTGTGTACTCAGTCCCCAGGCCTTAGAAGATAAGGTGCTCCGTCCTCTCCCATGTGGGCCCTTTCTTGTGGAGTTTGTCTGTCTATGCCTTTTTAACAAGAACTTTTTTCACAAGATTTTCTGCATCTCACCTGCACCTCCATCTATGCAAAGAAGGAAAATCTCTTGCTGGCATTGTGAGGAGGTATGTCTGTTGTTTTTTCCTGTTACGGGATGGCATCAGCTTGGGCTCTCAGGAGGATACAGTAGTACAGGTTCTGTGTCCACACACCTGGGGAGAAATGCTGAAGAAAACTGAGCTCCCCTTTTCTTACTGCACTTCCTCTTCATGCCTGTCACGGTTCAGCCAGAGCCCCATTCTAACTCATCCAAAAGGATGGCATTGGCTTAGGAGCCTGTTTCTTGAGGTGGTGCAGATATAGCCAACAGCTCTCTCCTGCTATGGCTAAAGCTCTCCAAATCTTTGCACTTTCCCCACTACTGGGGGGGAGGGAGAGGGAGGGCACGCATGTGCATGCATCTGCGTGTGTGCGTGGGGTGGGAGGGAGTAGTGTGGATATAGCCAATGTATTCTATAATTTAGAAATAGTAGGAAGCATCTTGGAGTTTCATTACCAAGAACAGAAATGAAGGCTCTGACTCAGTTTTGTGGTTTTGATTTAAGGGATTTTTGTTGTTTCCAATCTTAGGAGGAACAGGATAGTTTGTAAGAGGAGTTAAGGATCGTCAGAAACATAGCTAAACATATTTTTATGCAGGAATTCTTATACAAGACAGAATGGTGTATGTGGTGCCCTCCTCCTGTGTTAGTGCAAGTTTAAATTCTTGTCTTTGGAGGCTCATGTGCTACCTCCTCCTTACAGTCTGCTCACTCCCTCTAGTCAGAAGTGATTCCTTCCGCCTAAAAATTCTCATAGCACTTTGTTTCCCACATGTTTGTACTCTACTTTTCTTTTTCTGGAATCATTTTCTAAAATCTGTGATTTTTATCAAAGTGGACACTCCTTCTATCCGTGCAGATCACAGTCCCCCCCAAGGCTTATATGATATCATAAAGAGTAATAACTCAAAACTTAGGTTTCCTGGGAGCTTCCTTGCTGCTGAGGAGCCACTTCTTAGCCCAGCCCTTGGGTGACAGAGAGGCTGGAAACCTTTTTAGCCTGGCCAGACATGCCAGACTTGTATTCTGCTGACAGAACCTTCCCAAACTTAGTGTTTCCTCCACTGTAATGAAGGGTTGGGTAGGACTTTAATGCAGGATACCTTTTATTACCTTGCATGTATGTGTTCAAATTCATCCTACTTTAAGTTTTGAGGGTTGTTTTTAGGCCAGGGAGCCTGTCTTATTTAGCTGGATTTCCTTCAGCACTCACTTGGTGCGTACTAGGGGCTTAAGAGATGTTGGTTCAGCTAAATTGAGCTCTAGGAGAGCTCTGAACTGGAAGTCAGGGCAAGGGGGATCTAGACTTGGCACTGCCATTGACTTCCTGTGGGCTTTGGGAAGGTGGGTCTGTTTTTTCAGCTGTAGAGTGTTACTGTTCCTAATACCTAGCCTACCTGTTTTATACAGCTATGAGATCAAATTAGATAATGAAATAAAATCATGGTTTTATTTTTGGGCGGGGCAATGGGGGTTAAGTGACTTGCCCAGGGTCACACAGCTAGTAAGTGTCAAGTGTCTGAGATTGGATTTGAACTCAGGTCCTCCTGAATCCAGGGCTGTGCTTTATCCACTGCACCACCTAGCTGCCCCCAGTAAAATCATTTTGA
This sequence comes from Dromiciops gliroides, assembly GCF_019393635.1. Classification (NCBI taxonomy): domain Eukaryota; kingdom Metazoa; phylum Chordata; class Mammalia; order Microbiotheria; family Microbiotheriidae; genus Dromiciops; species Dromiciops gliroides. Next base: position 706,051,402 of record NC_057861.1, read on the forward strand.
AAAGCAGAAAGTATATATCCTCATAGAGAACCCAGAGGCCTCAGAACTAGGGCTGGCCATTTGAGTTCAAAGTAAGCTTCTGACCAGTCCTTGGGATGTGATTTTGTAGAACAGTGACGTCAAACTCAAATAGAAACGGGGGCTGCTTATCTGTACATTAGGCTTTTTGCAGGCCCCAAATCATCTTGGTTTTAAGATGTGATGTATTTTGTTGTATTTTTATTTGCCTTGTTAATTACACTTGAATCTGGTTTGGCTGCATTCCAGACTGTTGTGGATCATGTGTGTTTGACACCTCTTTTATAAATTATTACTGAGTAGAGTAGCAAGCACCTGTCTTCTCTTGGACCGAATGGCCTGTTTTGTGGTACTGTTTTCCAGATATGCTTTGAGTAGAATTCTGAAGTTGACAAGGTGGAGACTGATAGATCCAACAGGCACTAAGATGGAAGTTTGGCAGTTGGAAAACTTTCTGCTAGTCCTGGTTGAATACCCAGCAGCTGATTAGTACCACTTCTTGGTGTGATGCTCTCAGCTGGTTTTATTCAGGGTGGCCCCTTGTGAAAGAGGCAGAAGCAAAATCCTTTCTCCTATATTTAGAACATAGTTTGAGCTTTTTGAACAATGCAGAAAAGCTTGCTGAACTAATAGCTAATGACCAGATTGTAAAGGGAAGAGCTAGAATCCAAAGAAAAGTTGTAAAGATTTTTTTTACTCCTTTTTCTATTCTTGGATTTTACAGTGTAATCCAGCATGCAAGGCCACATTATTCAGATACTTTTCTGCTACCACTTAGCTGGTACCTTCCACAGAATAGACACTTGATAATGTTGAGTTAAATTAACTTTTTGGGTAGTTTTTAATTTATATTAAGTTTGGAACTTTGAGAATAGTTAGTGGCTTAGAGATGACTCCACCTGATGCTTTCACTCAGAATGTAAGCCCAGATAAAACATAGCTGTGGTCACAGCTAGCACAGTGCCTGGCACATAGTAATCACTTAAAAATGCCTGTTGACCCACTATAAATTCAGCCTGTCCACATTAGATCATGGACCATCAGAGCTGGAAGGGCCCTTCCAGATAGATAGATCATCTAGCCTGACCACCTAATTTTACAAATGAGGTAGAAAGCCCAGAGAGATTTTACTATCCATACCTCATTACTCTCATCACTGAATTAAGTTGGTGATGTGAGTTTTCTCAGAATGGATGCTGATCTGTACTGGAAGAGATTTCTACCTAGAGAGTCCAAATGCCAATGGCATTTCAGGTCAGGTTCCCACAAAACACAAAACTCAGTTGTAGCAAGCTTACTTTCCCCACTTTTCCAAAACAAATAGGATATTTCTGGAAGCCACTAAACATATACTATTAAGAAAACTTCTAAAAGGTCACTTTGTTGTCATGTAGGTGTTTATCACGCTAACCTGATACCTACCCTCTTGGTCTGTTAAATTTTGTGATAGCTTATAACCTGATTTGGTTAAATCTGAGAAGCATATTTCCCCCAGCCCCCAACCACTCATTTGGGGTGTTCTAAGAGAGACCAGGATTCCACCCTTTCTTATATTATGGATGACAACTTTCGTGTATTTGTGAGCTGAATGGCAGGGGCGGGACGTTTTGCTCAGCTGCTTTTGGGTAGTGATTTTATGCAAGGCTTTAAAGACAGAAAGCTAGAAGAGATCTGTGGGCAGAACATAGACATATTCCTACAACAGCCAGAATAGCACAAGTTTTTGCTGTTTCTCTACAGAGATTGAGTCATAGAGTTAGAGTGACTTTATGTCATGTGGCTTAAGCCAGTCAGTCCATGTCTTCTGATTCCTGGTTTATTGTATTTTTTACGACTTTAAAAAATCAAAGGAGAATTACTGTCTCAGTTCTAGCAGAGATCACTTAATCTAAGTTTTAATATAATATTTACTTTCTTAGAAGATTTTTTGTGAATTTGTATATTCAGTGCAAATAGATTAGATCTGATGGCCTTTCTCAGTCTAAATGCCTTTTGACCTACCTCTTGCATTTACCTGGATATAGTCTTTCTCTGGGTTGTTGTGACACGATTCTCTTCTTGTTCTCCTTATCTGTCTGATCAGGACAGGTCTGCTTTGCTGGGTCATCCATATCATACCCCCAAACTATGGCTGTTTCCCAAGGGTCTGACCTTGGTCCCCATTTCGCCTCTTTCAGTATTGTTCCTCACTCGGTAAACTCATCAGCTGTCATGTATTTAACTACAGTTTCTATCAGGTGACTCCTAGATATATAAATCCAGTTCTTGTCTCTCCCTGAGCCTGTTGGACGTTTCAGACTTGACGTCCCAGAGATATTCTGAGCTCAGCTTGTCTGAAATTGAGCTCATTATACTCTACTCCCCTCTTCCACTGCTCCACCCTCCCCCTCCCCCGTTTCCTGTTTCTCTTGAAGACACCACCATCTTTCTAAACTCTCTTGTTTGTAAGCTCAGCATTACCTTGTCTGTACTCTCCCTCATGGCACATGCCCAATCAGGTATCAGATCTTGCCATTTTTATATACACACCTTTTTCCTCTCTTCCTTTCTGTCTGCTCTCATAGCAGTTATTCAGGCCCACCTTAACTCTAGTTGGGGCTGTTGCAGTAGCTTCCTGATCTCTAGTTCATCCTGTACGTTGCTGCCAATGTCACTTTCATTAAGCACCAGTGACCATGAGATTCCCCTTCTCACTAAGCTCTAGTGACTTCTTATGGCCCCTGGATAGACTATAAAAACCATTTGGTCCACTCCTTGTGGAGTGTGGACCCATCTTATCTTTTTAGCTTCCCTGGACATTACTCCTCCTCCCATGTTCTTCTGTCCAGCTAAACTGACCTTCTCTTGGTTCCTCATGTGTGACACTCCAGTTCTTGCCTGTGATGCCCTTGCTTTTTTTTTTTTTTTTAGTGAGGCAATTGGGGTTAAGTGACTTGCCCAGGGTCACACAGCTAGTAAGTGTTAAGTGTCTGAGACCGGATTTGAACTCAGGTACTCCTGACCCCAGGGCCGGTGCTTTATCCACTGTGCCACCTAGCCGCCCAGATGCCCTTGCTTTTTACCTGTGCCTCATGGAGCTCCTTTTACCTTTAAGATGAAAACTTAAACACCATCTCCTACATGAAGTTTTTCTTGGTCCTTCAAACTTCTTTGTATTTTAACTATTTTGCACATTTGTGTTTTTATACTTTTTGTTTATGTCTATATATTTATATGGACTCGTCTCCATTAGAATGCCAGTTCCTTTCCCATAGAGATTGTTTCATTCTTTGTACTTGTATTCCCAGTGTCTAACACATAGTAAATTTTACACACACACACACACACACACACACACACACACACACCTTCATACCTATATTTGTATTCTACTATAGGGATGTAGGTTTTAGGCTGTATAGTTCAAATCTGGACTTGGATACTTACTAGTTGTGTCGCCCTGAGCAAGTCACTTAATCTCTTTCTGCCTCTGTTTCCAGGGTTGTGAAAATCAAACGAAATAATATTTGCAAGCACTTTACAAACCTTAAAGTTCTTTAAGGGCTATCTATGATTATTATTCATCATAAAGTTTAGATTTTCACATTTTTATAAAATTCTGAATTTTACAAGCCTAGTTTAAGAACTAAGTAGTCTGGAAAACCAGATGAGCAGTGGTTACATTTCTCTCCCTCAGCAGGTCGTGGATTGTGACTCTCCAGCATCTTCCAGACTTCCTACGCCACACAGAGGACAGGAGGGTGTTGGTTGATAAATGGTGCCCAGCCAAGTGAGAGAGCATCTTCTAACTGTTAAGGCTAAAATTCTAGCTAGTCTGTCTAAAATATCCAATGAGTGGTCGCCAATAAATTAGAAGCTTTAGCAAGAGTTAGACTTTTAGGCATTTATTAAGGAGAATAAGAATTTGGTAAAGAGAGAGAGAAAGGCCTAGATTCCTCTATCTATTAAAGGGAGAGCACATTTCTCGCTCCCTTCTTCACCAGCGTCCTCAGGAAAGAGAGCGAGACCGAGCGCCAGTCTCTTCCTTCTTCTTCCCGCTAGCCAACGTCACTTCCTGACGCCAAAGAAAAGACTCCTGGTCTTTCCCTCAAAGACCTTCACTTCATGGGCAGAACTCTTCTACAGTAAGTCTCCAGCAGGTGGCGTCATTCCAATCGTTACACAACTCGCTGTGCAAAAGCAGAGTGTGAACTGCAAGGCAGGGAGGCGGGACAGGCCAGAAGTACCACACTTGTTTGAGTACTAGCTCCAGGAGCCCAGAATTCTTCTTTAGAATCCTACTCTAATTCTGCCGTCACTCCCTCTGTCCTCTGCAATCTACTCTCCGTCTTCACTGAGAACTGTGGTCACTCTGCTACCTCTTGCTTTCTCAGGCCATTCATATCCCGTGCTAGCAGGGCCTTACTTTTCTTCCTTTTGTAGTCTTAGGCCGCTAGCTGCTTCCATCCTCCTCTCCTTCTTCTGTGCTTCTGAACTCTGCTGGAGAAAGTTACCTGTCCAGGCTGACAGGGCCTCTACCAGTGTATGCCTCTGATTCCAACTGGGCTCTCATTGCTGCACAGAAATCATTTTGTTCTTATTTGCTTTAGCTCTGTACCCAGCAACTTTTCTAAATCTTTTCTCTCTGCTCCAGCCTTCTGCAGTACTCTGTCATCCCTCCCTTTCCATAGAAAAGCTTGTCCTACTTCCCTAAGAAGATAGAAAGCATCCGTGGTAATCTCCTTCATGGATGAGGATGAATGCGGTGACCTAGCCCGCTTATCTCAGCCTAATTCTAATATCTGAGGGCTGCCTTCTCTCTGGAGGAGCAGCTTATCTGCAGTGCATATCCCAAGGCCACAGCCCATTACCATGGGAGGTCTTTATAACAGGAAGAAGGGCAAGTTCATGTTTTATGTACTGCCTCAAGACCAAAGCCTGAGGGTGGAGTATATCTCATCTCCTTAGTTTGCATGGGACCTCGGAGACTTCTTAGTACATTCCTTGCATTGTATAAAGGAAGGGCATGGAAACCAGAGGGAAGGAGGAAGCTGCTCATTAGTGGAAGAGCCAGACCTTGAGCCCAATCCTGACTCCAAATCTGTTAGGAGAAGGAAGGTGGTCAGAAGAACCCAAGAACTGGGGTCAGGAGGCCTGGCTTAGCCACTTCCCAGCTCATGGTGGTTCAAGAGTCCTTGAGCCTCTCAGAGCCTCAGTTTCCTCAGCTATGGAATGGAGTGTAAAGGATCTCATGAGAGACGGGGATGAGCAGAAATTCTTTCTTGGCCTTTTAGGTGGAGAAATGTATCATCAGAAAATGAGGGGAACCCATTGTGTGTTGAGTAGAAGGCTGATTGATGGATCTTTGTGGATAGGTCCACGTAGCATTGGCAATATCAAGAGATAAGTAACAAGTCTCTGGGCACACTGTATGTGCCCCCTTGTGGAAGATTTACAGGAAGGTATGGATAACAGCTATTTGGGGAGGGAGTATCCCTGTTGATGAGGCCAGAGAGCTACCGAAATAGAGTTGTCTAGTGGTAGAACTGTACAGAGTAGTGAGCATTGTCACTGGAAGTGCTTAAGCAAAAGGTATTAAGGCTGACACCTAGATGAGCCCCACATTGGGAGGGAAGTTGGATTAGAAGATCTCTTAAAGTTATATTCTGACCTAAGATTCTATCATTGTGAGATCTCCAGAGCATTTTATTAACATTAACTCTGTCTCCGTCTCTTTCTCTGTCTCTGTCTCTCTGTCTCTCTCCTTGAACAATTTCTAAATCCCAAACTATTGTTTTTGGGTTTAAGGATTTATTTAAAACTAAAGAGTCCATAATCTATTAAAAAACAATGACTCTTTCAAAATACTTTTGATGACTTTATGAGGAATGGAGTTCTGAGCTTATCTATTTTACACAAATACATCAACCTGAGCTGTAAGACTGTGTCACAATTCCTTTTCTATGTTGCATCTTCAAAGGTCTAGAATAGGAATTGCTATTATAAGAGCTGGGACTTGTATTCAGGGCAGGGCCTGGTGAGCAGACTATCAATACTTAATTCCCCTTGTGGTCACTCACTCGCTTGTTGAATTGGACAAAAATTACAATAGGGAGTAATGTTGTTTGTCCTTCGTTTTTGAAGAGGATCATGACATTGGGGTGATGTCATGACTTGCAGTGAATTGGATTTAAATGAGGGAGGGCTGTGCAAAGTCTCACTCTCTCTTCCAGAGCCATCTGGGTCCAGTGGCAAGACATAGGTCAGGATGAATAGAGATGGACCCAGATGTTTGAGGTAATTTGGCTTAAGTGACTTGCCCAGGGTCACACAGCCAGTAAGTGTCAAGTGTCTAAGGCTGGATTTGAATTCAGGTCGTCCCGACTCCAGGGCCAGTGCTCTATCCACTGCGCCACCTAGCTGCCCCATGTAGTAATAGAAAGAATTTGTGACACCCTCTCCAAGTGATACAAACATGCATTTGCATATGTATATTAGGGGAAGTGGCATAGGGGGTAGCTTGCAGTTCCTGAAAGGCCTTTCTTTAGCTGGAGTCCTCAGGATGTTTATCTTAGATCTGCTGGAGTTTACTGGGGGCTCCTGGTAGAATCCCGAAGCTGCTTTTCCTCTGGGTCTGGTTTGTTCTTGGCTCTTGATGAAGTTGCTAATGCTTCTGGGATGCTCTTATGACACTGATAAGGATTCTTTAGCCTCTGACCTTGATCCTCCCAAAGTCATAAACTCGTTTATTTGTGTGTTAAAATCAGCATTCTGGGGGCAGCTAGGTGGCGCAATGGATAAGGCACTAGCCTTGGATTCAGGAGGACCTGAGTTCAAACCCAGCCTCAGACACTTACTAGCTGTGTGACCCTGGGCAAGTCACTTAAACCCCATTGCCCTGCAAAAAAAAAAAAAAATCAGCATTCTGCCTATGCTTGAACAACCGTCCTCTGCCTTCTCCCCACTATCTTTCCCTCCGTCCTAACCTTGGACACAGCCCTGCGGTCACCTAGGCTGATAATTGAGCTTTTACTCTAGTTTGGTAGGAATCAGGCCTCTAGTCCATCCCTCCCACCTTCCTTCCAGCTTGCCGCGCGCGCGCGTGTGTGTGTGTGTGTGTGTGTGTGTGTGTGTGTGTGTGTGTGTGTGTGTGTGTGTGTGTGTGTGTGTGTGTGTGGTCTGAGCTCCTCGAGGGTAAGGACTGTCTTAATTGCTTTGAATTGTATCTCCAGAGGTCAGTGTGGCACCTGGCACATAGTAGTGAGTGCTTAATAATACTTTAACTGGCTCATTTCGATGTAAATGGTTACAAAGGAAGTTTGATTTTTGTATTGATGTTCAGTGCTAGTTTGTAATGTTGATATTTTAAAAACTGCAAAATGCCTGAAATATTTTCAAGTTAACCTACTTTTTCCTCACCTCACATTCAATTTGTTTTCAAGTCTTACTGTTTCTACCTCCAAGTCTTTTGCATCTGACCCCTTCTCCCTATTCAGATAGCTCAGGTTCACATCATCTCTGGCTAGATTGTTGCAATAGCTTACTAATTGATTTCCATGCCTCCAGTCTTTACACACTATTGCCAAAATACTTTTTCCTAGGTGCAGATATGCATATATGATACCTTCAGTTTAAAATACAAACTGTTTGATTTCCAAATCTCTTCACCACCTGACCCCAACCTGTCTTTCCAGCCTCATTGGACATTACTCTTCCTCCAAGACTCTGTGTCTAGACAAAGTGACCTCCTCTCTGTGCCTCACATATAACCACATTCTATCTCTCTGCCTTTTCACTGGGCATTCCCCATGCGTGGAGTGCACTCCCCTCTTGAGTTTCAGAGAGCCCCTCTTTTCCTGTAAGGTCCAGCTCAGGCACCAGCTTTTATGTGAAGCCTTTTCTCCTTCACTGTCTGTGCCTTCCCTTCTGGTAGATGTTTGCATCGATTCACTTTCTGTTTATGTTGTATATATTTTTACATGTACTTGTCTTCTCCATTAGAATGTGAGCTTGTTGGGATTTGGGATTATTTCTTTTTTTTTTTGTACTTGTATCCCCAGTGCCTTGCTCATAGGACATTCATGTCATCTTCCCCATTAGAGTGTGAACTCCTTGAGAGCAAGGACAATGTTTTTGCCATTCTTTGTATACCCTGAACTCAGCACAGTTCTTGGCACTTAGCTAAGCACTTAATAAATGCCTGTTGAACAACAGCTGTTAATTGATGGCACACACAAGATTTATAAGTCCAGTTATAAGAGTCTTCCTGTTTTCTCAAGACACACCCATGTCTGCCCCATGTTCAAAAAACAGCTTTCAACAGATATAAACAACAACCTAAATAACTGGAAAGATAGCCATTTTTCATGGCCATTCCTCATCGATCTAACAAAAATGATGCTACCTAAATTTGTCTACAGATTTAGTTATATACCATTTATAATAATGTTGCTTTATAGAGCTAGGTAAAACGGTACCAAAATTCATTTAAGTGAATAAATGATAAAATTCCAAGGGAAATAATGAAGAAAAAGTCAGAATGAAGGAGACATAGTATAACCAGATTCCAAATTATATTATAAATCAGTAATTTCCAAAATTGTTTAGTACTGGTTAAAAAAATAGAAGAGAACAGACAAAATAGCCAGGTTCTAGAAGCATACACAGTAGCTTCAAGTTCAGGAAGCCCAAGGAAAGAAATATTAGGAAAAGGATTCTGTAGTTGACAAGAAAGTAGAAAGGGTAGAGTTTATAGTTAGAGAATCTGAGTTTGAATTTGAGCACTGTGATCTTTGGCAAGTCAGTTAAACTTTCCAGGCCTTAGTTTCCTCATCTCAAAGAGCCAGGAGGTTGTTCCCCACCTCCCTCCATTCTTTGCTCGTGCTTTGTCAGACCTCACCATTCACCTCCTCTGCTGTTGCTTATGTGCTGCTGAATGGAGATGGAGGAACACACCTGGGCAGCACCTACCTGCCTGGGCTGACAGCCCCCACCATGCATTGATATTATCTGATCTCAACTGGGACATCACTGCAGCGAGGTAGTCCTTTCACTTTTCCCTCCCCAACTCCAGCTATTCCAAACCACTTCTCTCCTCAAGTCTCCCACGCCAGCTCTTCTTTCTTTCCTTAGAGCTGAGGATTTCACCATATACTGTATCATAAAAACCAAGGCCATTTGGGGTGAGCTCTCTCTTCTCTTCTGAATAGCTTCTGGCCCCTTGGCATCATCCTCCTTACTCTGTTCCTTTACCCGAGGCTCAGTTGAAGAGGTGACCCTTTTCATCATATATCCTTAACCTCATCCTCTAGTGTCAGGTGTCACTTGCTCCTCCTACAATTTCCAGCCTCCCCCCCCCCCCCCAAGCCTTCAGTTTCTCTTTATCTATTGGTCTTTTCCTTGCTTTTAAAAAACATATCAGGATATCAGGGCAGCTAGGTGGCGCAGTGGATAGAGCACCAGCCCTGGATTCAGGAGGACCTCAGTTCAAATCGTCAGACACTTGACACTTACTAGCTATGTGACCCTGGGCAAGTCACTTAACCCCAATTGCCCCTCAAAAAAACCCCAAAAAACAAAAACAAACAAAAAAAACCCATGCCCATCTCTGCCCCATCTACTGCCCTAAATCTTTTCTCCCTTTCTCAGCATAATTTAGAGAAATCTTACATCTTTTTTGGCCTCTATTCCCTCTTTGCTCACTCTCTTCTCAACTCTTTGTAATCTGGCTTCTAATCTGATAAGTGAATTGACCCTCTTTCCATTCTCCCAACTACCTATATTCATAACCTCAGTGTGATTCTTACCAAAAAAATTAGTTCAGTTTTAGACTTGCTCCATTGAAAATGTTTATACAACAGTGAGTCTGTAAAGTCCAGAACACGTTGGATTCATGAAGTTAGTGGGGAAGCTAGGGCCAGGTGAGTGGAGCTGCTCTCAACATCTGTTTGGCTTGTTGTGATCTTGCGTGCTCTTCTCATTCAGTTGTCTTTTGACTGTATTCTGTCTTTTTTTTTTTTCTTAACCGTACCTGCAATTTTTAGTTCTGCAGCTACCATTATCTTTTTCAGATAAGTGTGAGTAAACCAAGTTGTAGAAACCTTGTAAAGATTTAAAAGAAGAGGGAAAATAACTTACTAGAAGAAAACACAAATCTAATTATAACAGTAAATGTGAATATGGATTACCCTTAGTAAAATGAAACAGAATGACAGAGTGGATATGACAATGGAACGTAGCACTTAGATACAAGAGAAAAATGAAAGGCAGACTAAGAGCAGGTTCTCAATCCTCTAAATACTTTCATTTCTTTGAGACTCTGGTTCTATGCCTATTTCCTTCTCATGCTTTCCTTTAATTCTTTTGTTGTTCTGAGCCCCTCTGGGGGACCTAGAATTTTCCTCTGTCCTTTCTTGATGGAGCATCTCACAGCAGTTGTGCTTTCCTTTTTACTAAAGATTTTGCCCTTGTTTTTTTTCTCTCCTTAATGGCCATTTATTGTATTGGATTTCTTGTTAACATATCACTTTTTTTGGAGAATACTTTTGTTTTTCTGTGTTGCCTTTTCTGTGATGAGTTAGTTCTTCCATATGCCTTCCTGGCTGTATTTTGTTATATCTTTATTCTTCATTGCATTTCTTGCTGCTTTGAGATTTTGGAAGAAAGATGGGCATACTCAACAACCGTTTATGCAGCCAACTTGCTGGAATATAGCTCGCTCCATTCCTTCCACTGCAAATAGCGTTGTAGCACGTCCTACACAGCTGTGCCCCTTTGCTATCCCCAGTCACTCTTTCTCTCCTGTTCCTGTCCTCAGGCCTGGGAGAATTCACAAACTTTTACTCACTGAAGGTTGGGCAAGACTAGGGGAATTCCTTTTGAGTCAGGACTTGGAGAGACTCTAGGGCCAAGAGCAGGTAAACACTGGGTTCATATGTGGCCTCTTGCTGATTTGTCCTATTGAAATTCCCTGGTAGGAACACCCCCCCCCCCACATGTGTGCACAAGCTCGCTTCTGCATTCTCACATCTACTCTCTACCAGGCACTGTGATAAGCTCTGGGGATACAAAAAGAGCCCAAAGACCATCCCTGCCCTCCAGGAGCATTCAGTCTAAAGGAAGGGACAACATGTAAACAAATATATACAAAGCAAACTATAGGCAGGATAAATAGGAAATAATTAACAGAGAAAAGGCACAAGAATTAAAAGGGATTGAGAAAGGCTCATCCTGCAAAAGATGGGATTTAAATTGGGACTTGAAGCCAGAAGTCTGTAGGTAGAGTTGAGGAGGGAGAACGTTCCAAGCATGGGGGACAGCCAGCCAGCCAGAGAGAATGATGGGAATTGCAGGGCCTAGGTTACAAAGGGCTTTTGATGTCAAACAGAAGATTTTGTATTTGATCCTGGAGGTGATAAGGAACTACTAGAGTTTGAGAGAGAGGGGGGTGTTTTGTGTGAGACATGGTCAGACCCACACTTTAGGAAAATCATTTTGGTGGCTGAATGGAGGAGGGGACTGCAGTGGGGAGAGACTTGAAACAGATCCACTGGAAGGCTATCGCAGTGGTCTAGGCGTGAGGTGATGAGAGCCTGTGCCAGACTGTGATACATTTGAGAGATGCAGCAAAGGTGGTATGGATAGGCCTTGGCAACAGATTGGCTGGAGGGAATAAGAGGTGGTGAGGAGTCAGTGACAAGTCTTAAGTTGCCAGCCTGAAGGACTCAGAGTTTGGCAGGGCGCAGTCAGGGGGAAGATGAGGGGTCGAATTCAAGATGTCTGCTGTACATTTAGTTTGGGATGTCTGAAAGGCAGTTGAAGATGTGAGATTAGAAGAGAACAGAGAGATTAGGGCTGGATAGGTAGATTTATGAACCATCAGCCATCCACGGGAACTGATGAGATCACCAAGTGAAGTAGCCTAAGGGAGAAGAGAAGAGGGCCCAGGACAGAGCCCTGAGGGACCCCTGTGGTTAGAGGGGGAGATCTGAAGGAGCAGCCGGGGAGCAATCCCATTCGATTTGACACTATTTGCTGTTTTGCATAGGTGCAGGGGACCTGGGCCACTCATTTAGTCATCTTGCTAGACGTTACTACCAAGGGACTTTTAATTTTAATTTGTTCACTGAAGAAATTTTCCTGCTGGCGAGGAATTACCCCATTACTGTTTATTAATATTCCCCTTGTTATGGTTTTCATTACAATAATAAAAATAGAAAGTAGTGGTGGTAGTAGTGGTGGTAGTAGTAGTTAATGTTTATGTAGCATTGTACGGTTTACAAAGCACTTTATAATTACAGTCTCATTTTATTCTTACAATTTGGGCTTAAAATTCGGTGGTTAAGGTTAGGTGAGGCTTGGTGACTTGTCCAGGGTCACACAGTTAGGACAAGGGTCTGAATCTGGATTTGAATTTAGGTGTTTGTGACTCCATGTTCTCTTCTCTATCCACTGTACCACCTAGCTTGTCACAAGGCATTTTAAATGAAGCAATGTGGGAAAAATCAGTCGTAAGCGTTTAGGTGATATGAAATGGTTTTCCGAGTTAACTGATTACTTGCAGATGCATAAAATGCTTGTTGACTAACATCTAGGTTTAGTCTGTGGAGTTGGAAGACAAGCACTTTCAGTGGCCCAGTGAGGCCTCCAAATTACATGTACATACGTAGTTGAAAGTAAATAAGAGGAAGTGGTGACCGAAAATTGCTTAAAAAAGAAGCACAGCATAAGCTGTGAACTCTGAGGTAATTTAAACCTGCAATTTCTTTTCTACTTCCTCTGCTTTGTGGGTTTATTTGTGTACTAATTCCAGGACAAAATTTGTTTACTCCAGGTACCAAATTGGGTGGGGCATGTTGGATTGGGGGGTAGGTATTGGTCTGCATTCTCTGATTTCTCCTTAGTGTCTTCTAGGGCAGAGGTTTTGAACAAGGTGTAGAACTCTTAACTTTTCTTGCTCCAGTAGAATATTTTAAGTTTCCCACTCTTTTGTCTGTGTGATAGCAAAACCAGATCGATTCTAAAACAGAGTTGGGGGACCTGTTTTTCTTGTCTCTGTGTGATATTAGAGGAAGTTACTTTAACTCACTGCCTTTGTTTTCTCTTTACTAAAAGAAAGTAAAAACCTTTCTCTTCTTATATCACAGGCCTAAGGGAAACATGGTAATATTTTCTGTGTACTTTAAGCCCTGCATCATTCATATTTATTAAGGCTCTAAAAACTGGGTAAAGTAAATCTGTTGTACTCAGCCAATGAAAAACCATTGCAGAAAAATGTAATGTTCTTTCAGCGCAGCTCTCCTGACTGACTAGGCAAAGCATAAATGTTATGAACTGCTTTTCTCACAAAATTCTGAGTTCACTCATCTGGTCCCTATAGGGACTGATTTTATAAATGAACAATATCCTGCTAATTGGGCAAACATTGAAGAGCCAGGGGTTACAAAGACCAGAAATGAGCTAGGCTTTCCTTTGGGTGGGAAGGACGGAACATGTCCCAGTGAGTGTGCACAAGGAAACGTGAAGCAATTCCTAGAAGGAGAGAGTCCTGCTGGGGGAAACCTGAAGAGAAAGACTTCCTGTGAGAGGCAGCTCCTGTGCTATCAGGGAGGTAGACACAGGCAGGAGGTGCAGTCTTTTGGGGGGACGTTTCAGTGGGAGGGGAGAACTAGGAAAGGGGACTGGAAAGATCAGAGTGAGCCCCATTGTGGTGCAGTGCGAATGTGAATGATGGACTGGGGAGTAGGGAGACCAGTTAGGAGCGTATCACAGTAGCCTAGACCAGAAAGAAACAGGGGCCACTAAACTAAATATATGGGGCCCTATGGGCCACATTGTTTTAAAATGCAATGTTATGTAGTGTTTTCATTTCTTTTGTTAAATATTTGTCAGTTATATTTTAATTTGGTCTAGCTATACTTGGGAGTGTTGCAGGCACCTGGGCAGCCTCTTTGACACTTTTGGTCTAGACAAGAGGTAATGGGGGCCTTAACAAGAACTGGGGCTTTGTGAATGGAGAAAAGGAGATAGGTATGGGGCTTGAGGGGGAAGAATCAAGAATGATTCCAAGGTTGTAATTCTGGGTCAGTGGAAGTATGGTGGTGCCTTCAGTAAAAATTGGGAAGCTTTATGGGTTAGCTAGGTGGCGCAATGGATAGAGCATTGGCCCTGGATTCAGGAGGACCTGAGTTCAAAAATGCCCTCAGACACTTGACACTTAATAACTGTGTGACTCTAGGCAAGTCACTTAACCCCAATTGCCTCATACCACCACCCCCCCAAAAATGAAAAAAAAAAATTGGGAAGCTTGGAGGAGGGAATGGTTTGGGGAGGAAACGTTACTTTCCGTTTTGTACTCATTGAATTGGAGACGCCCAAAGGACATGGGGGGGGGGGCGTGTTTCTTTTCCTGTATTATTTTTTCACATCTGCACAGATTTTCCTTTTGAGCTTTATGTGTTTTAAAGTTTTATTTGTTTGAAAATTTTTTGCCTACATAGGAAAAGAAAAATTGTGTGGTTGAAGTGCTCAGGCAAGAGATGTAACATTGTAGAGCTATAGAATAGTCCTTGACCTCCTTGTGCCAGTCTCTGATCCCAGAAAAAAGACTAATTTCACTAATAATGAAACAGAATAATACATGTAAAGTACATTTCAAACCTTAAAGCACTATATATAAATGCTAGTTATTATTTTTATTAGTATTGTCTCCTCACTGAACACTCCTTATACAACTTGCAGTTCTTGAGTATACAGTATCACTCTAACTTGGATCTGTGATCTCATCAACGTGAGTTGATGCCTATTGCAGTCCAGACATATCTCATCCTATGTGATTTTTGTCCATGTTTTCAAATAAAGAGGATCTGTTTTCTAGATTGGTAGGTTTCCCTCTAGTTCTTTAAATTTTGTGGGTACTAATGGGTAACAAGGAATGGAGAAGGGAATAAACATATATACAGTGCCTACTATGTGTCAGGCTAACTATCGATGCTAAGTACTTTACAGATATGATCTCTTCTAATTTAATCCTCACAACAACCCTTTGGGACAATACTGTTATCCCTATTTCACAGTTGAGGAAACTGAGGCAAACAGGTTAAGTCACTTGCCCAGTGTCAAGGTAACACTTGGGTTGTCTGTCATTTTTCCCTTGCTTTCATTACTTGACTGGTTTAGTGGCTTTTCTGGGCATAAAATTTTTTGGATGGTTTAGTTTTCATTTAAGTCTTACTGAAAAATATTCTTCCACTTACTTAGGGTCTCCATGGAGCTGTCACCTGCTTTTTGGATTACCTTTAACTCTGATTTTTTGGTCATTGTGATGTTTCAAGATTCACAACCATACAGATTTCACTGAGTGCACATTGGTGTTAGAAAGATGGGTTTTTAACAGATTTACTCTTTTATTAAAAGTTGTTTTGTTTTCTTAATTATTTGACATATTTATATCATATACCCCAAAAGATTTTAAGATCTTCAAGGACAGAAGCCTTTTGGTGCTTTTTTTCCCCTTCTTTTTGTCTTTTCCACAGGCTTAGTATTGTGGTAGGCATTTAGTAAATCCTGGGTGATGGACTTACCAGTTTTGTTACTTTCTAAAACAAGAATGGAGGATAATTGAACTTACTCAACAGGCTGTGTCCTCTTTAAATGCCTTGATTGGGGACCCCAAGGGCTAAATGTTGAACATCTCTGAGTTTATGCATAAGCAGTCCTCTGGGGAGGGTCAAAGTCACTTAAAATTCTGTTTCATAATACATATGTGAAAGTCATTGTTGATTTTATTTTGTGGCATTTGTCACACATTTCTTGCACTGTGGAAATTGCTCAATGTTATAATGTCCCTGCAACTATTACTGATGTGAAGAGTTTAAATTACAAAATTCGTACAAGTAGTGAGGAAGTTAATTGTGAAACTGTATTAATCATGGAAGTTGAATTTTGTGCGAAGGCTTTAAGTGGTGCTATTTTTTCCTTACTAGGAGGACTGGTTAATGTATTAAGAGTTTAGTCTTTGATTAGTTGGCTCTTTTATTTCTTTGTTAATTTAAGGCTTAAATTTCACTGTTAGTAATTTTATTTTTGTCACTTTTGTAGTTTCAATAAGCATACTCTAATGAAATGGTGCAGAGAAATAATTTGGGCTTGGGGCAAGTATGAATGTCAAATTTGTATTTTAAGCAATAACCCATCACACTGACATTTCTTGCATCATTGTGTGTCATTCTGTGACATTGTGTGATTAAGGACTTAAGAAATAAGAGAAGATGGGCAGAGCTGAAATGGTGGGGTAAAGGCAGGAACTCACTTGAACTCTCCCAGATTCCCCCAAAGAACTTAAAAATAATGCCTCAAATTGAATTCCCGAGCAAGAGAGCCAATAAAAGGCTGGGGTGAAACAGTTTTCTAGCCTACTTAGCAGGTTAGCAGGAAAGGTCTGTCATACTGGGGTGTGGTCAGGTTTAGAGTACAGAACCAGCAGCAGGCCGTGGAGGCTGGAGGCCATTCTAATAGTGGGGACAGCTGCAGCTTCAGGAGTTCTGCCCACAGATGGTAAGGGGGTCCAACCATTGATGAGAAAAACATTACATGGGACCCTTTGTTGGCACTAGGTGCAAGAACCCTGTTGCATTGACCATACATAGTTCAGGGTTGCAGTTCCAGGGTGAAGAGGAGCACTAGCTTTTGCAGCCGCAGGGGTGCAGGGGCCCTGGTCACAGTTCCAGGACAAAGAAGAGCACTTAGGGTAATCCGCAAAGGAGCTTGGGCTCTGGACACAGTTCCAAGGCAGAAAGGAGCACTAGGGCTGATGGCCAAAGAAGAGCAGGAGACTGAGCCACAGCTCCAGTTCCAAAAGGAACAAGAGCACTTGTGGCTGCAGGGGGGCAGGGGCCCTGGTCACAGTTCCAGGACCAAGAGGAGTGCTAGCACTTGTTATAGGTAAACAAGGTCCTTTCATGGGTAAAGACCAGAATACAGGCCAGGAGAGCAGTAACCATACTCCCCCTTGTATCATACCACCTTACCATCTTGGAAGCACTGGAAACTTATAGACCCCCCAGAGCTATCTTTGAAAATAACAGCACAAAAAACCTTGGGACAGTGAACCTTCCACCCCAGGAGCAGAGCCTAACGTTAACATTAAGTTAAAAGTAAAAAACTGGGCTGAAAAAAATGAGCAAGCAACAAAAAAAGAATTTCATCATAAAAAGTTATTCTGGTGACAGGGAAGATCAAGACACAAACTCAGAAGAAGATGATGTCAGAACAGCAAAGCCTCAAAGAAAAAAATATGAATTGGACACAAGCCCAACAAAAATTCCTTGAAGGACTTTTAGAAAAAAAGATTTTGAAAAAAGAGAGGCAGAGAAAAAATTGGGGAAAGAAGTGTGAGCGATGCAATCTCACTAAGAGGCACACACACACACACACACACACACACACACACACACACACACACACACACAAAACTGAAGAAAATAATACCTTAAAAAACTGAATTAGCCAAATGGTAAAAGAGAACAAAAATCCACCAAAGAGAAGAACTCCTTAAAAAGCAGAATTGGTCAAATGGAAAAAGAGGTACAAAATTCACTGAAGAAAAGAACTCCTTAAAAAGTGTGATTGGCCAAGTAGAAAGAAAGGTTCAAAAGCTCACTTAAGAAAATAATCCCTTAAAAATTAGAATTGGGCAGGTGTAAACTAATGACTCCATTAGACATCAAGAAACAATAAAATAAGTAAAAACAATTTTTGAAAAGAAGAAAATGTTAAATATCTCATTGGAAAAACACTAACCTGGAAAATAGATTAAGGAGAGATAATCTAAGGATTATTGGTCTAATTGAAAGCCATGATCAAAAAAAAAAAAAAAGAGCCTAGACATCATATTTCAAGAAATTTTCAAGGAAAACTGCCCTGACATCCCAGAGAGCAAAATAGAAGTTAAAAGAATCCATCAATCACCTCCTGAAAGAGATCCCCCAAATGAAAACTCCCAGGAATAGTATAGCAAAATTCCAGAGCTCCCAAGTTAAGGAGAAAATGTTGTAAGCAGCCAGAAACAATTCATATATCATGGAGCCACAGTCAGGATCACACAAGATTTTAAAAAATTGAAGGGCTTGGAATATAATATTCAGGAAGGCAAAGGAGAAGGATTACAGTCAAGAAAAATCTACCCAACAAAATTGAGCATAAAATTCCATACAAAATGGAATTTAATTAAATAGAGGACTCTTAAGCAATCCTGATGAAAAGACCAGAGTGGAATAGAAAATTTGACTTTCATATACAAGGCTCAATAGAACATAAAAAGGTAAACTGAAAGAGAAATCATAAGGAATTTAATAAGGTTAAACTATGTTCCTACATGGGAAGATAATACTTGTAACTCCTAATAAGTTTCATTATAAGGGCAGTTAGATGGAGTATAAATAGAGGGCAGGAGTGTGTATTGACTATGACGGCATGATTTTTTTTTAAATTAAGGGGTGAGAAAGAGGGATTTACTTGGAGAAAAGTGAAGGGATAGGAAGAACAGGGAAAAATTATGTCACATAAAAGAGGCATAGAAGGAAGACTTTTTACAGTGGAGAGGAAAATGGGGGTAGTGGTGCCAGGCTGTGCTTGGACCTAACTCTCATTGGAATTGGCTCAAAGAGGGAATAACATACAAACTCAGTTAAGTTTAGAAACTTATCTTACCCCACAGCAAAGAAGATGGGGAAGAGGATAAGAGAAAGTGGGGTGATGATAGAAGAGAGGGTGGATTAAAGGAGGCAGTGGTCAGAAGCAAAACAGACTTTTGAGGAGGGACAAGATGAAAAGGGAGAGAGAGAAGGATAAACAAGGAAAAAATTGGATGGAAGAAAATGAACAGTAATTATAATTGAATGTGAATGGGATGAACCTACCCATAAAATGGAAGCAGACAGAATGGATTGAAAACCAGAATCCAACAATATGTTAATTGCAAGAAACATAGTTGAAACAGAGAGACACACAGAGTTAAAATAAGGGTCTGGAGCAAAATATATTTGCTTCAGCTGAGGTAAAAAAACAAAAAAGCAGGGGTAGCAATTGTGATCTCAAAAAAGCAAAAGCAAAAATAGATCTAATAAAAAAGATAAGCAGGGAAACTACAGTTTGCTAAAAGGTACCATAGGTAATGAAATAATATCAATACTAAACATATGCTCCAAATGACCTAGCTTCCAAATTCCTAAAGGAATAATTAAATGTGTTACAGGAAAAAATAGTAAAACTAAACTAATGAGGGAACCTCAACTTTCCCCTGTGAGAACTAAATAAATCTAACCATAAAATAAACAAGAAAGAAGTTAAAGATATGAATAGAATTTTAGAAAAGTTAGATATGATTGGTCCATGGAGATAATTAAATGGGAATAGAAAGGAATATACCTATTCTCAGCTGTATAGCACTTTCATAAAAATTGACCATGTATCAGGGCATAAAAACCTCACAATGAAATGCAGCAGAGATATTAAATGCATCCTTTTCAATCCATAATACAATAAAAATTGCATTCCAATGAAGGGCATGGAAACAGATTAAAAATTAATTGGAAACTAAATAATCTAATCCTAAAGAACGAGTGAGTCAAAGAATAAATCATGGAAACAATCAATAATTTCATTAAAGATAATGACAACCATGTGACAATATACCAGAATTACTGGGTTGCAGCCAAAGCAGTACTTATGGGAAGAGTTATATCTCGAAATGCTTGCATCAATAAAAGAGAGAACAGATCAATGAATTGGGTATGCAAAAAAACTTAAAAACAGGAAAAAAAATTAAAATTAAACACCAAATTGCAAATCCAAAAAATCAAAGGAGATATTAATAAAATTAAAAGTAAGAAAGCCACTGAACTAATAAAACTAAGAACTGGTTTTATGGAAAAAACAATAAGATAGATAAACCTTAGGTTAATTTGATTAAAAAAAAAAGAAGGAAACCAAATTACTGTATCAAAAATGAAAATGGTGAACTCACCACTAATCAAGATGAAATTAGAGCAATTACTAGGAGTTATTTTGCCCACTTCTATGCCATCAAAACCAACAACCTAAATGAAATGGATAGAATATAAATTGCCCAGATTAACAGAAAAGAAAATAGAAAAAAACAAAACCCAGGACCAGCTGGATTTACAAGTGCAATCTACCAAGCATTTAAATAGCAATTAATTCCAGGATTATATAAACTATTTGGGAAAATAGGCAAAGAAGTCCTAACAATATTTTTTAATGACACAAATGTGGTGCTGATACCTAAACCAAGAAGTGCCAAAAAAGAGAGAGAACTATAGATCAATTTCCCTAATGAGCATTGATGCTAAAATTTTAAATAAAATTAAATAGAATATCAGCAAGGAGATTATAGCAATATATCACAAAGATCACATACTGTGACCAGGTGGGATTGAAACTAGGAATGTTGGGCTGGTTCAGTATTAGGGAACCTATCAGCATAATTGACCATATCAATATTTTTTTAAAAAACAGAAGAACAGCATAGGAATAATTAGAGCTTTACTTAAAATGATAAGGAGTAGCTATCTAAAACCACCAGCAAGCATTATCTGTAATGGGGATAAGTAAGAAGCATTCCAGTAAGATCAGGGGTGAAGTAAGAATGTTCATTATCACCACTGTTATTCAGTATTGTAATAGAAACACTAGCAATAGCAATAAGGGAAGAAAAATAAATTAAAGGAATTAGAAAAGGCAGCGTGGAAACAAAACTCTCATTTTGCAGACGGTATGATGGCATACTTAGACAATCAACGAAAAACCAGTTTAGGTAAGAACTTGAGCAAGGTTGTAGGATATTAAATAAACCACACAAATCACCAGCATTTCTGTGTATTAGCAACAAAGTCCAGCAGGAAGGGATAGGAAGAAAAATTCCATTTAAAATAACTGCAGACAATATAAAATACTTGAGAGTCTCTGTCAGGACAAACCCCCGAATTATTGTAATAATCTACATGCACAGGGTTTGAAGTAAGGTGGCGGATGGCTTTGTTTATAAAGAAAAGGGGCTGGATGCAAGATATGCAGAATTTGGAAACTTGTTGAATATTCAGGATTAGGAGAATAAGGAGGGTGAAGAGTCAAGTATGATGAAGGCAGCTATAAACCATCTATGACTGTGGTTATACCATTGATATGTAATTTAAATATGTGTTTCTCAATCTGTATCATAGCTCACAACAAATATGACTATCACTTATAAAAGGTGGGAGGGGTCCTTCACCATAATTAAAAGTAATTACCTTTGTTAGGTAAGAAAATTCTTTATTGAATCAGAACTAGGCGTAAACAAGGCTTGGACACTTTTTTTTTTAAATCAATCAAACATTTCAGTTAATATGCCAGATTGTCTGATTGGGTGAGGGACTTGGTATGAAAACCTGAGAAGCTTGTACAAAAGCAGGAACTAGTAGAACTGGGGAGAGATATCTAAGGTAGGTGCTTACAAAATATGTATTGATTGATGGATTAATTCATTGCTAGGGTCCGTCAAGGCAAGGCAGCAAGCATATATTAAGTGCTACTGTGTGTTAGGCACTGTGCTAAGAAATGGGGATATAAACATGCAAGGAAAAAGAAAGCCAGCCCTTTCTGTCAAGGAGCTCCCATTCTGATAGATAATACCCCAAAGGGAGTTGAAAGGCAGGAAGGAGAAGATGGATGCACATAGAAGGGCATGATGTTTAAGTCCAGAAAATCAGAGGCAAAAAACCAGGAGGAGAATGGCTGGCCTGGGCCTCTCTCCAAAATGGAGGCCGCAGGAGGAACTTACCAATGGGAGAAGGGGGCCAGCCTTCTGGCCAGATGTTCCCAAGGTCAGGAAGCTTCAAGAAAGCCAGAAGCGGAGCCAGGAGGAGAGTAAATGGCCGTGGAGAAGGAGGGCCGGGACATCCAGAGACAAGCTGGAAAGAATGGCTAGCACAGGGGCAACAGGAAATGGAGGATGGAAGGCCTGCAGCCCTACGAGCCTATGGACTACAAGTGGGACCTGTCCCCTGAAAGTCATGCTTGCTCCATCCAGCTCCCCTTGTGGTGCCTTCCTGGGAACAGGTGCCATAACATATTCAGCCACTTCTTTACCCAGATGTTTCTGATGACCTGAAGTTTGCCTCAGTCACAAGGAGGATAGAAATACATACATATAAATGGGAATTAAGGAACAGAGCCAAACCTCTGACTAAATGGTAGGACTTTCACTGTCTTTTGGTTCAGAGCAGCGAGTGTGATTGTACTCCTAATTTTTAATTTACTCAATCATATTAGAATTCTAAAGGAGGAAACTGTAGTAGATAGTCACTAGGCTTAAAGATGAGCTAATGAACATGCCAGGGTTTTACACACCACTGGGTCCTGCTGGTCTACCACGGACAGAGGAGCCCGTACCTGCCTCTGGAGTTGTGTCCAGCCTCCAGATTCCCACTTTGCCTTTGTCTTAAGGCCTCACTCAGGCGGGGTTATCTAGAGAGTAGTGGCGTTGGTGACACTGTCTTCTGGAGAAACAGAAGAAAGTGCTTTTGTGTTTGATTGCCTCCTCAGTAAGTAAAGAGAGAAGAGGGAGAATTTAGCTCGCCTTCATTGTAAATGAACTGGCTAAACCAGGGGGTTACATTGCCATCCAACTTAACATTCTCATCTTTCCAGGAAAAACCATCAGGATGAAAATGTTAAATGTTAAATCCTGCTTTACATTACAAATTGATGAAATAGCATAATATCTCATTCAGGGTCTTTCTCTCAGATTCACAAATAGCTAGCTTTTCCAAGAAACTACCCAAGTCTACCCAAGGCTACAGTAGGACTGTTTAAAAAATATGTTGAGGAAATAAACATATAAGCCAAAAGCCATTTATTTACCAATGGATGTGGTCATGGAATTTGAACAAATAATTTTCAAAAGATTAACCAAAAACTATTAATAGCCCCATGAAAAATGGCTCCAAAATGCAAATTAGTTCCACTTCATGCCTAGCAAATGGATAAAAGGTTGGAATAGTCCATTTTGGAGGTGTGGTAGAAAGAAATGTATATTAGTATACTGTTGGTGGAACTGTGATTTGGTCCAGCCATTCTGGAAAGCAATTTGGAATTATATAAATGAGGAAATAACTAGAACTATAACCTTTGACCCAGGAATCCTACTGCTAGGCTAATACCCCAAGGAAGTCAGTGATTAAAAATAATAGCTCCAGCTACACCAAAATATTCACCATAGTATTTTTTTGTAGTTTTGTCTTTTTGTAGTGATTGATGAATTGTTGTACACGAATATGAAAGTATCACAGTACTGTTAGAAATGATGAATACAGAGAGGCATGGGAAGACTTATGGATGGATGCAAAATGAAGTTGTTGTTTGTCCTTCATTCTCGAAGAGGACCATAGCATTGGGAGGTGATGTCATGACTTGCCGTGAATTAGATTTAAGTGAGGGAGGGCTGTGCAAAGTCACCAGACTCACTCTCTCCTCCAGAGCCATCTGGGTTCAGTGGCAAGATATATATCAGGGGAACTGGAGATGGTCCTGGATGTTTAAGGCAGTTGGGGTAAAGTGATTTGCCCAGGGTCACATAGATACTAAGTGTCTGAGGTGAGTTTTGAACTCAAGTCTTCCCAACTTCAGCTCCAGTGCTCTATCCACTGTACCGCCTAGCTGCCCTCCAAAAGGAAGTAGAAGTAGGGATACAGTATACATATTGTAAACAGAAAGAACAGCAACAAAGCACTTGAACCTGAGAGTTGTGAAATTACAAAGGCTGAGCTTGGCCTCAAAGAAAAAGGAAGACACTAAGCTTCTCTCCCTTTGCAGAGATGGAGGAATTCTGAGAGTAGTCTACTACATATGATGTCAGATGTTGTTGGTGTGTTGTATAGTTTTACAGGACTCTCCTTCCCACCTTTTATTTGTTAAAAGGGATGTCTTTCTAGGAGGGAAAACAGTCAGTGTTTTAAAAAAAGAAACAATTTTATACAGAGGTAGTGGAGAGGCAGTTTTCTGCGGCAGACAGATTTCTTTATTGATTTTCCATCAGCTGAAGTCTTTCCTTGGTTCAAGCTTTTCTCTGCCCCCCCCCCCCTTTTTTTCTTTTTGCAGACCTCAGATTTCATTAGTATGAGGAAATCCTTGTGAAAATGTCTTTTCACCTAATACATATTGGGAGTTGTTGCACCACTTTCAGTTTGAGAGCATTGCCAGGGTCACGTGGCAGGTGTGTCAGAGGGACGACTGGAGCCTTGTTCTTTCTCCCTCTCGCTGCTTCTGTGGGTAGGCCACATTGCCTGCCGTTCTGTCTGCTTTGAAGGTGTGCATAGAATGGAAGGAAGGTAGATGGTAGGCAAAGCAGAGTACCTTGATTGCTCCAGAGGCTGCATGATGATGATGATGGAGGGAATCTTCTATCATATGGGTTGCGTTCATTTTTCAATGAGGACAGTGGAGTTCAGAGAAGTTGGAACTTGCTAAGGCCACCAGCCACACTGAGAAGGCCTGGCCAGAACCACAGGGGAGACGCAGCACTTTGCTCTTTTTCTGTTAAGATGAGTTTTCCATCCAATTTGGCTCTGGTTTCTTTCCCTAATAGAGCTTTTCTTTTCTTTTCTTAAACGTACACATTGCTTTGAGTTTTGACTTTCTTCTGATAGACTGTTTTGATGAGCCTCATTTTCAGTGATATATCCTTGAAATAAATTTAGATTTTGTTTAAAAAAAGGGGAATAAATATACTTGCTCTGCTACTCAGAACTGAGGATAAAAATGAAGAATTATTAGTATCTCTGTCATGAAAGCTAGAGCCACATGGATCAGTAGAGTTCCACTTGTTGAAGTATCTGTGAAGCAGAGGTGACATCCATCAGGCAGAGACTGCCAAGGGAGAAGCTTCATTCTCCCAATGTGAACTTACTAAAGAAGAGAGTATAGTCAGTTTGATATAGGCAGTAGCCAAACGCAGTGTGAAGACCGGTGGCTTACGTACCAGCCAGGAACGCTGTCTTCTTTGATTTGCTGGGTAATTTGAGGCCACGTGAATCTTTGATTCCTGAGCATGGTTAGGGGATGAAGATATTCCTCTATATTGAATATACTTTTCCTTTCTATTAGTTTGCAGTATTGATACAGGTTCTATAGATTACATACTATATTATTTTGGACTTAAAAAATCTAAATATGAATCATGTGTTTTCACACAAGACCTTGCATACAAATAGCCTCTCCTTTTTTATATTCTCATTTGAAGTTCCTAGTATAGTACAGTTTTAAGCATATAGTAGATACTTAGAAAAACATTTTTGGATGATCTTACTGGCTCCAACGTTCATAAATGTTTTTCTTTTAAAAAATCTAAATGTTTTATTAAATGTTCTATACATTAATACAACCAACTAAAATTTCCTAATTAAACCATTTACATTTAAATAAATTTTGATGCATAAAGTATTATAACAATTTTTCAGTTATTGCTTACAAGTGCTCATTAGGGTTCTTTGTCCATTCATTCTCATACACTTTTCTTCTTGGTAAACATTTATGAGAAGGGTTATTTCATATTTTATATCCCTAGCAATTTGGCATACCTGGCACCTAGGGTAGATACTTAAAATATGCTTCTTGAGTTTTAAAAATATATCAGTTAATGTAGTTATATATTATTATTCTGGCTTGGCTTTTGTACTTTTGTATTATTTCATAAAGATTCTTCCAGATGTTTTGTAATCTTTATACTTGTTGGACTTAACTGCATCATATAATATTTCACTGCATTTATGTAGCTCATTGACCGTTAGGAATGTTTTCTCTTACACTCATGTTCCTTGTATTCATTCAACAGATTTTTATTGAATGCTTGTACTGCTCTAGGTGATAAAAGGTTTTTAGAAAAGAAAATACATAAGATGTGATTCCTGGTGTTATGGAACTTGTTACATCTCTGCTGCGTGATCTTAGGGCCTAGGCAATCCTTTTAAGGCTATAAGTTAGACACATTGGCGATCTGCATGAGTCGAAACACTTTCTTTCCTAGTTCTCTGCGGTAATGCAGTCACAGTTCTAGACCAAAAAAAAAAGAAATAGGAAAATGCAGTAGTAGATATGTTCAGCTTTAAACTTGGGGAGGGAGCAGGGAAGACCTGGTGGCTTTTAAAATGATGACATCATTAACCAATATGCAAATTGGTTTGATAGTCTTCTTTACAATGCGCTGATAAGATATAAAGCTATACTTGAAATTTTCCACAACCACAAGGATCCCCCTAGTGCTCAAGATCTTATGATCTAATGGCATCAATCCTGAGAAATGAAAAGTAACCAGCACCTCATTTGAACTGTCTTATTTGGTGCTGACAATCCCTACTTTTTTCTGTCCTGACTAACTAGAGCCTAATGGCACATACAGCATGAAATACAGCAAGTCTGAAGAGGCATTTCTTTTATAAGTTTTTAAAATTAAAGGGTGGCAGGTATTTGTCTTTTTAAAATGAGGCAGCCTGCAGGTACATTTGGAGAAGTGTTTATTTGAAGGGTTTTTTTGTGACAATTTTTAACCTCTCTGCTGGAAGTATGATCCATTCAAATGAAGCCTTTGTTCTTCTTTCCTCAAAAGCCTAGAACGAGGCCTCCAGGAAGGGAAGGAACATATGCTGAAAGCCAAAGGCTGGTCCACATAGGACCATGGGGTGCAGCCATTCAACAACTTTACAAATGACTGGCCAGAATCTGTCAAAGCAGGTTTGGAAGTCTCTCACTGTGCACTGGATTATTTATGTGCTTCTGAGAACTACTTCTGAAAAGGACCTGGGAACAACTAGACTAAGACTGTAGTTGGGAAGATTGTTGTGTAAGTTGCTTTGAGAGAAAACAGGCTTAATTTTCTGTTGAAGCTGTGACATGTTCTCCTGTCTGGCCGCAACAATAAAAGCTGTTATTTTGGATAGGATAATTTTCGTGGATAGGGTTTTAACTAAGAGGAAACAATCTGAAATTAAACAGGTCAGACTTCAGTAGGTGCTCAAAATACCAATGTGGTGAAAAGTGGTAATGCTCCTTCTTCTGGTTTCTTTGGGGAGAGCCTAGAAAGAAAAAAAGTATGATTATTTTATTTCTAAGGTGTAGGGTCTAGGGAGGAAGGCAAACAGGCAGATAAAATTGAACTCGGACTATTTCAAAGTAGAACAGCACAAAAAGCTATGAATACTAAAGCTACCATTTAACTTTACAAATATTTCATCAGCATGATCTGTATCCTGTAACTCAGAGTTTGTATCATCCTTTAAGAAAAGAAATGGTAAACACCAGCAATTTTCAAGTAATAATAATTGGCCTCTGCCTTAGCTGGGAAAGAATTTACTACATTGTTTTAATGGGATAGTATACTTTCTAACCTCTAGTTTGGTGGGCATGAGCTATTACACTACTAAAAAGCACCATGCTTTTTACCATTAACTTTTACAGTTAAATTAATTTATTGCCAAGTCATTGAAGAATAATAAAAATAGTAAGTTTTCATCTTGGCACAGGTGTCTTTAATCTCATGCTTCAAGTCTAGTTTTAGTGTCATTTTTAGCTCCTAAACATGGCAGCATTTGAGTTGGCATTTATGTCAAGAAGATGGTCCATCATGTTGGACCCGAGAGTCAAAGTCTGGTATACAAAACACCTTGGCAGTTCAAAGGAGCAAGGATTTGAATCCATGTCATTTGACTTCAAATCTAGTATACTTTCTACTGTGCCAAAGTACTACCAGCACTGTAAAAGGACATTGGATTTTCTATTTAATAAAATTCTGGAAGCCTTTTCTTGACAATTTTTTTTTACTTACAGGAGTCATGATTCAAACAAGTGCTTTTTGAAACTGAAGAGAAGTAGAAATTGCTTTACAATATGAAAGGAACAGTGGGAGGTTTTACTTTGAGTGAATCTGACTCACAGCTCTTCAGTGAACTGGGTTTTCCTTTATCACTAGTCCTTGGCCTCTTTGAGTATATTACAAGTATATAAATGAAGTGGTTTGAAAAATTGCATATTTAATTAACTTCACAGTGAAAAATACAAATATATCAAAGCATCAGCAAAAATAGCAGCAAAAAAAGCCAACTCTGACATTTTTCCTTGTCTTATGTGACGTAGTCTATAGAGTAGAACTCTATAGGGTTCTTTAAGAACTTTAGGGTCTTGGCTGTGACTAGATGGATGACCTTGGGCAAGTCATTTAACTTTTTTGGGCCTCATAGGGATTCACAGGATCAAGAAGTGGGAAAGTTGGGATGAATTCATTCAAACACCCTCAAACTTCCCAACCCCAGTTTTGCAGAAGAGGAAACCAATGCTCATAGTGATGAAATCAACTTGCTGAGGGTTAGCACAGGTAGTAAGGAACAGAGCTACGGTTTGTTGAAGCCCAAGTTCTTTGATTCCAGTTGGCTCTTTGTACTAGATAATAATGTTTCCTGTTTTTCTGTTTCCTCAACTTCCCCAGCTCTCAGGGATTGTAGAATTAAGTAAAAATTGTACAAAGTGTTTTTCCTGTTCTATAAGTACTATAGGATATATCTTACGAGGCTAGTTTATACTGCTGAGATTGTATTTGTGAGTAAGCAAATTGAAATTAAGAAGTAAATAATACAGCACTGAAGGAATTCTGGAAGTGAATACTACTTTTGCCTATGAGTGTATCTGAAATGGACACACACCTCAGTTTTCTTTGAAGTTTGCTCTTTTTCCCTGTTTGTGGCTCACTTTTCCTGATGCCTGACTCAGCTTTGACCCTTTGAAAGTGGCTGCTCTGGTGAGTTGGCAGGAAGATGGTGAGAACAACAGAGGCTTTTTTTCCCCTTTTCATATGTTTAGAAAAAGATGGCCAGAATTTCTGGAACAGCAGAATGAAACTTCTTTTTTCTGCTCCCCCCAGTTTTTTTTGGGTGAAGCTTTTTAGCTCCAAAGGAGAGAAAATGTACCTGCTGTTGGCTTGTTTTGTGGAGCCCCTTATCATTGTATTTGGTACTTTTTGAAGGAACAAAGTACTGGCTCTGATGCTTAGCATTCCTAACTCAATTCTATCTTCAGAGTCAGGGGTTTGTACATTAAGAGACCAGTGACAGCTCAAGCTTTACCACCAACCGAGATTTCAGCTTCCAGCCTGCTTCTGCAGCAAAGTCCAGCCGACCCATTCAGGTCTAACTTCACTTCAGCCAATAGAGTCTCTATTATCCTTCTGGCACATAGCTGGCCTTACTATTTCTGATTTTGTTTATTCAGGAGGTTCTAGCAACTGTTTTAAGAGGTAGCAATGGTGTGGTAGAGTTAGTAGTCCACCTTGGCCACTAGATAGCTGTGATCTTAGACAAATCACATGACATCTTGGTTTTAGCTTCCTGGGGTATAAATGAAAGGATTGTACTAGGATGTTTATATTGAAGGTCTCTTCCAGCACTTCCATTTTCTGTTTTGTTCTCTTTAGTAATAGAGGGGTACTGTGGATTATTTGCTTTTAAAAGTGGGCCATTGGGGCGGCTAGGTGGCGCAGTGGATAGAGCACCGGCCCTGGAGTCAGGAGTACCTGAGTTCAAATCTGGCCTCAGACACTTAATACTTACTAGCTGTGTGACCCTGGGCAAGTCACTTAACCCCAATTGCCTCACTTAAAAAAAAAAAAGTGGGCCATGGTACTGCTTCTCTTCTTAAAGGTAGGTGCTAAAATTTGAATGTGCCACCATTTAATTTGAATAGTAAAAATGGAATTTGCCCTTTGTTTTAAATTTCTATTTTATTAGGACAACAGAGCAGACTGACTATGACCGGTCCATTTGTTGTCTTGAAGGTATTTTTAAGGTTTAAAGGTGGAAACATACACAGTAAGCTTTATTCCATTTCAACATCTTGATAAGGAGGTTCCTCAGTCTTGGTATTTGAAGGCTGTTCTAGGTTTCATTCTAGGAGAGTGAAAACTTTTGTAGGTTCTGATGTGCTCAAAAGCCTTCAATTCCATTTCTGGTGACAGGCTGAGTTGGCTCTCTGTGGTTCAACTTAGTGGAGTGTAGAGAGGGTGTGGCAGTGCATTAAACAGTCAGATGATTAAAAAAAAGAGGTACCTTTAGTCCTGCATATCCTCTGTTTTCTCAGTGATAGTGATGAAGTGGTGAGAAAGGGGGTAAGAGTGCCAAGAATCAGAGTCTTAAAAATAGCAGCTGGTGATGCAGTGAGTAGAGCCCTGGACTTGGAGTCAGGAAGAACCGAGTTCAAATCTGGCCCCAGACACTAGCTTTGTGACTCTGAACAAGTCACATAACCTCTGTCTGCCACAATTTTCTCATCTATTAAATGGGGATGAGGATAGCATCCTCCTCACAGGGTTGTTGTGTGGATCAAATGAGAAAATAAAAGTGCTTTGCAGAGATTAAATTTGTTATGGTCAAAATAAGGTAAACTGAGGCACAAAGTTCTGCACAAGATCAATTTACTAGTAAGGTGAAAATTTGCCAATAAATAAGATCTCAGCTTCCTCAGCAAATCTAAGACCTCGAATGAGGGGCACAACTCTTTATAGTTTTGGGGAATACAGAACAGAGAACAGGCTTTTGGAGGGGCAATGTCAGTATGATTGAGATTGGCTGGAAATTGGGAATGAGGGTCTAGCAAAAACTCCTTCCTTCCCTCTTGTCACTAAGGGATATTCATTATTTGAGTCCTCCTACAGGATTAGAGGTAGTGGACCAGACTTCTCTGGATAAAAAAACCAGAAATCCTTGAAGGATAGCTTGGTGGTGTAAAGATACTAGACCAGACTCATGGTGTTCGTCTGCCTTGCTCAAGGATAACAGATTTCCTTGAGGCAAGAATAGAACAACAATTAGCAGAAGAACTAGATTTCTAAACTTAACTCATTATAGGTCAGTTGAATTTTTGAACCAAGTTCAGAGACAAAGAGCCAGTTAACAGGACAAAATCAAATTGCTCAAAGAGCTCACAGTCTGATGGAGAGACAACATGCAATCAGCTATGCACAAACAAGCTGTATACAGGATAAGTTGGAGATAATCTCAGAGGGAAGACTCTAAAACTAAGAGGACTGTGGAGGGGTTCCTGTAGAAGGTAGGACTTTAGATGAAACTTGAAAGGAACCAAGGAAGTTAGTAGGCAGAGATGACGAGAGAAAATTTTTCTAGTCATGGGGGACCATAGTGAAAATGCTCAGATGAAGTATCCAGTGTGAGGAACAGCAGAGACCAGCATTGCTGGTTTGCAGAGTAGGGGGTGGAATGGGGTTTCCATTAAAGGGTAAAAAGAATGGAAAGATAGGAAGGGGCTCGGATATAGAAAGCTTAAAAAGTCAAACAAAGGATTTTATATTTGACCCTGGGGGTGATAGGGAGCCACTGCAGGTAATTGCATAGGAGTGTATGTATGTGTTGTGGCCATACTTTAAGAAGATCAATTTGACAGTTGAGTAGAGGGTAGACTGGAGTGGGGAAGAGACTTGAAGCAGGCAGACCAACAGCAGGCTCTAGTCTAGGCATGAGGGTGGTGGCAGTGTCAGAGGAGAGGAGGGGGTTTGTATGAGAGATGTGGTCACAAAGGCAGAATAAACAGGTTTGGCAATAGATTGGATGTGGAGGGGAAGGAGCAGAGGATGACAGCTAGATCGGGAGCTTGGCTGGCTGGGAGGATGATGAGATTTTGTTTCAGACGGAGATGTGGAGTTTAAGATGTCCACAGGACAACCATTTTAGTACACTCACTGGGCAGTTGGAGATGCAAGACCGGAGATAAGCAGAGAGGTTGGAGCTGTACAAATAAATCTGAGAAATATTAGCACAGAGAAGGTAGTTGGATCCATTGGTCGGGGGAAGGGGGAGAGTGAGGGGCTGAGATCACTAAGTGAAATAGTATACAGGGAGAAGAGGATGGCAGAGGATAATTTTAAAAATGATGATGATGATAGCTAGAATTTGCCTACACTGTGCTAGGTACTGTGCTAAATACTTTACAAATATGATCTCATTTGATCCTCACAACAAACGGAGAGAGGTAGGTGCTATTATTATCTCATTTTTACAGTTGAGGAAACTGAGGTTAAGAGAGGTTAAGTAACTAAGAACTCATCAGAACCCTTCATCCCAAATTTAACACATACTTTGTTATTTGCTAGTTTCACTTTGAGGTGAGACTTCATTTTGAAGGTGCATGTAGGGGAAATGTTGAAAAATATGTTGGGAAATAAAGTTTGAAAATTAAGTGAGGCAAAAGGCTTATAGAGTGATCAGAAGCCTCATGCTTATTTATTACAAATATTTAATTCTAGAAAGAAGTTGAAAATGCTGAACTAGTAAGTCCATTAGCAACATCATAAAGAAGTGAAATTGACTATGCCTTCACAGACTGGAGCAATTACCAATTTGGAGAGACTTCAAAATCAGTTATGTACAGTTAGGGACTATATATCAGAATCATCACTGAAATGTATGAAAGAATAAATATAAAAAGACACTGTACAATTCAACTTGAACTCTTTATGCTGAAAAGTGAAATATGGAAAAAGGGAAGGATATTGACTTTACTCGCTTTTTTGGTAAAAATGTAACTGATATAAAGCAGTTACCATCATATGAAGTGTGCACTTGATTTCCTTGACAAGCAGTGTCTTGGTAGTTAGTCAAGGGTAACATAGAAGATATAAACTCTACTTCTTAAGAAGATCATGAATGTTATCAATTCATAAAATGATTACCCCTCCAAAAAAAACACCAGTGGAGGTAAAAACAGAAAGCCATCTTAGGCAGTATGTGTATTTCTTTTCTTTCTTTCTTTCTTTCTTTCTTTCTTTCTTTCTTTCTTTCTTTCTTTCTTTCTTTCTTTCTTTCTTTCTTTCTTTCTTTCTTTCTTTCTTTCTTTCTCTCTCTCTCTCTCTCTCTCTCTCTCTCTTTCTTTCTTTCTTTCTTTCTTTCTTTCTTTCTTTCTTTCTTTCTCTCTTTCTCTCTTTCTTTCTCTCTTTCTTTTTAGTATGTGTGTTTCTTAATGGCAAAAGAGCATTTGACTTGGTAAAGCAAAGTGTAGCCAACAAGTCATTTAGCGTTTGTCGAGTTTCTGCCTTGTGCCAGGTAGTGTGCATGGGGTACAAGAAAAGCAGCAACACTCTCTGCCCTCAAAAAAGCTCATGTTCTTGTGGTGGAGACAAACATAAAATAGTTATGTACACACAAGACATATACACAATAGATGGAAGGTAATTTCAGAGGGGAAGGCACTAGTTGGGGTAGGAAGTGGGAAGACCAGGAAGGCCTTTCTGCAAAAGGTAGCCTTGAGCTAGTCAGGAAGACTCGAACTCAAATCTAGCCTTAGACCTCAGCCTTGAGCTGAGTTTTGAAGGAAGCTAGTAAAGCTAAGAGGTGGCCAAGAGGAGAAAGAGAATTCCAGGCATGAGAAAGAACAAGTGCGTAGACATAGAGACAGGGGATGCAGCATCATGTATGAAGAAAAGCTGGGAGGGCCAGAGTTGCTGGATTGTGGAGTTTGTGGAGAGAAGGGAAGTAAAAGATGAGCATTAAATGTGAAACAGAGGAGATAGCAGAGAATTATTGGAATTTAGTCTGTAAGGGTGTATGCATCATGTGATCAGAAATCATTTTGGCAGCAAATGAAAGACTAATAGGAGAGGGGAGATAGATACCTGAGGCAGAGATATCAGTTAGCAGCTTTTGCAGTGGTCCCAGTGAGAGGTAACAAGAATCTGAATAGGGTGTGGCTGGCCAAATGGAGAGGAGACACACGCAAAAGTCTCCCTTTTTATAGAGACCACGTAGACACATTTCCGTGATGCATTTAAAATAATTAAAATAATTTTTAAGGACCTAGAACCATAGATTTGGAGCTGGAAGTGATTTTAGTGATGATCTTAGTTCAACCCCTTCATTTTACAGGTGGGAAAACTGAGACACAGACAGTTAAGTGAGCTAACACAAGATCAAATGGATAGTAAGTGGTAGGTCCAAACTTTGAACCGAAGTCTACCAAATCCATCGTTCATTTCACTAATTATATTCTCTTCCCAAGTTCATCTGTGAGGATAACTGTTTAACCTGCTTTCTTATTAGTCATGTCATGAGGCATAAAAGAGGGAGAAAAATGCTCACTTAGCTGTTTGTCATTGTCATGAAGATGCCCTACATAGAGTCCAAGCAAAGGAGGGATACCCTATAGATGAAGGGTTCTTAGCAATATCTTATAGATTAAGGGTTAATCTCAGATCTATGAACTTAAAAAATGTGTTTATAACTACATTCTAGTATAATTTGTTTCCTTGGTAATCTCATGTATTTTACTTTATACATTTAGAAACATTATTCCAAGAAAAAAGAAAAAATCCATAGGCTTCACTAGACCACCAAAGAGGTCCAGGCCACAGAAGAGATGAAAAATTCCTGCACTGCGTTGAGGCTTCCAGATGATCTTGTTTATTAATGATTGACTGATAGTGACTACATCAAATTCCAGAGGCAGCTCTATGGCACAGGAGACAGAGCACTGGGCCTGGAGTCAGGAAGACTCGAACTCAAATCTAGCAAGTCACTTAACCCCCATTGCCCCGCCCCCCCCCAATTGTCTTGGTCTCCAAGGGGATACATTGAGATCCTCAATTGTTATAGTTTTGTTGTCTGTTCCTTTAATTTGATAATCTTTTTCTTTAAATGCTATGCTATTTGCTCCACATATGTAAACATTGAGATTATTTCATTTTTTTTTCTGGTGCTTTATACAGTGGGGGATGAGAGATAGTGATGAGTAGAGACAAGTAGGTTCAGAGTCTTGATGACTGGAAGGATGGTGTTGTCCTTTATAGTAACAGAGAAGTCAGGAATATGGGAGAGTTTAAGGGGAAAGATAATGAGTTCTGGACATTTTGAGTTTAAGATGTTTGTGGAACATCCAATTTAAGATGTCCAATAGGCAGTTTGAGATATGAGACTGGAAGTCAGTAGAAATGTTAGGACTGAATAAATAGATCTTAGAACCATCTACATACAAATGATAATTGAATCCATGGGAGCTGATGAGATCACCAAGTGAAATAGTATCAAGGGAGATGAAAAGAGAGGCCAGGACAGAGAGTTGGGAGGCATGCAGAGTTAGGGGGCATAACCTGGATGAAGAGGAAAGAAAGGAGACTGGGAATGAGTCTTCTGACAGGTAGACTAAGAACCAGGAGAGTGTAGCATAATAAAACATAGAAGGAAGAGAAGACCAAAGAGAAGAGAGGGAAATGAATAGTGTCAAAGACACTAATGAAAGGTCAAGAAGGACAAGGATTGAGAGAAGATCATTAGACATTGGCAATTAAGAATTTATCATTGATAACTTTGAATAGAACATTTTCAGTTGAGCAATGAGGTCAGAAGCCAAACTACAAAGAATTAAGAGTGAGAGGAAAAGTAATGAAAGTACTAATTGTAGATGGCTTTCTCAAGGAATCTAGCCCTGAGAGAGAGAAGAGATACATATAAGGTGACACCTAGTGGAATGGTTGCTTGGATTGAGGTGTTTTTGTTTTTAAAGGATAGGGGAGACATGAGCGTGTTTGTAGGTAGGAGGAAAGCAGCCAGTGGACAGGGAGAGACTGGGAGAAAAAAATAGTGAGAGCAAGGATGATTAAAGGGGAATCTGCTAGAGAAGATGGGATGGAGTGGAATCACGTGTGCATGTAGAAGGATATACCTTGACAAGGAGAAGGGTCACCTCAATATGAGACATAGGTGGAGGAGATATTGGGGGAGATGTGAGTGATGTGAGAAGGGGAGAACCAAGAGCTTCTGGTGAATTGTTTCCGGTGAAATATGAGGCAAGGTTCCCAGAGAAAAGGGTGGGAGGAAAGATAACCATGGGATGTTTGAGAAGGGATGAGAAGGTTTGGAAAAGCTGCTCTGGCAAGTGGGATAGTGAAGTGATTAAATAGGTATCAAAGAATTGCTTTGTACTACAGTGATAACTTGGTTGAGATTTTGTGCCATAAATACATTGTGGACCCAGGCAGCATAGTTTCAAGATTTTTTCCAGCCATATACAGTTTAATGTGAATAGGAGTGCAGGTAACAGATGGTTGAGTATAATCAAGGTTGGGGCTTGACTGAGTGATCTTGGCAATAAGATCAGTGTCCAAGAGACTTAACAATGGAGGATACTGTAGACTTGAACTAGCTTCCCAAAGGGTCAGGATTGATGAAGGAGGAGAGTAGCCAGAGCAGTGAAGACGGCCTGGAAGAGAAATGAGAGGGGGAGAGATTACAGGTCATGGTGAGGAAGAAGAACAGATTAGGGGGTGTAAGGTAGAGGAAATGATGGCCTCCACATCACCTCCACTTTGAGGTATCAAAGTAGAAATTTAGTGAGTGGAGAAAATATCACATATATAACTCATATATAGTCTCATTTCAGGCATGTGCTGAGGCTTATGAGGTCTTTCCCACGCAATATCACCATGAAATAGGTTTTTACAAATCTACTTGGCTCTATTTTGCATTTGAGGAAACTGAGCCAAAGAGCAAAGTGATACAGCTAGTAAATGTTAGAATTAGGCCTGGTCTCAAGACTCCTGACTGCAAGCCCAGTCAGTGCTCTTGTTGGTCTAGGATGTGCCAAAAGTCTTAGTGCAAGAGTCTTCAGTGTAGCCTATAATCTCACTAAGACTTTTGGGACTTTCTGTATATCCTATTAACCTCTTTACTTGTACTACGCTGCCTCATTTCTCAGCCTTAAGAGCAATTCTGCTATTTACTAAACTTTGCTCATCATTCACAGACAAGTCTTGTCCATTTTAAAAGTAAGTACAGGGGCAGCTAGGTGGCGCAGTGGATAGAGCACCGGCCCTGGAGTCAGGAGTACCTGAGTTCAAATCCAGCCTCAGACACTTAACACTCACTAGCTGTGTGACCCTGGGCAAGTCACTTAACCCCAATTGCCTCACTAAAAAAAATAATAATAATAAAAGTAAGTACAGCTGGGGCAGCTAGGTGGCACAGTGGATAAAGCACTGGCCATGGATTCAGGAGGACCTGAGTTCAAATTTGGCCTCAGACACTTGACACTTACTAGCTGTGTGACCCTGGGCAAGTCACTTAGGCCTCATTGCCCTGCGCCCCCCCCCTTCCAAAAAAGGAAATGCAGCCATAAAACTGCATTAAGTATTACAGTCATGACTGGAAGAAGTACTACAGAACTACTATATTTACAGTGGTATTGTGTACTCCTTTTTTCTCTCTCATACATTTGAATTAATTTTATTCCACTACTACTATCGAATCAGTATCATACTGTCAGTAACAACAACCCTATCAGTTTGTTAGGGAGAAAGATTTGTGCAGGTGCATGAAGTGCAGGATGAGGAGAAAGATGGTGATAAATTATGAAATCCCTTAGGATGTGGCTGGGAACATGCTGCCCCATATAAAGTAGAAGCATGTGCAGAAATAATGTTTACAGGAATAGAAGTGTTGAATAAATTTGCAGTGTAGCAAAGCATAACACATGTTTTCACCAAAGAATCATGCTGAATGACCTGTGAAGGAGAAAGAGTTCTTGGAAGATGGGGGTTGACTGAAACCTCTTATAACTTAAAAACACAAATAAATTTCCATACTAGATCATTACAGGCATTGTCAAAAGATGTCCAGCTTGAGATAGTAGGATACTTCATTTAGGCATATTGCGATGTTTTCATTCAAATTATATTTTAGGCCTGTTGAAAGCAAAACCAGTTACCTACCCTACTTAGGCTTCTTCCTTTTCCTCTTCCCTCTTTTCTTCATTATTAAGTAGATGCTGGAAATGCTTGATTATTTTGCCAAAGGAATTTGAAAATAGAATGTACTTTGTTGAACTCTCCAAGGTCTGAATTGTAAACAAGTAGTATATTGGACTGGGGCTGTAGAGTTTTATTTTTGCTTTTCTTTGGCTATCAAATGGATTTTAATGTAAATTAAATTATCCACAGTTGTCTCCACTGTTTGTTCTGACCCATAGTTCTCTTCACAATTTTATTTGTATGTCGATTACTTTCAGTTGGATCTTGCTACTTTCTTTGGTTGCATATCTAGGGACACTCAGATTCAACCCAATTTCAGTAAACATTATTAATTATTAAGCACCTAGTACTCTACCTGCTCACTCTTCTAAGAATGGTGCTTAGGTCATGTGAATTCTCTTGTTGTTTATCCCTCTGGTTGGCACCTACATGTTTTGTCATTGCCTGGCTCCTCCTGATATGGACAATGGGATGAACTTTAATAACGTTATTATTATTGTTATCATAGAAAACAACATTACTCTCATCTTATTTCATAGAGTTCAGATAAAGTCTTTAGTAAAATTGTGATCCTGATATTATTCTTTTATATTTAATGGTCTTTTGATCATTGTATGGGATATTCAAATAACTGCTTTTGATTGTTCAATCAAAATATTAGGATGTGTGCCCATTCTCTATAGGGCTCTTTCAAAGTAGCTGCATTGCAACTTCTTTAATTAGGAATGTCAGAATATGGTAGACCATAACTACCTATAATTCTCCCTCTCCCTGAGTCACCACACTTTCATCTGTTCTTCAGTCTCATCGAGACCTCAAATCCCTACATCTTATTCCTCTCCACATACTCTGTGATCCATACTCTGGTCCCCTTGCTGTTCCTTGTACAAGACACTTCCATCTCTATCTTGTGTGTGTTTTCATTGGTTGTCCCCTATTCCTGGAATTCTCTCTTCATTTCTGCCTCATCGCTTTTCTGGTTTCTGTTAAGTCTCAACTAAAATTCTACCCTGCAAAAAACCCTTCAAGATCCCTTTTTCTGCTGCAGTGTCTTCTATCTGAGATCATCTCCAGATTACTTTGTCTCTATATTTTTTATACATAGTCTTTTTTCTTTGTATTTATTTTTTGTCTCCAGCTCTTCGCTCAGTGCTTGGCATGTAGTAGGTGGTTAATTGATACTTGCTGACTTGACTGAAATCCCTTGCCCCTTTGTCCTACTGTCCTACTGTCTTCTCTTGTCAAACCTCAGACTTGTTATTTAAAGGATTGTCTCTACATAGGTTCATTTCAACCTAACAGCACTCAAAGGACTCAGGTTAGACTAGCATCCCTGAGGCTCTAGAAAATGATGTCAGGGGAGTCTTGTGGCTCCTGCTCTTCTTTGGCCTTAGTGGAAGCCCTCTCCCAAACTTGCTTGTTTCTGTTGGAGGTGTTGCCATCTATCTGGTCTCCTGAGCTCATAATCCTCACTACTCAGCTAGTCTATATTAATATGAAGTGCCTGCCACTGTACTAAGTGCTGAGGATATGAATACAAGTAGAAAGAAAGATACTCCTTGACTTCAAGGAGCTCACATATTAATGGAGACAGAAAACCTATAAAAGGGAACTGAAGAGGAGAGGAAGGGAAGGTGCCAACAAAAGAGCAGGGTATAGGAAGTCTGGAGGGCAGTCTGGAAAGGAAGGAAACTTTGTTGATCTGTGTGCCTTCTTTAAATGGAGCTTCTGGAAGGAGCCACCCAGTCAGAGGAGCAATGGAGACCTCACCCCACGTGCCCGGTCAGTTACCAGATCTTGCCTTTTGAACTTTCACAGCATTTCTCTTAGCCTACCTCTTCTATTTACACAGCTACCATTTTAGTTCAGGTCCCCAGCATCTCCTCTCTAGATTATTACGACAATTTCCTTGTTGGTCTCCCTGATTCAAGTCTTTCATTACGCCAGTCCATTCTACATATGGCTGTCAAAGTAATTTTCCTTAAGCATGTCTCTGACCTTGTGGCTCCCTACTCAGCACATTCCAGCCCTATACAAAATGGCACCAAGCTGCCTTTCCAGCCGTATTGA
Source organism: Dromiciops gliroides (assembly GCF_019393635.1). Classification (NCBI taxonomy): domain Eukaryota; kingdom Metazoa; phylum Chordata; class Mammalia; order Microbiotheria; family Microbiotheriidae; genus Dromiciops; species Dromiciops gliroides. The sequence goes on from NC_057861.1 coordinate 706,091,312, forward strand.
GCATTTTTACCTGTTCTAGTACTCTGTGATCCAGCCAAAAGGCCAGCTCTGTTCTTTTGTCACAACATGCCATTTCCTCTTTGTGCACTTGCATTGGCCATCCTCCATGCCTGCAAGGCACTCCTTCTTTCCTTCTGCCTCACAGAGGCACTTTCTTCCTTTGTGGTATGAGGCCTTTTCTGATCCTCCCAATCATTAGAGCCCTCATTCCTGAACTACTTTGTGTAGTTTAACTAATTTGTTTATGTACATATGTACATACATACACACGTCTATAATACATTACCTTTATAGTTATATGTGCCTTTATATGTACTTGTCTTTCCTATTAGAATGTAAGCTCATTGTGAGCAAGATTGTTGCATTCTTTACACTTGTATCTCTGGTGCATATCACAGGCCTGTCACACCAGTGGATGTTTAATAAATGATTGATTGATTGGAGGTTATACTCTATCATTGCTTGGGAAGAAGTAGCCATTTTCCTTAACAAGGCCAAATTCTGTACATATACCATTTATTCCACTCCCTCCCATTTTGGGGGGAAAATTGCCACTGATCTCTTTCCTCTTGCCAATCTTCATTGTTTCCAAAGCTACGTGTTCTTTTCTTGACACCTATAAACATACCCATGTCTCCTATTCTTTAAAAATAAATCCTCATAAAATTCTACCATCTCCTTTAGCTATTGTCTAAAATCTCTCCTCTATTTCTCTGAACTGAACTTCTCGAGAAACAGCCTCTTCTCTACTCAGTGCCTTTGTTTCCTCTCTTCCCATTCTCTTCTAAGTCTTCTGTAATCTTGCTTTTGACCAAAGTTACCAGTAATATCTCTCTCTCTCTCTCTCTCTCTCTCTCTCTCTCTCTCTCTCTCTCTCTCTCTCTCTCTCTCTCTCTCTCTCTTTTTTGCAGGGCAATGGGGGTTAAGTGACTTGCTCAGGGTCACACGGCTAGTAAGTGTCAAGTGTCTGAGGCCAGATTTGAACTCAGGTATTCCTGAATCCAGGGCTGGTGCTTTATCCACTGCGCCACCTAGCTGCCCCATCAGTAATCTCTTAATTGCTAAACCCCTTATGAATACATAGACTTTTTGAGCCCCGTGCATCATTTGACACGGTTTGCCACCCCTCTCCTAGATACTTTCCCTTGCAGGTCCCTTGTTCCTGCAGAGCGCATACATCCAAGACCATAGTTCTTGGGTTAACAGGGGGAACCTCCCCCTCCCCCATCATTGGGTCCAATTGAAGATCACTGGGGCCTTATTCTTTGCCCTGTCACTATACCCTAAGGTCCACCAAGCCATATCATTTGCCTGCCACCATCCTGTTAATCCCGCCGGAACCCTACTGTCTTTGCTGCCATTGTACCCTCCAGAACTAAGGGCTAGAAAAAACATTTATTAAGTGTTTACTATTGAAGATGTACATACAAACTTCCTCAGGTTGTTTATAATATGACTGAAGGAGATAACCCAAAGGGGAACTAGAAGAGGGGAGAGAGGTGGAAGGAAACACAGGACAGCATAGTTTGGAATGACCAAGAAGAGCCAAGGGGATGAGAGAGGACCAAAGTACAGGTAACATGGTTTGAAACATCCAGGAGCTGTTATCTGACCCGTCCCCAGGACCTACAGACCCCTGGGCCTCGCCGTCCTCCCTGTCCCCGTATACTAGAACTTTGGGGCTTACAGCCCAGCTCTGTAATGGACTGTTCCCCAATTAAAATGCAAACTCATTGAAAGCAGGGACTGTCTTGCTTTTCTCTTAGTATCTTCAGTGCTTACTTGGTGCTTGACATACAGTAGATGCTTAACGAATATTTCTTTTTTTTTTTTTTTTTTTTTTTGAGATATTTTATTTTTTCCGTTACATGCAAAGATAGTTCTCAACCTTTGTCTATACATGCTTTACAATCTCAGATTTTTCTCCCTCCCTCCCTCCCCTCCCTCCCCCCTCCCCTAGACAGCAGGTAATCTGATATAGGTTATATCTATATATATCTATACATATACATATAGATATATATATATACACACACATATATATACACATACGAATATTTCTTCATCAATCCATCCATTCTCTTCACTTATTTCTCCCTGGGGTTTTGTGACATGATTCTGGTTTCTCTTCATGCCTTTTAGACTTTTCTGAGCTCCCTTGGTCTCCTTGCTGGATCTTCATTCAGATCATGCTTCCTCACCTCAAGTGCTCTCCTAGCTTCTGTCCTGGTCCTCTTCTCTTCTTGTATGCTATTTCGCTGCATGATCTTATTACCTCTCTGGGGTTCAGTTATTACACATACTCAGGTGACCCCTAGATATTTATATTCAGTCCTCATCTCTCTCCCAACTGCTATTACAGATTTTGAACTGGATATACTATAGGCATCTCAAACTCAGCATTTAGAAAACAGCTCATTTTCTGTTTCCCACCCCTTGTTCCAACTGCTGTCTCTTCCAAACTTCCCTATTACTGTTGAGGCTCCCTACATCTTTAAGATTCTTTAGGTTTATAACCTTAGTATCATCTTCAAGGCTTTTCTTTCCATACGTCCAGTCAGTTGCCAGATCTTGTCACTTCCATCTCTACAACATATCTTGTATCTGTCCTATCTCCATTTGCCCAGCCACAATCCTAGTTTGGGCCCTCAGCACCTTCCACCTGGATGATTATAGAACCTCCAGATCAGGCTCTCTACCTCAAGTCAGTCATTCAGCATTTTTTTTTTTTTGGTGGGGCAATGAGGGTTAAGTGACTTGCCCAGGGTCACACAGCTAGTAGGTGTCAAATGTCTGAGGCCAGATTTGAACTCAGGTCCTCCTGAATCCAGGGCTGGTGCTTTATCCACTGTACCACCTAGCTGCCCCCTCAGTTAGCATTTTTAAAGCACTTACCATGTGCCAGGCCTGGTGCCGATGCTAAATGATAGGGAATACAAAAGGAAACCAAAATGAAACAAACATCCAGTCCCTGTTCTTAAGGAGCTTACAGGAAGACAGTTCTCCCCATTCCAATCCATCCTTCACACAGATACTAAAAGACTAGGCTTGATTTCTAAGCCTTATGAAAAATGTTCCCAAAACACTAATAATTGGAGATCTCCAAGTTAAAGATACTTTGAGATTCCATTTTATACCTGTCACATTGGCAAAGTTGACAAAAACAGAAAATGATAAATGAAAATAGGCCCATAAATGGATTATTGGTAGAGCTGTGAATTGGTTCAGCCATTCTGGAAAGCAATTCGGAACCTTGCTGTAACTAGACTGCCCCAGTGGTACAACTATCAGGCCTATACCCCAGAGACCAAAGAAAGAGGAAAAGGAAAAAAATTCATAGGCGCTCTTTTTTTTTCCCCAGTGGCAATGATCTGAAAATCAAGGAGTGCCTATAAGTTGGGAAATGGCTGCGCAAATAACGGTATACGAATATAATAGAACACTGTTGTGCTGTATAATAATGATGAAAGAAATGGGCTCAGAGAAATTTGAGAAGACTTGAATAAATATATGCCAAGTGAAATGAACAGAATCAGAAGAACAATTTATAACTATAAAACAAGCATCTTTAATACTTAAGAATTCTTATCAGCAGAGTGACCAACAATGACTACAGAAGACTGATGATGAAGAATACTACCCACCCCCTGAAAGAGGGGCTCAGGGCTCAGGGTGCAGAAGGAGACGTATTTTTTTACATGGTGTTGAAATATTTTGTTAACTTGCTGGCCTGATTTGTGGGGACTAATCTGACTGGAGGACTAATCTGGGGACTTTTGACTAAATGGCTATCTGACTGCTATTCACCCAGTATGGGCTGTTTAAAAAGTTCCACACTACTCCCACATTGACAAGCAAAAGATTAAGAAGCCTCTTAACTAAATAATCAAAGCAGAGTTTATTTTTGAGATACTATTTAAGGATACAGGGAAATAAAATGTACAACCTGTGTTCCAGCTCATCTCTTTCCACTGACTGAGCCTGGAACTTTTTTAATACAATAAGGGCCTTAGCGGCCTCTTGCCTTAGGGTATGTTCCACTTTCTCTGCTCAGCTACTTTCTTCTAACTCCGAGCCCCTTTCACTTTGTCTATCCCCCTGCTTCTGACTTTGCTCTCCGTACTGCCACCGCTGAACCCCTGCTTCCCTCTCACTGACCTCTCCTTCCGTTCTGCTGGTGCTCCAGTGTCCTTCTGTTCTCTTAATCTTTTGGCCTCTCCCAAGCTCCGTACATCTGCCTCTGGCTCTAGTCCTTTAGCCTTCTCCTGTGTCCTTCTCCACTCCCTTAATCTTGTCAGCCCCCTCTCTATTCTAATCTTGTCAGTCCCCCTCGCTGTCTAACTCCCAGGTCTACATATATCTTCCTTCTCTCCATTCAAATCTTGGGGCTTTTTGTGCCCCCATACACACCAAGCTATTCTGCCAGCCAGGGCTGCTGCTGGCAGCGGGGGTGGGAGGGTGGGGGCACACTCCCGTGTGTACCACACCCAGGGCTCCAGGGGCCACGCCCCTTCTGCACGCCTGGGACCTCTGCACAGGCTACGCCAGAGCCCAGCCTGGACGAGCCGGGATCTCTTGGATAGATCCTCTCAGGGTGGAGGGAGCTGGGGCTCCCTCCCCCAGCTGTCTGACCTGGCGTCTTGTACAGCCCACGGGGCTTTTTGGCTCAGCTGAAGTGGAGGGGGAGGGGCACCAGCCCTTCACACAGAAAAGACCCTGAGGGCCTAAGGCTTTCTAATCTCAGCCCAAAGGTAGGGGCCCCTAATCAAAATTAATTTCCACAATGGCCAGTGAGGGAATTGTTTTTCTTCAAGACCACATATATTTGTTACAAGTTCGACCTCCTCTGCTCTCTGTTCACCATGGGATGGGCAGGAGGGAGAGAAAATGTATTGTTTTTATTTTTCTTTGTATACCCAGTACTTAACATATACATTTTGTCGCATTTAATAAGCATATAATAAATGTTGCTTGCTTGATTGATAATAAAATTGGAAACATTACCAGTTAATATTACAACCATGATTCAGCTATAAATAGTTTAAGGGCATATACAAATGCTATTTATATCCCAAGTATTTTCTCTGTCTATCAGTTCAGTAACCCTATCAGAAAAGGAAATAAGGCTAGACTACTGTGACTTCTCGATGAAGCCATGTGGACTCTGTGATTAGGGTTTCCTTTTCTAGATTTTCACTATTTTCACTGTCTCAGGGTTGGATACCCTAGGGTCCATGGGCCAAATCTAGTCTTCTGCATGTTTTTGTATGGCCCATGTGCTAAAAATAGTTTTTCAAAAACAGTCTTAGTATAGGAGTTTTGTAGTTTGCTAACTCCTACACTATCTCCATAGTAATAAATGATGGACTCTTTCCAGTCATTGAAGTCAGATTCACTAGCCGATAGTTTCCTGAATCTATCTTCCACTTTTTAAAAACTGGGACATTTATTTCAGCTGCCTTCTCCTTCTTGTGTAGCCCCTTTCTCTCATTGGTGAGTTCCTCCTGGAACCATCAATTTGAAGAAGGGCCCAGACCGATCACCATTTATCTCTCATCCTCTCATCTCCACTTCCTCTAATGTGTTGTCTTCTCAATTACAATGTAAGCTCCTTGAGAGGTTGGAGACTGTCTTTCAGTTTGCTTATATTTGTATCTCTAGCACCTGGTTCACAGTAAGTGCTTAATAAATTCTTGTGGATTTACTTGCCCTTTACCCATTCTTTAATTAATTAGGTAACATTGGCAGTAAACATTTTTCCTTGTGATTATTTCCATCTACTCTGTATATGTCATATATGCTTATTTATTTCCATGGTTTGTCCCTCTTTAGAATGAGGCAAAGGACTGTTTCCAATCTTCTTTGTATACAAAGTGTATACTTTGTGTATCACTTGCCACTTAATAAATGCTTGTCAACTGAGCATTTGTGGCTTAGTGATCACATCTGCATCTGTCAGCCCTTCAGTTCCTGTGGCTGTCCTTCATCCAGGCCAGGTGATTTAGAGAGTGACCTTTTGACTAGAAATGACTGAACAAAAATGGCTAAAAGACAATTGACCCTCAGGACAAATGAGACTTCAAGCACACTTCAGGTTGCCCTGGATGAATTCAGATCATCTGGTTTTCTTACTCACTTTATTTGTCCCTAAAAAAGTAGATACACTTCTGGAAGTCAGAGGCTGTTTTATTTTGATCCTTGTATTATTCTTAGTATCTTGTACATTGCTTTGCACATAGTAAAGGTGCATATCAAATGAATTAAATTAAATTAAATTCCTTTTTATAATCTCCAACTTCTTCATCTTCCAAAGTGACCAACATTCTTAACCTTATTCTCTTGTATGATCTTGTTCTACTCCCCAGCCTCCTAACAATGCAGGTCAGGTTTCCTCTTTACCTCCTCACATCTTCTCTCTGTCACTGTCTCCCCCCCCCCCCATTACATCCCCTCTTCTGTGTGTGTGTTTTTAAAGAAACTCTTCCCTGTCTCCCAATAACTTGCAGTATGAAGAGGCATTCTTGACTACCTCCTCCTCTTCTAGGAGGTAGATTAACTTTACACTGACTGTAGATATTGTTTTCTTTGCCACAGGAGAAGTTCGAACAGTATACTTAGTGCAAATCACTGGAAAATAATATCCTTCTCTACGTCATGATTGAAGTCTGTAGTTCTTTATCTTTCAGGCAGCTTATAGATATTTAGCATCTACCCCCTCAAAAATGTGGTTAACATATCATATCGTATTATAAACTCTTTGGATCCTTTTATATCCTTTAAATACCTAACAACTTGAGAGCTACAGCTAACGTTCTTTGCCTTTTCTCTTCAACTTGGCCACTATATCCTAACTTCCTCTCCATCTCTTATTTTTTTATCATTTTGTTTTATTTACCTTTTTTTTACACATCTTGTCTTACCATCTCTCTCTTCTCAGATCCTTTGTTCGAATGAGATAACACTTGTAAAGTGCTTAGCACACAGAAGGCACTTAATGCTTATTCCCCTTTCCTTTTCCTCACTCTTTCCTCTTTAGGGCTGAATTTTCCTTCATTAGATAGGATCATGGACCTGCAGTTGGGAGGGACTTTGGGGGCCATCTAGTTTAAGCCCCTCATTTTGTATCCGAGGAAATCGAGGCTCAGGGTGACAAGGCGATGGATTGGCCAAGGACAAACATATTGGGAGTCAGAGGCACCGTGCTGATAGCACCTTACTTTGAGGTCCTCTTTTCATTACACTATGCTGCCCCCCTCTGACCACTGAAAGAAGTGGAGTGTCCCTATACATCCCTGGATCTACAGTGATGTTGATCTAGAGGAAAAGCCACCTTCCTGTAATGTTTGTGTTCAGCCCCATTGTAACTTGTCTCATGAGGTGAATATTTCAGTTTTGGTGTGGAATAGATTTTTCCTGGAATAGATTTTTCTTGTACCTCTAGCTACACCTTTGTTTGATTGAGACCAAAGAATTGCTTCACTACAGCTTTATTGTTGTTATTGTTTTTCAGGATAAAATTTCAGCATAAATCTCTTTGAATTGATTCACCTCAAAAGGTCATGAGTTGGGGCAGCTAGGTGGCGCAGTGGATGGAGTCAGGAGGACCTGAGTTCAAATCTGGCCTCAGACACTTAACACGTACTAGCTGTGTGACCCTGGGCAAGTCACTTAACCCCAATTGCCTCACTTAAAAAAAAAAAGGTCATGAGTCTTTTATGTGAGTAAAAATTCATGCTGTTCTACTATTTATCAATATCGAATTTTGGCTGATTTGGCATATTTAGAACAATCTACATTAGTGGATTATAAACATCAGTGTTTCATTGCTAAATTGAGTTGAGCCTGATATGTACCTAGTTCTATTTCTCAAGTGAATGAGCTACCTATTAATTTCATGACTAGTTTATTTATAATGGCAAATTATTTGCCATTATCATGTCCTTGCTAACTTTGGGTCACTAAAAGGGAAGAGTTTTCAGTGATGATATATTTCAGTGTGCTTTTCCCATGGTTCTATGAATCTTTCCTGGAGCAGGCTGGACCAGACAAATCTGTGAATAAGACAATCATACAGGGCAGGAGTAGGGGATTTACACAGTGAGACTTGGGCTTAAAATAGAAAATAGCCTCTTGAGATATCAAGGAGATTTAATTGAGAGAACTATCATACTCAGTCTTTTTGAGTGTGTCAGTTTCTCAACTATATTTATTCTTTGATTTTCTTTTGTCAAAAAAATGCCCCTTCCACTTTCTAATTTTCCCTTCATATTCCTTTCCCCATTCATTCTACTGCTTTCAGACATAGCATGACTAAATGTAAGAGAATTGTAGCTATAGCACTTAAAGCATAGAGAACTCATATATCTTTTTGCTATGCATAGAGTTTTACTACTGAACCCTTAGTACTATTTTTTTTCAACATGAATTTTAGTTCTGGTAAAAGATGCCAGTTAGGAAACTGGAAACAAATTTACTACATGTCAAAGGCAAGCAAGATAGCAATCAGCTTCCTTTGGATTTTATGCTTTTGTCAGGGAAATATTTTCAAATTGTGTGGAGCAAAGAACATTATTTAAAAAGAAAACTAAAATTTTTCTGTAGCAACAATAATCAGAGAAGATATTTGGGCTACATTTTTGCACTAAATAGAAATCACTTGGATTTAGAGCTAATGGAAGGGACTTTAGGGATTACCTAGGCAGCTTCCTCACATATAAAAAACTCTGCCATTGGCAAAATTAATTTTTATGCAGGATTCCCAAGGAAAATGCTAAGTGAAAAGCACTTAAGATTCAGATGCTTGACCCTTGAATGAATTCACAATTTCATCAGTATGGATATAATATTCCTTTTACTGATGCAGATTCCAACCTCCATACTTGGTCCTGATTCTCCACTCCTCCCCCCAAGCTTTTGCATAAAGTCTATAAAAATCCACTCACAGTGCTCCTTCTCAAAGTTCCTTTACTATCTTAACTGTTTCAGTGCCACTGAAGCGACCCGTCTTGTGTCATTTTCGCAGCAGGTTGGTTCATCACTTCTGTCTCTCTTACACACGTCCTCCGTGATGGCTTTTACATTATTTCTGGTGTTCAGGGTCATTGTTCATAACTTGTTGTCGTCTATCTGTATCGTATCCTCTGAGTAACTTGTGTTATTTATTTTTCTGAAATTGTGGTGCTGCATGATTCATAACCATCCAATCTCATCAAGGTGATATTGGTGTTAAAGACATGGGCTTTTGTGGTAATAAGTGGTTTAGGAAAGTGCTGCACATTGTCTTCAATTCAATATAGGCCCATATCCTCCTTATTCAGTATGGGCCTAAACCATTGTCTTTCTGTAGACCCTGTCTAAAATCAATATATTGATAGACTGGTGAGATAAGCCTTTTGCTCTTCCTTGTAGCTTGTTATAGTTGGGGTAATAAAGGTGAGTACCCTTTTCTCCTCCGCTCACTCCTCCCCCACTTTCCAGCTGCCCTTTAGAGTTTGTCTTTCCCTGTTGGAATGTAAATTACTTGAGAGTAGGGACCAGCTTATTTTCTTGTTTCTGTGTCCCCAGCTGTTATGTGCCTGGCACATAGTGGTTGCTTAGTAAGTTCTTCCCCTGATTTACTTCTCTTCCCTCTGCTCTAGCTTGTCATCATCTTTGGGATCCTGACTCTCATCCACTGTTTTGAGCCGTCCTTCCCAGCTTTGTGCCATCTTCACATTTGATGACTGTACTGTCTTTCCCTTAATCCAAGCCATTGATAAAAATACTAAACAGAGCAGGGCCAAACAAAGGTCCTGGGATATTGCATCAGAAACCTCTGATGGCTAGTTCTTTGCCATCACAAAGAGAGATGCTATAAATGTTTTAGAACACATAGATTCTTTTCCTTTTTCCCTGATCACCTTGGCACACAGGCCTAATGGTGCTACTGCTGGGTCAGAGGGTACACAGTTTTATAACTCTTTGATTATAATTCCAGATTGCACTCCAGAATGGTTGGATTAGTTCACAGTTCCACGAAAAGTGTATTATAAACTCTAGGATAGAATGATCATGTCCCTCTCAAGGTTCCCATGAATTTTTCCCCTCTAGACATTTGCTCCCTGTTATTGAGAATCAGATGCAGCATAAACTTTCTATTTTTTGGCTTCTCCACTTTTTGAAAGATGAAATGATTCAACAGATTATGTGCTGATCTGCTTTTGGCAGAGAGAACTTATGATCCTGCCGAAGTCTGGGTCATTGAAGTCCATATGACTACATTATCATGCCTCTGTGCCAGACTTCTGGTCTGTTGTTTCTCAAACTCTTCATCTTTTCCCCCTTCCTATACAGGTGGTCTTTATTCTTTGTCCCAGTGACAAAATTCCTTGTCTTTTTTTCTCCTTTGACCTTCACCCAAATACTCTCAGACATTTTTCCCCTCTTTGATTCCTGGATTTCCTCACATCTTGTATACCTTCTTAATATATGACACTATACCCTGCCCCCTTTTATTGATGCTGTTTTCTTGTGTGGTTTTTAAATAAATATTTTTGTACAATTTTTTTATGCTGTTTTCTTTTGAATAAAGTATACTCATTTTCCTCAGTTTATGCCAAGTTTGATGTTATGGTCAGTAGACTTATCTTGATAGTCACATCTGTCAGAGGGTTTGCATGATTCTGAAGTTTGCATTGAAGGGATCTTATTTTAGGAGAGCCTTCAATGATGTTGTTATTTTTTTTGTCTACTGAATCAAATACTTTTAAATAGGATTTTACATTTTCTACATATTTTAACTAATTGTGTGGTTACAAATAGATTAAGCTACTCTAGAAAATTATCTGTGAAATCTGCCTGTACCCTTCTAATATTTTCATCAAGGATATCCTTGATAGACTATTTGCTGATAAAAACAAAACAAAACTGGGTAAGACTCAGTACTCCAGAAGTCTTCCTTAAAGGTCCCTTAGGATTGCATTTGATTGTTCATGGTTATCCAAAAGGTTGTAAATAGTTATCATTATTAAATATAACCCATCCAAACAATATGTTTCCAGTACACTTAATTTTTTTCTTCTAGAAATACAACTATATTTCAAAATAGATGAGCACTTAAACACAAAGCTTGGTTACTTATAAACAGCTTGGGAGAGAATGACTATAGCCTAAATCAGAGGTTTTTAACTCTCTTCTTGTATGAACTCTTTCTCAGAGTAACAAAAAGAAAACTTAATTGAAGTAAATTCTGTATTTGATTATAGGTCAGCCAAAATAAAGATGTATTTTCCCCCCATTTAAGTTCTCATCTCCCCCCCCCCCTTGAAATCTGTCCTTGGACACCTTAAGGGAATCCACATTAAGAATCTGTTGTCTAAATTACACTTCCCTTTTTTAAAAACAATTTTTATTTGTCATACTGGTGAAATGATTGAGTATAACACTTCTCCAGGATATTATAATTTTAGGAACTAGAAGGGACCATTATAGATCTTGTAAACTAACTCCTTATTTTTATAAATAAGGAAGTTGAGGTCCAGCGAAGAGAAATGCTTCACCTAAAGTTGAGGAACCAGAACCAGAACAAACCATAGAAAATGTTTTTAAAATATTTATTGAAGTAAATTGACCTGAAAACAGTGTGTTTTAGTGGGAAAAAAACCACTGGATTTAGGAGGTTGGAGATGGAGGTTCTAATCAAAACTCTAGCATTATCTGTGTTATCTTGTACGAGCCCCTCACTAAGTGTATTCTCTAGATCCTTTGTTTCCTCGACTATAAAAAGAGGGGATTGAAATAGATAACTTTGTCAACTGTAAAATCTGTAGTTTTATGAATCTCCCGATTTCTATTTTCAGGTGAACATACTGATTGAGTCAAGCTAACAGGAAAAATGCGATTTCAGGCTCCTTGTCAGCATAGCAAAGAGAAGGGCCTGCTGCATTCAGGGATCAGGATACCAGCAAAAGACTGTGATTTTTAATGATGTGAAATAGGTAAAAATAATTTCATTCATATTGAGTACCTACTGTATCCTCAAGACGCTCTGCTGTGTGGTAGGATGGATACTAAGAAGTAGTGCCCATAGTTGGGGAGATGGGGTACAAAGGATTAACAGAATACTGTAGGGAGTGTTGAGTTGAGTGGTAGTGACAGTAAGAAGTGTGAAAGAGAGCTTTGGAGGAGTTCAGAGTTAGAGGAACCAGAGTGACTGGGCCTGTGCGAGTATTAAATGCCAGAATTTTTAATTGTACACAGTGCATCAAACCTTCCCAATTAAAGAAATGCCAGGCAAATGTTGTAGATTCTATTGAGTGGAAATATATATAGTTCAATAGAGACTGAGATGTTTAAGTTTAATGTATTATATTTTTTGGTTCAGGCCTATGATTTCATTCATTTATGGAGTTCTTGTTGAAACTCCCTTGACCAGAGTAGATTGCAAACTGACCTTCAGTTTGTTGTTGTAGACAGTTGATAGGGACACCGAGAAGTTAAATGGCTTTTCCAGTTACACAACCATGTCATAACCGTGGCAGGGCTTGAACCCAAGTCTTCCTGACATTAGACTGCTTCTCTCTCCATTATGCAGTGCTGCCTCTCCTATTAACATTTGTCACTGTTTATTTTTCAGTTGTGTTTTGCTTGTTTTTGTTAAGCAAATATAAGTGATAGGATCCTAGATTTTGAGTTAGAAGATACTAAAGAAGCTTTCTAGTCCAGCCATCCTTTTATAGAAAAGGAAATTGGGACCCAGGCAGGCCAAGATTCACACCCAAACTTCCACTCTACATCCAGGATTCTACCTGCAGGCTCTGAGCTACTTCTCTCACCAGAAAAAGAACCACTTATGGGTAACCAAAGATGTGTGTCACAGCAGTCTAGGAGAAAGTCCTCTTCATCCCAGATGTAAAAAAGTGGAGATGCCTAAAGCCAATTAATGACCAAGGACAGCGATTCTGAAACCATTTTGACCAGCTGATTAGGTCAGCAGGACAAAAGATTCCATACAAACCACCTTCCTAACCTGTTGCTGCTTACCACCACTACAAAACACATGTGTTTATGGTGTGCATGCACACACATATACCCACTCACACCCCAGCATGAATACTGGTGTTGTTTATTGGTTCAAAGATACTGCAGCCTGATATAATGGGACAGCTGATTGTCATGTTTTCAGAAATCAACAATCACCATGATGCAGGGCATGAGTCATTATTTTGTTTTCTTCTTTAGATTTAAGAAAGTTAATAATGTGGCTTAAACTTCGTGATCCTAGTTCAACATTTACCAGCATACTCTGCTTGGGTTAAGATGTATGTCTTTGGGCAAGTCCTGATCTTTCAGGGACTTGGTTTTCTCACCTGCAGAATGAGAGGAGTTGGTTATCCAGCTGCCAAACAATCCATCTCAAAGTCCTGCAAACCTGCTACCATCTAGTGCCCATGGGCTACAATGACCAGATAAGAGACAAACGCAGTCCTTGTTATCTGGAGTTTGCAGTTTAGCTGAGGACACAATCCCGATGCTTGGAAACCATTAGAGAATAATAGGACCAAATAGAGCCAAGTGCTAAGAGGGCACAGATGACTGAGGCTTGCAATGATTGCAGACGGTGTCATAGAGGAGGAAGGAGGAAGTAGGGCTGTGAAAGCTTGAGATGGATTTCTCAGGAGGAAAGGACGTTCTATTTTGAAACGTCTTCATGCAGATTCATGCCAGAAACATCACATAGATTACACCACATGGGACCTTTGAACTGCCTCCTAGAGGAGGCTGTTTCTTGTGGTTCTTAGACCACACTTTGTGAAATTTTGCTCTGGGATATTGATTCTGGGCCTTTAAAAAAAACATCCTGTACCCTTTCATTGTTTGATTTCAACGTGCCTGTAATTTTTTTTAATATTAAAGTGAATTAAAACTTGTTTAAAGATATTTTGAGAAATCTTCATTGATTTTATCCCTGTGTATGTATGTATACATATACATATATACATGCATATACATTTGGTAACACCCTTAGGTATCATAAAGCCAGAATTTAAGGAAGGAGAGACCAAAGAAGAACAGCAATTGATGTTTATATGGGTTTTTAAAGCTTGCGAAGTGCTTGATGTACATTAATTCATGTGAGCCTCTTAAGTCTGTGGGGGGGTTTTCCCAATTCACCCATAAAGAAACTGACTCTGAGAGGTTCAGTTAATTGCTCACAGTCACCCAGTGAGAGAGTGTCAGAGGCCAGAGTTGGACCCAGGGCTTCCTGACCAGGCTTCTTTGTTCCACAGATGCCATACTGCTTCTCAGGTGGGAGCTAGAACTTTAAGAAAGCACAGAAGGGCAGTTACTCAAGTTGGAATTGTCACAGGTCGCCCCCTTGTCTTCTGAAGAGCCTTCTTTTAAAAATGAATCCATAGCAATACTTTGGCTCTTCTTCATCCCATTATTTGAGATGCTTGATTTCACCCCATTTTGTTACTTGCTTTCCTAGAGAACCAGATATGTACTCTTTTCTTTTCACTCGTAACATTGCATGGAATTAATGGGAAATTGACTTATTGTGGAAAAATGCCACCCCCTGAATCATCTGACTACTTAAAATGCAAGCTGGCTTCTTTATGAAGACCTCCTTGACCCCTATTTAGTCTGACTTAATGACAGAACCATAGGGTTTTTCCAACCTTCTCCCCTTAGTCATAGATATTTCAATTAGTTATTAAAGTAATAAACATTTTTATTTATAGTTTGGGGTTCCAATTTTTATCCCTCCTTCTCTCCCCTCTCCCTTCCCTGAGGCGGTAAGCAATCAGATAGAGGTTATACACTTTTGATTATGTAAAACATGACCATATTAGTCATTTTGTATAAGAAAACTTGAATAAGAGAAAAAAAATGAAAGAAAGTGAAAAATAGCCTGCTTTAGTCTGTGTTCCATCAATATCAGTTCTTTCTTTGGAGGTGAATAGTATGTTTCATCTTTAGTCCTTTGGGATTGTCTTGGATCGTTGTATTGTTGAGAATACTTAAGTCTCTCACAGTTATTCATCAAACGATAGTGCTTTCTCTGTGTACAATGTCCTCTTGGTTCTGCTCTCTTCACTATACATCAGTTTATACAAGTCTTTCTGGGCCTTTCTGAAATCATCCTGCTTCTCATTTCTTATAGAACAAATATTCTATCACCATCATATATCACAGCTCAATCAGTTATTGTTTATTCTGTCCCTTTCTACTTGTTGAAAGATTCTGGGTCCTCAGATAAGAGGATGCTTATGTTTTTCAACATGTGAACTTACTCTTTGTGAGTTTGTCTTGTTTTTCTTGGCAAGGGGGCTGAGTCTGGATAATTTATTACCATGCATGCTTCAAATCCTCCTGCATTAGTACTTTTTTCTTTTAATTTTTTTTTTAAGTGAGGCAATTGGGGTTAAGTGACTTGCCCAGGGTCACACAGCCAGCAAGTGTTAAGTGTCTGAGGCTGGACCTGAATTCAGGTCCTCCTGATTCCAGGGCTGGTGCTCTATTCACTGCGCCACCTAGCTGCCCCCATTAGTACTTTTAGAAGAGCTCCTGCTAAGTAATTAGGTTTCACTCTTTCTTTGGTACTTCTCTTGTCTACTATATGTTGGAGATGTTGAATTAGCTATAATACAGGGAAGAGAAATAAGGGGCTGGAATAATACAAAGATTTATTAATTAGATGTTAAAGAAACAATCTCTTTATATTCTCCTAGTGTTCTTGAAGTAGTCCCTAAAAGTTATATTTCAGTTGCTCATCCTTGCCTGGAGATGACATTGGGTTTTCAAATTCCATGCCAATATAATACAAGCTGCGGAAGGCCCTGCCAAGCTGGAAAGGCTTTGGGTACAGGTCTGATGACAGGCGATGACCATTCTTAGCCTATCTCAGTGCAGAGGGGCATGTCACCAAAAGAAGGCTGGGTATCAGGTGAGGAAATTGTTGTCCATAACAACTCATAAAGACTATTATCTAAGGTTCAGAGGAGTTATAATCTGTGTGAAAATGCCTAGAGGGACGAATTCATAGATCTTTTGGAGTTTTGAGGTAATAATTATCCTTTACAGATTGTACCTTACTCCTCTGTCTCTCCCTAATTCATATTATATTTATCTGAACAAATGTTATCATTCCTACAGGACTGTAATCTCCATGAAGCAAAGAAGTTGCTTCACTGTGTCGTCTAAAGATTGGTTCAGTTCATCATTAAGCATTTAAGTACCTGTTACATGTGTGCTAGCATTGTGCTATATTCATATAACTTTTCTGAATTCAGTAAATTCTAAAAATTTATGGGACAAAATCATACTCATAGACATGTCTCTGACAAAGAACTTGATCTTCTCTTTGCCAAAGTCAATTCCTTTATTCATGTGATTGATTCCATCCCCTCCTGCCTTTTTCAGGATTGCATTCCTAATCATACCATGCTCCTCCTCACCCGACCTGCTCTCTCAAATCTTTAATTTGTCCCTATATACTGGTTCCTTCCCTTTTGCCTTCAGACATGCCCAAGTCCACCCCACATCCTTGAGAAAGAAACCCTTTCACTAGACCCTACTATCAAGTCATTACCTATACCTCTTCTCCTTGGCTTATCCAAACTCTTTGAAAAAGTTGTCTTCTCTGTCTTTACCGCCTCTCCACACTCATTTTCCAGTCCTTTGCCTCTGGCTTCTGGTCTCATTACTTAACTGAAGCTACTTTCTCCAAACTTACCAATCATCTCTTTCTTAATTGTGTGTTTGATGATCTTTTCTCAGTCTCATTCTTCTAGAAGTATCTGCTGCATTTGACACTCTTGGAAAGGCCACTGTTTGCTCCCAAATACTCTCTCCTCTTTGTGCTTTCATGACATTTCTCTCACCTGTTTCTCCTATTTCGACTGCTCCTCTGTCTCTGTGAACTCATCATCGATTTCACATGTCCTAATTGTGGGTTTTCCCCAAGCTTCTGTCCAAGGCCCACTTCTCTTGTCCCTCTATACCAGTGGTTTTTGAAGTCCGTGAACTTGGTTTTAAAAATATTTTGATAATTGTTTTCCTTTGTAAACCTATGTATTTTATTTTTATGCATTTAAAAACCTTATTCTGAGAAGATTGTCCATAGACTTTACCAGACTGCTAAAGGGGTCCATAACACAAAGGAGGTTAAAAGTCCCTGCTCTGCATTTGCTCTCTAGGCCACCTCATCAATGACTAGGGGCTCAACCTTTATATCTCTGCATATTACTCGTAAATCAGTCTCTTCAGCTCCAGTCTCTTCCTGGAGCTCCAGTGATACATCACCAATTGCCCATTAGACATTTTGAGCACAGCTTGTGCAAAACTAAACTTACTGTCTTTTTTCCAAAACCCTTCTGTCATCCAAATTTCCTTATTCCTGTCAAAGCAACTATTATTTATTAAGTGCTTGCTGTGTGACAGGCACTGTACTACGCTCCTTCCAGTTTCTTAGGTTTGTAACCTTGGTCTTAAACTGGACTCCTCACACTCTCTCACCCAACATATCTGCCAGTTGCCAAACATTCCTGTTTTTCATCCTACTCCTCTCTACTCACACAACTCTCTCCTTAGTTCAGGTTCTTGTCATCTCTTGTCTGTCTTACTGCAACAGCCTCTTGATTCATCTTCCTGCTTCAAGGCTTTCTCCACTCCAGCCATTCTACACACTGCTGCCACAGTGGCTTTCCTTAATTGAAGATCTGATCATGTGGCTTTCCTCCTCCACAAACTCCATTGGCCCCCAGTAGCCTCTAGAATAAACTATAGTATTTATAAAATTAACTTTTAAAGCTCTTCATCTTATTCCAACCTATCTTTCCATCTTCACTGGATATTACTTTCTCTTCTATACTTTGTGATCTAACCATACCCACATTCCACTTCCCATCTCTGGATCCTCTCTGCCTGGAATAGATATAGAGATATAGATACATACATCTCATAGATTCATCTTCTTTTAAGCTCTATGAAGCTTCTGCCCAAAGCTTTTTCTGGAATTTCCTACTGTCTGCTCCCCCCAGCCCAACTATCATGTACTTAAATACATTGTGGATTTTGGGTATTTATTATGGATATACTTAATGTACTTGGTCTTTCTTCACTATAATATATCCTCCATGTGAGTAGGAATAATTGATTCATTGTATTTTTATCCCTAGTGCCTAACATGTGCTTGGTACATAACAGCCTTTAATAAATGCTCATTGATTGGCTGATTAATATATTCTTCAGGGAAAATGAAGGTGAGGAATGATGGTACAGAAGGAAAGAGAATGCCTGTTACATTTCACCGAACTTTTTGTTAGCATGTGTGATTTCTCCAATGGAGGGAACAGCCCCCCATGGAAACTTCTTCCTCAGGTACACACCTGCTGCTTTTCTGTAGTTTGTAGGCTGAGCTGCTGGCGGGAGGGGGTGGTGGTGAGGGCACGAGAGCAAGAGCTGGAGGGACTTGTCAAGGTCACCTAGTAAATAAGTCATAAAAATGACTCCAAAGCCAGTCCTCTGTCTGCCTCCTTTCCCTGTACTGCTGGACCAACAGCTCTCAATGACTATTTCATGCCAGCTGGGCAAATAATAGACCAAGAACATCGATTTAAAAAAAATGTAAGAGGAAATACAATAAGGGAGAAACCAGTTTGTTTTTTCCAAGGCAGGAATGCAAAGCATCAGTCTTCTGAGCCGTACATATTCACTTCATTGAAACTGAAATTGTAGGGCCAAATTGAAATGGCCTAAAAGTGCCTATATAATGACTCTTCATTGTTCTTACTTCTTCCTTTGGGGTCAAGGAGAACAAATTTAATCCTTGAATTAAACAGGTCATTGAATTACTTGAAGACTGCTTCGGTTATCATGCCTACCCAAAATCTTCTTCAAGCTAAACATCCCCAGTTCAGTTCAGCCTATAAACATATATTTATTAAGCATTTACTATGTGCCAGGCATTGGTTGGCAGTGGGCATGCAAAGACAAAAATGAAATATTCCTTCACTATATCATGTGCTTAGATAAGCAAATACAAACTAAACTTCATATATCGATCCTGAGTTTATTCTTTGTCCTGGTTACCATTCTAGGGATGTTCTAGATATGGTACCAGAACACATCACACTATTTTAGATATCCTCTGACCAGAGCAAAGAGCAATGAGACCATCTCCTCCCTAGTCCTAGGTACTCTGCCTCTCCTAATGCAAGCTGAGGTCACGTTAGCTTCCCATATTGCACTGCTGACTTGTTCAAGCAAGCTTTCTGTGTCTGTACCTCCAAGGGCCTTCTAGATGAACTGACGTCTATTTATTCTTACCTTCCCCTTCTCGTATTCATGAAGTTGATTTTTTTTTTTTTTTAGTGAGGCAATTGGGGTTAAGTGACTTGCCCAGGGTCACACAGCTAGTAAGTGTTAAGTGTCTGAGGCCGGATTTGAACTCAGGTCCTCCTGAATCCAGGGCTGGTGCTTTATCCACTGCGCCACCTAGCTGCCCCTCATGAAGTTGATTTTTAAAAACTCTAGTGTGAGACTTTAATTTAGCTTTGTTTAATTTCTTCTTAATAAATTTCATCCAGTATTCCAGTTTAAGATCTTTTTGGATATTAACTTTGCCATCCAACATGTTAGCTTCATGTCATCTGCAAATTTGATAAAGGTACCATACTCTATTAGAGATTTCCTTTCCAATTTATCATTGAGCCAGTAATGATCATTCTTCAGGTCTGGCTACACAACCAGTTTCTGAATACACTTCTCTCTTTTCCAGAAGAATTACATGTGCTTTGCCAAAGTAAAGGTAAACTGTTTAAACCAGCCTCTTGACCTACCAGTCTAGAAATCCTGTTAAAGAAGAAAAGAGACTAGTTTGGTGTAATCAGCAGTTGTTTCCTGGCATGTAGTAGGCACTTAATGCGTGCTGCTGGGTTCTTTGATGAACTTTTCAGGCCCTCAGTTTCCTCATCTCTTAAAGGAGAGATCTCTGAGCTCTCTTCCAACCCTTATATTCTACAAATGGTAAAAGAATGCCCTCTGTTCCAAAGATTGCAAATAGCCAATTGTCAGGGGCAGATTTGAGCATCTGTAGGTCTTTCGTTGTGATAGTGACAAGACAAGGCATTTGTAAGTCCTAAGCAAAATTTGGAAATTGCATGCCTTTAGATTTGTTGTCCACAGGAGGCTAATGTTAGTCAACTTCTCATAAAAAATTTTATTGTTCTTAATATGTGATTCACCAAACCTGGCTTTTATAAAAACTAAATACAACCTTAAATTGGTATTTTTTGTGTAGTTTATATATTTTTTCCTTTTTAATAAGATCTCATTTTAGAACAGAATATTGGGATACTTCTAACGGGATGAATTTTAACAGGGCTAAGTAGATGTGTGATACTGTACTTTGTTTTGATGGAATTGACTTCACAGTTACCAGATGGGGTGAAGCATTTCTTTTGGAAAAGTGGAGCCTATAATTAAGGGTGACCTGTATTCAGACCAACATGATGACTGTCTAAATGTCACATCTAATAGAATTTGCTGGTGTTAGCAATATGTTCATTTAAAAAATGCTGTCAAAATTGTTTTTATCACTCCTGTCCTTTGTGTTGTGCTGTAGGACAGCTTCATTACTTCTGAGTCCCGATTTTGCACAGTCACATATATCTCATGTTGTTACCAGTAAATGCAGAAACTGAATATACAGAATTATCAGACATTTAGGAAAATATTGGTGTATAAAGTCTGGTGACTTTTCATGTGCTTGTTTTGCATTTTGTTTCAATTCGATGTAAGAGTGGGATTAACAATTCACCATTTGGTAGCACTGTATTATGCTGTTTTTAAAAGGCCATATTACTTTTATTTACTTCTCTTATTTTTAAGTGATGGTTGCTTGCTTCTTTCAAGTTAGTAGAACTTTGGCTTAATTTTCATGAGCTTTCTTCCTCCTAATACTTTGTTTGTTTTCCAGCTTCCTGTCTTAAGAGGATCCTTACACATTGATTATGCTTAAGGAAAAATGATGGAGGCAAGTATCAGCTCTTTGCAGTCTGTGGAGTTGCTCTGATTATATTTCTGGAAAGATCAAATTGGTCCAAAACAGAAAAAAATTATCCTTTTAAAGAAAAAATTGGTGTGTGTTTTAGGATGACTTCTGTAGAACATCCCACTCTATATTTGATAGAATTTTTTTTTAAATGTTCATTTTGTTACTTAGAATCATCAAGGGTTTTTTTTTTTTTCTGATCATATTACAGTGTATTTTAGTTTCCTGTGAGCTAAAGTGTTTGTTAACTTATGTAGTTGTTTTGGGCAAAATTATAGTGGATGAATGCATTTTAAACACTGCTTAAATTTTTTCTTGGTGAAATTGGCCCAATGCATTAGAAACTGCGGAAAACTGGCATTTAAAGTAGCTCTCATTTCTCTAATCAACAGTGATTGGTCTGCTGAGAAGTTCCATATTTAAAAGAAAAGGCTAACATGACATTGACTACAAAGGCAATTGTAGGGAAACATTGCAGTTACACTGTTTTCAAAAAAGCACCTTTGGCTTTACTAGTTGATTTCATTCTCAAACTGAGAATTTGTCACTTAAGATACATGTACTCTGGGGGAATCTTAACCTCCAGTGCAACAGTGGTAGCAGGACAGTTTGCAAAGAAGAAGTAGGGAGGCCAGAAAAAGTTCTGTAGTCTTTAATTCTTCAACGTTTTAAGGCTTCCCAGCTACCAAGTTAGTATTTCTTACATAGTTCTGTCTCAGGTACCCTTGGAGGGTGACATCGACCTTTCTTAATATTTTTTGCTTATTTGTAAATTCACTGTTTTATTCGTTTTTTTTTAATCTATCACTCCAGAGGAAAGTTTAGTTGTCTTCAGAATGTTTACTCACTCCTTGCCATCTGTCCCTGAGTCATAAGGCTAGTGTAGCTGCTGACTGTGGACATCAATAAATTTGGAGAATTATAATAATTTCACAGATAATATTTTGTTACTGTTTTTCTTAAAATTTGTAAGACTTTCCCCACAGTCTGATTTTAGGGCTCAACCTAGTTTCTTTCAGGCTTAGGAACTGTGGGGCTGTGGAACAGTGCTGCTTTGCATGGCTGCGAAAAATCTTGCCTTCAGAATTCCTGGCATTCATTACTATTCTGCTAATGGATTTTTGTTGCAGCAGCACAGACAATAAGTACAAGCCTTTGCTATGAAATTTATTTTTTTTTCCCATCCCTAGTTTGCCTGTAGAATTTTGGCCTTCTTTTCTTGAAAACAATAGCTATAAATACACCAATGGCTTTTTATAATTAGATTGAGAACTCATTATTTAAAAAGGCCTGAAATCTGTTTTCTCCATAAGAAGCGGGTCATTTTTATCACTGTCTAAAGAAACAGATTTGTTAAACTAATACATTTACAATACTTTATATGGGCCATGTGTCTTAGGCATTTTGTCACTAAGGTAGCCTCATCACTGCTTCATTAATTAGGGCACTGTTCTATCTGATTCAAAGTGTTTTATCTTGTAGAATTTTTCTTTTAGATGGAGAATTATGTGGATTATATTGCTGTTTTAACACTGTTAGCTCTAGAAATCTATATATTCCTCCCTTCCCTATCCCAGCCCAGTGTCTAAATAGTGCTGCTTTGGAGTTAAGTATTCTTATTGGATTTCATTAAAATAAGTGGCTTCATGTCTCTAAGCAGCTCAAAGTATTTTACCAAATAGAAATAATCCAATAACGGTTTATTGATATAACAAATTCAGGAGGAAAGGTAAACATAATTCTAGATACACAGTATTATAGTAATAAATTCTATACCTATAGGGAGCCCCAGAAAATCCCAATAGAGATTTAGTCCTTTGCTGCTTGTAGTAGTAGTAGTCATTAACCTCATGAGGTATCTACACTGTTTTCTGGGCCTTCCCTTATATACTCACTCATTGGAAAGATATACACACATGTATACTCTCAAATTAAGGAAAATAGACAAAGAGTAATATAGCAATATTTTAGTGGGACTAGAGCCTTGGGGAGAGATTGTGAGACATTTTCTTATCTTACCTTCTGGCTCCATGGCCATGACACAGTCCTTCCCTTGCCCCTTCCTCATGTGGGACACAGGGAGGAATTTTTCTAATTCTGCCTTCCTAGTTTCTTCTGCTTCTGAGAGTTTCAAAACAAGTGTGATAGTAGGGAAAGAATATATGAGAAGGCATGAGCAATGTAGGTGGCTTAGTAGATAACTTGAAGTTAGGAAGACCTGAATTCAAATCTGGCCTAAGATACTTACTAGCTATGTGATCTTGGGCAAGTCATGTAACTTCTGTTAGGCATCAGTTTCCTCAAGTGTAAAATGGGAATAAATGGCACCTTTTCCCCTGGGTTATTGTCAGGATAAAATGAGATATTTTGTAGGTGCTTAGCACAGTGTCTGGCATATAGTAGGTACTCTCTCCATATATATATATGTAATCATCATTATTATTAATGTAATAGTGGTACATTTTATAATATTGGGTGGAACTTTGTTAATAACAGGAGGTAACTGGAAGAATTATAGTTCTCTACGTCTCAACTACAGTAGACATAAAGGGTTGCCTACAATACCACTTCCATTTTCCCTGTCGTATTTGACTGAGCAGAAAAACACTTTTGGTCCATAGGCCTTGGAATCCAAATGGAGTCCTTAAAAGGCCCATACCATTTAAATAAAAGTTCTTTGATTTTACTAATGTAGCTAAGAACTTGATGAGGAAATAGCATTGAAAAAACAGATAGAAAATTAGGGAGGCATTCATTCTCCCATCAGTAGTTTGGAAATAGGAGAATGGAATTTTTCAGCTCCTACAGATCATTATTTAGGACCTGTTTCCCTTCTATGCCTGGCAGCCATAGAACCATTAGGGGGCCTATGTAACTCACGCATTGCACTGGTGATATGGCTGTATTCACATTGCACACATGTTATATCATCCAGAAAATATTGAAGTGTGGAATGAATACTACATTTTTAATTTGCTCAGGCAGTCCAGCAACATAAGCTGGATAAGGTTTCAGTTGGTAGATGTGATACCTGACCTTATTGAAACTTAAAGCAAATCTTTACATCTTTAACTAAAGTTAAAATTTTGAGATGCCTAACACAATTACAGAAAAAATATGGAAAGAAATACTTCCAAAAATCAGTTATGTGATATTTTGCTTTCCAGCTTTATATTACATAAAAGTTATTAAAGTGAATGACCTGAACATGTGTTGCATTTCTAATGGCACCTAGTTTGCCTGCTAATGCTACCTCCTGCTCCAACTAAGAACTTACATTTGAAGTTCTGGGTTATAGATTTCCAGCGTCAGTGGAAATTAACACATTCTGCAAAGATTGAACAATCTGTTGATTTTTGCTTGTGATGTCAATAACTCACGCAGTTGAGCTAATCTTGCATTCACTAGTTTCAGCTTCCCGCCTTTAATATCAGTATATGATTCACAGTTGACTGTACCTTTTCTTCTATGATGCTTCCCTACCCAGTCCCATTCACTTTGTTGCCTTTGTTCCTTTTAGTGTTTTGTGGATCTAGGAGAAGCTTCTGTCACACATGACACTAGTCTCTGGGAAAGGGGGTTTTCATAACCCTCTTTCTCAATAACTCGTGGTGATTGAAATTCTATTTTCTCTGGAGGCTGATGCTGCCTGGACCATTAAGTAAACTGGAGCAGAAAAAGGTCTTCTGTGTTACAAGCAAGATTTTTATTTCCTTTATCTGCTTTCACATGTAAACTAATGCCCTTGATGAATATGAATAGTAATGTGAGATACCTCAGGATTTTATTGGAAAACATACAGCTGTGACTGAGTAGACATTTTCTATTATCTTTTGAATCTATTCAGCTGTGATATGGCATATTTGATAATTAACTATGGGAGATAGTTATGGGAGATATTAGGCCTCTGTTTTAACCAAATATATACCCATTATGGAGAGTCTGATCTATTTGACTTCCCAAAGTAGCTTTTCTGTCTGCTACTCTTCTGCTATCACCACTTGAAATGGTCCCACTAGTATCTAGTTCTCTCTACACATTAAGAAAAAAAGATACTTTTAATGTTGCGGCTTTCTTTTTCTCCCTCTGCTTTTGCTTTTGGGCCTTTTCTCTTGTGCTAGAGAATAGGTAGCTCTTTCATAATTTCATCATATGCAATTTGGAAATCTATCATTTAATCTCTGGATTAAGGATTGCTTGATGATAATACACATTATTTTGGCTAGTAGCATGTTTTCTACTTTTTAATTTAACCCAGTAGTTTTTTGCATGGATTTATAATCTCAGCTTTTTTTTTTTTAACATTAGATAAGCATGAGATCTCCGTCGCACAGCTGCATGTGTAGGCACAGTTGAAGCAGTTGCCCACCTAATTGGTTGACAGTATTGATGTGTGTTAAACAAAAAACAATTTAAAGACAGGCAACATCTGTATTTATGAGTTTGCAAATAAGCCTAGTCAGAGTGTGCTGATGGAGCCTTCTAGCAATGAACAGTTATATGATGACCCTGATCCTGGAGGCAAACCCCAAGATCCAGAGGCCAGAAAGCCTCCTGAAGCAGAGCAGAAATTGTCTAAAATGACCCACAATGCTTTGGAGAACATTAATGTGATTGGCCAAGGCTTGAAGCACCTCTTCCAGCACCAGCGCAGGAGGTCTTCAGTGTCTCCTCAGGATGTGCAACAAGTCCAGGCTGAGGCGGAGCCTGAGATGGACCTGGAGAGCCAGAGCTCCTGTGCTGATATTGATGGTGTCTCCACCCACCCCACAGCTTTGAATCGAGTACTGCAGCAGATCCGCGTGCCCCCTAAGATGAAGAGAGGCACGAGCTTGCACAGCAGGCGGGGCAAGCCAGATGCCCCAAAGGGCAGCCCTCAGGTCAACCGGAAATCTGGCCAAGACATCGCTGGGGTGGTGCAGTCCGGCCGACCTCGGTCATCTTCTACCACTGATTCTCCCGCCAGCTCAGCTGCCCTCGAGATAGCGTGTGCTGCTTATCTTCCTGGGGAGGAGATAACTGCAGAGCGGGTAAGTTAGCCTTGTTTTGTTGTCGTTCCCAGGCATCTAAGTCTTTTGGGGTGGGGGCACGTGGGGGGATTTCTTTGTAATCTGATGTAATCTTGTAAACTGGTGGAATATACTTTTGCTTCTAGTTAAATAAGTAGAATGGATTTGGACTGATTTTCAGGTTCTGTTCTTACTTTGCATATCATTTGGCTGATTTGTACCTGGTTATAAAACTTGAGTTCTAGTTCAAAACTATTAATGGCAGATGTCTCCTTTCTATTTACTAAAAAACACTTGTACAGTATAGGAGCATCAGGGGTTTGTTGTTGTTGGATCTGTTTTCGCCAACGAAAATGGCTTCTATACAATCAGTGCATGATGTATACAGGAATTTTCTGTGTTCTGAATTTTCCTCTGCATTGTCCTCTCAGAATGCACTCATGCTTAAGTGATTTTTGCTTTGCAAGCCACACTGTAGCTGTGCCATCTGTTTTTGACAGGTTTTGCCTTCAGTAGCCAAGTAGCTACAGCCTGATAATCCTGAGTGAAAGGACTAGCCTTTGGTATGCGCTGTATGATGGAGAAGTTCCATTTCTATAAGAGATACAGCACAAATCTAGAAGGGTTTGCTTCTGTATAAGTTTCAGTACTACTTATGCTCTAGGGATTGAGAAGAAGGAAATGAGGAAAAGGACCGTGTTTCTTAATTTATTATGTCTGAATAAGGCTTTTGCCACATCTAATTTTGTCAGACCAGATGGATAGTATTGAAAGTTATTTAGGGGGCAGCTAGGTGGCACAGTGGATAAAGCACTGGCCCTGGATTTAGAAGGACCTGAGTTCAAATTTGGTCTCAGATACTTG
Organism: Dromiciops gliroides; assembly: GCF_019393635.1. Lineage (NCBI taxonomy): Eukaryota > Metazoa > Chordata > Mammalia > Microbiotheria > Microbiotheriidae > Dromiciops > Dromiciops gliroides. The sequence continues at coordinate 706,118,222 of NC_057861.1, forward strand.
ACATACTAGCTGGGTGACCCTGGGGAAGTCACTTAACCCTCATTGCCCTGTGCAAAAACAAAACAAAACACAAAAAATAAAAAAGAAAGTTACTTAGCAGCTCCTGTTGGCTTACCTCAGATTTACATGAAAGAGGATGAATTCTGATATAAAATTTAATCAAGCAACAAGCATTATTATTATTGATTTTTGTTTTTGTTTTTGTTTTTCGGAGGGCAGTGAGGCTCAAGTGACTTGCCCAGGGTCACACAGCTAGTAAGTGTCAAGTGTCTGAGGTCAGATTTGAACTCAGGTCTTCCTGAATCCAGGGCCCGTGCTTTCTCTACCGCACCACCTAGCTGCCTCAATCAACAAGCATTATTAAAGAGCTTACTATGTCCCAGACACTGTGCCAAATACTGGGGTTACAAAGAAAGGCAAAAACCTATCTGCCCTCAAGGAGCTCATGTTCTAACGGAAAGACAGCTTGTAAATAAAGAGGTACATAGAGAGTCAACTGAAGGTCACCTGGAAAGTTGAGAGGTCTGGGAAAGGCCTCTTACATAAGATCGTGTTTCAGCTGAGTCTTACAGGAAACCAGGGAGGGATGAACAATAGGCAGCAATGAGGAGGTAAAAATTCAGACATAGGGCACAGCTTATACAAAGGCATGGCAATGGGAGATGGAGTGGTTTGTGTGTGAGGAATAGCATGCAAATAGGGCAGTATGGCTGATTACAGGGAGTGGAGCAGGGGATCAAGTAGAAGAAGTCAAACAGAGAGTGCTTTTTGTTTGATCCTGGAGGTGATCAGGAGCCCCTAGCCTGGATGGTGTAGGGGATGTGTGACATGATCCCATCTGTACTTCAGAAATAGGTGTGTGGCCGCAGTGGGGAGAGACAGGCAGCCGGATATCCTTGATACCCTTGGAAGCAAGGAGACCAAAGCTCAGGCAAGAGGAGATGAGGATTTGTACTATGATAGTGGCTATGGGAATGGAGAGAAAGGGGATATGTAAGACAGGTGAAGTAGAAGCCATAAGATTTGGCAGTTGATTGGAAATATGATCATGCAGAATTGCATCTCATCATTTTGGTTCATGATGGAACTCTTTATAATGAAAGGGAACATTTAACTAGTGAAAGATGACCCAAATTTATTTGTGATAAAAACTAGTAATGCAAATTGCAGGGTACTTTAATTCTTGTAGTTACTAAATCTTCATTCAACAGAAGGAGATCAGGTAATTTGGGGGAAGTGTTTTTGAGATTAGAGGTCTTTTTGTTTTATTTTTATTTTTTAAAAAAATTAAACATTTTTATTTAAAGGTTTTTTTGGGGGGGTAGTTAGGGTTATAAGTGACTTGCCCAAGGTCACACAGCTAGTGTCAAATGTCTGGGGCTGCATTTGAACTCAGGTCCTCCTGAATCCAGGGCTGGTGCTTTATTCACTGCACCAACTAGCTGCCCCTATTTAGAGTTTTAAATTTCAAATTCAATCCCTCCTTCCCTCACTCCCCTCACCTGCTCCCTAAGGTGGTTAGTATTCAGATATAGTTTATACATGTGCAATTATATAAAACGTTACCATATTAGTCATTTTGTATATGAAAACTTGAATAAAAGGGAAAAAAAATGAAAGAAAGTGAAAAATAGCCTGCTGCAGTCTCTGTTCAATCAGTAGCAGTTCTTTCTTTGGAGGTGGATAGTATGCTTCATCTTTAGTCCTTGGGATTATCTTGGATCATTGTATTACGGAGAGTAGTTGTCATTCCCAGTTCTTCATCAAACAATATTGCTGTCATTGTGCACATCGTTCTCCTGGTTCTGCTCACTTCACTAGACATCAGTTCATACAAGTCTTTCCAAGCCTTTCTGAAATCATCCTTCTTGTCATTTCTTATAGCACAATAACATTCCATTATAATCATATACCACAGCTTGTTTAGACATTCCCTAATTAATGGACATTACTTTGTTTTCCAATTCTTAGCTGCCACAAAAAGAGCTGCTATAAATATTTTTGTATGAATAGATCTTTTTCTCTCTTTGGGGATATCTTTGTTATTGCTGGATCAAAGGGTATGCACAGTTCTATAGCCCTTTGGGCATAGTTCCAAACTGCTTTTCAGAATGGTTGGATCTTTTCACAACTCTACCAACAATGGATTAGCATCCCAGTTTCCCCATATTGCCTGTAGTATCCAACATTTTCCTTTTTTGTTATATTTGCCACTCTGATAGGTATGAGGTGATACCTCAGAGCTGTTTTAATTTGCATTTCTCTGATTAGTAGTGATTTAGAGCATTTTTTCACATGACTATCAATAACTTTGATTTCTTTGTCTGAAAACTGCCTCTTCATATCTTTTGACCATTTATCAATTGGGGAATGACTTGTATTTTTACAAATTTGATTTAGTTCTCTATATATTCGAGAAATGAGGACTTTATTAGTGAAACTTGTTGCAAAAATCCTTTCCCAGTTTTTTGCTTTCCTTATACTTTAGTTACATTGTTTTTGTTTTCACAATAGCTTTTAAATTTTATATAATCAAAATAATCTATTTTACATTTTGCAGTGCTCTCTCTATCTTCCTGTGTCCTAAATTCTTCCCCTGTCCATAAAGCTGACAGATAAACTCTGTCTCTTAATTTAAATATATAAATAAAAATATAGAGATAAGCCATGCTCTCTTAATTTGCTTATGGTATCACCCTTTATGTATATAAATCACGTACCCATTTTGGTCTTATTTTAGTATATGGTATAGGATGTTGGTCTGTACCTAGTTTCTGTCATACCATTCCCCAGTTTTCCCAGCAGTTTTGTCAAATAAATGAGTTTTTGTTCTAATAGCTTTGATCTTTGGATTTATCATATACTAGATTAGTATAGTCATTTACTATAGTGTAATTCATTCCTATTCTATTCCACTGATCCACCACTCTATTTCTTAGCCAGTAGCAAACTGTTTTGATAATTAACAATTTATAATATAGTTTGAGATCTGGTGCTGCTAGACTACCTTCTTTTGCATTTTTTCCATTGATTCCCTTGACATCCTTGAGCTTTTGTTCTTTCACATGAATTTTATCATTTTTTCTAGCTTTATAAAATATTTTTTGATAGTTTGATTGGTATGGCACTAAATAAAGAGATTAACTTAGGTAAGATTATCATTTTTATTATATTGACTTAGCCTACCCATGAGCAATTACTCTTTTACCAATTGTTTAGATATGATTTTATTTGTATGGAAAGTGTTTTGGTTTGTCTTGGCAGGTAGACTCCCAAGTATTTCATATTGTCTGCAGTTATTTTAAATAGAATTTCTTTCTCTACCTCTTACTGCTGGACTTTGTTGGTAATATATAGAAATGCTGATGATTTCTGTGGGTTTATTTTGTATCCTGAAACTTTGCTAAAGTTGCTAATAATTTCAAGTAGTTTTTTAGTTGATTCTATAGGATTTTCTAAGTATAACATCATATCATCTGCAGAGAATGATAGTTTTGTTTCCATATTTCCTCTTCTAATTCTTTTCATTTCCTTTTCTTCTCTTATTGCTACAGTTAACGTTTCTAGTACAATATTAAATAATAAAGGTGGTAATGGGCATCCTTGCTTCACACCCTGATTGCACTGGGGAGGCTTCTAACTTATCCCCATTTATTCCTATGTTCTCTAGTGTTTTGTTTTTTTGTTTGTTTTTAAGTGAGGCAGTTGGGGTTAAGTGACTTGCCCAGGGTCACACAGCTAGTAAGTGTTAAGTGTCTGAGGCCGGATTTGAACCCAGGTACTCCTGACTCCAGGGCCGGTGCTCTATCCACTGTGCCACCTAGCTGCCCCTCTAGTGTTTTTAATAGGAATAGGTGCTGTATTTTGTTAAAGGTTTTTTCTGCATCTATTGATGATTATATGATTTCTGTTTTTGTTATTGATGTGGTCAATTATGCTAATAGTTTTCCTGATATTAATTCAGCCTTGCATTCCTGGTATAAATCTCACCTGGTCATAGAAAATTATCCTTGTGATATATTGCTGAAATCTCTTTCCTAATATTTTATTTAAAATTTTTGCATCAATATTCATTAGTCAAATTGGTCTTTAATTTTCTTTCTCTGTTTTGGTTCTTCCTGGTTTGAATGTTAGCAGTATATATTTTTTTTGTTTAGTTTTGTACTTCAGTATTTAGAATTTTATTTTCCCAAATTACATGTAAAATATAAATTTTGACATCAATTTTTTTAAACTTTGTGTTCCAAACTCTCTTCCTCTCTCCCTCTCTACCCCACCCCCCACATATTTGTCTTATAAAAGGAATTTGGTAGGACTCCTTCATCTGTTTTCCCAAACAGTTTATATAGTATTGGGATTAATTGTTCTTTAGAAGTCTTTATTTTAGAAGAAAGAACATATTTGATATAAGCTATGCTTAAATTTCTATGTTACAGTTCTCTAAAACTACCTTAAAAACCAAATGATAAGATTAATTTCTAATGTATTTTATAAGACCTGGGAGATGATCAAATAACTAGACCGTTTCTGAGCATTTTAAATTGACTGTGTACTTTTTTTTTTTTGGTGAGGCATTTGGGGTTAAGTGACTTGCCCAGGATCACACAGCTAGTAAGTATTAAGTGTCTGAGGTCGGATTTGAACTCAGGTCCTCCTGACTCCAGGGCCGGTGCTCTATCCACTGCGCGACTGTGCACTCTTACTCATAGAATTAGCAGGCCAGGTGCCCATACAAAGACATTCCTCTTAGCTTCCTAGCCAAGAAACTTTCTGGGAGCTATACCACATTTCTGTTATATGTATAAGACCATAATTCAAGTCAGTTGAATGAGGATTTATTCAATCATTGTGCATTAATTTAACTTGTTAATGTTAAGCATTTGCTATGTGCAAGGCAAAAGAAGTAATGTTGTGTAGTGGGTAGAAGGCCTGCCTCAGAGTTGGGACGTTTTGGGATACATTCCCTTCTCTAGTACACTCTAGTTTTGTCGTGGTGGGTAAGTCATTTACCCTCTCAGGCTTCTGTACAACTTCAAGACTGAATTGTTTGTGTTTCTTCACCTGGTGCTCTCTATGCTAATTGCAATCACACCTTTGGTCCAGAGGCTAGATTTAGGCAAGGCCTTGGTAGGAATGACTTGGTAGACCCCAGGCATTTATAGACAGAAACAAAACAGTTCTCTGTTCAAGTAGCTTACATTGGGAACAGAATGGGGACAGTGTATAGCATGGACATGAACAAGTAAACACAAAAGCTATACAATGTAAATACTAAGTAATTTGGGGGAAATCAGGAAAGGCCTGGTGTAGATGGTGGTAAGTGAGCTGAGTCTTAAGGAGAGGTAGGAATTCTGAGAAGGTGGGAGTGCGGAGCGAGAGCATGCCAGGCGTGAGGGAAAGCTTGGACAAAGGCAGTGAGGTGGAAGATGAAATGCCATCACCAGGAAGCAGCAAGTCAGTGTCTGCAGCGGCAGAAATAGGGTGAAATCACACCAGAAAGTCAGGCCTGAAACAAGTGGAATAAAAACTCGGGAGTTGAGGGGCTGAAGTGGCTGGTGGGTGGGGAGGAGATCAAAGGAAATGTCTAGTCCTCCCTCTTGTTGGCCCCATGACGCACATGTAGTAGGAGAGTCTTCACTTAGGTTGACTTCTTATCTCCTGCCTACCAGCTGCTGGGGCTGGCATATTACAGGTGGCAAGTGTGGCGGCCCCACTGTTCCTGAAGGAACTTTGTTATGAAGTCTTTTCTCTTTTTCATCTCTCTGCATTTGCATCCTCAACGTCTCTGTGTTGTCTTCATTTAGTTGAATTTCTTGCCATGTTTTTTAAAAACTTGCTTTTCCTCCCATTTGCATTGCTTCTTGCTTCCCCCTAAATGATACAACTCGTGATTTTCATTATCCTTCTCTGTGAGATTTTACAAGTACATTTATATATAAACTGGTTTTGTCTGTGGCTATCGTACCACTCTGCCAGGGAATAGACCATGTTTCCTGAATTGAGTTTTTAGGACCTCTTGGTGCCCTTGTGATGGCTGTTGATTTATACAATTTTGTCCAGAAGTGTATCCTGTTATAATTTGTATCAGTGGGCTTTTTTCCATCCATTTCCCGTTTTTCAGTGGCAGTAACTCACTTAAATAGATCATGTTGAAGTTGTTTTAAATGTACAACATGTCTTATTCTCTTGTTATTCTGTTTTCATTTTTATTTTGAGATTTGCTTTTGCAGAATTTGATGGTGTGACTGTACACAGCTAATTCAGGGATAACTCCCGCACCATTAACAACTTGTTTCCTGCCTGTTTACATGTAATTGCTTACATATTTCATGATGTTACTTGGTGCTTGCCATGTCTAGCACCTTCTGCTCCTTCTTTTTCAGTCTGTAATCCCTTAATAACTCTTTGAGACCCTTTTTTAGCCAATGAGGATCCAAATGATTTGAAGAGTAGTGAGTCCATCTTGCCTTGTGAGCACCTTCCTTACTCCTTGACTATATTGTCCAGCATATTTTTCCAATTAGTAAGTATCAAATTTTATTTTTATTTAATTTGGAAGGTCCTAAGTCCCATGTAGAACTCCTAATTCTTCATCTGCAATAGAAATTGTTTCATAAGCTTCAGTTATTTTCACAGTGCTCTTTTGCAGATAATTTTGAGCATTCCATTACAAAATGACCAGATGTACCAGGGAATATTTCTTGTTGCCTGTGGATGCTTGATGAAGCCACCTCTGCCAGTTCTTTTATTTGCTGGGGTTTTTATAGACTATAGAGACCGTCAAAATTGAGTTAGCCTTATGAGTCACATTTCTACTTGATCAATGGACAGGGGCTTGAATTTAGAGTCTCAGAAGCTGCTACTCTTTACAGTGGTCTAAACACTAGGATTCCTAACTCTTTTGTTCTTCCTTCTACCTTCTTTGCCAATATGACTACAAAAGGGGAAGATTCCTGGACAGCACTGAGGGCCATTTTGTATTTTAATTTGTTTCATGGGTTAACAAGGTCAAGGAATTCATTACTAAATGGCCAACCCACAGGTGATTAGTATGTTTAGCCAGGCTGCTCCTCAGAAAATTAATGCTGTACTTGAAGCCTTATGAGCATGGTTGAACCCCCCCTTATGGCTTGTACTTTGGTGTCACCACCATGTCAGGAAGAGGCATTAGACTCTCTCCTTAAGATAAACTTTATCTACCAAAAATCTGTGGGGGAAAAGGCCTTTTAAGTGTGTTAAAGTATTGTCTGTTTAAAAATGCTATTTGGTCTAATGGAAGCTGATCATTTTTTTTCTAGAACTGTTCTGAACTAATGATGCAGCATGTTAAATTCGCCCCCCCCTCCGCCCCACCCATGCCAGACTTTAGGAACATCCTTTATCATGGGGCCAGAAAATCTCTCAGAAAAACGTTCAGCATCTTACCTTATGTATCTGTCTTGCATGACAGCAGCCTATCATCCATCCATCCATCCCACTTGCACTAAAGTTTATTCTGTATTGTTCTTGAAGATGGCAGGTCCTGCTTTGCCAGAAATAACATTTAACGAATTATTTATTACTGAGGGCTCATTGTGTCTAAGGTGGTGAATTAGCAATAAAGGAAGGAGTATGTGCCAGGGCAGTCAGGACATGTTAAGATAAAGGGGTTTTTTTTCCTTTAATTTTTTTTCTTTCCTTTTATTCTTTTTTGGGGGGGAGGGCAGGGCAATGAGGGTTAAGTGACTTGCCCAGGGTCACACAGCTAGTAGGTGTCAAGTGTCTGAGGCCAGATTTGAACTCAGGTCCTCCTGACTCCAGGGCCAGTGCTCTATCTACCGCACCACCTAGCTGCCCCCAAGTAATAATTTCTTACTTAACTATATGTATGTCTTAGGTTGACTTACACATCAACAATTCCAGTTAAATAACAATAAGAGCTAGCATACATTTGCCTTTCCTTGTATCCCCAGTGCTTAATAAGAACAACAACAAGAAGAAAAAGGACAACAGCAACACGAGGGAGAAGCAGCAGAAGCTTAGGCACTTGATCAATCTTTATTGACTGGCAGCACCTCATTTGATCCTCACAATAGCGACTGGAGGCTGGTGTTACCATTTTCCCCATTTTACAGATGGGAAAACTCAGGTTCAATGACTTGCCCAGGGCCACACAACTAGTTAGGGTCTTGGGTCAAATTTAAACTCAGATCTTTATGACTCCAGGCCCAACTTTCCATGCTTCTGGTGCCACAAGCTTCCTCAAGAGTTCCCATTTTGCCCACAGAGGTGGAGAGAGAGAGAGAGGGGTAGGCTTAAGCAGTAGCTTTGTTTGTGAAAATAATATGCTTGTCTTCAATATGGAGCTTTCTGAATAGTACCTAAAGTTGCTTTTTCTTGGAAAGAATGGTACATTGAATGAGCACCTGTATTCACAAAGGGGTCTTCTGGTTTTCCAAGAGAACAAAAAGCTATGTTTTTACTTTGTGTCTCATGATTTTCTTTTTATTTTTTCTGAGGCAGTCGGGGTCACACAGCTAAGTAAGTGTCAAGTGTCTGAGGCTGGATTTGAACTCAGGTCTTCCTGACTCCAGAGCCAGTCCTCTATCTGCTGAGCCACCTACCTGCCCCTCATGATTCTTTTTGCAGTTTGTTACCTTTTCCCTTGTTTGGTCTTTTCAACTGTTTTGGTATTCTTTGTAGCTTTTTTGTGCTTTATATTCATAAACTTAAGTTGTCCATACTCTATGTGGTTTGGAGCTTGCCTACCTGCTCCCAGTCCTCATTGCAGTAGGAGTCTAGCATAAAATCTTTGGTTCCTATTATTAAAAAATAATTTTCTGGTATGGAGCCCGGATTTACTGAGTAGTTTTTGCCCTCCACACTATCTGTATACTTTGTGTCACATTTCTGTTTTAGACTATTTAAGCTCACTGTTTCTTATCTCATTGAAGTTGACTGCTTTTTTATTAGAACTATTTTGAATTAATGATATGACATAAAACATTTTTCTGTTTATATTTAAAACATTTTATGTGACCTGGGTGTGCTGGGTTCCTTGATCATGGAGGGCTTTTGTGCAAGTGGGGCTTCAACTGACCCCTGAAAAGATGATGGATGGCCTAGACAATTGGACAGAAGAAGGGGAAGGTCGTTTGAGGTAAATGGAGTCAGAAAAGGTACAAAAGCAGGACATTGAAGAGTGAGTTTGAGAACAAGGTTCCTGTGGCTGGAGGTGGATCTGCCTGATTATTTCTGGATGTCAAGTGCTCTTCGAATTTGAGACTTTGTCTTGTCTTTGGAGTGTAAAATTGAGTAGTGGCATAGTCAGTTTGTGTTAACTAGATGGAATTTGAAAGTAATTGTGAGATACGTGGTTTTGATTGATGTGTTGTGGAGAAGGCCCAGAGTCATTACATTTAAGTTCCTTGAGTAACTCTTGTATTATTCATTTTTGTTTTCCCCTTAGAATATAGTAAAGGAATGATTGGAGTTTTTTTTTTTTTGGTACAGTTTGGTGCTCAATAAAACTTTGTTGAATTTTGTCTTTTAATAGAGAAATAATAACATGAATAAACTGATAGTGGTGTTTCATCAAAATGAATCTGAATATTTAGGATGGGAGAAGACAGAAGAATCAAAGTAGCCAGATTGAAAGATTAGCTTAGAACAGATTTCACCTGAAGTATATAGTCAGTTTATGATACTACATTACCAGCAGAGTGCTATTGCCCTTCAAGGAAAAAAAAAAAAAGGTCTTCTGTAAAGGTCAATCAGTCAATCAACAAGGATTTATTAGGTGTATATATGATGTGTGCCAGGTATTGTACCTAGAAGATAAGAGTTTAAGCCTTACACACCTGAAATTTTACCCATGTTTGTTAAATTACTTAAGATTTTTTAAAAATTGTGGCAATCAGGAGGTACAGTAAAAGAAGTCATTTTGAATAGTTAGAGAACCTTGAGAAGGTGCCTCCCTGACAGATTCACAGTGAGATCAAGTTGACAGAGGACCCTAGGTTGAAACCAAGGTGTAGTTGATAATAATATATGAGGAGAACAGTATGTACTCAACTTTAGAGGAGTAATTCTAGGAGGAGAAACCCAAGGCAATGGAAGAAGGAAGGGTTTTGAACTCAGAATAGGATCAATGGTCCATATCATGTAACCCAGTTCCCAAACTAAAATTTCTTTTAAAATTATTGATAATTATTTATTTCCAAATAATTTTCTGCCTCTCCCTACACCTCTTCCCATAGAACCAACCTTTATAGCAAAAAATAAAAAAGAATGAGTAACAAAAGGAAATTTAGCAAAACTAACCGCCACATCAACCAAATCTAATAGTAATAAGGACAACTTTCTTTATGTAAAAGGTTTTTTTTTTCTTCCAAGTCTTAATTTCTTGGAAGCTGAAAATTGGAGGGGGGAAAGGTCATTTTTAAGAGTTTTAGCAAATTTTGCTTACTTCTGTTATCTTGCCATTTGTTCACAAAATGATTAGATTGAGAGGTATATGATCATATAAATAGTATGAACCTGACCGTGCTTTCATGATAACTTTTTATACATTTTATTATTTCTTATACATTTTATAATCTCCTTATTTGCCAACATTAATTAACAACTTTGGAGAAAAGTTAAAGAGATCACTAATGTTGAAAAGTTGTACTTCAACAAAAGTATTAACTTACAAATTGTTACTTATAGCTATCTAATTAATAATATGGAACTACAGGAATACATTTTTTTTGGTGAAATACAGCTTTCCAACATTACTGAAAAAAGTGTATTTCTGGGTGTTTTTTTTTGCTTTCCTCCAAAATTATTATTATTAACTCCTAAAAGAGTTGAAATGTACAAAAAAGTTAGCACGAAAGTGTTTCCTGGTTCATTCTATTAGTGTCCTGGATTTTTTTCATTTGTAACCAGGTTTCATGCAAAACACATGCTTTTTGGAATACTGAGGTTGTTAAAACTATATAGAGTTATTTGTGCTAGGAAGAGTTTAGCATGATATGACAATTGATTGTTGTGTTTTTAAAATACATTTCTTTTTAATTGTGAGCTTAATTGTCAAACTTCTCAATAAGCAAAGAAAAAGACTTGTATGAGAAAATTAACTTTTATTACATCATTTGTTTTTTAAGACATATGCAGTAAATTTAGCAAGCTGGCTATTTGTTAACATCCCTTTTCATACTTTTGGGGTTTTTTTGTGCATTTAAAAAGTCTTTCTGATATTCTTCTTCTTTTTTTTTTTTTTTTGCGGGGCAATGGGGGTTAAGTGACTTGCCCACGGTCACACAGCTAGTAAGTGTCAAGTGTCTGAGGCCGGTTTTGAACTCAGGTACTCCTGAATCCAGGGCCGGTGCTTTATCCACTGCACCACCTAGCCGCCCCTGATATTCTTTTTTATGTGTCTATTACTACCTCATATGTACCTTGACCCACCATGCCCAGCTTATAGGAAATTGTGGGCTTGTTTTCCAGCCAAAACAGTTGCCTTATAATAATTACAAAATAAAATGTGTTTTTATAACAATATGCATTGCATATATTTTCCATATCGTATCATATATAACCTCATATTCAACTTGAAAGTAGAAAACTTTGAAAAAGCACATTTTAACACTGAATTCAGTAGATTCCCATTATAGCATGGACTTGGATACTCTAAGAGCTGAATCACATTCTCTGACTCATCAGTACATATGATAAAAACTGTATATAACTAAGTTATCCTGTGAAACAGCTTATGCCATGACCTCAAATTATATTATAAAGCAGTAGTCATCAAAACCATTTAGTATTGGTTAAAAATAGAGAAGTAGATTAATGGAACAGACCAGAGGCCATCAAATAATGGAAGTCAGTGTTTGACAAACCTGAAAACATGAATTACTTAGGAAAGAATTCTGTATTTGATTTAAACAAAACTACTGGGAAAACTGGAAATCTACAAACACAGTGACTACCCATTGATATGGGGGCAGCTAGGTAGCACAGTAGAATGAATGACAGGCCTAGAGTCAGGAAGGCCTGAGTTCAAATCCAGCTTCACTTACTAGCTTTGTGACCCTGGGCAAGTCATTTAACCCTGTTTGCCTCAGTTTCTTCATCTGTAAAATGAGCTAAAGAAGGAAATGGCAAACCACTCCAGTATCTCTGCAAAGAAAGCCCCAAATGGGGTCACAAAGAGTTGACCATGACTGAAACAACTGAACAACTCGCTGACTAGAGAATGGTTAAAACAAATTATAGTGTATTAATGTTCTAGAATATTTTTGTTTTGTATGGAAGGACACATTTGAGGAATTCAAAGAAATGTGAGATTGCCTTTCATCTACTCTGTTTGTATCTTGTATAGGTCTAGTCATTGAAACATTGTCTCCCTATTAGTGTGGACATTTCCTTGAGGGCAATGCCTGTATTTTTGCCTTTCTTTGTCTCCCTATGGGTTAAGCTTACTGTCTTTGGCACATAACACTTAATAAACAAATGCTTGTTTGAAGGTGGTCTTCATGGAGAGGGTAGGACTTGATCAGGACATGGAAGGATGACTGAGAATTAGGGCAGGGAAGGAAGAATCAGTGCAGGTCTGTGCTTTTCTAGGGCAAGTGCAGTTTGTGAAATCACATGAGAAAGATCAGGAATGCCATTTTTGCTTTTTGTTTGTTTTTTTTAGTTCAATCCCAGTATTCTGTTGGTACAAGCAGGTCCCAACTTCTTTTATAACTTCTAGGTCCTCTGTCTAGTCAGATGCTCTCCATTGCTCCTTAGTGTTGATGGTAGCCCTTGTAGGGGCTACAAATAAATCTTCTCCCCATCTTAGTGTATAAATAGTTTGTCCTTATCTAGGCCTTTAGCGTGGCTTGTTCATGTTTACCTTTTTATGCTTCTTTTGACTTCTGCAAAATTCTGGTCTTTTCATCAGGAATGCTTGGAAGCCCTCCATTTCAGTAATGGCCCATTTACCCCCTTTAGAATTATACAGTTTTGCTGGGTAAATTATTCTTGGTTGTTAAGCCTAGATCTTTTTGCTTTCTGGAAAATCATATTCTGAGTTCTCCACTCCTTTACAGAGGTAGCTTATAAATCAGGTTATGATCTTGTCTGTGGCTCCTTAGTACTTGTTTTTTTCTTTTTGGCTATCCACAGTATTTTTTTCCTTTGACCTGGAAACTCTGGATTTTGGCTATACTATTCCCAGGAGCTATCATTTTGGAGTTTCTTTCAGGAAATGAAGAAAGGATTCTTTCTATTTCTACTTTTCCCTATGGTTCTAAGAGTTCTGGGAGGTTTTAAGATTCCCTGAAAAATTATTTCTAGGCTCTCTTCTTGACCATGGTGTTCAGGTAATCCAGTAATTTTTTCTCTCTATTTATTTGTTTGTTCTGAACTTTATTTCATAACAAAGTTTAATATAAAAAGGATTGCACATGAAACTGCAAATCTATTATGTGCAACTTGCTTTTCTTTTTAAATATATAATAAAGTTATCACATAACTTTCTTTTTTTTTGTTCTCCCCACTACCCTAGAGATGGCTATCATTAGATAAAGCTATGTAAAACAATAATATACATATTTCCATTTACAAGTTTTTTCTTTGGATTGCATATAGCATTTTCCTTCACAGATCCTTTGTATTTGATTTGGGTATCTAGAATAGTCAAAATTACTTGGTTGTTCAAAGTTGTTCTTAAAACAATATTGCTGTTACTGTATAAACATTCTCTTGGTTCTGCTCATTTTGCTTTTCATTATTTCATACAAATTTTTCTAAAATCATCGAGCTCATCATTTCTTATAGCACAGTAGTATTCCATCATGTTCATGTACCACAACTTGTTTAGTCTTTCCCAGAACTTCCAATTCTTTGCTACCACAAAGAGAGCTGCTATACATATTTTAGAATGTATGTCTTTTTCCCTTTTCTCTGATCACCTTGGAAAATAAACGTAATAGTGGTATTTCTGGGTCAAAGGGTATAGACAGTTTTATAACTCTGGGCATAATTCCAAATTGCTCTCCAAAATGGTTAGATTAGTTCACAGTTCACCAAAGATGAATTAGTGACCCAATTTTTCCATATCCCCTCCAATATTTGTCACTTTCATTTTAGCTAATCAGATAGGTATAAAATGATATCTCAAGGTTGTTTTAATTTGCATTTCTGTGATCAATAGTGATTTAGAACATTTTTTCGTAGGACTATAATTTGTTTTCATTTCTTCATTGGAAAGCTACCTGTTCATATCCTTTACCCATTTATCAATTAGGGAATGACTCATGTTTTTATAGAGTTGACAGGGTTCTTTATATATTTGAGAAATGAGACCTTTATCTGATAAACTGTCTATAAATTTTATTCTCAATTTTTTGCTTTCCTTCTAATTTTGGCTACATTGGTTTTATTTGTACAAAACCTCTATTGTAATATAGTTTAAGGTCTAGTACTGCTAAATCTCCTTCCTTTACATTTTTTTCCCATTAGTTGATATCCTTGACTTTTTGTTTTTCCAAATGAATTTTGCTTTTTTTTTCTAAATTAGGATGGCATTCAATGTATAGGTTAACTTAGGTAAAATTGTCATTTTTATTTTATTGGCCCTGTTTACACATGAATAATGAACATTTCTCCAGTTATTTAAATCCGATTTTATTTGTACAAAAAGTTGTTTATAATTTTGTTCATATAATTCCTGGGTTTGTTTTGGCAGGTGTACTACCTGGTATTTTATACTGTCTAGTTATTTTGAATGGGGTATCTCTTACTATCTCTTCTTGCAGAGTTTTGTTGGTGATATATAGGAATTCTGATGTATTTACTGATAAGTTTACTTTATATCCTGCTACTTTGCTAAAATTACTGTTTCAGCTTACTTTTTAATCATGTCTTTAGAGTTTTCCAAATATATCATCCTATCATCTGCAAAAAGAAATGGTTTTATTATCTCGTCCATTCTCATTCCTTTGATTTCTTTTTCTTCTTTTATTGCTATTGTTACAGTTTCCAATACAATGTTGAATAATATTGGTGAAAGTAGGCATCCTTGTTTTACACTTGACCTTATTGGGAAGGCTTTTAGCTTATCCCCATAACAGATAATACTTGCTGATATTTTTAGGTAAATGCTTTTTGTTGATTTTTTTTTTATCTTTTCTTTTCTTTTTTTTTTGGTGAGGCAATTGGGGTTAAGTGACTTGCCCAGGGTCACACAGCTAGTAAGTTTCAAGTGTCTGAGGTCGAATTTGAACTCAGGTCCTCCTGACTCCAGGGCTGGTGCTCTATCATCCACTGTGCCACCTAGCTGCCCCCTTCTTGTTGATTTAAGGGAAAATTCATTTATACCTATACTTTCAAGTGAGTGTTGTACTTTATCAAAAACTTTTTCTGGCTCTGTTGATATAATCATGTTATTGTTTCTTTTATTGTTGATATAATCAGTTTTTTTTCTTTATGTTAAACTATCCCTGCATTCCTGGTATAAATCTAACTTGGTCACAATGTATATAATCTTTGTAATATATTGTTGCGATCTTCTAGGTAAAATTTTGTTAAGGAATTTTGTGTCCATATTCATTAATTTTCTCCTTTTGTTTTTACTCTTCTTGGTTTAGGTATCAATATCATATTTCTTTCATAAAAGGAGTTTGGTAGGATTTCTTCTTTACCTATTAATCCAAATAATTTATTTAATATTGGAATTAGTTGGTCTCTAAACATTTGATAGAATTCACTTGTAAATCCATCTAGTCTTGGCGTTTATTTCTCAGGAAGCTCATTTATGGCCTGTTCAATTTCTTTTTGTAAAATGTGTCTATTTAGATCAGAGCTTCTTTTTTTTTTTTATATGTAAAAACAAATTTATTTTAACATCAATTTAAAAAAAAATTGTTCCAACTTCTCTTCCTCCTCTATTCCCACCCCCACCCACTAGAACCCAAGCATTTCAAAATAAATTATACATGAGTAGTCATGGAAAACATTCCCACATTAGCTAGGTTGTGAGAAAAAAACAGTCAAAAAACTCCCCAAACTTCAGACTAAGGAATTGTCAAAGAGAAAAAACATTTTTTTTTTAAAAATGTGTTTCCAAGGGCAGCTAGGTGGTGCAGCAGACAGAGCACCAGCTCTGGAACCAGGAGCACCCGAGCCCAAATCCGGCCCCACACACCCAACACCCACCAGCCACATGATCCCGGGCAAGCCACCCACCCCCAATTGCCTCACCAAAAAAGAAAAAAAAAAGAAAAGAAAAAAAAATGTGTTTCCATCTATTTCAGATACTATCACTTCTTTCTCTGTAGATGGGTTGCCGTTTTCATAGTCCTTCAGGGTTATATTGGACCATTACCTTGCTGAAAATAACCACATGCTTCCCGGCAGATCATTTTACACTATTGCTGTTATTTTGTATACAGTGCATTTCACTCTGCTTCAGTTCATGTAGGTCTTTCCAGGTTTTTCTAATAGTATCCTGTTCATCATACCCTAAATAATGTACCTTAAACTTGACAAAGAATTTTCTTCGTATTAGCCCAGCAAAGTCATCATAACTATTTCCCTCCATCCTATTCCCTTCCCATGATATTTACTCTATTTTCCATCTTCTTTTAAACTATTCCTCCTCAAAAGTATTTTACTTCTGACTGTCCCCTCCCCTACTCTGCACTCCCTTTTTTTTCACCCTTCCTTCCTTATCCTCTTCCCCTCATACTTTCCTGTAAGGTTAAATAGATTACTCCTCCCAACTGGGTGTGAATGTTATTCCCTCCATGAGCCAACTCTGATGAGTTTAAGGTCTTTGAGCTAATTCTATGTTCCAAATTTTCTTCCTCCCTCTCTCCTCAACCCCCCCTATGAAATCAAGCAATTCAATATTTCATACTTGTGCTGTTATGCAGAACATCTTCACCTTCCTTGAAAGTATTTTGCTTTTTACTACTCTCTCCCAGAATCTGCCCTTCCCTCCTTCCCCTCCCCCCCCCCTTATTTCCCTCCCCTCCCTCAGGGCAAAATATATTACTATACCCACTTGAGTATGTATGTTAGTCCTTCTTTGAGTCAATTCTTAGATCAGAGCTTCTTAAACTTTTTCCACTCATGACCCCTTTTTGCCTGAGAAATTTTTATGCCACCCTGGGTATATAAGTGTATAAAATAGGTATACCTAATCTTTTATTGTTGACAGATTTATCATGACCCTCACATTCAGTTACACAACCCTATATGGAGTCACAACCCACAGTTTAAGAAACTTTGATTTAGATATTCAATTTCGTCTTTTGCTAATTCAGACAGTATGTTTTGTAAATATTCTTCCATTTTACTTAAGTTGTTAAATTTATTGGCATATTATTGGGCAAAATAACTTTTTAAAATTGTTTTAATTTCATCTTTGTTAGTGGTCACTTCCTTGCTGCCCACAAACATGCTCATGTCTCTCCCATCTTTAAAAACATCACTTGATTCATCCATTCATCAATCAATTCCTACTAGTTGTTATCCCATATCTTTTCTCCCTTTTGTGGCTAAACTCCTTGAGAAGGCTTTCATATGTAATTGATGCCTCTCCTTCCTTTCTTCTCACTCTCTTCTTGACTCTGCAGTCTATGTTCCAGTCTTATCATTTACCTAAAACTGCCCTTTTCAAAGTTACCAATGATCTCTTACTTGCCAAATCTAATGGCCCTTTCTTAGTCCTCATTCTTTTTGGCCTCTAAGACTACTGGTGGCACAGCAGATTGAATACTGGACCTGGTGTCAGGAAGACCTGAGTTCAAATCAGCCTACTATCTATCTGTGTGACACTGAGCAAATTACGTAACCACTGATTGCCTCTGTTTGCTCACCTGGAAAATGGGTATAGTACTAGCTCCAACCTCTCAGGATTGTTGTGAGGGTCAAATGAAACATTTCTAAAACTTCTAAATGCTTTTCCCCATTCCTCTCTCTTCTTTGCAGCCTATGACACCATTAGTCACTCTCTTCTCCCTGATAATCTCTTCCCTCTAGATTCTTGTGACACTGCTTTCTATTGATTGTCTTCCTAACTGTCTTACAGACCCTTCCTCAGCCTCTTTTGCTGTGTCATCATCCAGATCAGTCACTTAACTGTGGGAATCCCCCAGGGGCAATCTGCTGGGGCCTCTTTTCTGTATTATTTTGCTTGGTGATTCCATCAGCTCTCAAGGATTTAATTATTATCTTTATGCTGATGAGTCTCAGATATACTTATCTAGCCCTGACCTCTCTGCTGACCTCCATTTCACATCTCTAGCTGCCTATTATTAAACATCTTGAACTCAATGTCCCATGGACATCTAAATGGAATTTGTTATTCCCCCCACTCAAACTGTCTCTTCCTAACTTCCATATTATTGTTGAGGGTACCACCATCTTCCCAGTTCCCCGTGATAGCAACTTCAGTGTCATCCTTGAATTCTCACTGTCTCTCATTTCCCATATCCCATCTGTTGCCAAAGTCTATTGATTTTACCTTTGTAACAAACATCTCTGGGATATGTATCCTCTCCTCTGATACTGCTGCCATCCTGGCTGTGTACAGCTTTATGTCTCATGGTTATACCACTGCCGTAGACTGCTGGTCGGCCTGCCTGCCTGCCTGAAGTCTGGCCTCACTCAAGTCCATCTTCCACTTAGCTATACAATTTATTTTCCTGATCATGGGTTCAGTCACGTCCCTCTCCTACTCAGTGAACTCCAGCAGCTCTTCCTAGTCACTTTGGGGATCAAATATCAAATCCTCTGTTTGACATTCAGAGCCCCTACTTACCTTTCCAGTCTTCTTACCCTGATGTATTCTATGATCCAGCAACACTTAACTCCTTTGATGGTATTTTTTTTGTACCACAAGACACTCACTCATTCCTCCTGATTTAGGGCATTTTCACTGGTCATCCTCCATGCCTGGAATTCTCTCCTTCATCTTCCCCTCTTGGCTTTCCTGATTTCCTTCAAGTCCCAGCTACCATTCCAGCTTCTTCAAGAAGCTTTTACTGATCCCCCTTAATTCTAGTACCTTCTTTCTGTTGATTATCTTCAATTTAAACTGTATATATTCTTGTTTCTACATAAATGTTTGAAGTTGTCTACACCATTAAACTGTGAGCTTCTTGACACAAGAAACTTTTTGCCTTTTTGTAGTCCCTAGCATTTAGCACATTGCCCTAGCACAGTAAGCATAAATGCTTACTGACTATTGATACTGTCTCCAAGGTATGGTCCTTTCAGGAATACATTGAGTCATCATTTCATAACCTAAAGGATATAATAAACAAATAAAAATGTCTTGGTTCTCCTCAGGGGAATGTTGGAGCCTGAGACAGGGGGAGTACAACACAAGGAGGAGTCACTTTTATAAAGTATGTCAGACATACGACTATAGAAAAGAGTTGGTGATGAATTCTTTATAAAATAGGAGATGTGAGGTGGTTTGTGACAGACAGGGGCTTTCATGGGGTCAGAGAGGTTATGAGGATTGTGGAGCTGAATAGGGAGCTAAGTAGTAAAGAATTTCCCAGTCAAGCAGGCCCTGTGGGATCCTTGAAGATCCGGCAGTGCTGTTCTGAGTGTAGAAGTATAGGGCTGGCAGCCGAGAGCGTACTGCAGACTGGATGCCTTTGTTAGTGAGTGAGCAATGAGAAACATAACTTGCTTTCATTGAGGTTCTCAGGGCCTTTCACTCCACTGCTACTCATCAGGAGGTGAGGGCAGTTTGTTCCTGAGAGGATAAGTATTCTAGGGGAGGGGAGAAGGAAACATCATTTTCCCCTGCTAAACTAGGCTCAGATGTGAGTCCCTTTTTGCTTCTTTTTATGCATTATAATAAATTTCATGTCTATTCAAATGCTGTTTGCTGAGTTGAAGGGAAAACTTAAGAATGAGCCAAAATCATCCCTCGAGCCCTGAATAAGAGTAAATATGAAGCATATAGATTGTCATTTGAGGGAAGTTCTTATGATTTAACCTGGCTTGTCAGAGGAGTGGGTTTTAAGGGTTACATACATTTTTAGGTACCTTTGGTACTAAACTTTTTGTCCACTAGTAACGTTTCCCTAAGTGTAGGCAGCTGAGAAAGAGGTTGGATAATGAAGAGAGTGAGAGGAATCCTATTGGAAAGGGGCAAAGAAACGAAATTTTAAAAACTAATCAATAAGAGAAGTTGAAGGGGAAGAGAAGAGGAAATCTGTTTGACTGAGAGGAGAATAATTTGTACAGTGATACCATCATAGGAAAGCTAGGTGGCCTCGTGGATAGAGTAACGGCTCTGGAATTAGGAGGACCTGAGTTCAAATCCAGCTTCAGACACTCCCTAGCAGTGTGACCCTGGGCAAATCACTTAACTCTGTTTTGCCTTACTTCCTCATCTGTAAAATGAGCTGGAGAAAAAAATGGCAAACCACTTCAGTATCTCTTCCACGAGAAACCCAAATGGGGTCACAAAGTGTAGGCCATGACTGAATAACAACAACTGTCATAGAGCAAAAACAACTCTGAAAGACTTTAGATCTATGATCAACACCATGATAAGCCAGGAATTCAAAAGAGTGAAGATGAAATAGGCCACTCATCTCCCGAAGGAGACATGGGAGATCTAAATGCAGAGACAGACAGTTTTGGAAATGGATAATGTGGGAATTTGTTTTGCCGGACCTTGTAGCTATGTGTTAATGACTTCATTTTTCCTTTTGTGGACTATAAACCCTCATTTTCTGATTTGTGACCCCCACAATCATGTACTCTCTCTCTGTTCTCTGTGGTAATGCAATCAAAACTTCAAGAGTATCTGTTCTAGGCTCTTCCCTCTAAGCAGTTTCTGCTGCTGCCTTATAGAGCTTGCCCTGTGGAGTCTTCTTTATTTATTTTTCCTCACTCATTATGTGCCTTTTACTGGCTACCTTCCCTCCCCCCAATTTACCTCAAAATCTCCTCTCTGGGTGCATCCTTTCCCACTCTCTCAGGTTCCAGTTGCTCTTAGGAGTTCTAATCCCCGCCCCCCTTAGGTAAGATGAGTGGATTTTTCAAGCACCAGATCCCCCAGACCACACCTAGCACAATGTCCCCATCTCCTTTCAAAGACCATTTCTCTTCATCCATAAGTACACTCATCAGTGGAAATCTCTCTCACCACTGAAGCAAAACCTTTCTTTTTGCCCCTTTTCATGTCACCCACTCCCTTGCAGGCTCTTCCTAGCCTCCTCTTTATGTTTTATATTTGCACAAATAATAACTTGCATTTGTATGTCACTTTGTGGTTATTCATCTTTGATCCTCAAAAGAGCCCTTTGAGATAAGTGATACGTTATTATCATTATCCCTATTTTGCACATGAGAAAACTGAGATTCAGGAGAAGTTAGTTGGCCTTGGTTACATGACTAACAAGTACCTAAGCTGACAGTTGATCCCAGAGTTTCTCACTCCAAATCAGTTGCCCTTTCTACCCCCATCATTTATCTGTGCTTAGATAGCTGCTGACAGACAGTTGCTGGAGGATGAACTTAGATGGGAAACCATGCAAACATTATCAGACTGACTTATCTTTGTCAGGGAGGGGGTGGTTGCGGGTGGTGGTAGGGAGGTGAGTCATGATTGAAGCAAATAGACCTTTGTGTGAAGTGATTGGTAGAAATCAAGTGACAAAAAGGAAAGTAGATGTGTATGAAGATTTTTTTTCTTTGTAATAGTAAAGAGCTAAAGCACTATAATTTAATGAAAGTCAGGAGACTTGCAGATGATGGTTTCATTCTTTCCTTCAATAAGCATTTATTGAAAGCCTATTCATCACACTCTTCTGTGTTGGTTCTGTGATAGAGAGGTGTGCAAAAGACATAGCTTATGCTTAGGAGGGAAGGAAACATGCATGTCATTAACTGGAAAGCAATTACAGAGCTACAGAACAGGTCTGGATAACCTGGGGAAAGTTTTATACCTAAATACAGAGGTAGGAGGGGGGCTTCTTGGAGGGGATACTTTCTGAGCTCTGTCTTTGATGGAAATAGTGCCTGGGGATTGGAAGTTTTTACAGATAGAGAGAATATAAACAGACATAAAAATGGAGATAGCACATTGAAGACAAGCAAGTTAATGCCAATGCCAGGAGCTCCTTTGGGAAGTAGTGAAAGTTAAGATTAAAAAGGTCTGTGACTTTATGTTTGGTGGACTTTCAGGGATGCCAGAGATTGAGGAGGGGTAAGACTGGTTGATGAAGACTCTGAAGTCTGAAAAAATTACGTTTGATAAATAGAAATTCTGAGGATGGGAAAATACAAAGATAAAAAATGAGACAGTTCCTGTCACCAGGGAACTTACATTTTACTGGGTAGACGGAAAGCCCACAACGTATATGGAAAGTGATACACAATTTCAAGAGGGAGAAAACACTAATGACTGGTAGGAGGCAGAAGGATCGGGAAGGGTCTCTTGTAGGAGGAGCGCCCAAGCTGGGCTTTGAAGGAAGCCAGAAATTGCACAAAGCAGAGGTGATGAAAGACTCCATTCCAAACAAGTGTGATCCTGTGTGTCAGGATCCAGTCAGGAGATGGACACTTGTACCTGAGGATCAGCCAGTTGACTCAAACCAAGTTTATGAAAAGAAAGAAGTGACTCTAGAAGGGCCGGTGGGACCGAGATTGCCGGTTGCTTTAAAATTCTAGGCTGTGATTTTTGTACTCCACCCTAGGCGAAAAAACCCCAACAGACAAACCTTGAAGAGTTTTAAGTGGAGTGATGACATGCTAAAAAGAGTTGTGTTTAAGAACAGCCACTTCACAGCTACTTGGAACATGCTTTGTTCAAGAACTGCAGGCAAGGAGATTGATTAGGCCGTGAGAGGAGATGATGTTAAGGTTTTCACTGCCTGGCTGGTAAGGTGTGGGGGTCCTCAATAGAAAGAGGGAAATTTAGAGGTAGGGAAAACATGTCATTCTCAAATGAGTATAAGCTGTCTGTATGACATCTAGTAGAAATACCTAGCAAGTAGTTGGTAATGTGGGGATGGCATTTAGTAGAGAAATTAGGGCTGGATAAATAGGTCTGGGTCACCTGAATAGAGGGGGCAACTGAACCTGTTGGTGCTGATGAAATCTCCTTAGATGGAGGGGAGAGACAGACTGGAAAAGAAAAGAAGAGAGAAGGGGAGGGAAGGGGAGGCATCCAGGATGGAGCCTTGGAGGGCCATCTGTACTTAATGAGATGAACCCACATCTTTCTTCCTGACTTCAAACCCCTTTCTACTAAACTGCCTACTTAATTTTGTTTGAAAACTTATGACATTCCTTTTCTTTCATTTAAGTGTGTCCTTTAGCACTGTAGTTATACTGATTATAGTAAATTTTTAGCTTATGAATGGATTGAAGGGAGAATTTTTTCCCATTAGATAACTGGAAGATAGTTGGGAAAAGAGACAAAGGGATCTGGGGGGGGGGGTTCTACATCTAAAAATAGGTTTCTTGAAGTGGGATTAATTTAAATTGTGAGCAGGAAAATCTCTTTAAAGTGGGAGAACCACAAAGAAGGCGATGGGAACACTTTGGGTCAGACAGAGCCCAGTGCCGGCCACCAGGTGGCAGCGTCAGACCAGGACATGTGTATGTGGTGTTGGCTCAGGCGGCCTTAGAATGATGGGAGACTCTTTGTAGCCTGGATATGAGTGTTTGTAACTTGAAGGATGCAGAAGAAGGTCACTAGGATGAGGAGCTAGGGATATGTAGCCCAATGAAGACTTTTTGTGGGGTAAGGGAGGGGGTGTAATAGTATCTTAAATGTTCTTGTATGGAAGGGCTGTCACACTTGTTCTGCTTGTGCATAGGGTGCAGAATTAGGAGCAGTGGCAGAGATGATAGAAGTCAGTTTAGTCTTGATGTAGAAGACTTATCCTCCTTCAAGGCATGAATGGCTTAGGTGTTTCCTGGGTTCTAAATCCCCCAGCTGTCAGTTTTCTTTTCATCCTGAAATTACCTTACATTTCCTTATTTGTGAACGTTCCACAGCACCCCCACCCCGCATAAAAGGGAAGCTTCTTGATTGCAGGGGCTGTTTTCCTTTGGGTCTCTTGGCTTGCCTGCATAGGCCCTTAAGAAATCTGTAACTCGCGGAATAGAGCTTTGAAATAGATCCCTCAGCAGAACAGGCTCTGGGGGGCTTTCTTTCCAAAGGTCTTCAGGCAAAGGCAGTGTGCCTACCAGTTGGGAATGTCATAGGGAGACTTCTTCCTCCTCTGTCAGTTGGACTAAGTGGAAGTTTTCTTTTACAACTCTCAAGAATTTCCTTTGATTCTGAGTATCCACAGAGCCACAGTGTAACGAACGTCAAGACTAGCCCTCAGTAGTAGATAGAGAAAAGAAACGGCAAAATCAAGTGGTGTGACAATGTGAAGGGCAAAGAAAAAGAATTTTAAGGCATTTTCTAAGGCTTTGAACTTTAGGGGTTAGCAGAATAGTGGTTCCTCTTTAATGAAACACGGCTCTTTTTTCAGGTATCAAAAAAGCAGTCAACTAGATATGTGCTACAGGCGTTGGTTATGTGGGACTGGGATGGAGGTGAAACATCAGAGAGTGAGATCTATTGCTTGTGCCCCCCCCCCCCCCAGCCCACCAAAGCACTTACTGAGCAAAGTAGGCTCTGCTTCTAGGGCAGCCAGATGACACAGTGGATAGAGCACTGGCCTGGAGTAAAGAAGACTCCTCTTCCTGAGTTCAGATCTGGCCTCAGACACTTCCTAGCTGTGTGACCCTGGGCAAGTCACTTGAACTGTTTGCCTCCATTTCCTCATCTATAAAGTGATCCGGAGAAGGAAATGGCAAATGCAAAGAAAACACCAAATGGATTCACGAAGAGTCAAACATGACTAAACAGCAAGAACAGTCTCTTTCTAAAGCAGAAAATTGAAATCTTAGCACATCTCAAAGCACTTGAACTTAATCATTTACAATTATCGAAATTCAGGTTTGCCCTACTCTTAATATTGTGCTATGGGTGTTTGTGCTCCATATAGATAAGTTGTACTTTGAATCTCCTTAATTGTTATGGGTAGATCATTCAATTCAACATTTAAGGGCTTACTCTGTGTAAAACACTGGCGTAGGTTCACAGGGTACAAAAGACAAAACCCCAAAGCCTTCATTTTCAAGGAGCTTACACTCACTTCACTTGAGGACAGCGGGGAGGGATGGGATATTATATGTATGTAGGTAAGTATGTTACAAGGTAGGTAGTGAAGGGAGCAAGAGAAGATCAGATAAAGTCATTGACACATATTTTAGGAAGTAGTGAGCACTAACACTTGGGGCTGTAGCAGGACACAACTGAAGAGGGAGAAATCAGTGCATCTTGGGCATAGGAGACCAGCTATGCAAATGCAGGGCAGAAGCCTGTGGAAGCGCTGGAGGGCAGAGCAGCAAATCTTCCCAAAGTCTCCTTTTTATAAAGGGCTCCAGCAGCTCTTCTGCTTGGTTTAGACTCCAGATTGTGTTGAACCCCACCCCCCCTCCCGCCAGGATCTTTTTATTTGTATTGTCGTTCTCTCCTCCCTGCCCCCCCCCTTTTAGATTATTAGCTCCTCGAGGGAAAGAACTGGCTTTTCTTTTTCTTATTTGGATGCCTCATGCTTAGCATAATGCCTGGCACATCAAAGTCACTTCATAGATGTTTACTACTGACTATGTGAAGTTCAGGAATATACACATTGTATGTAGATCACAACCTTTTTGTAACCAAAGAGTTTTAGGGCTTGGTTTGGGTCTCTGAGTGCATGTGTGACTTCCTCACATGCTGGTTTCTGCCCATTTTCTAACCCTACATAGATTGATTCCAGCTCCCTGGGTTGTGATGGTAGATTTGAGAGGAGTGGGAGAGAAGCAGGGGAGACAGAGAAGTCTTCCTCCACAGACAGGTCCCTGCATGTTCCACAATCTTTACTCCTCCAACCCAGGAAAAAGAATACAGTGAATTCCTGATGATCTGTCTGGATTCTGAAAGCTTCTCTTTTGCCCACTACTGCCCAGTTTCATTGTTGCCATTCCCTCTTTAATTTAATTCACTTCAATTCACTAATAAGTAGCTGGGAAGGGAAGAGGATGAAAGAAACAATATTTTCCTGGCTGGGGGGTGGGGTGGGGAAGGGGTGTTCTCTAACGGCTAAAGAATACTAAAGGCCTTGAAACATATGAATCCATAGTGTACAGTAGTCTAGGTCAAGGGAAAATAGATTCTCTTTGCTACATGGCTTTTATATGTTTAGAGAAATAGATTGTTGGCAAAGATACCTTTCATTTATGGAGAAAATTGGGGGGGTATTTCTGACAAGATTGCTTGAGGAAGATATATTGGAGGCACCATGGGAAAATAGGTAGTGAATTGATCCAGCCATTCTGGAAAGCAATTTTGAACTATGGTCATAAAGTTATAAAACTGTGTCTTTCCTTTGACCCATCCAGCTTTACCACTGCTAGACCTTCGTCCTAAAGAAATCAAGAGAAAAAAGAAAAAGGTCCATATGTACAAAAATATTTATAGCCCCTCTTTTTGTGGTAGCCACAAATTGGAAGCTAAGAGGGTGTCACAAACTGTGATGTGAATGGAATGGAATATTTGGATGCTCTAAGAAATGATGAAACGGACAATTTGGGAGGAAACTGGGAAGATGCCCATGAACTGATGTAGATAGGGAGAACAATTTGTACAATCATACCTTCTTAGGGGAGAAACAACTCTGAAAGACTTTAGAGCTCTGGCCAACACAGTGATCATCCAGATGATGAGGAGAAAGTAAGCCGCTCACTTCTTGATAGACGGTAGACTTAAAATGCCGAGATAGACATTTTAGGACCTGGCTACTGTGGGAATTTGTTTTTCTGGACTATGCAGATTTGTATTGAGGGCTTTATTTTTCATTTGTGTTTGTTTTAATTTGCTCCGTTTGGGAAGGGAGTAGGAGGGACAAGTTGATTTTCTTAAATGCTTGTAAATTGAAAAAAATTTAAAATGGGAAAAATTTTAAACAGAAAAGAAAATGTGGAACTGAACAAATTGTTCAGTAAACTAGATTTGATTGAACCATGGCAACTTCTAAATGGGATTGGATTATTAAGAATATACATTTTTTGGGGGGCAGCTTGATGGCGCAGTGGATAAAGCACCAGCCCTGTATTCAGGAGGACCTGAGTTCAAATCCAGCCTCAGACACTTGACACTTACTAGCTGTGTGACCCTGGGCAAGTCATTTAACACTCATTGCCCCACCCAAAAAAAAACCCTCATAAAAAAAATAAAATTAATTTCCTTTATGTTAGTGAGCATCACATCTTTGAGTCTATGACTGACAATACCATATGGTTGATGTCTATGGTACTGTCAGAATCACGTTCAGTGAGCCACAGAGGACAGACTCTAGAGCTGATGTTGTAGGACCAGGTTCACAGCTTAGTTTTGCCACTTTTGTGGCCTCAGTGACAAGTTACTTACCTCCCTGGCTTCTCATTTCCCCATTTCTAAAATGAGGGATTTAGGTATAATCTTTGAGATCCCGTCTGGCTCCCAGTCTGTTCTTCCATGATCTTAGCTATCAATCAAAACATTAATTTGATCTAATAAATGACATTTAAATACTGTATTTCAGTCTTAAGTTTAAATTTTTAAGAAGCTACATTTTATCTTATCTTTTTGTTGTTGTTGTTTTTGGTGAGGCAGTTGGGATTAAGTGACTTGCCCAAGGTCACACAGCTAGTAAGTGTCAAGTGTCTGAGGCTGGATTTGAACTTGGAACCTCTTGAATCTAGGGCTGGTGCTTTATCCACTATACCACTTAGCTGCCCCTATTTTATCTTTTTAAACATCAGCTATTGACATTTTAGGGGATATAGGAAATACTTGCCTTCCTGCTCATACTGCTCAATTGCCCGATTTTGGTAGTGTGACCTTTTTTCCTGGGAAAATAATTTGAGGGTATCTTTATTCATTGCTCAAATATTTTTGTACATATACATCCTTTCCCTTTTTCCTTGATCCCTGGGATATAGACCTACTAGTGATATTAGTGGGCCAAAAGATATACACATTTTGATAGCCCTTTGGGTAT
Source organism: Dromiciops gliroides (assembly GCF_019393635.1). Lineage (NCBI taxonomy): Eukaryota > Metazoa > Chordata > Mammalia > Microbiotheria > Microbiotheriidae > Dromiciops > Dromiciops gliroides. The sequence continues at coordinate 706,146,307 of NC_057861.1, forward strand.
AGTTCCAAATTGTTATCCAGAATAGTTGGAAAAGTTCACAACTCCACCAATAGTTTGTTAATGCCCCTATTTTCCCACATCCCTTCCAGTATTTTCTTTTTTGTCATATTAGCCAATGTGATGGGTATAAGGTGATATTTAAGAGTTGTTTTCATTTACATTTCTTTATTAATGATTTAGAACATTTTTATATGACTATTGATAGCTTTGATTTCCTGTTCTGAAAACCACCTGTTGACATTATTTGACCTTGTATCAATTGGGGAATGGCTCATTTTTATAAATTTGGCTCAGTTCCCTATATATTTGAGAAATGAGGTCCTTATCAGACTTTGACAACTTCTAACAGTTTTGATGATATTCTGTTAATTCCTTTTCTAGGTCAGGAAGAATAAGTTACTTTAAGTCTTTGAAGACTTTGGCAAGTTTTACCAAGATTTTTGCCTGCCACCTTTTGGTTTTGCTGAGGGAATTTTTAAAAAAGATGAGCCATGCTTGATAATCCTGATGAACACACTCTAGATAATTGCTGCCTATAGTATTTTCTTTGAATTTATAGAATCCAGCATAATAGTGAGACAATAAACATTTCTTAAATGCCTTCTATGTGCCAGCCAATGTGCTAAGTGTGGGGATAAAAAAAGAGGCAAAACCCCCCACACAGAAAAGTCCCCCCCACCAAAGTCCTTGCCCTCCAGTAGGTCACAATCCCAAGTTGTAATTTTCTTTCCTTTCAGTGAGGTAAAACAATTCTTATCAAGATAGTATTGGCTTTTTGACAAAATACAATACCCATTTCTGTTAAAAACCCTAAGAAGCACAGAAATCAATGGAGCTGTTCTTAAAATGAAAAGTAATCTTTCTAAAATCAAGAATTTACGTTATCTGTAATGGTGATAAACTTGAAGTCTTGCCAGTAAGATCATTGGTGAAGCAAGGATATCCATTATTACCATTATTATTCAGTATTGTACTAGAAATGTTAGCTATGTTAATAAGAAAAAGAAATTGAAGGAATAAAAATTAAAAATGAGGAAACAAAACTATCACTCTTTACAGATGAATATGATGGCATACTTAGAAAACTATAGAGAATCAACTAAAAAAGTAATTAAAACAATTAACAACTTCATTAAAGTTGCAGGATCTAAAACAAACCCATATAAATCATTAGCATTTCTATATAATACCAACAAAATGCAGCAGCAAGAGATAGGAAGAGACATGCCATTTAAAATAGCTACAGACAATATAAAATACTTGGAAGTCTACCTGCCAATACAAATCCAGGGATTATATGAACACAGTTACAAAACACTTTTCACACAAATAAAGACAGATCTAAACAATTGGAGAAATATTAATTGTTGATGGGTAGACCAAACCAATATAAGACAAATGACAGTGCTACATAAGTTAATTTACTTATTGAGTGACATACCAATCAAACTACTGAGAAATTATTTTATAGAGCTGGAAAAAATAACAAAATTCATCTGAAAGAACTAAAGGTCAAGAACATCAGAGAAATCAATGAAAGAATGTTAAGGAAGGCCGACTAGCAGTTCTGGATTTCAAACTAAATTACAAAGTGGTAAACATGAAAATAATCTGATACTGGCTAAGAAATAGAGTGGTAGATCAGTGGAATAGATTAGTACCCAAAGACCCAAGTTTTGGGGGCAAGAATTCATCATTTGATAAGAGTTGTTGGGAAAATTGGAATGCTGTTTGGAAGCAATTAGGCATAGACCTCATTCCATATACCATGGTCAAAATGGATAAATGATTTAGACATAAAGCATGATTTCTTTTTTTGTTTTTTTGTTTTATAAAGCATTTCACAATTAGAGGAGTATGGGAAATGTACCCTAAGATCTATGAATATGACCAAATGACATAGAGGAACATGGCAAGTAAAATAGATAATTTTGATTACATGAAACTAAAAGGTTTTTGCACAATCAAAACTAATATAACCAAAATTAGAAGGAAAACAGGAAACGGGGGGCGGGGCATGGTGTAAATTTTGCAACAAGTTTCTCTGATAAAAACTTTCTCAAATATGTAGGGAACTGAGTAAAATTTATATTTAAAAAAAGCAACACCACAAGAGCCATTCCCCAGTTAATAAATGGTTAATAGTTAAACAGGTAGTTTTCAGAAGATATTAAAGCTATCAATAGTCACATGAAAAATGCTCTAAATCTCTATTGATTATAGAAAGGCAAATTAAAACGACTCTAAAATACCACCTCACACCTCTCCATTTGGCTCACTTGACCAAAAAGAAAAAGTACAAATGGTGGAGGGGATGTGAAAACATTGATATAGTAATGAACTGTTGGTGGAGGTGCAAACAGGCCCAGCCATTCTGGAAAACAATTTTGAACTTGCATACAAATCATTTGACCTAGCGATACCACTACTTAAGAGATCAACAAAAGGGGAAAAGACCTATTTGTACAAAAAATATTTATAGTAGCTCTTTTTGTGGGGGCAAAGAATTAAAATAGAGGGGATGCCCAGTAATTGGAGAATGGCTAAATAAGTTATGGTAAATGATTGTGATGGGATACTGTTTTTCTATAAGAAATGATGAGGGGGATAGGTTCAGAAAAACCTGGGAAGACTTATATGAACTGATGGAAAGTGAAGTGAGCAGAACCAGGAAAAGGTTGTGCACAGTAACAGCAATATTGTAAGGATGATCAGCTCTGAAAGGCTTAACTACTTTAATCAGTAAAATAAGCCAAGACAATTACAAACCTACAATTACATGATAAAATATTCTATCCCACCTTCAGAGAAGTGAACTTTAAATACAGATTGATGCATGCTTTATTTTTGCCTTCTTTATTTTTCTTAAGTTTTTTTGTGTTTTCTTTTGCATCATGGCTAATATGTTTTGCATAACTTCACATGTAAAATTGATATTGCTTGCCTTCTCAAGGAGGAGGGGTGGAAGGAGGGAGAGAATTTTGCACTTAAGATTTTTAAAAATTATTATTAATTTTTTTTACATGTAATTGGGAAATATTTCCCAATTATGTATGTGTGTATTAAGATAGTTAGTATTGACATAAACTGTGCTCCTTGCTCTCAAATGGAAAGTTAAGAAGAAAACACATTTGGTATTAGGAGTGATATTTAGTGAATAATTGGCCAAAATGTCAGAATACATGACAGAACTGAAATGGACAAGGTGACTTCAAAGTCAGCCTCATGGATTTAAAATTTGTTTTTATTGCGTTCTTTTATGCCTATCACATTTGCTTCTAAGTATATTTTCCCTTTCCTTCTTTTCCCACTGAGGGTCTCTTGAATTTAAAAGTACTGTCCTTAATAATGGCCCTGAGCTCAGCAGCTTTCTTGTACCTCATTCATCTCCTTTCTTTGCCTTAGGATATTATTAATAACCCTATAACATGATCGGGAAACATTTCATATAACTGCTTCCTGGGGCAACAGTTGAAATCTTTTAACCTAAATGAAAAGTGAATTTCAAAGATAGTGCCATGTTTTCTTAGGAAAGGAATTCGGTTTATCAGATGAAAATCCTATACATATCTGGATTTCTGTGTTTACATAGTCTCCAAACTGGGCCTTGGAGGTAAATAGATTAATAGTAAAAGTGTTTTATTTGTTGTTTCAGTCATGTCCAACTCTTCAAGACCCCATTTGGGGTTTTCTTCACAAAGATACTGGGATGGTTTGCCATGTCCTTCTCCAGCTCATTTTACAGATGAGAATACTGAAGCAACCTGGGTTAAGTGACTTGCCCAGGGTCACACAGCTATTAAGTGTATGTGATTTAACTGCAGGTTTTTATTTGTAAACTAGGACATAAGAAAAGGAAAATTTCCCTCTAGTTATGTTCATATCATTTTAGGTAATTAAAATCCACATATATATGTAGCTCCCTAGATTATTTGTGTCCTTTAAGTGTTATCTTGATGGATGGAAAATGCTGCTGTCTGGACCCTTTTGTTAAAATAAATATCTCCATTTAGAAATTAGTGATATTTTTAAAAGGTTACCAAGTACTGTTAATAGACTGCATACCAGATGTTCATATTGTTAATGAAACATTGATGATGATGATTTAATATTTACTATATGCCTATAGTATTTTCTACCCTTCACACAATATTCACATAAGTAGACATCTTTAAGTAATTTCAAATCTACAATAAATGGCATTCATTGGGGGGGGATCTAGTTGATACTCTATTATTCCTTCAAGTAGTTTTTTTTTTTAATTCTGGTATAAGCATCTTAAAATAAGCTTATATTTGAATATAGCATATTTGGCCCTCACGAGGATTTGTGTTTAAAAATGAAGCCACATTATTAGGACTTGACTCACAAAGAACTGGAGGGTTGTACATCTTCTCTAAGTTATAAGAACTTCTCCCTACTCCCATAAAGAACTTTTTAAACATTTTCCACTTGTGGCCTCTTTTCACCCAAGAAATTTTTACGTGACCCCAGGCATATAGGTATATAAAATAGGTATCCAAATCCAACATTTATCTATCTATCTATCTATCTATCTATCTATCTATCTATCTATCTATCTATCTATCTATCTATCTATTTATCTATCTATCTATCTTTTATTTATTTATTTATTTATCTATCTATCTATCTATCTATTTATTTATTTGTTTGTTTGTTTATTTATTTATTTTTAGTGAGGCAATTGGGGTTAAGTGACTTGCCCAGGGTCACACAGCTAGTAAGTATTAAATGTCTGAGGCCGGATTTGAACTCAGGTACTCCTGACTCCAGGGCCAGTGCTCTATCCACTGCGCCATCTAGCTGCCCCCCAAATCCAACATTTATTGCCAAATTTTTCACGACCTCCATATTCAGTTATGTGACCTGCAGTTTAAGAAGCTTTATCTGTACCGAGCAGAGACTCTATTACCTCTCAGGTTGATAGAAAAGTATTATAAACGTTAGGTGAAAAACCTTTTTTTTTATATTTGTTTCTCACTATTGTGGCTTCTCTGGGCTTGGATTATTAAGTCTCTTGCTGGACTATAAATAATATAAGTAAGTAAAAAGAGGTAAAAAATGGCCATAATTTTTTTTGTGTGGCTTATACCAATGGTTTCCAAACTTTATGCAGTGATGCCTCTTCCCCCATTTTTAATTTTTAAATTTTTTAAAAATTATTTTATGTATTTCATTAGGTGTTTCCTAATAACATGTAAAAATGTTTTAATAATCATTTACATTTTTTTGAGTTCCAAATTCTCTCCGTCCCTCTTTGAGAAGGCATGCAATTTGATATTTATTTTTATATGTGAGGTCAGGTCAAACATATTTCCACATTAGTGATATTGCAAAAGAAAAACACAAAAGAAAACAATAGAAAGAAAGAAAAAAATTAACAACCCTCCCCCCACTGCAGTTTTCATAAATGTCTATTCAGATGTTTTTTTTTGGGGGGGGGGAGGAATGGGGGTTAAATGACTTGCCCAGGGTCACACAGCTAGTAAGTGTCAAGTGTCTGAGACTGGATTTGAACTCAGGTCCTCCTGAATCCAGGGCCAGTGTTCTATCCATTGCACCACCTAGCTGCCCCCCTCCCCCGATGATTTTCTTAAGCATTTAATAATTTATTTCACTATTTGTGACAATAAATCTTAAATATATGATAAATTTATATCTACTAACATTTATCATACTTGGAGGGGGGGGGCAGGACAGTGAGGGTTAAGTGACTTGCCCAGGGTCATACAGCTAGTAAGTGTTAAGTTCAGACCAGATCTGAACTTAGGTCCTCCTGAATCCAGGGCCTGTACTGCGCCACCTAGCTGCCCCCTATAAATACATTCTTTATAGTATTCCTATAAGTAGATTTGTTTTCAGTGCATAGCTTTTCAAAATGTGTCATTGATATTGCTGTTTATAAATTTTTTTCAATCTTTAATCAAGATCAGTATTTTTTCTTTGTAACAATTATAGCAGAAAACCATTTCACACAAAAAGATGTTATGGGTGGTAGTAAGATTTGTATTGCTTAGAAAACTCTGAATTCCCTTGTAAACAGAAAAGTTTTTTCAGGTTCAAATTCTTGTTCCAACATACTATCTCCTAGGCAAATCTGTCAACTCTTCTTGTTTAGATGAAGTAAGACCAAATATTAGAGTTGTCTAGTCACCTAGAATAATGGACCCATAGAAGTGACCTTGGAAACTAGACTGTTCAGCATCTAATTTGACATCTAATTCATTGCCCTCATTCTACAAATCAAGAAACCCTGAAAGGGGTCTCCAGATCACACAGCCAGTGCTACAGCCAGGAACCAACAAGATAGAAAGAACCTTGAATTTCATGTTCAGTTCCTATCTGTACAGGAATCACCTGGACAGCATCCTGGACAGGATGTCATACGCGTTCCATTTAATTATCTTCTGTGGTGACAGCACTAGCTCCCACTCCATTTGGAAGTATTTCTTTATAAAAGGCTAAAATCTAACTGGTATATGGACCAAGACGGGCCAGGGCCTGTGGGAACCTTGCCTAATTGTATTGGAACTGACTCTGGCTTGTGATAGTGCCCACTAGTGTTTGCAGATAGATACCATATCTATACACTCCAGAGGACAGCATTTGGGCAGATCTGACTATTGCTGCTCATTGGAGAGACACAGTGCCAGAATCCACTCATGGTTTGGCTAATGAACGGGTTTTTGACTGCCCTCATTTTATAACAAAATATATTCTGCATTACTGTCTTTTAGTTTTTCTTTTTATAAAAAAATTATCCTTTGCTCATCCTTTAAACCTTCCATTATACTCAAAAGAACTACTCATCCCTTCCAGTAGTAATAGGGAAGAATGAAAGATGAATTATAAAAAGATTACTAAATGCGTGATGCTCTGAGAGTGGAAAAAAACAGGCAGTTCTTGTTCTCGGGAAGTTTATATTCTAGTTGTGGGAGATACCATATAAAAGAAAATTTACTTGTAGGGAGAATGCAGTCTCAGAAGCCCTAAAGGTGTAGCAGAGATGTGAATGGCATGACCCAGGGGTCTTTAGGTTAAGTCACTCAATCAGATGATGGTGCTAAGGATATGCAAGACAAATGGTAAGGCCTGGATGATTTTAGGAACCATTAGGAGGGTGGGCAAACAGAATAGAGGTGACTCCTATCTCATCCTAGCTATGTGAGCAGTGAACCAAGCTGGGTTCTGAGTGGCTTTGGCTTTGGGAAGGGTTGAAGAAAAAAAGGAGAGGTGAGGGTATTCCAGAGGTAGACTAAGCTCACTTTGATGAGGAGGTCCGCCCAGGATCAACCTAAAAGAATAAGGCAAGAGAGAGGTCAGGAGAGAGAAGGGTCTTCTGAAGGGTTTTAGATCTTCCTTCTGCCTAGTCATCCTGTGATCCTTATTTAACCTAAGTGGATCTAAGGCATCTTATTCCTAGGTTCTTAAGAAACTCCTCCATATGTAAGTGACCCATTATTTCTGAAAACCTCTTTCCCTGTGTCCTTGCATAGAGAAGGTAGAATTCTATAGACTATAGAATTGGATAGAATTCTGAGCCTAGAGCTGGAGAGACCCGAGTTTATTTTTCACCTCTGGCACTTCACGGTCATGAGACCCTTGGCAGGAACTCCCTAGGACTTAGATACCGTAAGGGGCTAAAATTCTAGCTAGACTGTCTAAAAATCTAATGAGTGGTCGCCATGAATTATAAGCTTTAGCAGGAGTTTAGACTTTTAAGTATTTATTAAGGAGCATAAGAATTTGGTGAGGAGAGAGAAAGAGGCCAAGATTCCTTCATCTGCCTATCTCAGGGAGCCAACATCTCAGCTCCACCACTCAAACCGAGGTCCCGGGCAAAAGAGAGCTCCCTTGCCCCTTCCTCCTCCCAGAAAACTCCTCTCCAACAGGAAACAGGGCTACACACACACACACACACACACACACACACACACACACACACACACACACACACACACACACACACACACACCCCTCCAAGCTAATTGGCCGATAGCTTTGATCAACAGTACTCCATGAGCAAATGTCACTTCCTGTCTCCAAGGCCACATGGCTATGTCCTCAGGCCAGAGCTCACAAAATGTTCCTCCCAGCAGGGGATGTTATTCTAACTCTCATTATACAAAGTCGTAGACCATTTAGTTATGAGCTGGTTGGTGAAAAGAGGGCTGATGCTTACGAAAAAAATGAAACCCTATCTATTCTTTGAATTAACATTATTGATAGCTGATTTTACATATATATTCTTAAGGCAAATATCAATTTATTGCAAGATGGAAGAATACAATGTTATTTTTTTTTCTACTTAGTTCGATCTAAGGACATGCTGGCTAAACCCTTGCTGGGCTGATAAACCTATTAATGAGTAAACATCAATGAACAGATCGACCCTTAATACTAACAGTTAGAAACAGGAAGCTAGGAGATATGCTCTAGCATGCTATACTCTTCAAGTCAACCCAGAAAACATCTACAAAGAATATATGAGATTGAAACTTGTAGGTGTAATTTCTTTCTAGAGCCTAATAGCCCTTTGGCAAGTAGCACCACTACTTGCTAAGTCAGCTCAGAAATAATCAGGCAGCTAGATGGCGCAGTGGATAGAGCACTGACCCTGGAGTCAGGAGGAACTGAGTTCAAATGCAGCCTCAGACACTTGACTACTAGCTGGGTGACCCTGGGCAAGTCACCTAACCCCGATTGCCTCAGACATCTGGGCCCATCTCCAGTCATCCTGATGTATATTTTGCCACTGGACACAGATGGCTCTGAAAGAGAGAGTGAGGCTGGTGACTTTGCACAGCCCTCTCTCACATAATCCAGTTCACTGCAAGTCATGACATCACCTTCTGAAGTCATGGTCCTCTTCGAGAATGAAGGACAAACAACAACTACAAGAAGAAGCTCAAAAATAACGAATTCAGAACCAAGTTTTTTTTTTTTTTTTTTACTGCCACCCAGTCTGGATTACATCAAAAACAAGTTTCTGCTAAACTTAGCACTCTTTGCCTGCCCCACAAAGTCTCATAGCCGATAAAACAAAGAGATTCAAGTATTTAGGGATCCCTAACACACTATAGGCAGATTCTGCAGAGCAGACGCATTCTTGCTCAGGTGCAGAATGGAGAAGGAACAAGGAATTACGTGGTCTGGGCAAGAGAAAGAGAACTGTCTCATTTACAATACTCTGCCTTTGTCAATCTATTATATAGTCTATTTCAGAGAACATAACAGGCCTTCAGAGTTTATTGCTAGTTGATCTTGGCATGCTTCGCTTAACAAAAAAAGCTAAATTTTCTCAAGAAAATGAAACTTTCGTTTTAGAAAAGCCTTTTAGAAAGTGGATTTACCTAAGTCTTACTTGTATTATCTATGTTCACAGACATATATAAATATGTATATAGTTTAGTTCACTGCTTTAAAATATAGAAGAGTAGTTTACAAAATGATCGTACAAGGGGAAGCACTCAAATACTGACTTTCTCAGGCTAATTTTACTTTTGTGATTTTCTGAATTATGAAGTATGTCCCTTTGGGTGTGTGGAAGGTAGGGAAAAGGAGACTTCCTTAGGGAATGTTTTCAAGTTTAATTCACTTATAAATACATTCATTTTAAAAAATGAAGACAAAATTCTAATTGATGTCAACCAAAGTGAAACTAAACAAAGTACATTTGCCTCACCTGGACAGTATACATAGTAAGCACACTGATTACTTAATATTGTACACCCAGATGAAGTCACCAAAAAAGTTTGAGTTGTGTTATATGTAGCATTTAAACATCGAGTAAATAACCTTAATAATTTTTGTGTGGAAGTCAAAAGTTCTATTTCTTTTGTTATATTTCTTAATGCCATTCCTTTTGGTGAACGTAATATGAAACACCGCTGTATTGTATTTTTATTTGTTTGGTTAACCTGGTTCTGGCAACACTGGGAGTTAGTTTTACTTGGGAGTTTTGTTAACTGCCAGTGGGCCATGAGTTGGACACCTGTGGACTAGATGACCTTTCAGGTCACTTCCAGCCTAGAGCTATCAAAAACTATTGATGACAAGCAACTTGAAAGATGTCTGATAGAGCCGTCATCTTTTCAAATGGAAAGTTGTATAATGTGAGAACTTGGCCCTAACAAAGCTTTGTTGCTAATCAAGGTAAAAAGCAGGTGTACAAGCATGAGTTCATAGTGTGGACCCTCGTGCAGTTTTAAGTGTTACATGCTTCACAGACTTTCCATTTACATCAGTTTTCTAAACTGTTATAAGAGGAATTAATTAATTTTTTTCAATTGACTAATTCTGCAAAGGCTTTTTTGCAGAATTGTGTGAATGTATAGGTACAGAACAGAAGCATTTTATTGTGAAATGTGGGCTTTTTTGTGCTAGAGGTTTTCAAGGGTGTTTGAGCTAAAAGAAGACATTGCTTTGTTTTCCTCCTCTGCACCATATCTTTAAGTTCTTTAGTTCAGGGAATCCTTGTCCACAGGTGAAGTTCATAAACGCCTCTGAAATGAATGATCTTAGAGACTGTGCATTGACTTGTCTGTGATACTGAGAAATTTGGTAGTTTTGCCCAGCATCTAATGGACAGTTTATGTTAAAGCCAGAACTTGAACCCAGATCTTTCAGACTTGTAGAATGGTTCTTTGGCTGCACTGTCTTCTAGTTTTCTAAAGCTGAAAGAAGAAACAGCCATTTTTTTCTCAGTGATTCAGTGATTGAAGCAATTTACTTGGTTAAAAAAAAACCCTACTAAAACTAGGATCTTTGTAGATATTTTATAAAGCCTTGTATTGTACATCAATGAAGTTCCTTATTAAATTTGTACTCTGATTCAGAAAGATAAAGTGATTGCATTTATGAAAAGAATTAGAGCTATGGATGACAAATTTGCAAAATTATATTCTGATAGGTTTCTTTATTTTAAAAATAATTAATTAGCAAATGAAATAGAAGAGAGGAAAGACTAGCTTATTAACTACTTGATTAACTATAGAAGTAATTCTCACTTAATTTTTAAAGCATGAATGTGTTAGGGTTACACTTGCCATGGGTCGATATAATATATGTGATCTTAACTCTCTTCCATCTTAACAACAGAGTTAATAGACTTGTGATAGTATTTGAAACCAGCATTTGAATCTGGAAATTTTGTGTCTGGGCTACAGATGAAGAATTCTCTCCTTTATCAGAAACAAAGTGACACAGATTTTCCTACAGTTTTTTTTTTTTTTAGTGAGGCAATTGGGGTTAAGTGACTTGCCCAGGGTCATACAGCTAGTAAGTGTTAAGTGTCTGAGGCCGGATTTGAACTCAGGTACTCCTGACTCCAGGGCCGGTGCTCTATCCACTGTGCCACCTAGCTGCCCTTCCTACAGTTTTAGTATTTGTGTGAAGTGGATTTTCTGTTATAGCTGTTAGAAAGACAAAATCTTGATCTCTACTAGTGGTAGAAAATACCTAATAAGTAGTAATACCATTAGAGAGACTTTGGAGAACCTTTACAATGAAACAAGCCCACTTTTCACTTTTTTCATACTTTTATGGTTTTTAAAAATAAGTTCTAAATAAGAAATTTAAAGAATTAAGTGTTTAAGATTGAATTTTAAAAACGAATGAATTCTTTGGGGGGGGGGCAATGAGGGTTAAGTGACTTGCCTAAGGTCACACAGCTAGTAAGTGTCAAGTATCTGATACCAGATTTGAACTCAGGTCCTCCTGAATCTAGGGCCAGTGCTTTATCCACTGCACCACCTAGCTGCCCCAAAATGAATGAATTCTTAATTTTATTTGAATAAAATATAAGAAAATTATTTGTGTAGATTGTTTAATGAAAAGTGTAGTGGGGAACCTGAGAGTATTCTTTGTTTTTGTCTGTTTTGTTTTGTTTTGTTTTTGTAAAATGGAGCCTGTCAGTATCTAGTTTGGAAACCACTGTTTTACATCATCAGTGAGATGCCCTGAATTTGGCATTTGATAAAATTTGAACATAAATGCATGTGTGATGATTCCTTTCTTTTCACAGGCATTTGACCATGAGGCATTAAAGTGAAGGGTGAGCTATCTTGAACATATATTGATGGACTGCTTGCTGCTGTTCTTTATTGTCCATATGGTTGTACAGGAATGTGATTGAAGGTTTAAAAATTGGACTCAAGCTCCAATGGAATTTCTGTTTCAGTGCCTGTCAGTTCATTATTGGACTCGTCTAATTTGCACTGTGTATTCTTTGAATTTTGTTAATAGTTCTGTACCAGAATCTTTTGCAATTTACTATATGCAGAGGTTTATGAAATTTTATATAGAATAAATAACTCAATATACATTGGACATATTGAGCATTGTGCATATTTTCTCCTTTGCTGTTCTTTATTAATAGAAGCTGTGCTAGAATAAATCACTTGAATTTTACTGCCATTAGGTTAGTAGTTCAAAGTATCATATACCTAGAATTCCTTTACTTGACAAAATAATGGTATCTTAATGTTTGACAAAAGTTTTATTTACTAATTGGTAGAATTCCCTCAAATAACGAGAGGAGAAGACCAAGATCTGATATTTTAGATATGTGTTTTGACCTGTACATCCTCTTATCCCTTTTTGCTTACAGATTTATACCTGTTTCTTTGTCTGACAGCATTCCATTGTGCCTCTTTCCTGTGGTACACACTTCTTGTTCTGATCCTGTTTTTATAATCACAATTAGAGACGGTGGAGCATTATGATATTAGACTTGGAATAAGCTATAGAAACATGAGTTTGTGAGAAAAATATAATACGGGGCACATGTACATATCTTTAATCACAGAATTATTGAATTTAGTCACTAAATGTCATCTGGTACATTCTTTGCTCTTAGGAAGGACCATACCTTACCCATGGTAAATCTGTATCTATCCTATTCCTAAACATTTTCTGGGAAGGACATTTCCTAGTCTCTCCCAGCATCCTGTTGTAGCATCTTACAATTTACAGAATTAAGAAGTTCTTCTTTATATCTAACTTAAGGAAAAATTTTCCAAATAAAACCATCAGAGGCTTCAATATCATGCTGTCTTCTTAAATTGAACCTTTGTCCAAATGTTGCTTATTAGTTAAGATCTCATTTCTCCAGATTGTTACTTCTGTTAATCCTTTTCCAGTAAACTCAGAATCTCCTGAAATAGTTGAAGCTTCTGCTGTGAGATAGGAAAGACTAAAGACTAGAATTCATTCATTTCTTCAAATTCCAGAAGCAAAATCACTTTTTTTAGTCATCTTTTTCCTCAGTCTAAATGTAGCCTTGTACTTTCCCCCCATATAGAGATTTTGGATACCCTTTGTCTTATCCCACCTTGTTTTGTCCTTACCTTTAAAGAGATCTAATTTTGAGGATACAGCATATATTTGGAATGGCCTTCGCTTGAGTCAGTATGATTTTACAACCTTCTGCTTAGTGGTCATAACTAATACAACCTCTCTCATTTCTTTTTCTTCCTTCCTTCCTTCCTTCCTTCCTTCCTTCCTTCCTTCCTTCCTTCCTTCCTTCCTTCCTTCCTTCCTTCCTTCCTTCCTTCCTTCCTTCCTTCCTTCCTTCCTTCCTTCCTTCCTTCCTTCCTTCCTTCTAATTTCTCTCATTCCTAGTTACTTCAAGGTGTAACAGATAAATTAGCTATCATTGGATGCTATTACACATATCCAATTCATCTGACACTTATTAAGTTATCATATTTCTTAAATGTAACTTTCATAAATGAACACAATTTGTTTCCATCTGATTGTTTAGATTTTGAAATAATTTGACTTTTTCCCTTAGAATTGGGAGTGTAGAGATGAGAGCCAAGTGCTCACTGAGTACTTAAACCTTGATTTGTGATAAGGGACTCCAAACTCCTTTAAAAAAAAATTCTCTTAATGCCTTTTATTATTTTTAATTGATACCTTCATTTTTGAAGACATCTCTCTTCCTCCTCTATGTAGAGAGCCATTCCTTGTTTGTTGTTGTTTGTTTGTTTGTTTTGGAGGCAATTAGGTTTAAGCAACTTGTCCAGGGTTACACAGCTAGTAAGTGTCTGAGGTCAGATTTGAACTCAGATCTTCGTGACTCCAGGGCCAATGCTCTATCCACTGTACCACCTAGCTGCCCCCTATTCCTTGTTTAAAAAAATTAGGAAAAGAAATGGAAAAAAGGCAGTTCATATGCTTTTGGTTTTTACATCACAGCCATTTACAGATCTGCTCCCCATCTACTCTTTATTTCCCCTCCTCACACTGCTTTGAATTCTCCTTTGAAACAGAAAAATTGGTAACCAACTCACACTTTGTCAGTAGTATATGTAACATTCCATACTTATGGTCGAGGGAGGAAGGTAGGTTTCTTCATCTGTTCCCTTGTACTAAAGGTAGCAATTAAAACTGCTCTTAATAGGTCTTTCTTTTAGTACAGTTTTTTCATTTATATTCTTGCCATATAGATTTTTCTCCTATTTACTATGTACCAGTTCTTACAAATTTTGTCATATTTCTCTGAAATTCCCCATTAATCCTCATATTTCTTACAGTGATTTCATTACGCTTATATATTACATTTTTTCCAGCCTGTCTACAATCAGTAACTATCCGCCCATTTTGTTTCTAGGTTTAAATTTTTAAAAAAAAATTTTCCTACCACTAAAGTTCTGCCATGAGTATTCTGGTATATATTGGATCTTTTTGTCTCTAACATCTTTGGCCAGTAGTGGAATCTCTGGGTTAAAGGATATGAATAATTTAATACATTTTCTCAAATAATTTCAAATTGTTTTACAGAATGTGTAGAGCAATTCACAGGTCCACTAGCAGTGTATATTACTATATCATCATAGCGGTGCCAATGTCAACTATCTTTTGCCATCTTTGCCAATTAGATGGACATGAAGTGAGACCTTACTCAAAATATTTTATAGTATTATTGGTAGTTTGCATTTCTTCTTTTTAAAAGATTTCATATTTGTTGGCGAGGGTAGGGAAACATAAGGCAAACTCTTCAAAAATTGTGGGGAAACCATGAAAGCATGTGGTAACACCCTACCATAAAATAATGTTTTTAAATACATAAAATAAAACAGCATTACAAAAGAAACCATTTAATGTAACTATCAAAATATTTAAAAAAATATTTATGGAACTACCACCCCCCACACACACACACACACAGAGGTTAAGAAACCTTGTTTTAATAGAATATGTTCACTAACTCTTGTTACTCCAAATTAATGATATTTATCTATGTTACCTACAGCCCCCATTGCTTGTTTGGTTTTATCACAGATTTATGGAAATTCTTTATCATTAAAAAACCTTTGCTTGATTATATCTTTTCTTTCACTCTCTTCTAAACACTTTGAAATCTTGCTTTTGGCCTCATAACTACTCACTCCAAAGTTACTAAAGATCTCTTAATTGCTGAATCTTGGAGCCTTTTTTTCAGACTTTATCCATTGCTTATATAACTATACAACCAAAGAAATGATGTGGAGAAGCTATCAGGGGAATAGAAAGAGTACTAGATTTAGAGTCACTACTTATCATCTTATCATCTGTCATGGACTCTCTTCTCCCTGGATTTTTGTGATGCTAAGCCATTCATACTTTTGTATTATTTGGGGTAAAGCTTTGCCATGATGAAGCCAATCTGAACTAAATGTGTCTGACATTACCTTTTTCTTCTAACCCTTTGCTTTTTAAAGAATGCTATCTCTATAGGATTCATTTCTCCATGCTCCCCACTCCCCATAAAATGACAAAGGGAAAAAGTATAGGAGAATAATCATTTTTTGAGGTGGCTGTTCAAAATGACTGTGTCTTGGATTTGTTCTATGCCATTTTTGTTTTTGTTTTGTTTTTAAAGTGAGGCAATTGGGGTTAAGTGACTTGCCCAGGGTCACAAAGCTAGTAAGTGTTAAGTGTCTGAGGTCAGATTTGAACTCAGGTACTCCTGACTCCAGGGCTGGTGCTCTATCCACTGCGCCACCTAGCTGCCCCTGCCATTTTTGTTAAGTGTTCTTGTAGTATGATCATAAAATTAGAGTTTGAAGGGACCTTGTTAGTAATCTAGCTCAATTCCCTCATTTCACAGATGAGGGCTCTGAATCCCAGAAAAGAGTAGTGACTCATTCCAGGTGACTCGTTGAGTGGCAAATCCATGACTGAGGTAATAAGTAGGAAAGTGAAGAGTTGAGGCCAATGACAAGGTTGGAAGACTGAAACAGTGGTGGCACTTTTGACACAAATAGGGAGGTTTAGAAGAGGACATGATTTTGGGGGCAAAGATAATGAGTTCATTTTTGGACATGCTGAGTTTTATAAGTCTTTGGGACATCCAGTTTGAAATAGAAACTGGTGAGTTATCTGCATCGAAATGATGATTAAATCCATGGGAGCTAATGAAGTTGCTGAGAAAGAATAGAGAGAAGAGAGAAGGTAGCTTAAGAAAAAGACTTGGAGAACACTCAGTTAGTAGGGACATGATGTGGCTGGTGATGCAGCAAAAGAAACTGAGAAATATTTAGACAAGTTTAGGAAAAGAGCCAGGACTACATCCCAATATAATTTTTCATTTACAAAAAGAAATAATTTTATCTACCTGTTAATAGTCTTCAGAACATTAAAAATAGAAAAATAACAGTATAGCAACTTGTCATCTGACCGTTTCTATCTGAACTCCCTAAAAATATGAGAATGAAATAACGGTGATGATAATAACGGATATTTACATAATGTTTTAAAGTTTTAAAAGTGCTTTACATAAATTACCTGATTTGAAGTTCAAGAAGATCCTATAAGGTAGGGTTGGGGTTGGTTTTATTTATTTATTTATTTTTGGACATGTGCTCTTCCACTTTATAGACGAGGAAACTGAGGCTTAGAAAGATTAGATGATTTGTCCATGGTTATACCGCTTTTAAGTCTCAGAGGGAAGATCCAGAACTCTATCTACTATTCTAAGAGCCTTTCTGCAACATAGCAGGCCTTTTCAGTCACCCTGAGGTTAGTGCTTTGTCTCCTCTCGAAGGATTTTTAATTTAGTTATCACGTATTATTATGCCCTCAGCAAATTATCATCTCCTTGAGGGTGGGGGCTGTTTTGAAGGTTTATGTTTATATCTCCATTACTAGCACCATGACCTACCTGTAGTATTCAGTTTCATTCTACAGCCTTTAGTAGCATTTCCTTCTTGGATTTTATGGAACAATTAGAGTCATCCAAAGGTGGAATGGATGTGCATTCCCCTTCAGTGGTAAAATGACTACATGGCATTTTGTAGAGATTTTTGCTCGGGTCCTTTTAGATCTTAATCACCTAATTATCACAAGAAAATGATAGCGAACAGCCTGCTGGAAACGGCGCTGGACTCGCAAGGTCAGACCCATGGTGCAGTCCTGGTCTTGCCCTTGATGAACTAACTGTCCAGACTAAGGCATGTCTTGAGCTCAGTTTTCAGTGATGGCTCAGTTCTTGTTGTGTGTATTGATGTTTCGAAGAATCCTTTCTCATCCTAGAATCTGGGAGTTTGTAAGGGCTGTAGTCCTCTTCTTCCTATTCTCATCTCACTTCTCTCACCATTCTCCATCTCCTCATCTCCACCATATCTCTATCACCTCAAGGCTGCCCTTGTCCTTTGGCATCTCACTGTGATTCTGTGGAGTGGGCCAAGAACAGGATGCAAAACAGTTTTCAGGAAAAGGCCAGAACTCAACATCCCCAAAGTTGTGTAGAAGGCAAGTCTAGGATGCCCAGCTCCTCACCCTTCAGTTGTCCCTAGGATATCTTTCTAAGCTCAGTGCTATCTTCTTTCTGTCCTGCCCTTGCACCAGGCCTAACTAACAAAAGTATCAGCATTGAATACTTGGGGTTTGTTTGTTTGTGGTGGGGCAATTGGGGTTAAGTGACTTGCCCAGGGTCATACAGCTAGTAAGTGTCAAGGCCGGATTTTAACTGAGATCCTTCTGACTCCAGAGCTCATGCTCTATCCACTGCGCCACCGAGCTGCCCCCAACACTGAATACTTGTAATAGTAAAAGGAACTGGTTTTGAAGATTGTATCCGTTTTATTAAGAGGTTCCTTTAAAAAATGTTATGAATACTTCAGTATGTCATCTTTGGAATTGTGGCCCCAATTGGAAGCTATTCTTTGTTCTAGAGGTTTGGTTTAGTGTTAAAAGCACAATAATCTGGGGGCCTAGATTCAGTAACAATGGTGGAACCCTTCTGTTCTATTTTTAAATTTGATGAGTATAAAATTAGGCATTGCTTGTTTATCTAGACCTAAATCTAAATAAAGTGTGTTGTTACTTTAACAGCTGTCTAAGGAAGCTTGCTTCAGATAAAAAAAATCCCTGGGGGTTTTTGCCTGATGTTGAAGAATGTATGCTTTAGTATTTATGACTGGCACTTTGCTGGTCTGAATAGACCATTGGGCATTGCTAATGGATATCGGTGCTCCTCATCTCTAGGACTTTATTTGAAACGTAGTTCAGTTAGATGGCGCAGGGCCTTCTCTCTGGAGAATTCCATTAAGCTTCTTTAAAGTGATCTTACTGCCTGCTACATATGGAAGTTTCTAGTCCAGGAAAATTAAAGGCTCTCACATTCACTTAAAATGATTGTTGTTCATTTTCCCTTTTGTGGTTCCCAGCTCAAACCAAAAACCCAATGAGGCAGTGTTAAGTTTTCTCTTAATTCCCTATAGAGTATAATAGAAAAAGGCATAGTATAGTCACAGCCCACAGTAATACCAGACAAATAGTTGCAGAGCTAATATCTTTTCTAGACTCTGCACTTCTACCTTGTCTAATGCTTATTTTGATCTTGATCATTCATACAAAACTACTCATCTCCCCATATAGACTACTTCTTATAGTTTTGAATCTTTTAATGCTATTAAAATTTATCCAGGACTCTTTCCAGCTTCAATTTTGGGGCCTTTGGACTGAAATTTTATTGCAATTAAGCATTCATATGATTTACTAATGATATTCTGCCTAGTTAGATAAGATAGCAATTTTGTTTAAATAAAAATGAACATATACAAACAAAAAAATACAATAATGTAAATGAAAAACCACTAATTTTCTTCCTTACCTCTTTTTTTTTTTTACTTTTTTTTTTTTTAGGGCAAATGGGGGTTAAGTGACTTGCCCAGGGTCACACAGCTAATAAGTGTCAAGGGTCTGAGGCCGGATTTGAACTCAGGTACTCCTGAATCCAGGGCCGGTGCCCTATCCACTGCGCCACCTAGCTGCCCCTTCCTTACCTCTTTTGTAACTCATTTTGAATAGTTTCTCCTAATGATAACCCAGTTTTCTCATTTCTTTTTTTAAAAATTATTAACATATGATTTTTTAAAAAGTTTTTTTTTGGGGGGGGGTGAGGCAATTGGGGTTAAGTGACTTGCCCAGGGTCACACAGCTAGTAAGTGTTAGTGTCTGAGGCCGGATTTGAACTCAGGTCCTCCTGAATCCAGGGCCGGTGCTCTATCCACTGCGCCACCTAGCTGCCCAACATATGATTTTTAATGTGCTTTTTTAAACAAAGTACTAAATTTGTTCTGGATATGTAGCCCATTAATTACTATATTCCGCATCTGTCAATCATTCAGCAAACATCTATGAAGCACCTCCTATGCTTATCACTAGTGATGCAAAGACAAAACTGAAACAGTTCCTGTCCTCAAGGAACTTTTATAGTTGTCCAGGGAAACGAGAGACAGACAGACAGACAGACACAAAGAGAGAGACACAGAGAGAAAGAAACACAATACTTAGGACATACAGTAAGCACAAAGGAATTCCTTGTGGAAAGATGACCAACAAGTGGTTGGGGTGGTGAGGTGAGAAGACAGTCAGGAAAGGTCACATGTGGGAGGATGCCCTTTTGAACTGAGCTTTGAGGAGAAGAATGTTGTGCTTTCCAGGCATGTCAGTGCTCCTGGACAGGGCATTGAGGAGATGGACCTCCATTTGGGGAACAGCAAGGAGGCCAGACCACCAAGTACAGAGAAAGAAAGTGGGGCACTGGGGCACTTCATTTGTATGTCAGAAATAGAACAGAAGCCTCTCCACCCACTTTCTCCTTAGCTATAGTTTAGATCAGCTAGTGTAAGCTCCTGGATTATAAGAAGCCCAAACTTCAAGAATAATTATGCTTCTTCGTTGGTTTGAGGGGACCCTTACTGGTTCTTCAGTCGCTCAGACTTTTACTTCATTTTAATAACATTTTTATTTATATGGATTTGCATCAATTCATATACATCTCATGTTTTTCAGAATTTCTCATTTATTATAGCACAACAGCATTCCATTCCATTCATGTATCATAACTTGTTGATCCATGCCTTCTGTTGATGGGCACCTATAATTGTTTCCATTTCTTTACTACCATAAAAAGTGCTCCAATGAATATTTTCATATATATTGGACTTTTGTTGCTGTCTTTGACTTCCTTGGATATATATATCCAGTAGTGATATTGCTAGGTCAAGGGAAATGAACAATTTAGTTGTTTTTCTTGGATAACTCCAAATTGGTATGCAGAACAAGTGGACCAGTTGTAGCTTCACCAAGAATGTTTTAGTGTACTTGTCTTTACTCAGCTTCTCCATCAACTCATTTTCCCCATTGTTTTATTGTATTTGCCAGTTTTTATTGTATGAAGTGAGCTCAAAGTTGTTTTAATTTTCATTCCTCTGACAGGGATTTGTAACATGTTTGCATGTGATTGTTTGTACCTTATACCTTTGAAAGGTATGAACCAAGATTTATACCTTATATCCTTTTTCCAGTTAATCTATTGTATTTTGATTAATAGATGATCCAAACATGAATGAATGCTAAGTGGAACTTTCTGAATTCTTCAAGTCTTTATATGTCTTCACTACCAGATTTTCACAGGGATGTTTGATGTAAAGTTCTTATTCTGTCTTACGGTGCCGTGGAAAAAATGCTGGGTTTTCGGTAAGAGGACTTGGATTTGAATTCTAACTCTCTTCTTAATACCTGTGTGATGGTAAGCAAGTCTCTTCATAGTACCTGGTACAAAATAAGTGCTTAATAAATGCTGGTTGATTGATTGCTTCACCTCTTTGGTCTTCAGTTTCTTCATGTAAAATGAGGGGCCTAGATCATGGTTTTCTATGCTTTATAGGTTCTTTCCACCTTATATAAACCTCTTTGTTCTCCCCCCCCCCCATTCACTATGGAAGGAAATCAGTCCTAGCATTTACCATGAATATAAACAGAAAGATAGAGATTAATTTTTCTTACCCAATGGTACACCCAATATTTTGTAACTTCATTGATTTGGAAATTGGTTTTGAGTTTCTGCAGTACTTCAATAAGATAATTTTCTTATTTACCAAATGTTCCCTATATCATTTTTATAAATTTCTGTATCTTAGGTTGGAAAACCCTGGGCTAAATGATGTTTGAGGTCCCTTATTGCTCTAAATCTGTGAGCACATGACCTGCATTATTTTTACACTTTACCCTCTTTCCTTTCTGTTTTATTCAATATAGACAAAAGGTGTAGGCAAGTGTGTGTGGTCTCATTCTCCTTCAACTTTTCTGGGGAAAACTTGATAAAGTGGATTTAGTCATAATATTGTTTTTGAATTGTTATTTACTTGAATTTTTAGCATCTTCTTTCTTCCTACAAGAGCCAGACATTGAAGATATTTTAGATTGCTTTTGCTTTGAGACTTTTATGAAATCCTTGGAGATAATTGGAGACAATTTGGGGTAGTACTTCCCGACAAGCTGAATTGCGTCCTAACATCTTTTTTTAATTTTATTTTCAAATTAGAGGACTCTACCTCAGTAGAAAAAATGTCAAGTCACCTCTCAAGATGTTGAGGATTGAGAAGAGAAACATCCCATTTTATACTCATTCATCTCTGGATGATTCATCAATCAATTAACAATTACTCCATTCTTGGGGGGAGGTGAGGAGTAGGGGATAAAGCCAGCTTCAGTGATTATTCATGCAGTTGATAAGGTTTTACTAAGTGCCCACCACCACTATGGAAGGGCCCCTAGGTGGCACAGTGGATAGAGTGCTAAACTTGGAATCGGGAAGATTCCTCTTTTTTAGTTCAAATCTGGCTTCAGACATTGACTTGGCTGTGTGGCACTGGGCAAGTCACTTCACCCTGTTTGCTTCAGTTTCCTCATCTGTAAAATGAGCTGGAGGATTAAATGGCAAACAACTCTAGGATCTCTTCCAAGGAAACTCCAAATGGGGTCACGAAGAGTCAGACACCACTGAAATAATTGTACAGCAAATGTACTGTGGACGCTGTGGTTGGCCTGGAGATTCAAAGATAAAGGAATCCTTGCCCTCAAGAAGCTTACGTTCTAGTTGGAGAAACAAGGTGTACATAGAAGCGGTGCAGAGTGTCAGGCTGGCTTTCTCTAGGAGGCAGCACTGGAGACAACTGGGATTCTAAGGGACAGAGGTGAGAGGAGAGTGCATTCTGGTCCTGAGGAACAGTCTGGACAGATGTAAAGTAGGGAGATGGGTGGTCCTGTGGAGGAATCAGCCAGGGGTCTGTTTGGCTGGAACACAGAGTGGGTGAAGCAGTCGTCAGTCTCAAAAGGCAGAGCCAGAGGGAGGCACTGCAGCTTCTTGAGCAGGAGAGTGGTGTGGCTGGACCTGTGCTTTGGGATGATCGTGGATTGTGTAACCATGTGTGAGATGGATTGGATGAGGGAGGGACAAGAATAGTTTGTATTTATACAGCACTTTGATAGTCCCAGAACACTGGGTATACATGATCTTATTGGAGCCACACAGGACTCAGTGGGCTAGACCTGTGATTTCACTGGAGTAGGCAACTCCCTGTGTGCCTACTCCATTGCCTACTCCAGTGCCATTGACTGTGTCCAGCTCCTCAGCTGCTTTTGGTCTTAATTGTTTGGGGGCACCGAGAGGTTGGTCACATGGCTAATGTGGGCCAGAGGCAGAGATTGCCCCAAGGTCTTCATGGTTCTAGTCCTGGCCTCTGCTCATGATGATGCTGTTCTGCTCTGCCCTGTTTTTAATGCCTTGCTTAAATGTCAGTAATAACCTGAGGGTCATTGAACAGAGCTGTCTGTCTGTGTCATGTGAGTATTTTTAGCTCCATCTCACACAAGAGGAAAAGAAGCCAAGGTTTAGAGTGATTAAGTGACTTGACTTGTCCGGAGTCATGCAGCCAAGTGGTGTTAGGTCCATCAGTCAAGAAAAGGCAACCAAAGGCAGAGCCTTGCCCTGCCTGAAATGGACTTTCTTCTCACCGTGGGTGTGTGTTGTTCCCTGTGTAGTGGTATCTGTGTTGAAGGAATAGGAGAGCAGTTAGGACAGGAAGCCAGTCCTCCCCTTCCTTCAGTGATATTGTCCAAGAGCACATTGGTCTAGAGAGATGGAGAGGAAGAAGACACAATATGGCCAGATCCTGCCAGTCTTGGGTAGTGCCCATCTGGTTGAGATTTTTATCCCTCTTAATCATATTTGCTCCAGACTGCTTTAGAAAGAAATCACTGAGTTGTTCCGGAGAACCAGGCCAACATCTCTGGAGGCAACTTAGATGGAGTGCTTAGTGCATGTTGAAGTCACCGTGAGAGCATGCCTCTGTGCACCTGACGCTCATTCCGGAGGTGCCTGCGACTCCGCCCTGTGAGGAGGAGGAAGAACTTGGCCACTTGGGTCAGACAAAGCCTTCAGGCTGCTCAGCCCAACAAGGAGGAGTTTATTCCATTGAGCAAAGCAGATCCGCCCTCGGCGTCCCTTTTATTACCATCTCCTTTTATTCGAAACGCTTCACCAGTTAGTTTGTTGGGGATGGCGGGAAGGGGGTGCTGCTTCCTTAAGCAGACACTCTCAGCTGGGAGGCGTTGAGGCTCTGGGGGAGGAGGAAGAGGAGGAGTTGTGCAGTTGCCGGTTAACCTCTTCACGGGAGGCAGATGCTCTGTAACCCCTCGCCTCGTCCAGTCCCTGTGCCGGCCCCCTGGGCAGCCCCTTGGAAGACAGGCTCAGGTGGCAGCAAGGCAGCATCTTTGGCTAATGACTCCAAGGAAGGGGAGGGAGGGGTGGTCCATCTGCTGGACCCCTCACAGCTGACTCACAGGAAGTGCTAAAAGAGCTTGGCACAGGGCGCGCAGCTCCAGGATTCTGCCCCTCCCTTCCTCCCTCCCTCTCACCCTCCCTCCTTCCCTTACTGGATGGAGGCTTTGCAGTATGTCTTGACAGAACAATGAAGTGCTTCTAAGTTTGCCAAGACTCTCAGGGAAATCCCTTGGACTTGTCTTTTGACACTCTTCAGGATGTTTTACCTCAGCCTTTCCTAAGAAGCTGTCAAAATCCTTCCCCCTCCCTGCTTTTGGATTGCTTTGTGTGCCGACCCAGGGCTCCTGATCATGGTTCAACGCTTTAGCCTCAGGAGGCAGCTCTCCAAGGTGGGTGCTTTGCGCTGGCACTTGTGTGTGTGTGTGTGTGTGTGTGTGTGTGTGTGTGTGTGTGTGTTTTGCTCAAGGAAAGCTCTGGCTCACTGCAGAAAGCTTTCCTTTTCCCCTGAACAGTTGTGTGAAGTGTCTGTTCATACGGAGGTATGTGTGTGCAAGAGGGGAGGAGGTGCGGGATGATGGGGACTGAGCTCTGCCTTTTGTTCTTTCATCTGACAGACACAAAGGTTTAAGGCTGACTGCTGGCAAGCTCCCGTTTTGTTTCCTTAAACTAGGGTGGGATCGGGGGAGGGGGTCACTTCCTCTCCTAGTGAAATTGTCAAAGGTGTACATGTGTGAGAGGAAGAGAGTTGAAGTAATGGGAGGGGGGGAGTGTCATGTGTGCATTTAGCAGATATTCTGACAGCTTGTGGACCTAGAAGGGAAATCCTGGGGTGGACACTATGCATTACATTTTACCAGGGGTCTAGAGAAAGCTATTGGAAAGGCACTGGAGGAATAACAAGGAATAGTTCCATTAAGAAAAAAAGCGTATTTAGTAACTGAATACATGTGTAAAAAACATTATTAAGAGGAGGCTCGTGGAACTAGTATGTAGAATTCATTTTTAACATTGAAAAATCATTGAGAAAAAACCCCAAGCACATAACTTTTTTTTGGGGGGGGGGGAATCACTATTGTTCTGCTTAAGAGTAAATAATACTACTAATAAAAAGGAGCTACAATGCACCTTTCTAGGAAGGATGTTGTTGTTTTTTTTCAAATCAACAGTAGTAGCCTGCCTCCTTTTATATACAATAAGAGGACTAGTACTTCAGCATAAGCAGAAACCAATTTGGGAAAGAGGCATGGCAAGCGTCAGCCCCTCCTCACTGTCTTGTACTTGAAATACCCTATTTCAGAAATGCAGCAGTTGGCAGCTAAAATGTGTTACAGTTCATTCCCTGCAAACAACAATTCAGACAAATACTTGTGTTGCAATTCAGCAGGCATTCTTCACATCCCTAGTTGTTAGTCAGAATTGTTAAATCCTGAACCGTGTTATCATCCTGGGGACAAAGCAGTTAGCCTTTCACCAGTGATCCAAGCTTAAATCGTGGACTCTCGGACCAAATTTTATAAAGACTCCATTTCCCAATTGTCTTCACCTTTCTTTCATGAGTTCCTTAACTTTTCAGGAGACGATTAGGTGAGTTACTTCTATCCTTCCTTTCCATCTCCTCCCACCCCTCAATCTTAGAAGCTATACCTACATTGCCAGAAAGTAAAAAGAATCATTATTCATTTAGGCCCCCAGTGGTGTTACATCTGTTTCGCAGGTATTTTCAAAACCTCCAAGGTACTTTACAAGACCAAAAAAAAAACCAACCAAAAAACTCAATTCCCAGGCTGAGACACTTAAAAAACCAAACCAAACCACAACAACCTACTATACTATGATAGATGAAATACCTGATTGGGAACCAGGTGATGTTTTTCTCAGCAGAAAATGACAAAGAATTAGATTTTGATTCTTAGACCCTTCTTTCAGTTATCTTTCCCAATAATGGATTGAGCTCAGTCATTTATTTATTACTGTATTTTCAGCGAGTAACAGGCAATATAATCATTTGGGGAAGAACATTTTTGGCACATTTGGGATTAAAAGTCAAGAAACCCTTTTCATACTTTGGTCTTTTCTCTACCTGGGATAAAATAGTTTCTAGGCACACACACATATGTATATGTATATATGTATGTATGTATGTATGTATGTATGTATGTATTTGATTGAAGTCATACTTCCATGATGCACCTCCTATGGGGATTCAATAAATATTTTTTCAGTGAACTAATAGAATGAGTAACATTTCAAGTACTATTAGAATCTTAAGCATATAAAGAATTGAAATATAAAGGGGGAAAGTGAGCATTTAAGCAGAGGAATCAGAAATTATACTTGTGACAGATTTTATCAATTAAAATGCAAGCAGAATTAAGTGTCTGCTGAATGTAAGGTGCCCCAGGGATACAAAGGTGAAAATGCCACCAACCCTCCCCTCAAGGTTCTTCTGTTCTACTGGTGGGGTGTGACAATAGCATGTATGAAGATGTGTGTAATGAAAAGGCACAAAGCAGAATATGATGAGGACAGAAGAAAGATTGAAGCCAGCAGCTTGAGAAAAGATGTGAGGAGGAAGAGAATGCGTTCATCTGGGAAAATCAGGAAACTGATCTTGAAGGAAGAGAAGCATTTTGATAGGCAGATATGGGAGTGAATTTCATGTTCTGTATAAATGCATAGAAGTGAGAGATGACATTTGGAGTATGAGAAACAGCAAAGTGTCCCTTTTGGAAGGAACATAGAAGGTTTGAGTAGGGATAATGTGCTGAAAAGGAATTCTGCTAGGCTGGCATGGCTCCACTTTGTTTGGTCTCCCACGTCCAGTGAGAGAACATTTGTAAAGCACTTAGTGCAGCCTGGCACACAGTAAGTACTTAATAAATGTTTGTTGCTTCTCTAGTGTCTGAGGTGCCTTGTGCATGATAAACTCGGTGATGTTTAATAGTGAGTAACTGATTCGTTGTAATATCAGCTCTGTTAAAGCAAGAAGCAGGGAAAGAATATGTTAGCCTGTGAAGTTCACTTTAAGTGCATAGCAAAGAGCACATCTGGTAAAGTGGGTCTTCAGTTGCTATCATAGATCAGAAAGGGTATGCACAAGCTATACTTGTGGTAGGTGTTTTTTAATTGGTTTAAATTTAAATTGGTTTAATTTAAATTGGTTCCTTCAGTAGGATTTTGTTTGGAAATTTTTTGAAGGAAAATATAAATATTTACAGTAGCAGGGTTCCACCTTGGGTATATACCTTAATGTCACAATAGTCATATTTGGATCTATTTTACATTTCCCCCCCAAGTAGTCAGTGGTTGATACTGAATAACTAATCTTCACATCTATACTGAGAAGGAAGAAGAGGCAAATGTGAAGTTTTAACTTTTTTTGATGCAGCTATTCAAGTATTGTGAATTTGCTTACATAACAGGTTACTTGACTGCCCCACAAGTACCCTCAGCTCCTAGTCACTCTTTACTTGTTGGCACATCTTTACTGTATTTTTCTCTGATTTCACAGAATGACCTATTGAGTTAAGTTTGCTCTTCCTTCTATATTATGCCTTCCATATGAATAAAAAATATGGTAGATATTCTGGCTTGAGGAGAATTGTTTTTTAATGATGGAACATTAATTTTCATCATTTGATCCAGCAATTTTCCATATTTTCTCCTGTATTGATGATATGCAAGATAATGCATAACTTTTGTAACTTCTTTTAGAGTAGCCTTTTCCTATGAAATTGTTAATTATATAATAATAACAATCATAGCTAGCATTTTTATAGCACATACTATGTGCCAGGCACTGTGGTAAAGTACTTTATAAATATTACCTCATTTGATTCTCATAAGAACCCTGGGAGGTAGGTGCTGTTATGATCCCTATTTTAGATTTGAGGAAATGGAGGCAAACAGAGATTGTGACTTGCCCAGGATTACACAGCTGGTGAGTATTTGAGTCTGTTAATACTGTAGCATTTATAGTAAATAGAAGAGGTAGTGCTGATAATCCATAACAACAACATTATTTTCCTTGGTTAGTGAAGGCTCAGTTTGAATGAACATTTATGCTCCAATAGAATAAAATATGATAAACTATATTTAAAAGTTTAACAACACAGTAGATGGAGCCCTAAAATGAGCTGCCTTTTAAAGAATTCCTATTAAGAAAGGATCATCTTCTCAGGTCCAGAAATGTCATTTTAAGAACAGGTTTTTAAATGTTGACTAAGTTTGTTTCAAGGTAAGCTCCTCCAAAGAATCCGTCTAATCAGAGTAACTTTCTTGGTGTTGTCCACCCACCTGGACTTTTTCCAGGGCCTTCAGTCCTTTAGCCGGGTGGGGAAGCATGAGAATACATTGCCAGATATGTTTATTTCAGTAAAGTGTTGTGTACTTCTCCACCTAACCGAAGTAACAGGATGCTTCTGATTCATCCAAGATGACCTGAGAGTAGTTCTTCCCCTGGTTTTTTTCTCTTTCCTTGCTTTTTTACTAGAGGTTTCTTCAGGACCTATACATGATTATTGCTTTTCCTTTTGGCTTTGTGAAGTTTAAAGTTGAAAAAAAGAAACCCTTGAAGTTATCATGATGATGTTGAAATATGGCTCTTGCTGATTCTTTTCTTTTAACTTAGTTTTTCCCCCATGTAGATGTTACTTCATCTGACAATTTTTTCTTGTAGTATTTTGTTTCTTTGAAATTTCACATATTTAAAAAAATTATTTGATATGTAGAATAATAAAATCAAAGCAGTATATCTTAGGTTGTATAATAAAAAGAGAGACAGGAAGTGTATTGGGGATCTTTTTCTAGCTCTGTCACTGTTTGTTCACTGACCTTGGATTTGGTCTTATAAGCAAACCCTAATTTTATGCTTTCTCTTTGTAACATTGACCATAGCCCAAGCCATTAACTTTAATAGCAGATCACATTTGTATTATACTTTATAGTTTTTAAATTAGTTTTCTCTCACAAGAACTCACGATCATAGATTTAGAGCTAGGATGGACCTCAGAGGCTATCATCTAACACAACTAAACTTATTTTATAAATGAAGAAATTGAGATGAAGGGAGAATGTGGATTGTTTGCCTCACACAGATTGGAAAGATCAGAGGAACGATTTGAACACAGGTCTTCTAACTATAGGGAGTGCTTTTCCCAGTATACTAGACTTCCTTCCCTGATGGCAGGGAGTTTAAATGATAGTAGTATCGGTCATCAACTGCCCGCTAGTCTCCAAATTATTTCCATGTCTTGTATCACTTCTTTTGGACCAGTGATCTAGACTGTAATTTGACCATTCTGTGTCTAAATTCTGATAAGTCAAATAGGAATGATTATTCTTGCTTCCTGTTCTTAATTAAATTACATTTTAAAGCTGTATTGGGGGCTTTTTTTTTCCTTAAGGAGATAAACTAAACCTCCTTTTCTTTTGGAACAAAGCTGACTTAATTATTTTGAGTTCTCTAAAAAGATGAATGTTACATAAATAACAAAATATTGTCATAAATAATTACCTCCCCCAAATACATAAGTGGAATCATAATAAGTACCTTTAAATAATGTAAAATCATGCTGCAAAGTTCATGCTTCTGTATTCATATTTGTACTCACAGGAGGTATTGCCTTCAGCAAGATCTGCTGTGTTTGTTCTGAGAAACCTCTCATCCGTGGCCACCTCAGTTGTTAGTGCTTGGACCCTCCTCATACTATTTTATATTATGCTTACCTGTGCTCATGTTGTACCCTGCCTCTAGTAGAATACATTTCTTGAGGGCAAAAGATATTTTTCCTTTTTCTATCCTACGTCATACAGTGCTTTGCACATAATAGATAATAAATGTTGTTTTTATTTTGTCTCTGCATTACATCATGTGGTCTTATCATTGGCCAGTATTCAGGTATAACTGATTACCAGAAAGAACTCTGTTACTCATATGACACCAGTATAGCATAGTACTACTTTGATGACCTGCTACGCTGTAAAAATATGAAGTCTGATGCTATTTTTTCTGTTCCTTTAAATGAGACAACTTAACGAGATCACTTCTGTACAGGTATCCTAGCCTATTTTCATTCATTGGTTTCATGTGAAATGTTTGGTAGTGATTTTGTAGGGGTACTTCATGCCATAGGATTGTTATTCAGCCATTTCATGACATCAGTGAGCTTTGATTATAATATATTAAAAATGTTGTTGTGAAACTACATTGGTTGGGAAAACTATGAAGGGAATGCCTGTCTAGGTTTGGAGCAGGGCTTAGTGACTACCCATTTGTAAATATTTTGCTATGATAAAAGATTGTTTGCCTTTGTGTGTAATAAATATTCCTGTAATGCAGATTTTGTGTGCTTTTTAAAAAGTTCACCGAATTTCTTCTGTTTAGACTTCTCTGACTGGGAAAATGTGTTGGAAGAATTGGGTAGGTAAAAGCTATTTTTCTATGTGCGTATAAACCTAGTGCCTTGACTATTGTCCATCGTTTGAATTGGTTCTTATATTGCTTTGGTTTTCATGGGAAAATAAGTAAAGAAGATTTTTTTCCCTCCTTTTGACATACTGAATTAGGTGGGACCTAACACCTCTGTATATAATGAACTGTAACTGGATCCCATTGCAAAGTGTGGAGAATTTGAGCAAAACAGAGTAAATGGAGCTTGCTCCGTATTAGCATGGGCAGTTTTCCTGGTCTATTTCTTAGTTTTATTTCATCTCAAGCTTTATAATGGCTATTCATTTCCCCTTTTCTTAAGGAGACTTAGTGTTTTATGTAAAGAATCAATGTGGATTTTTCTTATAGAGTAGTGCAATAAAACTTGAATATCCCAGAGATGGTATATGCAATAAAGAGCATTTCATAGACTTGCTTAATTACTCTGAGTTGTTTAGAAGGCAAAGGTAAATTAGCTGCGGTATAATTCCAAGAAAAAACATCCAACCAAGAAAGCCTCTAATTATGTACCAGCTGGATGAATCTTGTCATTTCTATGTGGTGGTTCACAGCCAAAAACAAAGACAGGACTAGATTTAGTTTCCATTTATCTTTTAAAGATTTTAGGTTAAAAATAGCTGATTCACTTAATAAGTTAGGTAGACCTTCATCCTGGGAGGGGAAAGCTCTTTTCCCCAGCAGCTGGGCAGCTAACAACAGATCACCACATTTCTTTACTTTGATACTTTGAAAAGCCTGTGATTTCATTACTGGTGTTTTCCCTCACCCAATACAGATCACAACCCCTACATGTTTTCTCTGTATGAAATACTGACCACATTATCCCCTGAAACCACCATAGGGGATCTGCTTATTCACTAGCAGCTTGTTATTTTAGAATCGCAGGGATACTGATGTGTAGTTTTTTTTGTGCACCAATTGTCAAAAGTTGGGTCAAAGATGGGCTTTTCAGTGGTTGAGTGATTTGGGAACATCAAAAGCATTTTTGAATTCCAGTCTATGTATGCTCATCCCCTTTTCAAAATTGTTTGAAATATTGATACTGAATCAAAACTATATTTAGTCATATGAAAAAATGCTCTCTAAATCACTATTGATTAGAGAAATGAAAATGAAAACAACTTTGAGATATCATCTTACACCTATCAGATTGACTAAAATGATAGAAAGGGAAAGAGACAAATGTTGGAGGGGATGTGGAAAAATTGGAACCCTAAGTCATTGTTGGTGGAGTTGTAAACTGATACAACCATTTTGGAGAGCAATCTAGAATTATGCCCAAAGAGTTATAAAAGCTTATATACCCTTTGATCCAGCAATAAACATCACTGTTAGGTCTGTCCCCCAAAGTGATTAGGGAAAAGAACTTATATGTTCTAAAATTTCTAGCAGCTTTCTGTATGGTGTCAAAGAATTGGAAATTGTGAGGCTACCCTTCAATTGGGGAATGCATAAACAAGTTGTAGTATATTATTGTGATGGAATACTACCACTCTGTAAGAAATTATGAGCTGCTTAATTTTCGAAAAACATGGAAAGACTTGCATGAGATAATGAAGAATTAAATGAGTAACATTGTACATAGTAATAGCAAGATTGTTCTGAGAACTTTCAATGACTAAGGCATTTTGAATATCATAAACACTTAAATCAACTACAAAGGGCCTATGAAGGAAAATGCTATCCACCTCCTGAGAAAGAACTGATAAATAGAAATATACATTATTTTGTTTTACATATATCATATTTGTGTCTAACGGTAGCCTTCTCTAGGAAGGAGTGGGGAGGGAGGGGAAAAAAGTACATAGCAGAGAACAAAAGAAAATTTAGAAGGAAGCAGAGAAAAGCAGGGTAGCTTTGAAAATGATGTATACTATTTATTACATGGTTTTTCAAAAAAAGTAAATGGTGTAAAATGGAAATACTGTCTTTTTGTATTGCAGTTCAAAATGAATAATTTTAAAAAATAAAAGAAATGTTGATGCTGTTTTGTAATCTTTTTATTAGGTATGACTTCTGGACTTTGCATTAAGTGATGATTTTTAATGATCTTAGCATATTTAGCTTTTCCCTCTTGAGATTTTAGTAGGCCCTTGATTTCACTTCTTAATTCATCCAATTCAGGCTTGGGAAAGAAGTTGTTATTATTAGCATACACAGTTCAATGCTAAATTGAACTGTTATCTACTAAAAGCAAGATCAAGTCTTTGACTAAAGCTGGGTTCAGTTTTGCTAAAATGCCACTAGCCCATCATAAGTATACTCGTGTTTTCAGGTCATTTCACGCACACACATTGGAGAAAATGAGAAGGAAAAGGAGGGAGGGAGAGGGAGACAGCAAGAGGGGAGAGGAGAAACAGACAGACCTGGGGGGGGGGTGATTATTGAGGAGGCATATCTGCTGCAAAAAACAGGAAGGGATAGGATCAAGTGCACATGTGAAAGGTTAGCTTGGGTTTGGTAAGGGAAAGGGCCATCTTTTTGTCAGAGACAGTGAGAGAAGAAAGTCATACCACCAACAGAAAATGAGGAGGAGAAGGGAAAGTGGAAATGGAAGTGCACCATGGAAGCCAAGTTTGGAGGGACTTTGATGAAGATCCTCCATAACTATCAAATGACAACGGAAAATCAAGGAAAAGAACTTAAAAAAAAAAAGGTCTTCGTGTTTAGAATCAACATTTTAGAGCTGGAAGGGACCTTACAGATGATAATGGGAGAGGGAGAAGGGAATAGGAATTTATGTAGTGCCTACTATGTACCAGGCAACTATTATCTCATTTGATCCTCACAACAAACCTGGGAGGTGGGTGCCATCATTGTCCTCATTTTACAGTTGAGAGAACTGAGTCAATCAGAGGTGAAATGACTTGCACAGGGTCACACAACTATTTGAGTGTCTGAGGGGAATTTGAATTCATATCTTCCTGACTTCAGGTCCAGCACTTTATCTACTGCACCACTTCGCTGCCTCTTAATTTTTCAGAAATGTCATAGAACTAGTGAGTAACAGAGTTAGGAGAAGAACTGGAAGTCCTCTGACTCCTAGTCCATCGTTCTTTGCTCTTCATTGGCACTGGTGGCCATCTTCTTAATAAGGAGCATTTCCTGGTGGTCACTGCCCTCTTCTCCTCCCCTTCATTTCTTTAGCCTTGATCAGATCATCCCTATTTTGTTCTTTTTTTTTTTTTTTGAGGCAATTGGGGTTAAGTGACTTGCCCAGGGTCAAACAGCTAGTAAGTGTTAAGAGTCTGAGGCCACATTTGAACTCAGGTCCTCCTGAATCCAGGGCCAGTGCTTTATCCATTGCACCATCCAGCTGCCCCCCTATTTTGTTCTTAAAAGAAAATGGTGTCCTCTATTCTCCCATGCTCCCACTCACCATCCTTTAATGTCTTGGGTAAAAATGCCCCGTCTGTCCCCTACTACTCTGTATTTGTTAATCTTTCATTTGAGTAATTGTAACAGCTATAACCATAGCTAGCATTTCTATAGTGCATTAAGCTTTGCATATATTACTTCATTTGATCCTATGAGGCAAGTACTATTATTTTCCCCTGAATTGGGAAGAGAGTTTCAGTTAGTTGCCTAGGGTCACACAGCTAGTAAGATTCTTGAGGTAGGATTCAAACTTGGGCCTTCCTGACTCTTAAGTCCAGTACTGTGTGTCCACTGTGGAATAGGGACTAGGTCCTATAAACTAAGCAAGGACAGTCTGCTTTTGTATTTGAGTCCCCAGTGGTCAGTGCAGTTCTTGGCACGTAGTAAGCATTTACTGAAGGCCTTTTCATTTATTCATTTGACATTTCACAAATATTGGTATATTTTTAAAAATAGTTTTCATTGAATTTCTCAACTTTTCATCTTAAAGGAAATAGTGTGGTGGGTTGTTTTGTTTTTTTTACTCTCATTAATAGTGTTTTCATCTAAGTTGTGTACTTGTATTCTATTGTCCTTATAATGGCTTAAAAATTAATTTGGACCAGAAGATACAAAACCACCTACTCATCTAAAAGCCAGGTGTCTTGAATTTTGTTATATTACACATGCATTTTAAAATCTGACTAGCAGATTACTTGTGTTAAGTAGTAAATCAATGTATTGTATTTCTCTCTAAAAAGGGAGGAAACCTACAGCTTAGAGAGGCAAGAAAATCCTTCTGGATGTTTTGATATACAGAGACTCAGAATATGGTGAGAATTTGATCATTTTATAGTAGCTGGGATCTGTAACTTCATCAGTGTGAGTACTCCCTAATCCTACCTCATTACACGCCCTTCATATTTTAGTCCATTGTCCTCAAGTGTTTGTGGCATCACCCTACAGCCAACCTGCTAATTAGCCTTTCCGACCTTAGATTATTTGTCAGACATCCCTGGTTTTCATACAGGTAATTAATCATTATAGTTGGGGCAGACCTGTCAGTTAGCCTTCTCCTGGCATAGCCTTTGAAGGCCTAGGGTCACCTCCATCCCATTTTATCACAGCTATTTATTTACATAAAATTAGTCTGAAATAAGATATGTTCCTTGACTTGGTCTCATGTGGAAATTTGAAAGTCAAAATATCCTTTGGTATTGTAATGATCTCTAGATGTCTTTGAAACCAAATATGATGAGAACTTTAGAACTGGACTGTTATCTTGGTGTTTAATTTCTCCCTTCAATTTATTGCTTAAAACATGTGATCTCCATAGGCTTTTTGCTGCTCCTAAAAAATCTACACATATGTTAAAACAGAGAGAATGTTCTCTATATGTTGTAAGCAACTGAGTTCTGAATGAATTTGACTGGATTAGGAGTGAGACCACCTTGCTTTGAACCTTTTGTAGCATGGGGCAAGGTACTAACTTCTCTGGGTCTCGTTTTTCGTATCTGAAAAATAAGGAGATAAGTTTCCTCCTTGCTTCAAATCTGTAGTGTCCTGATTTTCAAGTCGAAACAGTAGTTTTCTCAGAGATATTTCAGAACAGAAATCATTATATACTTAAATATTATGAAGTTTTTGTATGGTAATTTTTAAAGTCCTATGTTGTCCTAAGAATGATACGTAGTATGTTTATATTGCATTGGACACAAAGAAGTCAGAGTATTTGCTGAGACCTTAAAATTAAGGAAACAATGACAAAAATGGAAAAGTATTTGCTGTTTTATAAAGGATAAACTACAGGGTTTGGTTTTTTTTTTTAAAGGAGTTTAGCCTTGGTGGTAAAATTCAGGTTTTTTAATTCCTAGTTTAGTGTCTATTCTAGTGGACATTACTGGCTCTATTTTCGAGGAAAAAAGAATCTTGGATTTTTTTCTTATATGTACACTTTAGGTAGGAAATTGGATAGACTCGGCTCCCTTATATTCAGTGAGTCAAATAATGTCTTAAAAATTGTGAGTAACACCCCCCCCCCCGCCCCCAGCCAATAGATGTGACTCAGAGGGGAGAAAGTGGACCAATGGGGGGGGGCGGTACTTGGAGGAAATCTACTGAAATCTGTGCTTAGAAGAGACCACTAGACCTTCCTGTTCTCTAAAATTGTGGTCCCCTCTCAGACCCTCTCCAGTATCCCACCCTGCACGCTGACCCCACCCCAGGAAGGATCTGGGTCCACATACTTTAACAGTGATATCTAGGGGGCAGCTAGGTGGTACAGTGGATAAAGTACCAGCCCTAGATTCAGGAGTACCTGAGTTCAAATCTGGCCTCAGACACTTGACACTTACTAGCTGTGTGACCTTGGGCAAGTCACTTAACCCCCATTGCCCCACAAAAAAACAAAACAAAACAAAACAGTGATTTCTACATCCAAGGGCTCATTGATCCTCACATCACCTCTGGGATGGAGGTGGAGCAGGGATCGTTATTGACCCCATTTCACAGATGAGACAACTGAGGCTTTTCTAAGGGTGAAGTGATTGAATGAAAGAGGGGGTGGGGAGAGAGAAGCAAGAGGGAGAGAGCCTAGGAAAGCTTCCTGGCCCTCCAACTACTGTTTGTGAGAACCTTTTCATAGGCAGGTGGGAGTAAAGAGGCTGGACCCCCAGGAGGCAACAGGATTCTCTCCCTTCCTGTCTGACACCAGGTGCCTCTTCTGAGATCTGGCCTAATTAAAAGACTTCACCTGAAAAAAAATGTGAGTAACATTAGACTCTGATACCTGAATTATGTAATTTATTGAAGAGCATTTCAGCCCAGAAAAAATGTTAGTTTGTTTATTTTTTTTTTGCTTGCTAAGCATGTGGGCTTTGGCAGGGGCACTCTTGCTGCCCACATGGTTGGGACAGAAGAACCAAGAGTCTGTTAGAAGAGAACAAAAGAGGAATAAGGGAACATAACTTTCCTTTAACAAGCAGATAACACCTAAGTCCTAGTCACCGACGTGCAGGGAACAATGTAAGTTAGGGAAATGAAATGAAAAGCTGACTATTGGAAGGGAAAAGGCAGTTGGGTTGGGGGTTAGATTGCATGTTGTGCAGAACATTGATTAAAGGATCCCATTGGACTTCTGCTAGGTTTATATCCCAAAGACATCCCCAAAAGAGGAAAAGACCAATTTGTACAAAAATATTTCTAGCAGCTCTTTTTGTGGTGGCTAAGAATTGGAAATCAAAGGGATGCCCATGCATTGGGGAATGGCTAAACAAGCTGCGGGGTATGAATGTGATGGAATATTATTGTACTATAAGCAGGATTATTTCAGAAAGGCCTGAAAAGACCTAAGTTAACTGATATATAGTGAAGTGAGCAGAACCAGGAGAAGGTTGTGCACTGTGACACAATATTGTTTGATGAAGAAGTGTGAATGACTTAACTATTCTCAGCTATAAAATAATCCAAGACAATCCCAAAGGACTAATGATGAAGCATACTATCTCCCTCCAAAGAAAGAACTGATATTGACTGCACACAAACTGAAGCATGATATTTTTCACTTGAATTTTTTTCTTTTACTCAAGTTTTCTTACACAAAAGACTAATATGTCAATATTTTACATAATTACACAAGTATCACCTATGTCTGATGGCTTACCGCAGGGGGAGGGAGAAGGGGAAGGGAAGGAGGGATAGAATTTGAAACTCAAAACTTTAAATAAAAATTTATTATTATTATTATTACATAAAAAAGGTTCTATTGGTGAATATCATTTCAACTTCCCCTTCCCAACTGGAACCTAAATTGAGAAACATTTTGGCGTTGGAAGGGGGGATGGGGTGCAGTTTTTTCCTGAGGCGTTTATGTTCTTCCTGCTGGAATTACTTGGTTTGTTTTTTCTATTCCTGTTGAGCTCAGGATAAGATACAATCTGAGAAAGTACTAAAAATTCAGAGAGGCAAATGTGCTTCTTTGTCCTATCTCTGGAACATTTAAATCCAGTTAATGCATGAGTCAAGACGTCATCTTGTGATATCTTTGGGCTTCTTCGGAAATGAAGGACAAACAACAATTTGTGTGGAGTACAATACACTTCTGAACCAGCCCTAGGAGTAGGCCTCTTCTCTCTCAGAGTCAGAGGAATCTCTTGTATCCCTGGAGCACACCTCTGGCTATCCTCTGCCCCATAATAATCAGGAGACGCTACGGTAAAATGCCAACTAAACTAGTTCAATCCTTACTAGTTGGCAACTGAAGTAGAGGCTTTTTCCCTGCGGTTCTAGAACTAGGTCATAAGGCCACCTGATGACCTCCAGATTGCCTTGGTCAGGGTTCCTTTGTCTGCACCAAACAGACTGCTTTGCTGAGGTTTCCGCATCCCTCTTCCCCTGGCATGCTTCTCATCTGACTTCTCCCTAATTGGATGAGAACCATTAAAACAGAGAATTCTCCCCTTACCTGATTTTTGTACATTCCTCCCATTTACAGCATCATGGAGTTGCGGAATTGAACAAGAGTGACAAGAATTTCTTCTACAACACCCCCAGCTGAACAAATTGTCATTCAGTCTTGGCTGGAAGGCCTCCCGGGACAGGGAGTCCATTACCTCCTAAGGAAAACCACTGTCCATTGGGAGGGGGGGGGGCTGATTGTTAGGACAGTTTGCTTTATGCCAAACCTAAAACTGCTTTTGGCTATTCCTTTAAGTATTTGAAGACAGCTATCCTCCCCCTTCTTTCAACACCCAGCTATCTCCTTCTTCCACCCCACCCCCAGTCTTTGTTTTTCTGGCCTCAAATACGTATGATTCTTTTAACCAACTTCAGGTGGCATGATCTTTTTTAAAAGTATTTTATTATTTTCCAGTTACATATAAGGATAGTTTTCAACATTTATTTTCATAGGATTTTTAGTTTGAAATTTTTCTCCCACCCTCTCTTCCCTCCCTCCCCTCCCCCTCCCCAAGACAGAAAGCAGTCTGATATAGGTTATATACACATTAATCACATTAAACATATTTCTACATTAGTTCTCTTGTGAAAGAAGAATCAGAGCACAAGGGAAAAACTTCAAAAAAGAAGGGGAAAAAAAACAGTTCAAAAGTAGAAGCAGTATCCTTCCAGGTTTCTCTGAACTCCTGCTCATCCGTTTCTTATAGCACAGTAGTATTCTATTACATTTATATAACCACAACTTGTTTAGCCATTCCCCTATTGATGGGCATTCCTTCATTTCTAGTTCTTTGCCACCACAAAGAGAACTGCTATAAATATTTTTGTACATGTTGGTCCTTTTCTCTTTTCTATGGTCTCTTTGGGATACAGACCTAGCAGTGGTACCACTGGGTCAAAGGGTATGAACAGTCTCATAGCCCTTTAGACATAGTTCCAAATTGCTCTCCAGAATGGTTAAATCAGTTCACAGCTCCACCAATAATGCATCAGTGTTCCAATTTTTCCATACCTTCTCCAACATTTATTATTTTCCTTTTGTTGTCCTACTAGCCAATCTGATAGGTGTGAGGTGGTACCTCAGAGTTGTTTTAATTTGCATTTCTCTAATCAATAGTGATTTAGAGCATTTTTTCATATGGCAATGGATAGCTTTGATTTCTTCATCAGAAAACTACCTGTTCATATCCTTTGACCATTTCTCCATTGGAGAATGACTTACATTCTTATAAACTTGATTTAGTTCCCTATATATTTTAGAAATGAGGCCTTTATCAGAAATACTGGCTGTAAAAATTGTTTCCCAGTTTTCAGCCTCACTTCTAATTTTGGCTGTATTTCTTCTGTTTGTACAAACACTTTTTAATTTAATGTAATCAAAGTCTTCCATCTTGCATTTCATAACATTCTCTATCTCTTGTTTGGACATAAATTGTTTTCCTCTTCATAGATCTGACAGGTAAACTATTCCTTCCTCTCCTAATTTATCTATGGTATCACCCTTTATGTCTAAATCTTGAACCCATTTTGACCTTACTTTTGTATAACGTATAAGATGTAGGTCTATGCCTAGTTTCTGCCATACTATCTTCCAGTTTTACACGCAGTTTTTGTCAAATACTGAGTTCCTATCCCAGAAGCTGGAGTCTTTGGGTTTATCAAACAGTAGATTGCTAAAGTCATTTACTACTGTGTCTCCTGTGCCTAACCTATTCCACTGATAGGTGGCATGCTCTTAAGGCATGTCACTCTTTAATTTGGATCCCCTTTGTCTAGGCGATATTCTGCTTATCAATGACCCTCCTAAAAATGTAGTTCCCAAACTAGCCACGTTGTCCAGATGTACTCTAAGTAGAGCAAAATACAACAGGAACATCATCTCCCTTATTCAGAACACCATGTCTCTCTCAATGTAGCCTAATATTGAATTGGGGGCTTTTTTGGTTTCCATATCACACTGATAGTTTATAATTTGTTTTCAAGCTGCTAAAACCCTGAGATCTTTTTCAAAAGAACTGTTTTTAGCCATGACTCCCTATCCTTTACTTACAAAGTTGAGTTTTAAAATTCAATTTATGATCTTATAGTTATCCTATTGGGTTTTTTTAATTTTAGCCCATTTATTCTAGTCTACTGAAATAGCTTTGGATTCTTATTCTGCCATCTATCTTGTTTTTATCTTTATGTCATCTGCAGATTGGATAAACATTCCATCTTTGATGAAAATACTTAAACTACACAGTACTGAGGGAATTGTGGTAATTGAGTGAACCACACTGTCTCCATCTTGTAACTCAGTTCTGGAGCTAGCTCAGTTCCCTTTCTATTCAATTATGGGTCTAGTCCAGTTTCTGTCTTGTGAGAAAATGTTGTTCAATTATAGGAACTGTGAGAAAACTTTATTACATTGTTTGAAACTAGCCCTGCATGGAGAGGAAGCTGGACCACCTCAGCCTGTTGCTTAGAGACCCTTAACTAAGGACCTGGGTGATGCTGACCAGCAAATTGACTGGTCAAATCCAAAGATTGATGCAGAGTTTTCTCAGATATACATTTCACTCAGTCTATATGTCTTATCTGAAAACTGGCCCCGTACTGGTCAATAAGGTATTGTTTCTATGTTCCTTTAACTGAATATAGATGCTTAGGGGGAGAGGGACTCCTCTTTTTCTATTTCAGGGAATTGCACCTGTTCTCTCTCCCCCTCCCAACTTGGAAAGTCCCTAATCTTTCCTCCAGTTACAAATCAGATTCGGGGTCTTTGGACTGACTGGGGAGGCCATTGACCCCATTTATTATTCTTGTTTTGCTAAGAAGTCATAGAGCTCAGATTGTTTCCTCATTTATTATTATTTATCCATCACCACACCACGTACAGATTCCTAGGATATTCTATTAGATATCTTCCGGCAAGATGATATAGAACCATTAATGACTATACTTTAGAAGGATCCAATCAAGCTATTACAAAAATACCACACTATGCTGTTATATAGGCTACACCTTTAAATCTTGTCCACAAGTATATCAAGGAAGATTTTTTCAAATGCTTTACTGCAATGTAGACAAATTAGTGTTGGAGCCTGAGAAGTACATCTCCCTGCTCTCAGAGGGGAAGACTATAGGAGAAAAATGTGATATACCGTACCAGACACTGTTGCTGTAACAGCTGTTTTTGTTTAACTGTTTTTCTTTGTTACAAGGCTGCTTTTGTGAGAGACCAGTCCTGATTATTCAGTTCATACTGCCTATATGTCATTTTGTACTTTTTTTTGGTAATTATTCTTATGGCATTTAAGTAGATAAGGACTTGTCTGGCACATATGAACTGCCTCCTCAGGTATTGAAAGGTTGTGGATATAATTGTTGTATCGTTTGAAAGATAGAGGAGAATGGGAAAATTGCTACAGGACTAGAGAAAGGAAACTATCCTTTTTTAGAAGGGAAAGAGGTTCAATAAGACTGAACCAGATTAAAATGTAATTGGCAAATGTTTAACAAAATAAAAAAATATCACATAGGTAATGTTAATTTGAGGTTTTCTAAGTTAATATTTGGCCCACGTGGATTGTTTCTATTTGAGTTTGTTACAACTGTTGTGAACTATAAGCCAGTGAACTTGAACTCTATTCCTACCATAATTTTGGAATGGATTATTAAAGCTTACAGTGAGACACAGGCTCTGGGCTCACTATTCCAACTTCTCCAGTCACTAGAAGGTTAGATAGATAGCCAGAGGATCGCTAGGTACTGCAGCTCTGAGTGTTCTAGGGATAACCCTGTGGGATTGGGAGATTCTGATTCTGTTGTTGATGAACTGCCACCAATGAGCTTCTGATTGATTATCCAATTGATATCAGTCAGCCAGCCAGAGTTAATTAACTTTTAGAAATGGATATTCACATTATATTTATATTATAGCAACAACAGTTGTCACAAAAACATTCCCTCAAAAGTCTGTGATATACATCACCTCATATCTTAGAGATTGGCAAAGAGCAAAAAATGACTAATCAATGTTGGAGAAGGATAAGCACACTAATAAATTGTTGGTGGAGCTATGAAATGGTATGAGCCCTTGAGAAAGCAATTTGGAATTATGCAAATAAAGTGACTAAAATGTCCATACCTTTTGAACCAGAGACTCTTTTATTGTGCTTATGCTTCAGGGAAGCCATTGATAAAAAGAAAGGGCCCATATACGCCAAAATATTTCTAGCAACACTTTTTGTGATAGCAAAGAATTGGAGACAACGTAGATATCCATCAGTTGGGTAATGCTAAACAAGTTGTGGTTCATGAATGTCATGGAATATGACTGTGCTGTAATAAGTTGCATGTGTGATGAATACAGAGAAACTTGAAAAGATGTAAATGAATTGATGCGGAGTGAAATAAGCAGAGTCAAGAAAATAATATGCACAGTAACTACGAAAATGTAAATGGGAAAAAAGAAACCAACTACACAAACTATAAGGGTGAATGTAACAGAATTTATAATCAAGCAGGACTCAAAGAGAAATGATGTAAGAGGTCCACAGGTATTATAAATGATGTGTTTTTTGGACTTTTTAATGTATTAATTGTGCTAATTTTTTTCCTCCCTAAAAATACCATTTGTTATATGGGTTAGCTCTCTGAGAAGAGGAGGGGAAAAATACTTGGAATGAGTGTGATGATGTGAGAAACAGATGACATCAATAAAAACTTGCTTTAAGAAATTATCTTTAAAAGTCTGTCATATATTCTCCCACAGGTACATGGAGAATTCAGGGGCAAGTAGGTTCAAGTTTAGAGCGCACGTAAGAAATGGAGCACAACTCCTTTCTCCTCTTGTAAAACCCATATGAAGTTCCTCTGAGCTGAGTATGTTCCCTACTGGGCCCCAAAGGTCAGGGCCCTTGTAAAGGTATATAGCTGCATTTTGTTTATTTAGTTTTTCTTCTCCCAGTTCCCAACTGAATGCTTGGTTTTTATTGGTCCATTCTCTTTCTTGATATTATTAATCAATTGGGAGGGTAGGAAAGCATAACCTTCCCTCTAGGTTTATGCCTCCTTCTCCCTTGCTGACCTCCAGTACAAACTCAAGGATTCTGTTTCCTCAAACTACTGAAGCTTGACTTTCGTTTGTTTTTTTAAATTTTTTTATTTTACATATAAGGTATTTTATTTTTTCCGTTACATGTAAAGATAGTTCTCAACTTTTGTTTATACAAGCTTTACAATTTCAGATTTTTCTCCCTCCCTCCCCTCCCTTCCCCCCTCCCCTAGACAGCAGGTAATCTGATATAGGTTATATCTATATATCTACATACATATAGATATAGATATCTGTACACACACACATATATATATATACGCACATAATAACATTAATCCTATTTCTGCATTAGTCCTGTTATAAGAGAAAAAATCAGAGCAATGATGAAAAACCTCAAAATAGAAAAAAAAACCAACAGCACCAAAAACAAAAGAAATAGTATGGTTCATTCAGCATCTATACTCCACAGTTCTTTCTTTCTTTTTTTTTTCTTGGATTTGGAGATCCTCTTCTATCATGAGTTCCCTGGAACTCTTCTGTACCATTGCATTGGTGAGAAGAATATAGTCCATCACAGTAGATCAACACTCAATGTTGATGTTACTGTGTACAATGTTCTTCTGGTTCTGCTCATCTCACTCATTATCAGCTCACTTAAGACCCTCCAGGTTTCTCTGAACTCCTCCTGCTCATCATTTCTTACAGCACAATAGTATTCCATTGTATTCATATACCACAACTTGTCCAGCCATTCCCCAATTGATGGGCACCCCCTCAACTTCCAATTTCTTGCTACCACGTAAGGAGCAGCTATAAATATTTTTGTACATGTGGGTCCCTTTCCCCTTTCCATGATTTCTTTGGGAAAAAGACCTAAAAGTGGTATTGCTGGATCAAAGGGTATGCACAGTTTTATTGCCCTTTGGGCATAATTCCAAATTGCTCTCCAGAATGGTTGGATCAGTTCACAGCT
The DNA here is from genome assembly GCF_019393635.1 of Dromiciops gliroides. Taxonomy (NCBI): domain Eukaryota; kingdom Metazoa; phylum Chordata; class Mammalia; order Microbiotheria; family Microbiotheriidae; genus Dromiciops; species Dromiciops gliroides. The sequence continues at coordinate 706,190,666 of NC_057861.1, forward strand.
CCACCAACAATGAATTAGTGTTCCAATTTTCCCACAGCTTCTCCAACATTTATTATTTTCCTTTTTTGTCATTTTAGCCAATCTGATAGGTGTCAGGTGGTACCTCAGAGTTGTTTTTATTTGCATCTCTCTAATCATTAGAGATTTAGAGCATTTTTTCATATGGGAATAGATAGCTTTGGTTTCTTCCTCAGAAAACTGCCTGTTCATATCCTTTGACCATTTCTCAATTGGGGAATGACTTGGATTCTTATAAATTTGATTTAGTTCCCTATATATTTTAGAGATGAGGCCTTTATCAGAAATACTGGCCACAAAAATTGTTTCTCGAAGCTTGACTTTCAAAGAAGTTACTGGAAACTCTAGGCTGAGAAGTCTGTCTAATTATTTCAGCTAATGCCAATATATTTTAAGTGTAGCAATCTCATTTTATCCATTGGGTGGAAGCACTTTACCTCTTCCAAATTTGACTAACTAGGTTGCTCATTCCTAGTTTATGCCTTGGTCCATTCAACAGAGGTATTTGGGAATCTACAGCTCCTTTCACAGTACCATGCTGTGGTTACTGACTATTTTTAAAAAAGAAGTGATGATCAGAAAGAGCTATGCTAACCTTGTTTCCTTCATTTGACAAGTTTACTAAAAATGATAAATCGGGGGAATTCCGTAGATACAGTAACCTGGTCCAACTAAGCACTTGATAGAGTCTCTCACCTTATTCTTATGGAAAAGATGGAAAGGGATAGGGGACATGATCACTGGGGACATGAAGGACTGTCATGTGGAAGACAGATGAGGTTTGTTCCGTTTGGCCCCAGAGGGCAGATGTAGGAACACTAGGTAGAAGTTACAGAGAGGCAAGTTCAGGCTTGGTGTCAGGAAAACCTTATTCATCCTTGGAACTCTTCAAAAGTGGAGCAGGTTATTTGCAGTGGCTGTAAGTAGGCTTCCACTCATTACATAACTTCAGATGAAGTATGGGTAAGTGCTTGTTGGGCAGGTTTCAGACTGGTTCTGCTCTGGGTGTGGATTAGATGAGGTGACCATCGAGGTCCTACTAACTGCAAAATGCTATGATTCTGGGAAGGGAAGGCTCAGTATGACAGGAGGGATTCAGCAGGAAGAACGGACCATAGCTCTTCATGACAATGATATAAATACTAAACAAATATCTCAAATAAAAATAAATTTTTTAAAAATAAAATCTAGGTAACAAGCTAATGTAACATTCCTCTGTTCTCCCACCCTGGTAAACCTGTTAAAAAAAAAGAGAAAAAGAAATGAAGTGAGTCTGATGTAGCCTGTGCTTAATCAAGCAAATCATGTTGACTCAGGTGGTACAATGGAGTCCTGGCATCAGGTCAGGAAGACCTCAGTTCAAATCTAGCCTCAGACATTTGCTGACTCTATGAGCCTGGGCAGGTCACTTAGCCTTTTTCTGCCTCCGTTTCTTCAGCTGTAATATGGGGATAACAACAGCACCCACCTTGCAGGGTTGGTGTGAGGAAGAAATGGGATAATACTTAGAAAATCCTTAGCACAGTGCTTGGCACATACTAGACCCTTAATAAAGTCATGTTTCCTTCCTTCTTGACAATCACTTCCTTTTCTCTGTGTTTCCTAGCCATCCTTTTAACAATACTTTCAAGAATTTTACCATGAATTAAAGTCAGACTCAATGTCCTATAATTTTCTTTCTGTTTTTGAAAATCAGAATTTTTGTCCTTATTTAGTAAGGCTTGGAAAAGTGGAGATGGCTTCTGTATGCAAAACATACAGAATCTCAGGGAAATCTATATATCCTGACTAGGATAACATCCATTTCTGTCCTTGCTGCTAATCTGCATTATGCATTCTACTTGAATTCTGCTGTCACTTGAAGAAACAAAATGTTCATGGGTAAATATTTTGCATGGTAATTTGAGGAGAGCACTGACAATGGGAGGATCAGAGAAGACTTCATTGAAGAGTTAACACCTGAACTACACCTTGACAGAAGGCGAGAATTCTAAGAGGTAGAAATGAGGAAAAGCATTCCAGACATGGAAGATGGCTGCATGTGAAGAAGGCATTGTTGCAATGGATGGAATGCTAAATAGGAAACACCTACTAGCTCAGGGTGTCTGAAACATAGGGTTTGTAAAGGAAAGGAATGTACAATAAGGAAGTACCCTTGAGAAAGGCTATCAGTGTCCATCTGAGGAGTTCGTATTTTATCAAGGAATCTATTTTGTTGGCTTGTCAAGGACTTCTAGGGAGGGGAGTAGTCCAGATGTGAGGTGATAAAGCCTGAATTAGGATAGTGGTTAGGAGCGGAGAGAAAGGTAGCATCGTGGAGGTAGAATTAACACCACTTGGCAATTGGATTCAGATGCAGCAGTGGATTGGAGGTGAGTGAGAGAAGTCAGGGATAACTACAGGTTTGCAATCTGATGGGGGTGAGGGGAGGATAGTGATTCCTTAACTGAAAAAGAGAAGATTATAAAAGGTACAGGTTGGGGAAGAAGGGGTGGAGATGAAGATGAGTCTGGTTTTGAACATGTTCAGTTGAAGATAGCAAAAGGGTGTCCTGGAGAAGATAGATATTTAGGAGGAGTTGAAGATACAGATTTGGAGTTCAGGGTGGGAGATTAGGGTTGGATAAATAAAAGAATGCCTGTTCCAAAAAGTGAGTGCCTGAGCAGTTAGCAACATCTTCCAGCATTTCTCAGGAGAGTTGGTGGAGCCATTGCAGTATTCATCGCATTCCTATTCTAACTCTGCTTCCTTCCTGATTCCTTGATACCTCCTAGTCACAAAACCAGGCCTTGGCCCATTTTGAGTCTGGAAAATAGTCAGACAATTAGGTGTACACCAACAGTGCTATATTGTTCAACATAGAGTATCCTTGACTCTCATCATCATTATTCTGAAATATGTTTTCCCCCCACATACAGGCATACCTTGGAGATATTCCAGGTTTGCTTCCAGACCAGCAAAGCAACTATCACAATCAAGTGAATAACACCAACTTTTTTGTTTCCTGGTGCATGCAAAAATTATCAAATGTAAAGACATTTTACATAGTCTCTTCAGTGTGCAGTCATATTATGTCTAAAAAAACCCTGTACATAACTTAATTAAAAATACTTTATTGCTAAAGAATGGGAACCATCATCTGAGCCTTCAGTGAGTGCTAATCTTTTTGCTGGTGGAGGCTTTTGCCTCAGTGTTGATGGCTGCTGACTCATCAGTGTGGTTAAAAAAAGAGCAGTATCTGCAAAGTGCAATGAAGGAAAGCACAATAAAACGAGGTAAGCCTCTAAGCCTATGGGCTAGGCACTGTACAAAGGACACAGACATGGTCTCTGCTTGAAGCTTTACAACAGTCTTACGACAAAAACATACAATTAACAGATGTTATAAGCATAGCAAGAAAGGATAAAAATAATTTTAAAGGAGATTGTTCCTGTACTAGAAGACCTAGAAAGAGAAAAATGGTACAAGAGAGGGTTAACAATAGTGGCTAGACTGCTTCCCTAAGAGTATAATGAGATTAAGGCTTTGATTATATTGAATATCAGGTGTTTTGTTTTGTTTTTCCAAAGAAAATGGAAGAGAAAAGACAAAAACCTATGGAAATTAATCCTGTGATTATATTCCTTTTGCTTTTATTTTTATTTCCACGAATTATAATCAAAGGAAAGTAACGAGAAGAGTGTTTTGTTATAGCTCTGAAGGTTTAAAATTAAATGAAGTATTTATACCAGAATTAAATGATGCATGCATATTATTGTTGGGGAAAGTCTTAACCAATAATGGATTTGGTTTGTCTTGCAAAGTTATTCTTAAATCATAATGGGTAATAAAATTAAGCTCTGATAACCTTTGGGAATGGTGTGGGTGGGGGTGAAACTTTCTCCTTCTTCGATACATTTGTGGCCTTCCTTGCTGGATCTCCAAAGAGACTGTATTCTGGAGTTTTTCAGGTATTCATTTGAAGCCAAGTTTTAAAATAGGAAGCCTGAATGCTAACTAACTGTACTATTGAACCATTCTCTTTGATGTGTGCTCATTTTCTTTCTTTTCTTTTCTTTTTTTTTTAATTTGTTTTAGTGAGGCAATTGGGGTTAAGTGACTTGCCCAGGGTCACACAGCTAGTAAGTGTTATGTGTCTGAGACCGGATTTGAACTCAGGTACTACTGACTCCAGGGCCAGTACTCTATCCACTGCGCCATCTAGCTGCCCCATGTGTACTCATTTTCAAAAACAGGGGAAAATGTTTTCTTTCTGTAAACTTAAAAAATAATGGTCTAGTTTTTGTTTTTTTCTTCTTCTGTGCTTCTTCTTTTGGCATTACCTTTGTATAGGATTAGGGTTTTAGAATTGCAAGGGACCTTAAACATTATTTAGTCCAGTCCTCTCATTATAAAAGAAAGGAATCTGAGGTCCAGAGAAGTTGTATCTTATCCAAGATCACACAAGTAGCAAGCAGATTAACCAGAATTCAAACTGAGGTCCCATGATTCAAAAATCAGTAATTACTCCTCTTGCTTGTAATAACAACAAAAAATAATAAAACAGGAGACTTCTTGTGCTTAAGAAGAAGTAACCACATCACAGTTAAGGAAATTGGCAGGGGCGGGGGGGGGGGGGGAATTGTTTTTAGTATTTTTCTACATGTGGATTGGTTGATCTTAATGTAAGCCACAAGGTTAAGTGAATAAACATCAGTTCTTGCTTTTGGTATTATAGGTACGTAATTAGAAATTAAAAGCAATAGGAATGACAAATCACAGTATAGTACAAGATTTTTTAAAACTACAATATTGACCATAATACTACAGTAACATGAAGAAAAATGCAAGGAAATAACATTGACAGTTTATGCTGGACCTATACTGACAAACTTCTACAGGAAGCATGATTTTTTTTTTTTTTAAGTGAGGCAATTGGGGTTAAGTGACTTGCCCAGGGTCACACAGCTAGTAAGTGTTAAATGTCTGAGGACAGATTTGAACTCAGGTACTCCTGACTCCAGGGCTGGTGCTCTATCCACTGTGCCACCTAGCTGCCCCAGGAAGCATGATTTTTATTGAATGGTTTATATGGGGTAGGTTCAATGGCTAAAATTTCACCCCATTAAAACTCAGGATATATTAAACTCAACAGAAAGATTACAAATAATCCACATGTAGCTCTGTGATAATTGGGAAGAGAACGTCGTGGTTGGTACTTGTTCCACTTAAATATAATCATGCAGAAAGCTGTGTGACCTTGGACAAGTCACTTAATCCTGTTCGCCTTAGTTTGCTCATTCATAAAATGAGTTAGAGAAGGAAATGGCAAACCACTCCAGTATCTTTGCCAAGAAAACCCCAAATGGGGTCATGAAGAGTCAGACAGGACTGAAAAACAACTGAAGAACAAGAAGATCCATACATACTACGTGGAGCTGTGAATTGGTCCAGTTGTTCTGAAAAGCACTTTAGAATTATACTAAAAAACAACATGAATCAAATAATTATACCATTTAATCCAGACATCTTGCTGTTGGACATTTAACCCAAGGAGGTTAAAAACAGAAAGAAAAGGTCCCAAATATAGCTTCCAAATCATCATACCAGCACTTTTTTTGGTAGCAAAGAAGTAGAAACTAAGCATTAGTCCATGACCAAATACATTGTGGTACAGGAAAATAAAGGCATAGTACCACTTTACAAAAAAAAAAAATGACAAATAGGAAGAATTCAGAGAAGCCTGGAAAGATATAGAAGCTGATGCATAGTGGAGTCAGTAGAACTAGGAAAACAGCATACGCAATGACTACAACGTAGATGAAAAAAACAGAAATACCTAAACTGAATTCTGTCGTTGTAAAATCCAAGCTTAGTCCCAGAGAACCATTGAAAAATTCACCTCCTGCTCTTATTTTCAGAGATGAGAGTCAGAAGGGAGTTGTGTGTGGAACATTTGTATATACTACCAGATTCCATGTGTTAATTTTGCCAAATTGCCTTTTCTCCCCTTTTCACATTCTTTTTTCCTCAAGCTATGGCTCACTGTATGGGCAAACATATTTGGATATGAGGGTGATCTAAAAACAAAAATATCATTAATTTTTTGAAAGATCATGTTGAGGGTTAGCCAGATGACAGTGAAGAACACCAGCTCCAACGTCAGGGGAACCGGAGTTCAAATTAGACCTTAGACAGTTACTATCTGTGTGATCCTGGGCAAGTCACAACCCCAAATTGCCTCATGTAAAAAGGAGAGGAAGAAAGAGAAAGATCACATTGATGAGGCTAATTGTACCTTATAGGTGTAAGCAGGCCTCGATTTGAGTAGTTTGTTATATGTGCAAACTAAAGACAACATAATAAAGCCAAAGAAAACCCAACTGAGAGGGTTACAAACCACTAATAGCAGTAAGTCAAATGATATAGAAGGTTCTTATACACCAAAATATTTATTCCTTGATTTTGAGGTGCAAATATCAACTGGTGATAGTCTGTGACATAGCTGTCAAAAACTTCTATTGCTAGTGAGATGACCAGATATTTAGAATAATTTCCTTTGATTAAAAATACTTAAAAAACCTTCTAGTGAATATGTACTCTTAACATCATAGGCCGAGTTGTAATTGCACAGGAGTTAGAAATAACACTAAAGAGAAAAAAATGGGAAAATGAGCTGCATTAGACTAATTTTACATAAGAGACCCTTTATGGCGATGGCGTAATTGTGAAAATGTTCAAGAATCCACTCACACGATATTTGACAGAGGGAAAAGTAACAAAGGTATGGAAGAAATCTCAGCCTTTATTAATATCCTGAAAGAACATCACTCACAACTGTAACAAAATGTTTATGAGAGTCTCTGTATGCACACATCAAGGAGTATTAAAGAACAGGCAAAGTTTAATATAGGATATTTCACAATACAACACATCTTTACCATCACACAATGAATGATAAATATATATTTAGTTTAGGGAACATGTGTTTTTCTTACTCCCTTTGTACCAAGTGATCTTGGTTGCACAGAGGTTGAATCCTTATGACAGGTGAATGATAAGGAGACAGTTATTAGTTGAACAATAAGACAAAAGAAGCTTAACTTAATTCTTCAACTAGGAGTTTTTTATTTATATATTTGAAGACAAAGACTGTACACACATGCTTCATTTACAAGGTGCCCAATAAAGATTTGTTTAATTGAACTGAAGAGGACTAACCTCTCAGGAACCCAAGCTTTCCCTTCACTCAAGTGAAGCATTGATCAGGTCACTTTATCTCTCTGGGTCTCATTTTATTGACCTATAAAATGGGCGTGTTGAATTAGACCTGAATGGCAGATGTCTTATATTAGTGAATAGCCTAGAGCCCATCTAATGTGTTCATTTGATCCAGTACACTAAGAATATTCTTTTTTAAAAAACAGACACTTGATATTGACACATTCAGTTTTTTTAAGAATAGTATTTTTGGTAAGATAAGGTGATAAGCATTTATATAGCACTTACATGTTATACATTGCTTTTTGAAATGAATATTTTCTTATTTGATTCTCACAACAACCCTGCAAGGTTGGTACAATCATTATCCCCATTTTATAATTGAGGAAACTAAGGCAAAAAGAGGGTAAGTGACTTGCCCAGGGTTGCACAGCTAGTAAGTGTAATTTGGGGTAAGCCAGTTTAACACTTTGGTCCTGTTCTTCATATCTGTAAAATACTTCTAAGGTTCTTTGCAATCAATCAACAAGCATTTATTAAACACCTACTATATAAAGTTTTCAAAAGACTGGAGCCAAGAAAGAGCTAAAACTGTCAGGTGAGGGACCAGCTAATTTATCCATGGACCAATTTCGTGAGATCCGGTCCCGTGAAGAGCCAAAGAACTGAGCATTGGCTCCTGGAGAAGAGCTTAGAAAGCCTAGTGGAGAGGGGGTGGGAACAGAAGGGCTTCAGAGGATGTCGGGAGTGAGGGCAAACTAGATGAGGCAGCTGATTCCCTTAAAAATGTTTGGGTTTTTTTCTGGAAAATATTGGATGTTGGAGGGGATGTGGAAAAGCTGGAATGCTGTTGGTGGAGGTATGAAAAGATCCAACCATTTTGGAGAGCAATTTGAAACTATGCCCAAAGGGCTATAAAACTGTGCAGACCCTTTGATCCAGTAATACCACTGCTAGGTTTATATCCCAAAGACATCTCCCAAAAGAGCAAAGGACCTATTTGTACAAAAATATTGGTAGCAGCTCTTTTTGTGGTGGCTAAGAATTGGAAATCAAAGGAATGCCCATCAGTTGGGGAATGGCTAAACAAGCTGTGGTCTATGATGGTGATGGAATATTATTGTGCTATAAGAAATGAAAAGCAGGATGATTTCAGAAAGGCCTGGAAAGACATATAAGCTGATGTATAGTGGAGTGAGCAGAACCAAGAGAACGTTGTGCAGAGACAGCAATATTGTTTGATGAAGGACTGTGACTTAACTATTCTCAACAATACAATGACCCAAGACAATCCCAAAGGACTAATGATAAAGCATAGTATCCACCGCCAAAGAATGAACTGATATTGATGGAACACAGACTGACGCATGCTATTTTTCACTTTCTTTCATTTTTTTATTCAAGTTTTCTTATACAAAATGACTAATATGGTAATGTTTCACATAATCATACATGTATAACCTATATCTGATTGCTTACCACCTCAGGGAGGGGAGAGGGGAGGGAGGGAAGGAGGGATAAAAATTGGAACCCCAAACTATAAATAAAAATGTTTATTGCTTTAAAAAATTAAAATTAAAAAAGAAATATACTGTTCAATGCAAAAAATTGTGTGTGGAGGGTTTTCTTAGAAACTGAGAGTACTGTACTTGTCTAAACTCTCTTAGAAGACTTCAAAAAGAGATACATGTTCCCATCAGTACATTAAATTTTAATATATCTGAACTCATCCGGATTATCAGATAAGCTACAAATAGGACACCCTCATATAGAAAGCCATTCCAAGGCTTTCTGGAAATGGAGACATTCTATTTCCCATTAATTGTTGCTGAAGAAAACCAGCCAAAAGAACAGACTTCATCCTAGCTTTCTGCTGCTTGCTTAAGAACAGCTGCAATAAACAACTGTGCTATGCCCTGGGACTATGTAGAACAAAAGAGCTTAATTCCCTTTGCTAGGTAGGGGCTTTCAAGTCCCTAGCAAATGGTAGCAGGAAGCAGCAAATAGCCCAGAGAGGCTGAGAACGAACAGGTGGGAAGCAGAGAGCTCTGGGCTCGGAGATGGAGGACCAATACCAGGGCTTTTTTTTTTAGTGAGGCAATTGGGGTTGAGTGACTTGCCCAGGGTCACACAGCTAGTAAGTGTTAAGTGTCTGAGGCTGGATTTGAACTCAGGTACTCCTGACTCCAGGGCTGGTGCTCTATCCACTGCGCCATCTAGCTGCCCCCAGGGCATTTCTTATCTCTTCGAGGGTACCCTTTCACAGGGATTTCCTAGTTTTGTGATTTTTCTGCATATGGGCATTTCCCCCTCTGATGAAGTGGTAGCCTGAGCCTTGTCATTTAATATGCCATGTTAACTGATTTATTTCTTTGTTTTAAACTAATGTATCCTTTCTGATTTGCTTAATAAAAGCAAGTACATTGAGGGGAGCTTGCAAGATGTGGTTTGAATGGATATAGATCAACAAAGTACCTGGAAGCTGGGATTACACTCTTGGGGTCCATTGTGAAGGAGGAGGTCTGAGGTGCTACATTTGAAAAGTATTTAAGGGTCCTTTTCAACATCCTTGTGTACTAATTTTAAGAATTTATAGGGAGGCTTGCTGTTTTCATCAGATCCCTCCAGAAGAATAGATTTGGGAAAGAGATGGAGGGGAGAGAGATAAACCCTTATTACCTACTTTATACAGTGTTTTACTACGGGTGAACAGTAACATTCATACATTTATCCTTCCCATTGATTAGTAGACTCTGCCAGTGGATGCTTTTAGAATCTTTGTGTTGTCAGTTCAGCAAACATTTCTTATTGTCTATGTCTTTATTCCATATTTCAAGTGGAAACTAGGACCACACTGTGTAGAGCAGGAATTCTCAACCTGGGGTTTGTGAACTTGGTTTGTAAAACATTTCTATAACTCTGTTTCACTATATTTGGGTTTCTTTGTAATCCTGTGCATTTTCTGCGTTTAAAAACATTTTGAGGAGTCTATGGGCTTTAAGAGAGTGGCAGAGGGATCCTCTAAACATAAAATATTAAGACTCTCTAGTTTAGAGATTCACAGTTTCATAAAGTCTTCTTTTTCTGTTAATCTTTGTTGATGTTTGTTAAATTCATAATTAGAGAAAATTATCTAAGAATGAATTTTTAAAAGAATCCCATGGTAAACTACTGCATTTTAGGACTTCTATTGCAATATTCAGTTTTTTCTTCAGGTCCCCTTTGGTAACACTTCAACATAAGACTTTAGATTTCTTTGTCAACTGTCAGCCTCCTAAAATCAAGCAGGTAATCAATAAATATGTATTAAGCACCTGCTATGTGTCAGGCATTGTGCTAAGGGCTGGGGATACAAATATGAAAAAAAAATGACAGCTCCTGCCTTCAAGGAGCTTGGGGTAGGGATAGGGGGTATGAAGAGAAGGTACCAGATGTAGGGGCATAGTGAAAACCCAGCTGGAGAAATCCCAAAGTAATGCATCCAGGTGAGAAACGGGAAGTCTGAACTGACCTCTTTCCTTTAAAATGGAGGTTTGGAGTTCATAGCCCTAACCTCCAGTCAGAGAGGCAGAGGATGGGGATGAGGCAGTCTCCAGGCCACTGAGATCATGTAGGTTGATGGGGACATCCCAAGGATGGTAGAGAAGACAGAGAAGTCCCAAAGTAGTGCAGGTAGGTGAGAAATGAGGAGAAAATGCCAATGTTTCATATTTTTAATAGAACATGATTCAGCATTTATTACATGCCTACAACTTACAGATATCAAGTCTATCAAGTCTATAAGCTACAATTCCTGCCCTCAAGGAGCCAGCTGTTGACTTTAATATGCAATATTACATGCAAAGAGCATAGAGAGAGTTAGGAAATACAGTTCCATTCTTTCTTCTATGAGTTAAAGGATTTAAATTATTGGGAGTCATTAACTTCTTTATGAGACCCATCAATTTTTTTCTGTATCTCAATAAAGCACATTTATAATTTATGTAATATATTTCTGTTGACTCTATGGTAGCACAGAGGATAGAATGCTAAACTTGGTTTTAGAAAGACCTGAGATCAAATCCAGTTTGAGATACTTAATAGCTGTGTAGCCCCGGACAAGACATTTAACCTCTTTCCAACTTAATTTCCTTATTTGTCAGATGACACCCACTTCTTAGGGCTGTTGTGAACATAAAATGAGAGAATATTTCTAAGTGCTCAGCAAATTTTAAGTTGCTATATAGCTATTAGTTATAATATTATTAATATTATTATTATATTTGATTGAATTATTTGACCTTTCATTTAACATAGAACCTATGGTTGTCACAACTTCCTTGGCAACTTCAAGTAATTGTCAACCTCAGGAACAAAATAACTTGGTTGCTAAGAACAAAGATAGCTCCACCCTTAGTAAAATGAAAGAAAACAAAGTTTGATTTTGCACCCCAAATTCAATGCTGGGCAGGGCCCATTTGAGTACATATTCTTCTTGAATAAATGAGAAAACCAAAGCAGAATAATGGGCGCATTGACTGAAACATTAGCCCTTTGTTAATCATCAGTTTACAGAAGTGTAGAGAGAACTAATTGAGAAGCTTTTCATCATCCGGTTGGCTTATTGGTTGCCCAAGTAGAGATAAAGAAATGGACACTAAGAAAACAAGATCTGAACCTGGTCGTAACCTTCATGTAGCCTCAACCTCATGGGAAAAAAAGAAATGGAAGCAGTGTGTAGAGAGGGCACCAGAAAGCTTTTTAACCCTTTGAAACAAAGGGTTGTGATGATTAATAGCAACAGCAGGTTTGGAGGTTGTCAGACAGACACAAAAAATTATCAGACTTGTCTTTGGAAGATCAGCAGAACTGGAAAATGCAGCCAGGATATAAGATCAAAGATTCCATCCAGAAAATACCATGTTTGCTTGCAACAACATTACATTATCGGTACTATGTAGTTATGGCATATGTTTGTGTCTCATTCCTTGCCTTTCCTGCCCCATCTTCCCAAATCCCCCAGATTGTGAACTTTGTAAGAGCAGGGACTCAATTTTCTTTGTATTCTTTTTGAGAGCCTGTAATGGTGGTTTGCATATTCTTCAGTATTTTATGTGATCCATGATTTTCATTGATGTTGGTAATCTCTACCATGAAACTCTTTCCTTATGAATTTTCTTGGGTCACTGCAGCAGAAAATAATTGTCACTAGATAGTTACCCATCTGGTGTTTAACACCTTCATAAATTAACCACAGTGGTCAACTTAACAAACAATTAAGTGGTGTGCAAAAATTTATTAACCACCTATATTATAGGTGATCTATTTTTTCTTCCAGTTTCTCTACCCTGACTAGATTGTAATCTCCATTAGGCAGGATCTATATCTTCAGTTCACCAAACATTCATCATAGGCATATGCTCTAGGCACAGTATTAGGTTCTAGGATACAAAAAATGCAAAATGGCATTTTGGAAAGGTGCAAAATGATGAAACCTCTGATTTTAAGAAGTTTGTAGTCTGCTAAGGTAAAGAAACATGTACACAAATGAGAAAAGGGAGAGCGTGACAGGGACAAAAAAAAATCTCTCAAAGAGAATATTTAAAATTGACCTAATGATACCAATTCCATGATAACTTTGTGGAAGAGGCGACACCTAAACTGAAATTGGAAGAAAGAGGATTTTAACTGGTGGAGATGAGGAGAAAATATATTCCAAGCATGGGCAGGGGGCTGGGAGTGGGGATCAATTCTAGGTATTAGGGCGAAGTTTCTTAAACTGTGGGTCACAAAAAATTTGGCAACAAATGTTTGATTTATATACCTATATAGCTGGGGGGGATCACATAAAAATTTCTTGGGCAAAAAGGGGTCGCTAGTAGAAAAAGTTTAAGTCCTGTATTAGGGTACTGCTTATGCAAACGCATGGAGACAAGTTAAGATTGGGAAACAGCCAGTAATCCAGTTTGACCAGAATGTAGAATGCATAAAGCGAAATAATGGGAAAGAATGCTGGAAGGGTAAGTTGGAACCATATTGTGGAAACCCTTAGAAACAGGACTAAGAAGTCTCTATACCAACTGCTGAAAGTCCTGAAGCAACAGACTAGCAGCTTGTTAGTAGTTCCATATACCTGAGTAGCACCTGAGCTAGTGGTTCCATATACCATTCCAGGGTGTGTGCTGTGTTAGCACAGCTTTTTGAGAATCTAAGGTCACTTTAAGACATTGAGACTCGAACTTTAGTGAAGGCTCTCTGCAGGTGCCAAATTACATTCATTGAATGAATGAATGAATGAATGAATGAATGAATGAATGAATGAATAAGAACAGCAAGCCACAGAGGAAACCTTTATTTTTTAAAAGAGAACAAAAAAAATTAAAATGAGAAAGAACAATTGAAGTCCATTCAGTACCTCAGCATCTTTCATAGATAGAGCTAAATTGAATATATAAATGGATTTATTTATTTTCAATTAAAAAAACATTTTTGTCAAATAACAAGCATTAATTTTCTTCTCGTCCCTTCCTTTCTCTCCCTTTGGAAACAAAACACAAAAGTTGTAACACATACGCAGTCAAATAAAGCAAGTTCTCTTGTTGGCCATGTCCCATCTGCACACTGGGGCAATCACTTCACAGTCAGGAGGTGAATAGCATGCTTCATCACTGGACATCTGATATTCTGTTTAGTCATTGGATGAATCAATTGAAAGATAATAGATCTTGCTCCAGTCTTTTATTTTCATTCTCTGTGAATTTTTGTTTGTTTGTTTCAAGTGTGTTTTTTGCAAACAGTGTATTGTTGGATTTGCTTTCTAAATCCATTCTGATAATCCTCTAGTTTTATGTGTGAGTTAATTCCAGCCACATTCACAGTTATGATGATTTCATAACTGTCCTCTTATATTTTTCCTTCTAGTTATTTCTCACCTCCTTTTTAGGCAGAAGAAGAGGTGTGTTCAACACTGATTCTCTAGGTTTGGTTCAGAGTGCTTCTGCTCCCCTGCCTCTCTTCTCTTCCCCTCAGAGTCCAATCACAGGTTCTTACCCTCTCTTTTAAATCCTTCTTTACAATCCACTCTTCTCAGTTAGAATTTGTTTTGCTTAGAACTGATACCTTCCACAAACTTCCCTTCCTCTTATTCCCCTTCTTTTTTCTCCTTTCCCTCCTGTTTCCCTGTTGAGTGCATGAAATGTATTTGTTTACCAGACTGTCTATATATTCTCCCTTCCTTTTACCAATTCAAATGAGAGTAAGGTTCAAGTGTTATCTACTCCCCTTCCTCCATGTGTGTATAGTCATCTATTTGTATATCTCAATTATGTGAAATTATTTTCCCCACCCTTCCTTTCCTGGCCCTTCTCTCCCTCACCAACCCTCCCAGTGTTTTCTCTTTCCACTTCCTTTCCATTTTTCTTTTAAGATAATCAAAACAACAGAACCAAAGCCCATAACGTCCCTACACACTCTGTCTTATTAGACTCCCTCTGTGACTCTATCACTTAGCACAGTTCCTGGCAAGTAGCAGGTGCTTAATAAATGTTTATTGACTATTTCATTAAAGGTCCATTTTATTAAAGGTTCGATTTTGCCTTTGTACTATTATACTCAGTTTTCCTGGGTAAATCATTCTTGGTTGTAAGCCTATATCTTTTGCCTTTTGTAACATCATATTCCAAGCTCTTTACTTCTTTATAGTTGTGGCTTCTAAATCCATGTGTGATGCTAACCATGGCTCCTCAGTACTTGAATTCTTTTTTTCCTGGCTTCTTACAGTACTTTTTCTTTGACCTGGAAGCTTGGATTTCAGCTTTAATATTCCTGGAAGATTTCATTTTGAGATTCCTTTCAGGGGATGAGCAGTGGATTCTTTCTGCTTTCATTTTGCTCTCTAATTCTAAGAGATCTGGACAATTTTCTTGAAAGTTTCTTGAAATAATGATGTTCAGGTTCTTTTTTTTTGTCCGGTGATTCTTAAATTTCTATTTGTCCAGTGATTCTTAAATTTTTTTCTCAGTCTTTTCCTGTTCAGGTTTTTTTTTGGCACGATATAATATACTTTATATATTCTTTTTTATTTTCAGTATTTGGACTGTTTTAATATTGCCTGTCTCTTAGAATCGTTAACTTCTAATTTGGTCCCTTCTAATTTTCAGGGACTTTGTCGCTTAGGTAAAATGTTATATTTCTTATGCCAAGCTGCTAATTCTGTTTCCAATTCTTTTTTCCACAGTTCTCATTTCTTTTCTCATTTTTTCTCTAACACTCTCATTTTTACTTAATTTTTAAATTAACTCTTTTTAAAACTTTTGCTTTATTTTTCCAAGAGTTCTAGTTGTACTTATACTAAGCTTTGTTTTTCTTTGAGGCTTTACTTGTAAATGTTTTGAAGTAAATCTTTTCTTCTGGGTTTTGTGCATCCCTGTCATCATCATAATACTTCTTTATAGTGAGATACTTTTTATGGCGCCTTATTGTTCCAACCTTTTTCTTGACTTTGGCTTTATCTTAGTGCCAAGTTCTATGCATCATTGGAGAAAATGCCTGGCTGGGCTTGTGTCCTCCTGATTCTTGTTGCTGCTCTCTTGGGGCATAGAGTGTTGTGTTATTACATGATCTCAGAGACAGCTCAGACTGGGACCCGCAAGCTTTCAGTTCTCCCAAAGCGATGTGGCCAAGTGCAAACTCTGATCACTTTCCCACCTCCCATCTAAGTTCTTCAATGTCCTGACCTAGGTTTGGGTTTGAACACACTTGAGGGCTTCTCCTCTTTGGATTTCCACTAGATTGTAGCTATATTCAGCCACAGTCAGCCAGTGAAAAGCTCTGTAGTTGTGAAATGACAGAACTGCACACTCCCCTTAGACTAAGTTTCTTGCCCCAGTTATCCTGCGACAACCTTCAGCCTGGGCTGGAAGCTGGAACTGAGACTAGCATTCTGCTTTGCTCCTGGATTCAGAGCCACAAAGCTGCTGCTTGCTTCTCTGTGCACAGCCTGGGGCCTACCACCATTACTCACCTTGGAATGCTACCCATACATACAAACCCCCTCTCAGTCCTCTCCAGATCTGTGCCTCGGAATTGGATAATGAGTATCAGAACTACCATTTGGATCTGGGAACAAATCCTTCTTGATCTGGTGCACAGCATTGGCCCCCCTTTTACTCCTTGCACTGTAATGCTCTGTGAGGCTAGTCTGACTAGACCTCATCTCCAGTGTCCTCAGACCTGTGTTTCTGTGCCCTTATAAAGACCTAGTCTGGAAACAATGACTCATTGTGACTTTTTCTTGTATTTCCTCGTTGGGAATTCAGTCTGGTATGTTTCTGGTTCCTTTTGGAGGAATTATGGAGGAGAGCTAAGCCATACTTCTTCCCACTATTCTGTCATCTTGGCTCTTCCCTTAATTGAATTTTCTTATAAAATTATTTCATTTAGTATATTTAGATGCTCCGGACACAGAGAGTTTCTGTCTGAGGGAAACTTTTAGACTTTTTAAATTTTTTCTTCTTCTGCACTTATCACATCAGATCTCCAAGAACAAGGAGAACCTATTCCATGTGCTTGGGCAAGGGATACTGTAGTCTTCTGTGCTTCCCTTTTCTTAGTAATCAAAAAAGAGAGAAACAGTCCTAGAACTTTAAGGCTGAAAGGAATGTTAGGAATCTAATAAAACTCCTTACTTTTGCTGATGAGAAAGACGAGTCACATGATAAAAAGAGCATCGTAGGCTCTGAAGTCATAGCTTCTGGGTTCAAAGCCCACCCCTAAACTCAATGCCTTTGTAACTTTTGGCAAATCACTTCACCTCCTCAGACCTCAGTTTCCTCAACTGTAAAATGGAGAAATAAGGGGAATTAGATGGCCTTTGAAAGCCTTTCCAGATCTTTCTCTTTGATCCTGTGATTCTAGGCCCTTACCTCCCTTTTATGACTATTGTGAAAGGGAGCTCTGGGTAAATAAGATCCCAACATAATCACTGATCTTGGATTTATTGACAAAAGTAACAACTGGTGGTATGTTTAACCCTGTATTTTCTTAAGTTAGAATGATCTGTTTTATATGGAATTATGGTATTCAGTCTTGTAAGACGGTCCTATAGTTTTCTTTTTGGTAAATTTTTTAAGCAGACAGTCTTATAATCCTATTCTGAACTGACTTAGAAAAAGAATGGGTGGCTTAATTTTCTCAGGGTAGATGGAATAGGAAGGGAAATGAGACAGATTTAATCATTGGGAGTTGGGGAGGATGCTATATACAAAATGAAAACAAAATATCTAAATCTCAGTCCTTAAATAATTTCTCATAAAAAATATTGGCAGATCTATAAATGTTAGGATTTCTAAATAGATAAATACTTATAAGCTACAGATTTTAGAGATACTTGGTTTTAAGGCATTTGGAATTTAATTTCTTGATTCTCTTTCAAAAAACCTTTCTGCTTGATTTTTGAGAGGGCCTGTGTCATGTCATCAATTAGAGGTGTCCACTACTTGAGAATGATTTTCTTTATAAAAGGATTTTTCATTTATTAAAGAGGTTCAGTATGTGGTGCTCCTTGACATATCATGTACCCTTAGAGGATATAAGAACTTTTCAGGAACATTTCTTTTGTTTTTTTTGTTTGTTTGTTTTTGGTGAGGCAATTAGGGTTAAGTGACTTGCCCAGGGTCACACAGCTAGTAAGTGTTAAGTGTCTGAGGCCGAATTTGAACTCAGGTCTTCCTGACTCCAGGGCCCGTGCTTTATCCACTGTGCCACCTAGCTGCCCCCTAGGAACATTTCTGATACAGGTACATACTGCACCTACCCTTTTTTAGTCTTTTTTCTGGACTTAATTAAACAAACAGCATGGTTGCAGGAGGGTTTTTTTAAATTGTCATTCATTTTCTGTGACTTTCTTTGTTCTTCCCAGTAAAAGCAGAAAAACAGAAAGGTTGATGTGTGATCACTCTCCCCTACTGTACTTGAAGCCCTCTGTCCTTACCTGCTTCCTCAGCTGCCCCCAGGTCTCTTCTTTACCTTTATGAGGACCTAAGAGAACCTTGGCTACGGTCCAAGTTGATTTCTTAATATGACTGAGTTACAGAGTTTATGTCCTATTCAAGAGGGTCTTTTTTTTTTAAATCTTAAAAGTATTTTATTGTTTTCTAGTTACACATAGAGATAGTTTTCAACATTTGTTTTTATAAGATTTCTAGTTCCACATTTTTCTCCCTCCCCCCTCTTCAAGATAGCAAGCAATCTGATATAGGTTATATATGTACAATCACATTAAACATATCTCCTCATTCGTCATGCTGTGCAAGAAGAATCAGAACAAAAGTTGGGGGGGGGAGAAGAAAAACAAAAACAAAAAAAGTAGAAATAGTACAGTTCAATCTGCATCTAGATTCCATAGTTCTTTGTTTCTGGATTTGGAGAGCATTTTCCATCATGAGTCCTTTGGAACTATCTTGGCCCATTGTATTGCTGAGAAGAGTCAAGTCTATCACAGTTGATCAACACACAATGTTGTTGATACTGTGCACAATGTTCTCTTGGTTCTGCTCATCTCACTCAGCATCAGTTCATGTAAGTCCTTCCAGGTTTCTTCAAGGGGGTCTTGTAAA
This sequence comes from Dromiciops gliroides, assembly GCF_019393635.1. Classification (NCBI taxonomy): domain Eukaryota; kingdom Metazoa; phylum Chordata; class Mammalia; order Microbiotheria; family Microbiotheriidae; genus Dromiciops; species Dromiciops gliroides. Next base: position 706,209,478 of record NC_057861.1, read on the forward strand.
CTTGGATTTCAGTTGAAGAATGAGCGTGGGGAAAAGAATCTCCCTGTTATTATTGTTCCTTTTTCTGTAACTGGTTCAATGTGGGAGGCTTTAACAAGAATTCTCTTTCAGGAAACTATTTTCCTGATTCTCTCAATTTCCTCATCTTTTCACTTTGAAAGAAAGGAGGATATTTGAGTTAGGATAATTTAATGAATATAGTCCTGAAATGGGTAGGGAATAGGGGAGAGGCTGGGAGAGGGGAAAGAGGGAACGAAAAGGAGAGAGAGAGAAAGAGAGGAGGCTGAAATTTTATTTTCACTCAAACATCTATCTCTTGACTTTAATGGTGACATTTTTAGGATTTACTTTCTAAAAGCTGTTAGGAGTGGAAAACTAATTTTTTTCTCATTCTTTTTTCCTTCCTCTTGTTTTCCAGAATAGTCACTTTTTAAAAACAACTATTTCCTGTTGTGTTATGAGATTTGTAACTAATTTCTTAAGATTAAGTATAAATAGGATTTGCACATAAAACAACCCTTGTGCCAAGGTATCTTATTTATGAAACTTAGTTATTTTTTTCATTTCAAGTTTACTTTTGTTTTTAAGAAATCCAGTCTCATATGATTGTGTTTATTTGTAACTTTTAGCTAGGATCAGTATTGAAATATTACAGTTGTATAATTCCTCCTAAAATGGATGAGAAGTGTACCGATTGGAATGACGCCACCTGCTGGAGAGCTACTGTAGGAAAGCTCCGCCACGAGAAGGCGTCTGAGGGCAAGCCATGTGGTCAGTTCCTTGGCATCAGGAAGTGATGTTTGCTCGTGGGTACCGACTATCAAAGCTACCAGCCAATCAACTTGAGGAGCCTCCCATTTCTGGGAGGAGGACTCGAAGTAGGAAGCAGTCGCTGGCGGAGGGCTTCTTCCTCTTTTGGTTCCTGACCTCGCTATGGTGGGTTGGATGATGGGATCTCTTAGAAATAGTTAGATTTTTACCTTTCTCTCTGATCCTAATGCTCTTTAATAAATACTTAAACACCTAAATACTCTTGCTAAAGCTTATAATTTATTGGCAACCACTCATTAGATTTTAGATAGTATAGCTAGAATTTTAGCCCCTTACAGAAGTACTCTTACAATTCCAGAGTTATGAATTCAAACTTTTATTGCCTAAAAAGAGAGACTTGCATAATTGGAAAGATGGTGGTTCCTTGAAAAAAAATAGGGAAATTTGGAAAAAGGTGCAAGTAGTTTTATGGGAGGGAGCATGTTTAGTTCTGTTTTGGACTTAGCCTCATAGACCTTCCTGACTTCTAAGTTCAGCCATCTCTCTCCTGTATCGCTTACCAGTGAGAAAAAAAAGAAGAATAACTTATAACAGTCAGAGAGAGTACCAGATTTCTGAGGCTATGACTTAAGTCAGTCTTCAGAGAAAAAATTTTATTTCTGAAAATATACATTAACAAACTGGGAAACAGCATGACATATAATCCCAACTAATGGTTAGTGTTGTTTTTATTCATTATATGAAGGATAACACCTGATCTGAGGGAATGCTAAGATAATACAGGGGCAGCTAGGTGGCGCAGTGGATAGAGCACCGGCTCTGGATTCAGGAGTACCTGAGTTCAAATCCGGCCTCAGACACTTAACACTTACTAGCTGTGTGACCCTGGGCAAGTCACTTAACCCCAATTGCCTCACTAAAAAAAAAAAAAAAAAAAGATAATACAAAAGTCTCTTTTTTGTTGTTGTTGTTTCCAAATCAACACTTTTTACTAGGGGATTCTAATAAATTTTAAAATGATCAATTTGTGTTTTGCTTTCTTTCCTCCTCCTCTTCTTATTTCCATTACTTTTTTGGGACACATTTCTAATTGTTTTAAGGTGTTGTCAGGGAGAACAAGGGTTCCATACATACTCTTGCTTAGTCATCTTGCTGAAAGCGCTCACGTGTCATCTTTTTAATCAGCTGTTCACTTTCCAAATCTGCTTTTCTCTTATGAGGGCCTGGCCTTTCATTGGCATAGTAATGACCATACTGCCTGTGGTTTTCTTGCTTGAGACTTTGTAAAAGGATTACAGTCTGACCATATCGTTTCTATGGGTGCAGATAGCTAACCCGACGTGGAGAGTAGTCATCAGATTTGAGAAGTTTTGCAGGCTTCTCCTTCATGTCTTCGGTACATGCTTTGGAAAAACAGTAGACTAATTTATTGTTTCTGCCAAGTCAGTGCATAGCTGTCACTTTCTTAACCATCAGCACTGCTAGTCTATCCTCTTTGGCTCTTCATGGGTGATGGCCCCTGGGGGAGAGAGCTACAGCTCCTTCTTCTTCAGGAAGAGCCTCCTATCTGATACTTAGCTCCCAGGGGTCCTTCTTTCCCTGTTCTTCCACCCTCTGACTCCCTGACACCAGCATTTCTTTCTGCCTTTTCAAATGATTTTTCTTTATTGTCAGTTTCATTTTCCTTGATAACATGGAAAGTAAAAAATGCATTGTTGAACCACTTTCCCTTCTCTTCTAGGTAGATCAGCTTGCTCTCTGAGTGTAGCTAGCAGTCACTTGTTCATGCAATAAAGCTCCAAATGGCTCATTCAATGAATGAATGAAAAGTTGAAAAAGAATTTATTTAATCTTAGTATGTGCAAAGTACTGACTAGGTGAGAGAGAGCCTCTATTCTCAAGGACCTTATTATCTGGTAGGGAGCTAGCTGGACAGTACATAGAGAATGCAATTAAAATGGAAAGGTCTAGTGGTCCTGAGGTATATCAGCCAATGGTGATGCATCGCCATTAACCTCATTTTCATGGATAAAAACCATATCTCTTTTTGACAGTGCCATGGACTTTGGTGGTGAGAACTTTATTTTCTTGGTTTTCCGTAGCTGTGGCTTCTAAGCAAAAGTGTGGATTGCAGCTCCTGCCCATTCAGTTGCCAGGTTACATTACTGTGGTAATTGCTGGTGGTTGCTTTCTTGAACCAGAAGCAAGGCTCAAGGCTGATGGGTTGAGGGTCAGGGGGAGAACCAGGGTTGAGGAGGAGTCACAGTAAAATTTTCTCTGCTTTATTTATTGGGATCAAGTTTCTCTGATTCCAAATCCAGTGCCTTTCTACTATACCAGTATACCAAGTTGGTATGGCAGGTTTTGTTATTAATTTGTATCTGATAAAAAGAAAATGACAATCTAAAGGTGACCCTGCTGCAAACTATTATTCTATTTAGGCACATCCATGGCAACTACTATACTCTACACAATAATAAAATAAGGGAAATGTTTTCTTTTTATATTGCCAACCTAACAGACTTCCTATGAATAGTGAATGCAAACATGCCAACAATTTTCTGAAAGGAAAAGGAACAGATATCATACAGTGTTGTTTGGTTCTCATGTTTGTCCTGTGATTAGAAAAGCTAATGTTTAATTTATTTGTTATGTTAGTGCATCTGTGAGCAAATTGGCACTTAGAACTTTCAACTTAGATTTCCTTTCTGTAAGTTTGTTATTTAAAAACTTTTGAGGCTCCTCTTGGTCTAGAGCTCATAGAAGCTCTCTGTAACCTTTGTCATTTTAAAAATTCATGTCAGCAATTTTATTACTGTTTTTGTACCCCAAAGAGATCAAAGATAAAGGAAAAGGACACACACACACATGCAGAAATATTTCTAGCAACTCTTTTTGTAGTGGCAAAGAATTGGAAACTGCATGGATGCCCATCACTTGGGGAATGACTGAACAAGTTATGGTATATGAATGCGATAGAATAATACTGTGCTATAAGATATGATAAAAGAGTACAGTTTCATAGAAATCTGGGAAGACTTAAATGAACTTGTGCAGAGTGAATTGAGAAGAACCAGGAAAACAATTTATACAAAAAGAATAATAAATGAATGTAAATACAAACAACTTTAAATGACTTAGGAACTCTGACTAATACAGTGACCAACCACAGTTCTAGAAGGCTCATAATAAAACATGTTGGTGGACTAGGTGTGCAGATTGAGAAATACTTTTTTTACTGGGGGGCGGGGAGGGGAGGGCGCAGCAGCGGGATTTGGCCTGTGTGGGAATTTGTTTTGCTTGACTATACATATTTGTAACAGATTTTGTTTTTTTTTTTGCTTTCTCAGTGGGGGTGGGAGAAAGTGAGAGACAAAGCAGATCTTCATTAAAATAAAATATAGTTTTAAAACATTCATGTTGGGATTTCTAGGAAACATTTCTATTACAGAAAGATCGATTAACAAAGACTTTTATTATACTTACATTTATCCTCCTATTTTAGTATAATGGTTAAAGGACTAGATTATGCTGTGAAAATATGCTGTTATTTCATGAATGTGTTTATACTTTTTAAATTTCATACTAGGAAATATAGTTTCAAAATCTAACTGAAAACTTGACAAATAGTAAATTACCCTGACCAAAAGTCCTGTTATCAAAATGTTTTAAATACTTATTGATTGGTAATTTATATAGAACTGGGCTTTGTATAGATCTTTGTATAAAACTATGCTTAGTAAATAATTGACACATGGCCATTGCCATCATATAGTTTATAATCCATAGCATATATACAAGCAACTATGATATAAAATAGTTTGTTAAATAAAAGAAGTACAAAGAAGTCTAAGAGGTAGCTGGAGGTTATCATGGATCACGGACATTTGAACTGTCTTTAAGGCTGGCTTGGATAGATAACAGTAGATAATAAGGTCCTTCTTATAGCCTTTTTGTAAATATTTCGTTGTTCTACTTGTGATTTGATATCTTAAAAAAAAATCTCCCAACCAGTTATTGTTCTCTACCTATTGACCAAGGGCCTCCTAGAAAATGCAAGATTTCTTTAAATAGCTTTATTGCTGTAAAATTCTTGCATTGCCTTTAAGTAATAAACCTAGAAAACCTCATTGTAAGAGAAACTACTTTAATTGACATAAAAATGAAATTGATCAATAAATTTGCTACTAGAGATGACCTGATTTTGTTTTTTGTTTTTTGTTTTTTGTTTTTTGTTTTTTTGCGGGGCAGTGGGGCTTAAGTGACTTGCCCAAGGTCACACAGCTAGTAAGTGTCAAGTGTCTGAGGCCGGATTTGAATTCAGGAACTCCTGAATCCAGGGCCGGTGCTTTATCCACTGTGCCACCTAGCCGCCCTGAGATGACCTGATTTTTAAACAAGTAAGTTTGGCTTTTACCTTCACATATATGCATCAAGTTTGAGGCTATTTTAGATGAGCTTCAGGGAGAGAGAGAAAACTGTTAACTTTATCTTTGATTGAATTCCATTAAACTCATGAAACATTTTTAGCACCTAGTCTATGTCAGACACTAGCTAGTTTGTGGATGTAAAGATGAACAGTTGATATTACCATAAAATTTAAATCTAATAGTTAAAGGAGAGAGAATAAGTTCACAAATACATATGTTACAAGGTAGCACGAGACCAGCACAAAGGAGAAATTCAACAAAGCACATTGATATTTTATTAAGAAAATTTGAAGGCTTGACCACTTTCAGTCAGAGACATCAGAGGCGGCTTCATGGAAGAGATAAAATGTGAGCTTGAAGGAAGAAAACAGTTTCAGATGGCAAAGACTTGAAAGCCGAAAGCATCGCAGCCTCATTGTGCCTGCAGGCAGAAGAGAGCAATCCTGAGCCTTGGAGTGTTAGGCCTGATTGGGATCACCCAGGCCAGCCTCCATTGGGACTGAGACCCAGAAGGGGAACGTTCCTTGCGCATGTCGAATAAATAGCTGATGGCAGATCCAAGGCTCAGACCTTGCTTTTCTGATTCCAGTGTCAGTACTCTTTCTACTACAGCATGTTGCCTTTTGGCTAGTGTAGCGGAAGTGTCCTAGATAGGGATTTCTTGATTAAATCAATCAGCTAGAGACATGAACTATGTCATGAACAAGGCTTAAGGCATCTCTGATGAGTTGGCAATAAAGGGCATTCGAGTAGATGTGACAAGTCTTTGATCAGTCTGGAAGGACTGGGGTGAAGGAGGAGTAACAAACAAATAGCTAGTGTTTACTCATATTTTTAAGGTTTGTAAAGGTTTTTGCAGATGTTCTCATTTGATCCTCACAACCCTGGAAGGCAGATGCTGTTACTCTCCTCATTTTACATTTGGGGAAACTGAGGCAGGCAGAGGTCAAATGATGTATTCAAGGTCACGCTGCTAATAATTGTCTTAGGCTGGATTTGAATTCAGATCTTCCTGACTTCCTGTCCAGATTTCTATCCACTGTGCCACCTAGCTAATGAAATGGAGTGACTGCACAGGAAGTATGTTGGGATTGGCTGAAGAAACTTAGTCATGCCCTTTGGGTCTTAACATAAAATACTCGACATTAGCTCAACTAGCCCTAGAAGGAAGTTGAGAATCCAAGCATTGCGGTAAAGGAACAGAGAGAAGAGCTTCTGTTTGACACTCCCTCCCCCCCCCCCACCCCCACCCCCGGCCCCCAGAGGACCTTGTGAACATGGAGAGGATTTGGGATTTCTCATGGGCTTCCTAGCAACACACCCCCAGATAGTATCTCCTCCAGGGACTAAAGACAGACTGAACAAACCGACAAAATGTGACTTCAGGCCTTTTTGCAAAGAGCCCAACAGAAAGCTGTCGTGTGTCTAAGGAGAACTTCATTTGGGCCCCAGAAAGGGGAGAAAAAGATCTCAGGGAGCTTTGAGTTACCTCCTTTTCCACATCATACGTTCTAAGCTTGAATACTCTTTCCTCTAGACTTTGTCTGTACTTGTGGATCAGTGTGGCCCCAGAGAAGGGCGATGGTTTGTACCGATCAGCTCTTCATACCATACCATTTTATTAAATTATTATACTCATTTCTAAAAACTAATTATGTCGGGGGCAGCTAGGTGGCACAGTGGATAAAGCACCGGCCCTGGATTCAGGAGTACCTGAGTTCAAATCTGGCCTCAGACACTTGACACTTACTAGCTGTGTGACCCTGGGCAAGTCACAACCCCCATTGCCCCGACAAAACAAAACTAATTATGTCTGTTTCATGTATATCAACAGATAATCATTGGGAGAAGCTCTGTGGTAGGAGAGTTTATGAGCTAAAGTGTTAGAGAAACCATCTCATCCCCCCAGGTTTTACCCCCCACCTCCACCCAGAGCCCCCTGAGGCACAAAAAACCTTGCTCTTGAGACCAATGCTCGTCCAAATGGGGGTTGAGAGTCAGCTCAGACCCTGTGATACTAAAATTCAGCTTGACTGGAATGTAGAGTGCCTATGAGAAGCCACATTTGTCCCCCTCATTTGCAGACTGTGGGAGTGGTCCCCAGTCATCCCTACCTCTTTGTAAGCTTTAGTCATCCAGGCAGCATCCTGCTCTGCCCTTTGCCCTTGATGTATTGCACAAGGAGGATGCCACTGGTGCCTGCGTGAATCCCAAACACAAATGAACTTGTATTAGATGCTTGAGGGTAGAAGAATGAAAGGCTGCTTTTGTGCTTTCATGTTCTTGGAGACCTTTTTTGTCTCAAAGGTTATAGAGGGTGAGGGAATGGAGAACAAGCAAGAAAATGGTTGTATTTTGTTCCTTTTTTGAAGCATAAGGGGATCTTGTTATTTATTTATTTATTTGCCACTCTTAGTGTTATATAAAGCTACGTATTAAAGGGAGATGAGTGCAGACTTAATTGATCCTAGTGAACTGTATGTAGCCTGAATTATTCTGAGACCTGGATGTTCCCTGTGGGTTTTTTTTCCTACTGCAGTCTAATCTTTGATTAGATAGTTGAAAATCACTTTTTGCATGTACAATCTTTAATTCGTTCCCAGTGTAGTATGCCTGTTAGAAAGGAAGGAGGTGTTATTTTATTTCAGAAGTGGGATGGTATTTCTTTATTATCAATGTGATCCAAAATTTTTTTCTAGTTTGTTCAAGAAAAGTGAATATAGAGAACAGAAAAAAAAAATCTTACACATTCATTAAAAAAAAAAAAATTCCTTGTTTCTAACCAGGATCATAGGAATGAAAGTGAGTGATACCTGTCCTGGCTATAGTTTCAGAACTAACAAAACCCCCAAAAAAACAAAAACCCAGGACTCTGGTTGGAATGGATGACCTGCTTCTTGCCATATGAATCACTCATCTCTTACTCATTGAGTAACTGATGTGTAGTCAGCTCTATGATAACCCCTGTGAGAATAGTGAACCACTCCTGAAGAGTCCAGCCCTGGCCCTCCAGCTTTGCTTATGCAGACCAGTTTGCCGAGGATCCCAGCTCCTTCTCTCTCACCTCCCAAGGACCTTTGCCTTCTCCCCTGGGTTTCCATTTTTCATGACTTCATAAGACCTTCACTGAACCTCCTGAAGCTTCCTGGCCCCTAAGCCTAGCAGGCTGTCTGGGTCCAGACTCCTGCTCTGCTGGATCCCTAAGTGCTTTGCCTCCTGCTGCTGACACCAGAATCCACTTTTGGCAGCAGTACTCTTGTGCTGTTCTGTCCCTCTGCTGCCACGCAGGCAGAGCATCCAGATTTGGTGCATCAGCCTGGTGAAAGTACTGAAAAGCCATGTCTTAAAAGGATCGACTGAAGGAACTGAAAATGCTGTACCTGGAGAAGAGCAGACTTAGAAAAGACATGATAGCTGGCCTCGGATTACTGAGTGCTGATCACACAAAGAGGAATTGGTCTTGCTTTTCTTGGCCACAGGGAAGGACTAGAAGCAGTGGACAGAAATGGCAGAGAAGCAGATTTAGGATCAGTGTGGTGGTGGTGGTGGGGGGGGATGGACAGGCTTGTCTCTGAAGGGAGTGTCTGTCTCTCCCTGGAGGGTGACCACTTGTCCAGTGTGTCATAGAGGAAATTCTTTAGGGTTGGGTTGGACTAAATGTCCGGAGTATATTTAATCCAGTACTGTAGTTTTTAAAAATAATCTCCTGACAAGCGCAGGAGATTTCAGTTTGGATTTCCCTCACAAATAGGCATGTGTAAAGAACCGCTCCCCCCCCCCATCTTTCTCCAAAGAATGTGGGTCCTGTAATTTCATGAATAAAGATATAACTATACACAAATTTTAGAGGAAAATGGGCCACAAAACACTCTCACGGGAATTCTTTGCTGACATGATCATCTCTTCCTCCAGAATGGTCGCTGCCAAGTTCACCACACTGACTCTGTGCCAGTGCACTGGGCTTGGTTTCAGCTGACAGCTGCCTAGTGTAGAATTACTATACCTTGGGGTCAGAGACAGAGCTTTACTTTTTTTTTTCTTCATTAGGATTAAGAAAGACCTTCCAGGTTGAGATATTCAGATCACTCTGACCTTTTGTAGGCCATTTCAATGAGAAAAAACTAATGAAAAGTGTATCCACCTCCCCCAAAGTTTCCTTAACTCTAAGAGTAGTGATGAAGGGGTATCAGCCAAATGGGCATCAAGGAAAAGAGTCTATAGAGATTGAAGGCTTGCTGCGTCCTTGATATTCAGGTTTGAAAGGGTCGTCAACTCCTTTAACTAAACCAGAAACAATCCTCTGTGTGAAGGATGAGGTTATCAAGAAACTAGCCCTCTTCCTTTCTACCAGAACAGTTGGAGGAGATTGAATACTGGAAATTCGATAGCGTATATTTAGAGCATTTTTAATGGCAAACTTTTTTCAGAGCAGGAAGGGAGATTAAAGATCATCTGGGCCAACCCACACATTTTCCAGATGAGGGACACTAAGGCCTTGGGAATGGATGTAACTTAAACAAGTCTCAGCTTGTTAGTAAGTAACCTGAACTGAAGACCTCTTTAAAAGAGGAGGAAGTGTGTATTTCCATATGAGTTAAGGTTTTATTTTGACATATCCATTCAGCCAACATAGAGATCTGTGCAGGAAGTTATCAGAATCAAAGTCACCTTCCTTTAAGGTTATGCTTACAGAGCTGATTCTGTTTGCTGTCCTCTTCCTATCCCCATTCTCTCGTGGGGGCTTTTGGTTTGTGGAGGAGCAAAGACTTAATGTATTACTTGATAGAGTACCTGAAGGTGTAGAGTGGATGAAGGAGTCTCTTATTGTCATGAAACAGGGAATGTGAGGAGAAAATGAAATCATTTAGAGAGCTCTAAATGCAAATACTCGATGATGGTATGGACCTGGAGATTGTCTTATTTTATTTTTTAAAGATCAGCTTTCTATAGTATAAAAGCCCTTTGACCTCAGCGGATAGACACGTCAGAGTTACAGTCATTTTTATTAGTCAAAATCAGACTTCCTGATTTTTCTCATAACTTAGTGTTTCAGACTTGGATAACTTTACCCTTTTGCTTCAGTTGGCATTGTTTCCACCCCTTATGATTGTTCTCCTAACAGGCAGTGAGTTATTGGGGATGGAGTGCTTGAAGAGTTAGAAAGTCTCCTGGGTTTGAATTTCATGGCCAACACTTAAACCTTAGCTAGGTGACTGTGGGCAAAGCACTGAGCTCCAGTTTCCTCATTTGTAAAATGGGGATAAAGTGCCGTTAGCATCACCCTCAAGGAATAGCATTATGGTATAGTAGATAGAGTAGGTCCCAGAGCTAGGAAGACCCAGGCAAATTCTGCCTCTGACACAGACTAGGCATGTGACTGAGCAAATCACTTAACTGTTTCCCCAGGAAACTCTCTAAGATTAAATTACAGAGAAGGTGCAGACCAGCGTTAGTAAAGGGAGTTTCCACATCCAGAAATTCCCTATGTGGCCATAACATCATCCTTAACCTTAACTCCCTTATAAGGCATTCATGGTGAGGCAGAAACAAGTGGATTGACATTGTATTGCAAACTTCAGAATTTTATATAAATGTCCACCTCAGTAAGTCAGACAGTACAGACCACTGCTTGCCCAGTTTTATGGGGAAATTAAAAGAACACAAGTAATGTTATGGAAAACCCGTTCCTTTTTACCTGCTGTCATGGGGCGCAGAGCACCCCAGAATTTCTCTGGGGCACACCGAGGAATCTTCTCCTTGAGAAACTAAACCAGAGGACAGATAACGCCTAGAGGAACCAAATCGGACTGAGCTAGTTTGGGATTCCTACCCTTCATTCTGGTCTCCCTTACCCTGGGGAGATAAGTTTGGGTGTGGCTGCGTCCGTCCTTTGTGTCCTGAAGAGGGATCCATAGCCACCCCTCACCCAATTCCTCTAGTCACTACTAGTGGGGGATGGTCCTCCACTCCTCACCCAATTCCCCCAGCTACCACCAGTGGGGGATGGTCCACCTTCATTAAAGGAACTTTCCACAGGCAGATGGTCCACCCCCATCAGGCCTCTATAAAAGTACCTTCCAGTCTCCTGTTCGAGGAGATTTGGTGCCTCTGAGCCATGTGCTTTATGCCAAATCTCCTCGAACAGGAGACTGGAAGGTACTTTTATAGAGGCCTGATAACTATGATGATATAAGAAACAGAAGCCGGCAATAAAATCTTATTTATTACTAACGAAACAAAACAAAACCAAACTTTAGTTTGCCAAACTGGATATAAGATTTCCTTAGTGTGGAGCTTAGATTTTAGTCTTTGGTAAAAAGAGTAGATCCTGGAGAACCAGAAGGAGGGGGTGGGGTGGGGGGAGAGCAGTGATATAGTGGGAAAATGCATTGGAATTTGCTTGAATTTCTAGCTTGTGCCATAGGCTACAGCAACAGAGAAAAAGCAGAGTTGTGGTATAGCTTTATTAGCTTTATATCAAACTTGGGTCCACTCCTGAATGAGGTGGCATGGGCCTCTGGCAGAATGTTGTATGGTGCCTGGGAAGAAGTATAGCAAATAGAAGACTGTCCTGGGAGTCAGAATTCATGGACCCTGATCGTGTTTTTGATACCGAGTAATGTAAGTCCTTTAGCAATTTGCTCACGTTTTCAGTACTGACAAGGAACCAGAGTACTACCTGGGGTCTGCCCTCAAACTGAGTGCTACGTTTAAGAAACACTTTCCTTCCTGTTCTTCCAAGAAATATCTTAAAGTAGATATGTCTCTGCCTTCTTTTAAAATAAGAAAAATCTATTTCCCCTGTATTTCTTCTGTTATATACGGGCTTCTTTTGTATTCCTGTGGTTTGAGAGTCTTAATGTAATGTATTGAGTACTGAATTTGAAGTCAGAAATACCTGGGTTCAAATCCTCCCTCAGAAATTCATTAGCTGTGCAACCATGGACAAATTGATCTCTCTGTAACTGTAAAATGGTGATAATAATAGGATCTACTTCTGGGGGGGGGGTTGTGAGGATTGAATGAAAATGAGCTAGTGTATCTAGGACTCTTTGCAAACCTTAAAATGTTATAGAAATGCAAGCTGTTTGCTGTTTTAGAAGATGATCATAGAAGGCCACTATCATTCATCTAAGAATAAAAGGCCCTCCTTAGGATGGTTGGAGTTACAGCATCGGAGCCACTGACAGGCTGGATGGGGACTGGATGCTTGTTAACACTTGTATGAGGCACTTCTTACAGTAAGGCCACTCACCACAGAAATTGCTGTAGAAGAGTCTTCTTGGCATGGTTAGAGTTATAGATTTGGAGAAAGGGAAATTGGTCTGGGAGCCAAGAAATTGGAATTCTAGTTCTGCCAGTTCTGTCTCTGCCACCATCTACCTAACTGATACTCAGCAAGGAAGGTTTGCTCTTTGGGCCTTGGTTTCCATATCTTAAACTAGGTGATCTCTAAGTTTACTTTCTGTTCTTTGATTCTATACTCCTGTTTTTCGTCTAAAAGTGCCCTGACCATCTGGATGGAAAACATGCAGAGAAGGGCAACAAAGGTGGCAGAAGCCATCAAGCTCATGCCATGGGTCAGTCAGTTGAAGGATTTAGGGCTGTTGACCCTTGAGAAGAGGAGATGTCAGAGGAAGGTGGGGGGACACACACAATCGCTGTCTTCAAGTACATGAAATGCAGTGATATGTAAGAGGTGTTGTTAAATATATTCTTCCCGACTCTAAATAGCAAACCCAGAATCAATGGGTAAGAAGTTGCAGAGAGGAAAATTTAGACTTGGTGTAAGGGAAAATTTTTTGACAAAGCTATTCAGAGTGGAATGGTCTGTCTCAGGGAGTGTGAAAACTTCTCTCTTGTTGGATACCCATAAGCAGAGGGATATGTCTATTTGTTGGGTTTGATGTAGAAGGGATAGCATGACCTCTGAGGTTCCTTCCAACTTTGAAATTCTGGAAACTGCTCAGCCTAGAAGAACAGAACTATGGAAGTCATTTAGTTCCCTGAGTAGGCTGGGCACCTTGTGTTAGTTCCCACCCCAACTCCTCTATTCTTTTTTTTTTTTTTTTTTGGCAGGCAATGGGGGTTAAGTGACTTGCCCAGGGTCACACAGCTAGTAAGTGTCAAGTGTCTGAGGCCAGATTTGAACTCAGGTCCTCCTGAATCCAGGGCCAGTGCTTTAACCACTGCGCCATCTAGCTGCCCCCCAACTCCTCTATTCTTAATAAGAAACCCACTCACACACATAAGAAATCCCATGCTGATACTTTCCTCAAGGCAGAGAGAATGCAAACCTTGAGTTCTGACTCTGTATATAGTGTTCTTGAACAAATCTCCACTAGCGGCGGTATCCTTCTGGCTACTTTGCTTTCTCTCAGTGAATAATGCTATCTGTGTGTTCCTGTGCCTAGACCTGCTGTAGTTCTTCCACCTGGACAGGTGGATTAAGTGCACTTTCAGAGTCTTTTCTTTCCCTTTGCTCCATGGAATAAAGTCCCTATGGGGACCAAAGGCAGTACTGCTGCCGTCAGAAGCTCTCTAGGGGTAAAGTGAGCTAAACCAAGAGAACAATTTGCACAATGACCACAGTAACATACAGGAAAACAACATTCAAAGACTTCAGAACAATGGTCAATGGTAGTATATGGTTCTGAGTTCAGAAGCTGGCCTCTTGACTCTCAACAAAGAGGTGACTGACTTTAGGTGCCATATGTGGCATTCATTTTCAGGCATAATGAATTTATTTGTTTTGCCTAGTTTCTACTCATTTGTCATAACGGAGAATTCTTTTGGGCAATGACGGTGGAAAAACGAGAGTCATTGAGAAGTGACATAATGTAGAGAAAATACCATCAGTAAAACATTTTTAAAAGCTTAGGTCTCAATAAATATTACTAGACAATTCTCAAGAATTAGAGCTATTTTGATTATCTGGATCACATTATACCTCATTTAGTACTTTTAAACCCAATTATACCTCATTTAGTACTTTTAAACCCAATCCCCTCTCCCCCAAACAGAAAGCTTTTGGGGTTTCCCGGCCCCTATGGCCCATCTTTTTGTGTATTGTTCTAGGTTTTTATCAACCCAGAAACAAACACAGTGACCTTTTGCTCATTACCATTTAACCAAACCTCCCAGTGTGACACACCCACCTCCATTTTACAAGGATTTTTCTTCCCTATCTTGGACAATATCCTTGCTCTGTACTGCCTGACAGAAGGGGTCTTGTAAGCTACTCTTTTGACAAGTATATAAAGAATCTGTAACTATAGAAGCAGTGGGTGAAAGCAATTCAGCTTCTATGTGGAATTTTTTTTTTTGGACCTCTTTGCTGGCAACACTGATAGAATTTTGCAGCAAAACATGAAATGCAAAAATCACAGAATCTCAGAGTTGGAAAGAATTTCAGAGATTATCTTTTACAATCAGAGAAGAGAATGTCATCCAGAGACTTCAGGCAGACAGGCACACTAACCACTCTGAAAACTAATTTAGAATTATTCTTTTAAAAAGTGTCTAAAATGCCCATTCATATGCTGGATCAAGAAGATCTATTTGTAGTCATATATGCCAAGGAGGTTAAAAAAAAAAAGAGATAGAGAACAGGTCCCATGTGAAAATATCCATAACATTTTGTGGTAGCAAAGAATTGGAAACAAAGGAAGTATCCATTTATTGAGGAATGACTAAACAAAATGTGGTACATGGATTCAATGGAATAATTACTCTTCTATAAGAAATGATAAATATAAAAATTCAGAGAAGTTTTGAAAGATTTATGTGAATTGATACATAATGAAGTAAGTAGAACCTGGAAAACTGTATAGACAATGACTGCAACAATACAAATGGAAAGAACAAAAACTTCTTGAATGATGCGTAACCATAATTCCCAAACTTGGACCTAGAGAAGAGTCCCTTCATTTCAAGGATGTTGGGCTACAGATGTAGAGTATTGCATAGTGTATTAGATACAAGTGATGTGCTTCCTTTCCTCTGTTTTTAAATCTTTATTACAGAGACTGACTTTCACCCATTAAAAACTACTCTGAAGGGCAGCTAGGTGGCCCAGTGGATAGAGCACCAGCCCTGGATTCAGGAGTACCTGAGTTCAAATCCGGCCTTAGACATTTAACACTTACTAGCTGTGTGACCCTGGGCAAGTCACTTAACCCCAATTGCCTCACTCAAAAAAAACAAAAAAACCAAAACTACTCTGAGTTTGACCATTCAATCAGTTCTCTAACTATTCTCACTTTACTTTTGGTCCACCTTTCTCTGTGTTGTCTACAATGACATTAGATGTTTTTATGTGCTTCGCTAACATCCAGGTAAGCTCTGTCTCCAGGCTTCTCCTCTAGAGAAGCAACATAGCTTGGAGGAAGAACTTTGGGAAGTTGGGAAGATTGTAATTCAAATCCCAGATCAGATGTGTACTAGCTCTGCGGCACTGGGCGAACCACTGAATCATTCTTGACCTCATTTTGTCATCTGGAAAATGGAGGGATGGTTTCACTCACCTCTAGGGTTCCTTTTAGCTCTGGGTTTATGATTCACTACTCTAGCAATCCTGTCAAAATAAGGAAACAAAGGTAGCCTAAGATGATGTGTTCTTGATTAAGCCATGCTAGCTCTTATTGCCAATTACTTTTCTTAGTGTTTTTTAGATAGTTCTTTGAAATTATATTCTAGAAATTTGAAAGAAATTTAAATTATACTTATAGGCTTATAGTTTGCAGACTCAACTAAACTTCCTTTTTTTCTTCTTCTTCTTCTTTTTTTTTTTTTTTAGTGAGGCAATTGGGGTTAAGTGACTTGCCCGGGGTCACACAGCTAGTTAAGTGTTAAGTGTTTGAGGCCGGATTTGAACTCAGGTACTCCTGACTCCAGGGCCGGTGCTCTATCCACTGCACCACCTAGCTGCCCCTTAAACTTCCTTTTAAAAAAAAAATTGAGATAACAGTTGCCTCAGTTCCTTAGTACCTCCCCGATTTTCTTCACTAACAATGGCTCAGAATTCCCTGCCAGCTTCTCATCTCCCCCTGAGCTATTGACACTCTTGACACCATTCTTTCCTTGGGCATCAACATTGGGGCAACTCCTCTCTTTATTCCTTACCAGCAGTGTTTATCTTTGTGTCCTGCCAAATTTTATTCTTGAAAGCTTCCAATCCTTCTTGAACTGACTTCTCCCATAGAATTTTTCTCCCTGGACTCATACATATTCTTAGACCTTTTGCTCTCCTAAAAATCAAGGGTACATGTTATACTATGCCTAACTTTTCTCTCCTGTATCACAGAATCTAAGATAGAATGGTTAACTTCCTCTTAAGCTTCTGTTTGTTTCTACTTTAGAAACCATGTCTTCCTTGTTGGTTAGAGTCAGTTGTAGAATAGCAGTTATCCTTGTTGGTTCCTTGACCTTTTGAAGGATGATATTATCATTTAGAATTTATTAGCTGCTTTGCTTTTGGCAGAGAGGGAGGGTGGGGGGGGGGTGGATGAGAGATATCCAGCTAATAAATTCCCCCCCTCACCAAGACTTTAGATCAGACTTTGCATATGTGATATTTTATTTTGCTTTTTAACCTTAAAACTAGTGACCTATGAAATTTTTATGAGCCCTTGTGTTTCTCCTGACCTTTCCTAAAGAGGAACTAATCAGTGCTTTGTAGCATTTACTTCTCTAAAACTAAATCTGTAGGAAAATATTGTTTTACATACACATGGAGCAGCTTGAGGCAGAGTATAAGTGTGACCTGCTTGCAATAGACCTAAAATTAGAGCCCCTAGTCTCAGAATCATTACACACAAGACTATGTAACAGATAAAATTCAACAAATTTTTTAAATTGTGTGTAAGTATATATGTAAATATATGCACATATATTTACTAAATCCTCACTAAGAATCTTTTTAACTGAGAATTCTCGACTTTCTTCTCAGACATTTTTAACAGAAGAAGAAAAGAAAAGGATCTGGGCTTTTTGATAGGATGACTTTTGTGCTCTACCATAATGTGTGTGCTTTGTGTTATAATCATGGAGGAACACATAGAGGCTAATACCCATAGGATCCAGCATGTTTGGCAACCCTGCCCTAGAGGCGGAGGATCACTACTGTAGAAATTTCCCATTAGGATATTTGTTGTGAAAAGGTAACAACGAGGCTTAGAACCACTGTGAAGCTTTGGTTAGCATAGGCAGAACTACATGATGAAGTCTGCTGCTTTAGCTCCGTGGCATGAGACCAATGAAGAAGCAGTTGGTGCCATTTTGAAAACAAACCTAGGAGAGAGGAGTGAGCGAGTTAAGAAGGTGAAGGAGACAGCAGTGAAATGTTTTACTATCCAGCCACATAAGGAGAAGGTGACAGTAAGTTGAAGTATATCTGAATGTATAGCCTCCGAACAATGTGAAATTGTTGAGGGGGTTTTTCTTTTTGTTTCAGTCCTTTATATCACTGGGCCAAGGACCTCACAATGTGTAGTGCCTCTAGTAATGCTGCTTGGTACTTGGAAATTTAGGTACTTTCATGGCAACAAAGATATATGTCATTTCATATAAAAATATGAGTCACTCAGTGCTAATTTAACACTTAACTGCCAACACCAAATTCTAAATTTCTTTACCATCCTCTCCCTACCCTCTAACCAAAGGCACAGGAATTTTGAGCTACATTGTTTAACTGCTTAAGATGTCCCTGCTTTCTAAAGAAAATCTGATTTATAGATTAAACAGTGTTCTGTTAAAAGAGAGTAACTAAGTAAACTAGTAAGTAGATTATATGAAGTTATTTCTACAGGCTTTTCCATCTTTAATAGTTATAACTATATAACATTCAGTCAGCTCTCTGGAGAGTACAAACATGTATTGAGAGTTACCATAGAATGAGGAAATAACAATAGATGATCTTGACATTTGTGTTGAACATAGTGATATACTGGGGGAAGGAGATTCAGGCAAATTAAATATACCCCCTGTAACGATTGGAATGACGCCACCTGCTGGAGACTTACTGTAGAAGAGTTCTGCCCATGAAGCGAAGGTCTTTGAGGGCAAGACCAGGAGTCTTTTCTTTGGCATCAGGAAGTGACGCGGACTAGTGGTAGGAGGAAGGAAGGGACTGGCACTCTCTCTCGCTTTTTTTCCTGAGGATGCTGGTGGAGAGGGGAGCTAGAAATGCGCTCTCCCTTTAATAGATAGGAATCTAGGCCTTTCTCTCTCTCTTTACCAAACTCTTATTCTCCTTAATAAATGCTTAAAAGTCTAACTCTTGCTAAAGCTTATAATTTATTGGTGACCACTCATTAGATATTTTAGACAGTTTAGCTAGAATTATAGCCTTTAACACCCCCCCAAGCAGATGAAATTAACCTAGGAGACGCAGTGGACCTATTAAGCTAGGATGCTAATTGTAAGGAGAGTTTCACCCCATCATCCCCTGACCAAAGGAAGGAACGAAGAAAGGAAAGAGCAGGTATTAAGTGCTTGCTATTTGGCAGCACTGTGTTGAGCTGAATGCTAAGGCTACAAAAAGAAAAACGGAGGCAGTTCCTGCTCTGAAGAAGCTGCTGTTCTGATTGGATGTGATGCCATCCATAGGAAGGTTCATCTGTAAGCAGATGGAAAGACCTCCTCGTTCTTAAGGGTATTATAGGTCAGAAGGCAAGATGGGGCTGCCAATAGTGCAGCAGCAGATCAGATACCAAAGCCTTTGGTGAACCTTGGGATGCACTTACATGGCAGCAGGTAAATCCCGGTACTCTTCTGCTTTACCAGGAAGTAAATTGTCACTTCTTGCTCATCCAACTGATGTAAGTGCCCATATCTGCCCAGAGCTCGGTTTTCCTGAGTAGCTTATGGAAAACCATTGCATTGTTTATCAAAAGGAGGTAATATGGGATGGCATTATCATTTTGGGGGGTTTACCCCAGGGAAAATTATTGCTTAATTATTACAAACAAGATAATTGTTTGGTTTTTTAATGGACAATTTCAATAGAATAGTTTGTATGCAGCTGTATGAAAAACTACCACTTGAACCTTCTAACTTTGGCCCTGATATTAAGTTCCCTTAACACCTTTCCCCTTCACAGTTTTCTTAGTTGTGTGGACTACTGATCAAATACTTCAGCTAATGCAAGGAGGCATACTACAGTAACCACGGAGTTGGGAACTGTACAAATAGGAAATCAAAACTTCTGCCTTGGTACATTAGAAAAATCTTTTTGACACAGCATAATTAATTTCTCTTTGTACCATTTCTCTCTCTCCTTCCTCTTTTCTCCCTTCCTCTCTCTCTCCCCCTGCCCTCCCTCTCCCTCTCTCCTTTGTCTGACTCTCCTCCCTCTCTCCCCTTTTCCTCCTTCCTCCTCCCTTCCCCGCTCAAACTCCACATGTCAAAAACAACATTCATATCCTTATTCCCAAACCTGCTCCCCTTGTGAACACCACTGTTACTGTCAAGGGCACTGAAATCCTTCTAGTCACTAAGCTTCTCTACCTCTGTGACATCCATAATTTTTCAGTTTCATTCAACCCACATATCCAAACAATTTCCAGTTCTGTAGTCTCTATTGATACATTTGTTTTATATGTTCCCTCCTTTACCTTTACAAAGCCACTGTCCTATTTTATCTGGTCACTATGGTCTTTGATTGTAAATAGCCTACTATTGGGCCTTCCCATCTCAAATCTCTCCTTACTTTAATCCATTCTTCTTATCACTGCAAAAGGGACTTTCCTAAAGTCTGATTGAGTCACCTCTCCCTATTTAGTAAACTCTCATGACTCTCTGTTACCTCTAGAATCAAATACAAATCTCTCTACTTAACATTTAAATCTCTTCACAGCCTTCTGCTTTCCTACCTCTTTTCTTGGCCATCACTCCCCTCCATGCATTTGTGAGTCCCATCTGTACTTCCCTATTTGTTCTGCACATGCAATAAATAGTCCATCTTCAGTTACCGTGTCTGTGTATTGGTCATTCGTCATGCTCAGAATGCTCTCCCCCTTACCTCCTCCTTGGATTGCATGGCTTCCTTCATGACTTAGCCTAAGTGCCATCTTCTACATGAATTTTGTCCTGATAGCCACAGCGATGATACATCTTCTCCTAGAACGTCCTTATCTTCATTTTGTACATGTTCTATCTGGGTAAAAATGTTTATGTACATGCCGTCTCCCTCCACAGAATATAAGCTTCATGAGGGCAGGGGGTCTTTTCCTTTTGTTTTTGTACATAGGACTTAGTGGGGTGCCCGGGCATACCTGTTGTCAGTCTTTATTATCACTCAGGGAAATGAGATGTGCTGGTTCCTAAAGGATTTCTGTAGGTTCTGACCGGTTTCCATAAGTTCTGAGCATGTTTGTCAGACCTCGGCCTCCTATTTAGCTAGGAAATGCTCATTTCTCTCTGGTGCCTTATGATGATCGGCTCTAGGATGGTGACAGTGATGCCTAGTTAATCTCTTATGGTACCACTTTGTTCACCACCAATAAAGAAAATGAACCTCTTTCCTAAGTGTCAAAATTATAGCCCAAAGAAGAGGTTGCTATAGAACTGTCCTTTGTATTCCCAATAAGTCTAGATTATTGTTATTGCCTTGTGACTTTTTCTGGAGAAACTATGACTTTGAATATAAAGAACAGAACAAAAATGACCAATAAGAGGTAGTCCTTGAAAGATCACAAAGAATGAAAGAAGGAGGGGCAGCTAGGTGGAGCAGTGGATAGAGCACCCGCCCTGGAGTCAGGAGTACCTGAGTTCAAATCTGGCCTCAGGCACTTAACACTTACTAGCTGTGTGACCCTGGACAAGTCACTTAACCCCAATTGCCTCACTTTAAAAAAAAAAAAAAGAATGAAAAGGTCCATGTCACTGACTAAGTGAGGTTCCACAACATTGTCTGCCAGTTTTTTAGTACCTGAGCGTGTCATTCAACCAGCAAGTCATGTCTGATGCCAGGAACAAAGCAAAGGCAGTTTTGTACTAGCTTAGTGGCTCTCCTAAGAGTCCTCATTAGTCATTTCTGCTCTGTCCTTTTTAGTCCAATCATTCTCTTTGGCAGAGGAAACAGAAGCAGAATAAAGGTCTTCCTTTTCTTTTTTGTCTCTTCCATTACAAAGAGGATTCCTTTCCTTTTGCATTCCTCCTCTTCCCCAGTAGAACTTTGGGTTGTCCCAGTGAGCTTCCGCACTGTGGGCACAAATCTATGGTACTGTGGTCCTTCTCCAAAGTAACTTTATACCATTTTCACTGTGTATCTTTTCAAATTAAAGTCAGTCAGTGAGTTCTGTTTTCACAGACATTGGTCTTTCTACCCAGTTCCTCTTTTTCCTCATAGTCATCTTGCCTCTCTGAGAATTCTTAACTTTGTTCTCAAGAGCTAGGTGGCACAGCAGAGAGAATACTAAGCTTTGACCTCAGGACAACTGGAGTTCAGATACAGTTTCAAAAACTTACTAGCTAGCTGGGTGACCCCAAAGAAGTTCTTTTACATCTCTCAATCTCAGGTTCAAAGGCACCTTCCACTTGTAATTCTGTAGTTCTATGACCATACCTCTCCAGGCTAACTTCTCCTGGAAGTAATGGTGTCAGTGTTGACATGACCATTTTCATTTCTGTTATGCATGGTACCTACTGTGAGGCAATAGGAGTCATGGAATGAATTCAGGGACTCATAGAGTCCCAGAGCTGCATCATCTACTTCAGTACATGCCTAAACAGGCAACTCTTCTTCTGTGTCACCAAGTGGCCATCTAACCCAGTGGCTCTTGGGTGCTTCAAGACCTTTTCAAAGGGGTCTTTGAGCCCAACACTATCTTCACAGTAATACAAAGATATTTTATTTTCTAATATGGTAAATATTAATGAATATCACTCATGTAAACAAAAGCTAGTTGGAGACCTTAGTCATTTTTAAGAGCATAAAGTGGTCTTGAGACTAAGAAAGTTTGAGAACTACTGATGATGTAATGACCTCCAGAGATGTAGACAGGCAGCCTCCTGAAACAGGCCATTTTAGGAAACCTCTGATTGTTTGGAAGCTTGTCTTCATGTCAAGCTAGAATCTGCCTCCATCAATTGTGATCCTTTGCACTGGGGCCAAATCAGAAAAATCTGATCCCTCTTCTGTAGGAGTCTTTAAATACTATAAGGCAGTTTTCATGTTTGCCCTAATTCTTCTCCTCTCTAAACTAAACACCTCCAGTTCCTGAACCAGCCCTTCAGTGGTAGATTTTTTAGTCCTTTCACCATCTTAGTCACCTTCCTCCTAGGTGGTTAAACCTTTACTAATGTATTCTTAGATAGTACTGATTTTCCCAGTTGCCAGGTTTCAGTGTTGACTCATAGTGAGTTGTTGATCTACTAAAGCTGCTAGTCTTACCTCACACGAATAACTGTCTAGCCAAATACCCCCCATCCAGTTGTTGTTGTCCTTGTTGTTGTTGGTCCTTCACTCTTGAAGAAGACCATGACATTGGGAAGTAATGTCATGACTTGGAGTGAATTGGACCAACCTTACTCTCTCCTCCAGAGCCATATGGAGCAATGGAGATAGCAGGATGATTGGGGATGGCCCTGGTTGTTTAAGGCAATTAGGTTCAAGTGACTTGTTCAGGGTCACACAGACAGCAAGAGCCTGAGGCCCTCCCAACTTCAGGGCCAGCACTCTTTCTGCTGTGCCACCTAGCTGCCTGACACCCCCCCCCCAATCCAGTACTTTTGTAGCTGATTTCCAAAACTAGTGTAGGACTGTACATTTACCCTTATTAAACGCTGTCTCACTGGGTCCAACCCATCTTTCCAGGATGGTTGCAGTCTGGATAGGCTCTAGTTTCCATCATCTGCTGTTTCATCTCTCTCTCTCTAGTTTGTGTTATCCACGGATTTCATAAGCATGCCGCTCAAGGAGGCGATATCAAATCTCTCCTTGTATTCTCAGCCCCTACCTCATGACTTCTCTGTTTTGTTTTGTTTTGTTTTGTTTTGTTTTGGTGAGGCGGTGGGGTTAAGTGACTTGCCCAGGGTCACACAGCTAGTAAGTGTTAAGTGTCTGAGGCTGGATTTGAACTCAGGTCCTTCTGAATCCAGGGCCGGTGCTCTATCCACTGCGCCACCTAGCTGCCCTACCTCATGACTTCTTGTGCTGCATATTCAGTGTATTAAATGGAATTGGATTATATTTTACACCACGTGACTTCTCCTCTAATTGTTCCATCCAATACACAGATTCCCTGAAGGGATAATTCCTTTTTCTATTTGACATATATATATTTAAGCATCCACTATGTGCTTGGCCCTATGCTGGGCAGTAGTGATATAAATGTAATGAATGAAATAATCTCTCCCCTCAAGGAGTTGATGTTCTAAAAAATTATTTCAACATATGTGCACATTTCTAACAGTATTCAGTTAATTAAAATGCAGTTATTTCACCACTAATTTGATGCCCAGGGGGAGTATTCACTTATTTATTCTCATTGGGTTTTCCTCTGTAAATAGGCATGTGATTCCTGAGTTATTCTCACCATTGCTGTATCAAGGTATTTTTGCTCCATGTTCTTCCATGTTACTTTTACTGGAGCATTTGAACTTTTGTTGTAATTCAGTACCATTTGCCACAAAATTCAAGAGAGTTCTTGCATTGGTAATATGTGCATTTATAGAAATTAATATTTTGAAGTGTCCCTCATTGTGCTTCCATGTGTATTATAGGGAAAAGAACACTGTATTTGGAATCAGAGGTTTGTTAGTTCAGTTGTTCCTCACTCTTTGTGAACCCATGGACCATAGCAGGCTAGTATTGTCCACAGGGTTTTCTTTGCAAAGTTACTGGAGTGAGGGAGCAGCTAGGTGGTGCAGTGGATAAAGCACTGGCCCTGGATTCAGGGGACCTGAGTTCAAATCCAACCTCAGACACTTGACACTTACTAGCTGTGTGACCCTGGGCAAGTCACCTAAACCTCACTGCCCTGGGGAAAAAAAAAAAGATACTAGAGTGGCTTGCTATTTCCTTTTCCAGTGGATTAAGACAAACAGAAGTTAAGTGACTTGCTCAGGGCCACACAGCTAGTAAGTGTGTGAGGTTGGATTTGAACTCAGGTCTTGACTCCGGGCCCAGCTCTCTTTCCACTAAGCCATCTAGCTACCTTGGAATCATAGGACCTGGGTTTGAACTTGGGCTTTGAACATTGTTCCCTTAATATCTTTTAGCCTCATTTTCCTTATCTGTAAAATGAGAGAGTTGTACTTGATCACCCCGAGATCCCTTCCAGCTCCACATTGATCGTCTTGTTATCTATTTGAGGTCCAAGAGACCCAAGACCTCCAAGCTGCCTGAGTGGATATTCTCTTTGTATGCTTAGATCTCTGCTTTTCCATTGATTGAGATCTATTAATATCTAACTTATAGAGTTTAAATTCTATATAACTCAGGAATCAAATGCTTATTTACATTGGAAAAAACAATGAGAATAGATAAGTGAATACTCCTTTTGGGCATCAGATGGGACCATGAAGATCATGTCAGCTGACCCTTCCATTTTACAGAGAGGGGCGTTGTGATCAGAGAGCTTTGGTACTTTGTTCAAGATCACCTGGGCCAGGAAGTAACAGGAGAACTGTTTGAATCTAGATAAATTCCCTGCTTTTGCTTCTGAAAATTATGTCCTGTAGGAGCCACTTTGAGAGAGTTAAAGGACACGAGATTGGGATTTATGAATCTACCACTAACTAGATGACCTGGGGCAAATCCCTTAATCTTTCTAGACTCTAGTTACATAATCTGTAAGAGGGTTTGCCCAGTTGATTTCTAAAGTCCTTTCCAACTTTTTATGTTTCGGTAAAAACAACAAAAGACTAGTAGTTTACAATTACTCTGAAATAACCATAGTCCATTCTTCCTATAAGTCAAACTAAGGGTCTTTTGGAGACTTATTTGGGTGTCTTACTGGCTGATGTGAGTTATGGAAAGAACAAGGCATTGGAGGGAGTAAAAGATGGTGTCTTATTTATTCTATCTAGTGTTATATTCATTTTTTTAATCCCAACAGCAGTAACTCATATTTCACTGTATTAATGGCATAGGTGTAATCTCAGAAACCAGCAGGACTGAGGCTAATGGATTTCTTGAGTTTGGGAGTTCTGAGCTGTGGTGGACTATGCTAATCAGATGTCTTCACTAAATTTGGTATCAGTACGGTGATACTCCCCTCAGGACTGGGAGGCCACTAGGTTACCAGCGGTGGTGGACCAGCCCAGGGTGGAAATGGAACCATTTAAAACCCCCAGGCAGAATGGTAGTGGGATCTAACCTGTACTTCCAGATTGAGTGAGTTGGGAAGACCTAATTTAAAAAAAAAAAAGTGCTGGGGGGCAGCTAGGTGGCACAGTGGATAGAGCACCAGCCCTGGATTCAGGAGGACCTGAGTTCGAATCCAGCCTCAGACACTTGACACTTACTAGCTGTGTGACCCTGGGCAAGTCACTTAGCCCTCATTGCCCCCCCCCCAAAGTGCTTAGTCCATTTCTGCCCAAATTTATATAGTCACCATCCTTTATTGATGAAGCTTATTGTTATCATTCATTTTGTTTATTTTTGTCCACTTGTTCAGTTTGTTATGATGGATGAGCTCGGTGGCCAGTGGATAGGATGCTGGACTTAGATGCACAAAGACTTGAGTTCAAATCCTACCTCAGTCACTCTCTATATTATTGTGGACAAGTCACTCAAGTGCTCTCAGTCTCAGTTTCCTTATCTGTAAAATGGGGGTAATAATAGCCTCCACTTCTCAGGGATATTGTGAAGATCGATCAAATGATCCAAGGTTTGTAAAGCATTTTACAAACTTTAAAAGCTCTATATCAGGGGCAGCTAAGTGGCACAGTCGATAGAGCACTGGCCCTAGATTCAGGAGGACCTTAGTTCAAATCCGACCTCAGACACTTAACAGTTACTAGCTGTGTGACCCTGGGCACGTCACTTAACCCCAATTGCCTCACCAAAAAAAAAAAAAAACACCACCAAAAAAACAAACCAAAACCCAAAAACAAAACAAAAAATATATCAATATATAAATATATCAGTGCTATTGGTGTTATTATTCTAGATTCTAACCCCATATTCAATTCTGTAAACATTTATTAAGTACCTGCTATGTGCCAGGCACTGTGCTAAGTCCTGGGGGTACAAAAAGAGGCACAAGATGATCCCTGACCTCAAGGAGCTCCTAATTGAATCCCTGTTCTTTTATGCTAATGTCTGCTCCTGGACTGAGGGTTTCTTACTGACTTCTTGTTGATTATGTTGCCTTATTTGGCAGCGTGTCAGTTTTTGAACTGTGTCACTTTGTGTACACATTCTTCTGTTGCTGTTTCCTGGTTAAATTAACTCATTTCTAGCCTGAAATCAGAACTTGCATGACATCAAAGAAACCAAAAAGCCAAAGGAATATCTGTTTTTGTATTAAAACTCTTGGATGTAGGTAGAAAGAATGGAGTTCTTCATTTCAAATCCCAATCAGGATTCGGTTTAATTCATTTAAAACAGGTTGGATAATTGGTTCCTTGCAGGACACTCTGCACTGATTCTTTGTCTTATTGGTTACTCCAAACAGGAGAAGAAAAAAAAAAAAAGCCTGTGAGCCACCTACTTTCCCTGAATCTCCTCCTTGCTGTTTGAGTTTAAGATAATATTAGTGATCTTGCTTAACTGGGTTTAAGATTGTTGCATGTGACAACACAGCTCTCTTGTTTTGGAATTGCCATTACTTTCTAGAACAGCCACTCTGCGCTCCTGCCAACGTGCCCTGGGTTCCCTTGCTTCATATTACATTGATACTGCTTTGTCAGGGTAGAATTCAGCCTCACAGGGTTGGAGTCAGTCTCTGCTGACCTCACATCATAGTACAGCATGTTCAAATCCCGGAGAAGCCAGAAGGTTATTCGGCACATTCCTCCCCTCAAGCATGGAACCCTCACTTTCCTCGGAAACCGTATGTTGTGTATGTGTGTGTATCTGTCTTCTTTGCTCTCTTCTTCAATCCTATAGTTCTGCCGTTTCAGGTGGGGGCTGGCTTAAGAGACATGTGATAGGAGCCGAGTATTTGAAACTCAGCAGTTTTGGTTTTTTTCAGTGAACAGTTCTGAGTGCTGGCATTTGCTATTCTGATTTTTTTTTCTTTCTGTTTTGTTTTTTCTCTTGGGGCACTGTGGTAACTGTGAAATGAAGAAGCATGCGTTTTTTCCTCCTGGTTGACAGTTTTCCCATCCTTATTTTCGGAAGCATGGTCATTGTCAGAACACACCTCCCTCCCTGATTTTTTTCAACTCTCCCCTATAATGGACTGTTTAGATACAAGGTAAATGTTAGTCTGTGCGTGGAGAGTTACTTAAAAATCCAAGGTAACCAGGCCGCTCGCCCCACTAAGGACTGATCTGAAAAGACTTTCCTTTAGCTCTCATTTTAAAGGTACCAGGCAGGCACAACAACTAGATATTTGGGTTGGAGCTATTGGAAATACTATTTCTAATATTTAAAATGCCCTTCTCTCTTAGTTCCTCATTAAGTTTTCCTCAGAAGCATTTAAAGAAAGTTTTTTTTTTTACAAGACCCTGGGTTCAAGCTGACTTCTGAAGTAGAATGTGCACCCAGAGATGCTGAGCTTGGTGTTAGAGATCAGCAGAAGGGGCACCTGAAATACACCTGGCAGATTGATACATCACTTCTCCAACATGAAAGGAGTTATCCTGACTGGCAGAAATGGCTATGAATCCAGCCCTGTCCGTGCCAGTGCATTAGGTACTATCTCACCTCACCACTCTTCTTTTACTGATGTTTGAACTCTAATGTAGTCTTTAAAAATGGATTTCTTGAATGATTAAGATACAGGGGTTTTTTTAAATGGCAGCTGCTAATTGGCCTAAAGCTGAGTAGAAACTGAATACTTTTTGCCTGGTGGTGAAAATGTTGCTGCTATTGAAGTTTGATTTAGGATTGTTGTATGGATCTTCCCACAAAACTTAATGTACAATTTATTTTTATGCCTAGCCTTTTTAATGTCCGACCTATTGGCAGTTTCTCCTTTTCCCTCCCTGTACCTCCGGGTTCTTTGCAGGGCCTCTCCCTGCCCTACTCTTTGTTCTTCCTCTGCACATCTTTGTTTGTTCTGGGGTTATAAAAGGTCAGTCTACTGTGACCACATGTTTTGGGGCATCACAGCCAGGCATATTTCATAGAAAATCCCTGGGAGAAAAAGCAACAGTAAAAACAAATACTATAAAACCTTACCTTTAGCTCCTTCCTCATTTATTAGCCTAAGAGAGAAAAGGAAATAGGTACAAAGAATATTTAAAAAGGCTTTAACTAGATTGATTTTCTTTAAGTTGCTGTGGCAACTTATGAGAATAGCTACTGTAAAATTTGCTAGAGAATATAATTGTTTCTGTTGTTATTGGGTTTAGATTAAATCACTCCCCTCCATCCATCCCTGTTTTTCTTTGCCTAGTCACACTTTCTGTGTATTTTTAAAATACCAATAGAGCCACTGTTATAGAAGTTGTCCAGAGAAGAGTCTAAATGGAAGAAGAATCTCCTCTAGATTTAGAGATCATCCTCCAGGTAGTTCTTTGTGGATAACATTTATACAGATTGCATAAAGACCCAGAATATCATAGGTCATTCTCCTAAATAAGTTCACAACTAACTCAGAAATGTAAAGCCCAACAAACCACATAATCTGATGAAGTGTATGGAATAGTGTTTTGAAATGTGTAAAATAAAATACATAGGATTACAAAAGAAAACAAAAATAGGTAATTTTTTCTCATCCAAGTTCATTGCTCCTCAGAGATATAACCATGGATCCCTTGCTATGACCCCCACCCATGTTGTTAAGAACCCCTGCTATAGATGTATATTGAACTAGGCCCAAAACCCAGTAGGTAGAACAGAGTAGGTTGGATTGTGTTTAGCATCATGCCGTGTTTTCAACAACTATCAAGTTTCTCCCTTAAATTAAAAAAATATATATGGGGGGGGGGGAGGAAATAGTCTGGGTTAAGTAACTTGCCCAGGATCACACAGCTAGTAAGATTTGAACTCAAGTTTTCCCAACCCCAGGGCCAGTGTTCTATGCACTGTGCCACCTAGCTGTTCTTTGCTATTGAGCGGGGGGGGGGGGGGTGGAACCCATCTTTTTAGCACCATTATTTTTCCAGTAATGCTTTATGACAGCAAATCATACAATATCATAACATCCAGCAAATAAAGAATAAAATTTGTGGACCATTCAAAGAGCAGTGGAGAAACATCTAGGCACGTAAGTTGACTACAAATGACTTCTATGCAAGGAGCCGTGTCAAAGGTGTAGTTAAAGAGAATGACTGGATAAGGAGCCTGGGGTAACAGGAATGGCCCATAGGTTGACTTGGTATGCACACAATGCTAAAAGATCTTGAGGAAGACCCTTCACACATAGGGTGTTGATAAGAGAACATGGATGAGTCATATAGGATGTAAAGCTATGGACCGGCTGCATTCTGAACTATTATTAAGAATGACAGCTAATACTTATATCTCATTTACTTAGGGTTTGCAAAGTGCTCTGCCTACATTACCTCATTTGATCAGAGTACCTACATTAATAAGATTGTATCCCTGCATCTTCTTCACCTCCTAAATCCAAATCAGTTGCCACATTTTGTTGATTGTTTCTTACGGCATCTGTCTGATTCTTTCAACTCATGTAGCTATCACCATAGTTCAGGATCTCCCTTCTCCAGTCTATTGGAGAAAAACCCTGTGACTCATCCCCTTGGACTAGGCCATAGCTCTAGAGATAAGGGGCCTTGACCCCTGCTTAGGATCCAGATCAGTCCTCCTTAGCACCATCCAGATTCTCGTTTTGTCCTGCTGAAACTTTGTTATGTAAAATATTGATTAATAAAAAAGATCCCTCGTTGCTTGAAAACCTTTGCTCTCTAGATGTTCTCTGGTGTTTTTTTTCTTTTTTTATGATGGAGTTTACAATGTTGCCCTACAGTTAGGAAGGAGAAAACCTGTGATATGACACCTGTGTGACTCTGGGCAGGTCACTTAACCTCTCAGTGACCTAGACCAATGGTATCAAACTGAAACAGAAATGGGTTCCTGAAAGCTGCGTATTGACTTAGAAAGCTACATATTATTATTTCTGTTTTATTGTATTTTTATTTATTTTGTTAAATGCTTCCCATTTTCCTGAATTCAAATCTGGCCTCATATACTTACTAGCTGGGTGACCCAGAGCAAGTCATTCAGTCCTATTTACCTCAGTTTCCTCATTTGTAAAATGAGCAGGAGAAGGAAATGGCAAATCTCTCCAGTATCTTTGCCAAGAAAATCCCAAATGGGGTCATGGAGAGTCAGGCATGACTGAAAAATGTCTGAACAACAACAAAACCTAGGTGAAATGTTCAAGCACTTATGAATAATGTTCTCTAGTACATAGAACTCAGATACTCTTTAATCTGACTAAGATTTGGAAGGGACTACACTTAGAAAAAGACAGATGCCAAGATCTAAACGAATTTGCCCTCTCTCTATTTACTTTAACTTGAATTGTATATGGTTAATTGAGTATAGTAGTGTTAATAAATGTCTATTAAATTAAATTTATATTAAAATTAGAAATATCTCAACCCTCTGTCAGGTAAGAAACCTTGAAATTGACACAAGTAGCATACCTCCCAGAAGTGAATGGACATCCCTAAATCACTGAGACCAATACTAAGAAATGAAGGCTGCTATCATATAAAAAACTATGAGGCTGATTAAAAACCAGATAATCTTCATACTGGCCAGAAATAACCAATAAACTAGATCTGAGGAGTGTTAAATCTTAGAAGAACAGACATATAGAAAATACTTCTACCTAAGTATAAAAAAAGATAAGGCCAAATTATGAGAAAACAATGCCTTCCTCCATCAAGCTGTCTAATTGATCCTCCTAAAGTGCAGAAGGCATAGTACTTGACATAAAATAGTCACTTAATAAATGCTAGTTGCCTCACCAACTGACCAGTCTTCAAAAAATTTAACTTCTCTTGAGACCTCTGCCTAATCTAAGAGTAGCTATATTTGTGTGTGGCACACGCAGATTGATATTTAGCTAATCTCACCTGTAGTCTGAGTTTGGACTTCAAACATAAGCCCATGGTTGTACTTAAATATGTTTTCCTCACAATAAATTGTTTCCTTATAGGTAGACCTATTTCATTTTCCTAGTTTTCATGGAGTGTGTGTGTGTTTGTGTATGATATGTGTGCACATGTATGCATGTATGTATGATTTCATTAGTATGAGGAACTCCCTATCAAGGATATTCCTTCTGCCAGTGTAGGTAAGCACCTTTTCTGAAACTTACTATCTTAGAGAGCTGATGCCTAGGAGTGGTTACATGGCTTTTGCAGAGATCACACAGCCAGCCAGTGTCAGAGGTGGGACTTAAGCAACCCAGGTCTTCCTGCCTCCAGGGTTGATTCTCTCTACCTGCTGTGCCATGACACCTCTTGTAATAGAATCGAGAAAACCTCTAACATGTTTCCTGATTGTGGGAAAGCTGGTTTCAAAGTGCTCAGAAGAAAGACAGATGAGATACCAAGAGTCTTCTGGCTAAGTCAATCTAGAAGGAAGGAAAAATGCTCAAGTGAAATTCTGAAGACACAAAGGGAAACAATTCCAATTAAGAAGAATAAGTGTGTGGGGGGGGGGGATTTATCTCACGAAACCAGTGTAGATGTATAGAGAGCTAGCCAACCAACTTAAGTTTTAAGAAAGTATACAGAAGATAGAAGAAGCAAGGTGAGGTAACAGAAGAATACGAAAGTTTGTCATGGCCCTATAAAAAGAATGTAAGAAAATGCTAAAGCTCTAAATGAGTTGATGTTGCTAAGAAAAGTTAAGTACAACAAAAAGACAACTGGGGTTTGTTCGTTTTAAGCTCTTTCAGTCACCCAAGCAGGTATGAAGCACTTGGGCTAGGTGCCGAGGTTACAAATTCAAGAGTGGAACAATTTCTTCTTACATTCTAATGGGAACTGAGTACAAAATAAATACAAAGAAAATAAATACAAAGTGGTTAAAAACAACAACAATATATTGGGAGAAAATGGAGAATTAAGAATATCATGGGACCTTTGTCTGGAATGGATAGGACAGTAATGACTGACAGCAGAAAGGAGAGCTGTCTGATTCTTACCTTGTGTCTGTTTTCTCTGCAAAGGATGAACATGACTGACAAGTAATTGATACCCAATATAAGTAAGGAGATAGTGAGAGACCACCTAGCAGTCTGACCCAGATGTAGTATAACCTCAGGTCTTAAAAGAACTGGTAGGGGGCAGCTGGGTGGCACAATGGATAAAGCACCGGTCCTGGATTCAGGAGGACCTGAGTTCAAATGTGGCCTCAGACACTTGACACTCGCTAGCTTGTGTGACCCTGGGCAAATCACTTAACCCTCATAGCCCCTCAGGAAAAAAGAAAAGATTTAAAAGAACTGGTAGATGTGATTGCCAAACCACTCAGTGATATTTGAAAAATCATGGAAAATGGGAATGGAACCACAAGATTGAAGGGAGGAAAATGTTACAATTTTCAAAGCAGATAAGACAGTAGTGTTAGCAAACTGTAGACCATTGATTTTGACTTTGATTCCTAGGAAAACTGTAGGATGGCATTAAAGAGATGGTTGACTAACATCTAGAAAGGGAAGCAATGATTTCAAAGAGCCAACATAGCTTCATCAAGAACAGATCAGTATAGATTAGTCTCATCTCTTAGTACAGGATAACTAGGGTAAGTAGAGAAGAAAAATGATTGGGGATATAGCTTACCTAGGTTTTTAACAAAACTTTTGAAAAAATATTTCAAAATCTTCATAGAGAGAAGATGTAGACATAGGTATCAGACAATAAAAAAAAGTCAAATGGATTCAGAACAGTCAGGTTGCCAGACTCGAAGAGGAGTAATTTATGGTTCAGTGTCACCATGTCATAAAAACAGTAGGCTTTCATGGCCCCTGCTGTGTAACATTTTAATCAAAAGAATTGGATCTGGGTGGGTATAAATGGCACACTCATCAAATTTGTAGCTAACCAGGTATATGCTGGAGCCAGCTCATATGGGCTCATGAAAACCAGTTGTTAAATTTTCAGTGCTAGCATTTATAATTTAGAGATCAGCAAATGCTTCAATCAGGGCTTGATTTATTGTTTTGTTGGTTTCTAGACTTAAAATAAGGGAGAAAAACCCAATAATGCAGATCACACTTAAAAATGTATAGTATGTATTTTGGAGAGCCTATTGTTAAACATTATCATTACATCCCTATAGATAACACACAGTTAAAAGAGATAATGGGTGAAAGTCAGGATGCAAAAGGGTCTTTACAAGTGATAGCACTGGACTGAATCAAATAAAATGAAATTCAGTAGAGAGAAATGTAAAGTCTTGTGCTCAAGTATCCCTCCCCAAAAAAATCCATTTCACAAATATAAGATGGGAAAGATATGGACAGATAGTTATCCTGAAAGAGATCTGGGGATTTTAGTGGACTGCCAGGTCAGTGGGAGTGACCAGCGTGATGTGCAGCCATCAAAAGGAGTTTGGTCTTGGATTGCCTGGGGAAGGGCACTAGGGGAGTGATATCAGACCTTCTGTTCATTTCTGTGAGTTAAGAACTCTGATAAGCTGGAGAGTCCAGAAGAAGGCAGCTTGGATTCTACAAAGACCACAGAGATCCTTGGAAAGAACTGAACCTGTTTAGCCTTGAGAAGTCCCTCATGGGGGAGAAGGTCGTGATGGGTGCTTTTTGGCCCAACAGAGCAATGGGTGGAAGTGATAAGAAGGCATATTTTGGCGTGAGGTCAGGAAAAACTAACCTAATAGAACTGTCTGAAAGTGCAGAGGGCTGCTCAGACCCAAGACCACCTTTTCTAATGAGGGTTCCTTTAGTGTGTCCTGTGAACTAGAAGGCTCCTGAGGACTGTGTACAATGTGCCAATTAAATCATTGCTCATTTGGGAGAGAGCAGTCCCCATTTCTGTGATCCATATCTCATAAGTAGGGCAGGAACTGGAATGGAAATGAAACTCCATTTTCACAAAGACTCTGAGAACCTGAGTTAAATGTCTTCCCTGAGATTGTGTGGGAAATGCCTACAGCTCTCCTAATGGCTTTAGCTATTGTGCCAAAGGGTGTGATCTAGACTAGACAAGAAGCGATTTGTTTCGTTATGTCATAAGTGTATTAATAACTTAGAATATTTCAGAACACTGGCACACTTTTTAAAATGTCAGGTGAAATGTTACAAAGATTTTTCAAAGATCATTATTTTGCATTAGAATTTTTTAAAGTGTGCACACATACACACAAAGTATGTAGGCCCAAAGAGGAAGCAGGATTCTTGATAGCTAAAAAGAATAAATATGATTAATAGTTTCTTCCTTTCAATTCTTTCACACCCCCCCCAAAAAAGAAACCTGAAAAGTTTTGTCATAAGTTGATGCTAGAAAAATGTTTGTTGGGACTGTTAAACATTAAGGGTTTTGTACTTTTGTTTTCTTTTTCCTTTTAAAAATAGTATTATCTCAACTAACATGAACTTTGATTAGTCGCTGTCCTTTTCCAACTCTCAAGATAAGTAGCATAACGATCAGTTGGAATCAAGTAGAGACCAAGCTGTTATCTCGGTGCAAAGTTTTGATTCTGTCAAAAGGCTTTTTGAATAGAAATCTTTATTCTTGGGATCAGAGCATGTTTACAGAGTAATTTTTATATTAAAAAATCGTAAGCATAGAAGGGATTTTGCCAGACTGTTGTTATTGTGGAGTGGAAGGATAAGAGGAGGGAAATAGTTTTCTCAATATTACCTAAAGAATTAAAGTCAGAAAGAGGTCAGAAAAGAATTTTAAAAGCTTCCTTGTTAACTTTTTATTCAATGCTAAAACTTTAGAGTTTATAAAGTGTACTTGGCTTTTTTCTTTCTTTTACCTTCTGAATCTAATTTGTCTGATGTCAAGCATGTATTATGTAATGATACTGCAAATTTCTTTCTGTTCTTCTAGGATTTAACATTAACCATACTTAAATATTGTTTCTAGCTAATGTTATTAACATTATTGAATATTTCAGTTAACATAAACTTTACCTTAATAAAGAGATTCAGTGTTATTTTCAAAGCTTTAGTCTCAGTTCTTTCATGCTCTTTTCATTTGTTGCTAATTCATCCTATCAACAGAAGTTCAAGATTTGCTCATTAATCTAGCAGATTCATCGAATTGAACCAAATGCACATTACATTGGAATGAGCACTAGCTGTGGAGTAACATGTTAGTTCTGCTGCTAAATCTGTGTGACTTTCCCTTATGTAAACCTCATCTTCTTCATCTGTCCAATGACAATGGACTAAATCTATGACTACATTTTTCATCTCATACTTTTCAGGTGCTTTGGCAAAGGGGGCAGGGAGGGAACGGGACACTGGTAGAACCTATAGAAACCAACCCTTTCCTGGGAAACAAATAGTTTGGTAATAAATAGACCAATAATACACTGGAGCAGTGCTGTGTTCCCAATAAACAAATAAATAACCCTCAATAAGGAAAATAAGAACATTTCAAGATTACAGGCCTATAACCAAACACATTTATAGACCTAATGAATGCAAAAACGTATTTTTGCTGTGACATGATTTATTTATTCCTTCTATCACCAGGTTCTATGGTACAGTGTTTAGAACATTGCACATAGATCAGGAAGAAAGGCATTCAAATTTTACCTCAGGCATCACGGCTTGTATGACCTTGAGCAAGTCACCTTAACCCCATCTGCCTCAATTTCCTCATCTGTAAAGTAGAGATGATTACTGCACTTTCCTCACAGAGTTGTTGTGAGGATAAAATGAGATAATTGTAAAGTACTTTGCAAAACTTAAAGCACTTTATAAATGTTCGCTGTTATTATTGTCATTGTTGTCGTCATAACCATCACCTCCATCTCTTGCTTGCTTGGCGGCCCATCTTCCTCTGTATTAACTTTGATCACTGCTTTCAGTGATCTCATATTTCACCCGTATTCCAGCAGGGCCGTCGAAACTTGGACTTTGCCACTGGCATTTATATTTCAGTGTTGAGCAATGTCCTGCATTTAACGACCTTACTGAACTCTTCCTAAATCACCTCTCTGAGCAGAAACTTTGTACAGGGTTTAGAACTGCAGGAGACAAAATAACCGTAGAATCACTGATTCTCAAGAGGCCCTAGGATGTTAACCAGAAGCCATCTCACAGCCCCTTTAGCCCAGTCTCCTTACATTCCGGATGAACCTGAAGCCCAAGGAGGTGGTACTTTGGCCAAGCTCAGACCGACAGTAAGTGACAGAGCTGTAATTTGAGCCCTAGTCCTCTGACTTAAAATCTAATCCATATTCCAGGTATTGCATAGAGTTTAGATATCACCGATTCCATGAAGCAAGTCATCTTAATCATGTTATCATTTTCAGGGTCTTTTTAAATGACTGATCTGAAGAAAATCTTGTGTTTAACCATGCTATCTATTATGCGGTAATAAGCAAATGTCAGTATTGAAGGTTTTGGGATCTTTTAAAGAACCATTTCCATTATTAAAAAAATATATTAGTAATGGTTTCTTCTTGATATTTTCATTTAATGTTGCTTAACGTTGCATTGTTTCTGGGTGGTCCAAATGCTTCAAATATCTTTTAATGTAACAAAAGAAATACTTTTTAATTTGGTCTTCCTATTCTAGGTAGATGCCCATAGATGCAGCTTTCATTCCCTTTGATACAGTATCTAAATTCATTGTACAAATCATTAGCAATTGGTATCTTAAACAAGATCCTTAATAAAGTCTCTTGATTTCCCCACCCCCCCCAAAATAAGTTAATGCCTGTTCTTTCTATACTGCACAGAAGTGAAGGAAATAAAAAAATGTGGTAAGAGTAGTAAAGTCATGTAGATCTGCTTAGCCATTATGAATTCATACCTCTCATGGTGTTAATTTATGGAAACTAGGGAAAGTTCATTCAGCTTTTAAAATTCAATTTCTTCTGAGAAACATGAAAAATGTTCTGCAGTCTGATCTAATGTTTACAGCTAGTCTAAGATTGCAAAATTAAATCAACAAATATTTGAGTACCCACTATGTGCAAGACAATTGCTAGGGCTATAGGAGTCATGGAATGTGAGTTCTGACCTCCAAGGTGCTTGTAATCATTAAAAGGGAAAGGAGATGTCCTGAGGCAGTATGATTATCAAAAGGAAGCAAAACATAGTTTCCCTGGGAAATAGCTGCTGTGGGATTGCATCCTTTTACCCTCCTCCATCCTCCCACCATCTCCAGTGGATAGTTGAATTACCCTACCAGTAGTAGGTTACCTTACATAGCTTATTACCATTTTGGATATCCTTAGGAAGATGTAGTGTGTGTAACTTCCCCTTTCCCTTCTTGCCTTTCTTCCCTACTCATCTACCCATCTCATCACTGCTTTGGGACTTCTCTGACTTCTCCACTGTGCCCCCAAGAAGCACATTATTGGGAAAACCTCGTTCATCATTCTCCAAGATCCCACCAGCCTTGATACTATACCTTATCACACTTATTACACTCTTAGGCCCTCCACAAACTTCAACATCTCCACTTAAGCATGAAGCTTAAAAAAAAAAAAAAAAGCATGAAGCTCAGCTCAAACATCTCATTTCTTACCTGGCTGGACTTCTTTGGGACTTCTGCATCATGCCTCCATAGTTAGATACCTTCTGCCCCAACCCCCAGCTTCCAGTTGTTCCTTATCTTCTCCCATCAGATTATAACTTCCTTGAGTTCAGGAACTGACTTTCATCTTTGTAGGCCCAGCACCTAGCACATAGTAGGTACTTAAAAATGTTTATTGACTATTGGCTTATCACATATTCATTATGCAGCATTCCATTCTCACTATAGCCTCTCCCCCACCATGAACCTTTTTATTCTTTGAGAAAAGAGTGAAAACTAAGCTAGAGTGATATTAGCCCTCACATTGACTATATTGGAATAGATATGTTAATTTTCTTCCTTTTCTGCTTTTTCCCCCCTGAGAATCAGTATTGCTATATATTTTTCTGTCCTTAAGATCTTATGTCTAAGGGGGCAACTAGGTGGTGCAGTGGATAAAGCACCCGACCTGGATTCAGGAAGAACTGCTTTCAAATTCGGCCTCAGACACTTGACACTAGCTGTGTAACCCTGGGTGAGTCACTTAACCCTCATTGCCTGGCCAAAATTTTTTTTTTTTAATCTTATGTCTGTATGTCATCTTTAGTGCATCGTCTTTAGTTAGTTTTCAAAATAATATTTATGCTTATCTGATTCTACAGAGATAACATATGCTAATAATTGAAATATTACAGCAGTAACCCGATTACTAGCTAAGACTCTAAATTTTATAGTTTTTTACTTCAGTGAAAACTATTTTTCAGCTATTAGGGCTTTATATGATACTAAGGTTAGTTTGGAATCCAGAAGATCTAGCTGAGTTGTTCCTTAACATGTACTATTCCCAACTAATGTAAATATAATTTTACATATGTATAATTTCACGTTTATGGAAGCTTATATTAAATACTAACACAAGTTGTAGTTGTGACACAAAGCACTTAGAGACATTTACCCTTAGATAAAATGTTATGGATTTCCAGCTGCCTACTGAACACTCTTTCTTGCTATCACTTCAAACTCAGTATAACCAAAATTGTACTATTTTCTGTGTTGGTTTTCCTTTTTCCATTGGTGACATCAACATTTTCCCAGCCTTGAAATTTTAGTTATCTTTGATTTGTCCCTTTCCTTTATTCAGTATATCTACAACCAATCATCATTGTTGATTCTTTTACAATCTTAGCTGTTTTTCACCACCCTAGTCCTGATGTTCATTTCTTTATTTCAGTGATGTAGTGAAAAGAATCAGAGGAACTAAGTTTGAATCTCACTTCGCTAATGATTATGTGTGATCTGAGGCTTTTCACTTAACATTTATGGGCCACAGCAGGAATGTTGGACAAGATAGATGTCTAAGGGCATGCATATCTAAGTCTTTTGATCTTAAGACTACTACTATATATAGTCTGCTTGCTAGCTGTCAGTAGTACTTGAGAATCCACTGTTAAATATAGTGGATGAGATTTTCTTAATTTGGACTTTTTACTTTGTATTTCTCTATTTAGACTACTCAGTTGTCTCTGTTGTCTTGGCTTGTATTAGGTTTTTGTTTTTGGAGTGGGGTTTTTCATTCAAAATGGTTATATATTTCTCCATAAAGGGATGTTATTTCACTTTTGAAAATTAGAAACAAAACAAATTAAACCAATTAAATTTAAAGTTAATTTAAAGTTTCAAGTTATAACCATTCTCAAATTATTTCAGTTTTAAAAATTACTACTTTGGGAAAAACTTGCATATTTTATTGTAGAGCTAACCCAGAGCACTGAAATTTGGGCTTAATCAAGGCATTTTATTTCTTCTATAAGAGAACAGCCAGCTACAGACACACACTAACCTAGTACCGTGGCCAAATTCTTCACCGGGACTCAGTACTAATAAGCAAACTGTAATATTTGAGGGTTACAGAAAGTCAAATGCATGTGGTACAAAATTAGCTGAGGGGGAAAGGAATGGGGGAGGGAGAAAGATCAGAAATTGATGTGGGTATAATACAACACCGAAGAGTCAGTGAGGTATTTTAGCCACGTGGGAATTCTGGAATATGTTCTGAGAAAGGTAAGACATTCGAGGATAATTGATTACAAGTTAAGCAGATGTTTCCCATTGTTCTGCCTAGAGCTAACAAAGTTTCCCATGGAAAAAACCAACTTTCTCATGGTCTTTCATGAGTAGCGTTGTCTAGACTGTGCTGGTCCTTTGCTGTAATAGCAAGCGCTCTAGAAGCACAACAGTAAAGAAGAGCCTAGAGCTTTGATTCCACAACACTTAGCTGAATGACACTGAGAAATAAAACAGATATTAATATAATGTTTGTAGGCTTCACCTTTTGCAGTAAAGCAGTAGGCCCACACAATCTTAACTCTGTTGATTTAACAAGCACAAACTCAGATTTGACCTTGTTTGTTGCTACTGTATTAAATAATTGCAGTATTACATTCATTGTCACTCGGAGTTATTTTACCATTTAGTTTCATTTTTGTTATCTTTCATTTAAACTTTGTTTTTGTTTAAAAAGGCAGGTTGTTTATGCCAATGTTGTATTTGAAAATGTCTTATAATTAGTTTTTGCTTCACACGGTCTTGAAAACCCTGCCCTAATAAATACAGACTCTATTCTAAAGAGTCTTCTTTTTAATCCTAATGTCTACCCTTATAGCTGAATTTAAGGGAACTTCATAGAGAAGAACCCATTATTCCTTGAGTAGCTAAGCAAGCCCTATCTCAACATGACCAGAACAGAAGTCTTATCTTTCCTCCTAAAACTCATCTTTCTCCTCAGTTTCCCCATTTCGGCTAACAGCACTGCACTGCCATCCTTCTGATCACCCAGGTTCCCAATATCATTGTCCTCAAATCACCTCTCCATTCAATCCAGCCATCCCATGCAGTCAGCTGCCAAATCATGACATTTCTAGTGCTAAGAATCCATCCCTTCCTTAATCCTAAGTTTTGTTTTTATCTGTTTTCTCTCACAACCTAGCTAATGTGGAGATGTTTCCCATGACTTATGTATAACTTATATTGAATTGCTTGAATTCTTGGGGGTGGGAGTGGGGGGTTGGGAAGGGAGGGAGGAAGAGAAGTCGGAACACAAAGTTTTTAAAAATTGAAGTCAAAATTTGTTTTTACATGTAATTTGGAAAATAAAATTCTAAACAGAATCCATCCTATCCCTCCCTTTCTCTTGTTCACACAGCCACCATCCTAGTTCTGATTCTCACCTCCTCTTTCCTGGAAAATACCAATCTATTTCTCCTTGGTCTTTCTGCCTCAAGTCTTTTCCCACTCAACACAACTCAACATTGATATTCTTAAAATTCAAATCTGACCATATCACTCCCATACTCAAAAACTCCCAATTCCTCCCTATTATTTCCTTAATCAAATACAAACTGCTCTTCTGGCATTTGAAATACTAAATAACCTGGCTCCAATCCACCTTATTCCTCCTTCCAAACTGA
The DNA here is from genome assembly GCF_019393635.1 of Dromiciops gliroides. Classification (NCBI taxonomy): domain Eukaryota; kingdom Metazoa; phylum Chordata; class Mammalia; order Microbiotheria; family Microbiotheriidae; genus Dromiciops; species Dromiciops gliroides. The sequence continues at coordinate 706,250,909 of NC_057861.1, forward strand.
CCTTCTTCTGTTTCGCATATGAAGCACTCCATCCTCCATTTCTTCGCATTTCACCGCCAGGTACAGAGTTGTCTCCCATACCTACCTGGGATGCACTCCCTCTTGGCCTTTATCTTTTCCTTAGAAAACCTACTTTCTTTCAATGCTCAGCTCAAACACTGCCTTCTACTTGAAGCCCTTCCTGATTCCCCCCCAACTGCTAGAATCACCTTGTATTGATTTTGTGTGCTTTTATGTATTTAATTATGTACAAAGACTCTGAGATTTAGAGCTGGAAGGGACCTCAGAGGGAATCAAAGACTTAGGCTCCTCATTTTACAGATAACCGAAGCCCAACAATGCTAAAGAACTTGACCAATGTCACATAGTAAGTATCTGAGGCAGGATTTGAACCTAAAAGTCTTCTTACTTTAAGTTAAGCACCCTATCTACTGCACCACACTGTCTCTCATGTGTCTCCCTGATAAAATATAAGCTTTTGTTCTTGTATCCTCGGTGTATAGCACGGTCAGTAAACATTTATTAAGCACTTACCACATGCTAAGTGCTGGAAATATAAAGAAATATATCCACAGGCCCTGAAGGGGTCCTTGGATTTCACTTTTTAAACCCTTGTATTCCATGCCTTTAAGAATTATTTGGAATTTCTTTACACATAAAGTATAATTTTTGTGTTAAAGAAACCTAAATTTTAATTTGTCTTCCTATGCTATTTGTCATAAAACCAAAGTTGTCACTTTATTTTATTTCAGTTTATAAAATAAACTATTAGATCACAAGGCCTAGGTCTCCATAATCCTCTTTGTACATTTGGTACAGTGCCACCTCTAGTTAAGCACTTGCTCATCATCTGCCCATTCAGTGGAGGCAGGGAATTAATTTTTTGTTCATTCCTTATTGTTAGTGGCTCATTAAGGTTATGACATAGCTATGGGACAATGTGTGTATCATTGCAGAAGCAGTTCTTCAGTGCAATAATATCATTTATTACTCCCATCTAAAGTAGGAAGAGCATTTTTCACATTTGGAAAAGTTGCCACTAAAGGAATGTAAGCTTCTTATTTTTATTTCCATATTAAAGTGTCAGCAGCACAAGAAAGCTGAGTTAGCTAGTTTTCAACAAGTTTGTAAAGTTCTATATTCTGCATTCCTAAACATTCACAATTATATCAAACAAAGACAGATTCAGTAGAATATTGTTTTGAGATAGAAAGGCTTTTCTTAGAAGGTGGAGAAGATTCCAAGCATGCTAGGTTATTTTTCCCTGTTTCTTGTTTAATCAGATTAGTCTAATTAGATTAATCAGATTAATGGTGAGTTTATCAATTTAATTTATCAAATTTATGAATTTTTTAGTCTTTTCAAAGAACAAGCTTTTAGTTTTCTTTACCTTTTCAGGGGGGGAGTTGTTTTCAATTTATCTATTTCCCCCTCTAACTTTTAATATCTTCTCTTTTGTGATTATTTTAGGTTCGTTTGTGGTTTTCTAATTATTTAAATGCATATTTAATTCATATATTCTTTTTCTCTTTTGGTATCTTGTTTCATCATTATCATTTTCCTTTACATAACTATTATTTCTATGATTTGTTCTTTGACACACTCATTATTTAATGTTATATTTTTAAGTCTTCATATAGGTCTGCATCTTTTGTTTGTGGTCCCTGAGATAATTTCTATTTTTATTGAGCTATGGTCTGTAAAGGATGTATTAACTATTTCTGCCTTCTTACATATGTTTGCAATACCTCTGTATGTAGTACGTGATCAGTTTTTGTAGGAGTTCCATATGGTACAGAGAACTTCTTTTGCTGTCTTATTTAGAAGATGCCATATATCTTTTAACTCTAGTTTATCCAGCAATTTATTCATTTCCATGTTTTCCATTTTGTTTATCTTTCCATTTGACTTATCCAAAACTCATAAAGGGATATTGAAATCTCTTGTCACTATTGAGTTACCAGCTATGTTTTCGTGAAACTCAGGTATTTCTTTTGTTTATTTGGATGCTAAGGCATTTGGAGCACAGAAATTTATTACTGATATTGGTTTGTTGTCTATGGTTCCTTTCAACATAATATAGTCTCCTTGTTTATCCTTTTTTATCTTTTGAATGTTTGTTAGGATGATGGCAACTCCTACTTTTTTTTTTATTCATTTGATTCATAGTAACTTTTTTTTCTATCCCCATGGTTTTATTTTGTGTGTGCCTTTGCTTTATAAGTGTGTTTTTTGTAAGCAACAGATGGTAGAGTTTCTTTTTCTTATCCAATCTGCTACTCTTTTTTTATTGTTGCTTTTATTTTGTTGGATTGTTTAATCCATTCAAAGGCATGAGAGTTAGGTTTAAGTTTTCCTCCATTTAATTCTAATATTGGGGTTTTTTTCCCAAATTATAATTTCCCCCTCTTTTGTTGTAAACAGATCATTATGTTCCTCTGTTTACTTTAAATATTTTTTAAAGACTTACATGAACTGATGTATAGTGAAGTGAACAGAACCAGAACACTGTGACAGTGACAGCAATATTGTTTGATGAATTGTGAATGACTTAGCTTTTCTCAGCAGTACAGTGATCCAAGATAAGTCCAAAAGACTCATGATGAAGCATACTATCTGACTCCAGAGAAAGAAATTATATTGATGGAACAGGGACTGAAGCAAGCTGATTTTCACTTTCTTTCCTTTTGTTGTTTTTTTTCTTTTATTCAAGTCTTATACAATATTACTAGTATGGAAATGTTTTACATAAATGTACATTTATAACCATTATCTGATTGCATACTGCCTCAGGGAGGGGGGGTAAAGAGGGAGAGATAAAATCTGAAACTCAGAACTTTAATAAAAATGTTCATTTTAAAAATCAAACAAATAAACATTTTTTTTAAGTTCCCCTGTTTCCACTGCCTTTCTTTCCCTCACCCCTAATCCCCTCCTCTCAATTGTTACCCTTTCCCTTTGGCATTTTGTTCTTTTTTCTGCTTACATGCTTCCCCACACCCATTTTTTCCTCAATTAGTCAAGTAGATTCCCCCTTCCTCTCCTCCCCTTCACTTAGTCCTATTTATTAGGGTTTTTTAAATTTCATTTTTGCACCCCTTTCCAAAAAGAATTTCTCTCACTCTTGTCATTTTCCATCCTCTCGGTCTTCTCTGTACTCTCATTCGCTGATTCATGCATGTATTTCTCATGCAATCAAAGATTCCAAAGGATTCATTTTAGGCTCTTTGCTCTAAGTGTTCTCTGCCTATAAAGGCTTGCCCTATGGATTTCCCTTTTTTTACTATGCCACAGTCCCAGAACAATGCCAGTTATTTCAGGTGGGCTGCCCACCGTTAATTATACCCTTCCCCGGTTACCATTTTTTCCACATTCACCTCAAAATTTCTTCCCTATGTCCATGCTTTCCCATTCCCTCAGTTGCCAGTTTCCCCCAGAACTTCCAACTCTCCACACCCCCCCAATGTAGGACTAGACTTTCCAGGAACCAAATCCCCCATGCTATACCCAGAATAGGGTCCCCATCTCCCTTCAAAAACTATTCTTTTCATCCATATGAGCATTCATCTGTGGAAACCCCCTACTATCATTAAAGTAATGCCTCCTTCATTCTTCCCACCCATCTTTTCAATCCTCTTCCACTTCTTCACCCAGTCTCTTATAGGCTCTTCTCTTTCTGAGACCACAGAGGTTACCTTACCCTCACTGCTAGTCCTTGATTTAACCTCAGGATATCAAACTCTACTCTCTAAACCCCTATTTCCCTCCTCCCCTTTCATGTACTTTCTTATGTTGTAACGTAGTCCTACAAAACAAAGCAAAAAAATGTATTCACTCATAGACAGGATATCACCAGGTTGTATCCATTCTGTCCTCTGTCCAACTCTTTACTGTTGCCTCAACCAAATTTCTGCCTTTACCTCTGTTTCCTTGTGGACATTTAGAAAGAAGTCTCTAAGTTGTTGCTCTGTTGTTACTTCTGTTCTTGCCTGCTACATTTATTAATTTCTCTTGCATCTCTGTTGTTTGGGGTGTTCCAGGAGCAAATAATCTCTTCAGTTCTGGTTTTCTTTCTAAAAATGTTTCAAACTTTTCTTTATTATTGAACTTACCCCCACCCCCACCCCCATGTATGGTCAAACTTAGATTTACAGAGTGGGTCACCTTGGGCTCCATCCTGAGCTCTGTTGTGCTTTGGCCACATTCCCTTCCCACCTGTGTTTTTTTAGGAGATGCTGAATAGTCTTGTATTATTCAGGTGTCTTTTCCTTTGTATTTGAAAGTCTTTCTCCTGATCACTTGTTGTTTCTGAATTGCATTGTTAAACTTAACCAGTCAGCCTGGAGTGTCAGTATGTGAGTTCTTTCAATTGGCATTTTTCATCTTCCACATTCAGAAGTTGTGGGTGTTCTCTATTATTTCCTTCATTGTGGAGTTAAGGTTTGGGGTCCTGTCGTATTCTTCTGGAAGACCTATGATCCTTAGGCACGCTCTATGCATCCTATAAGAGCCATATACCTTGCTTGCATAATGAGCATATTTTCTATTAACATTCTCATTTTTTTGCTTCTCTTCTTCGAGATTCCCCTTCACGTCTGTGTATTTGCTTTCCCAATCTATATTCTCTTTTATTTCTTTGGGCAAGGCTTGCCATTAGAGATGCAAATTTTTCTATTCTGCCCATTATTCTTGCTGTGTAGGGCACAATTTCTGCTTTCATAATTCCCCTTTCTCTTTTGAACCAGCCAGGAATAGCATGTTACAGTTCAGTTCCATGGTATCTTCAAATTCCACAGGGTCCTCTATCTCATCAGTGTTGGATCATTTTGTTTGTTTTGTAATATTTATTCATAGATGCCAGATCTCATTTATTAGGTCTGGAAGCCATATTCCCTTCTGTTGATTTATCTGTTTATGTTTTCATTTTCTTCTGCCTGTAATCTTTGGTAATTTCAGTCTCTTTCTGACCCCCTGGCCTTGGATTATGGTTTGCTTGGGGACGGGATCTCAAAGTATCTCAGTCTTCTTTCCATGGTGAGCAATTCATGGTTCACCAACAGAGGTCTTTATCCTGAATGACTTTTGGGCAGTCAGAACTGGTCCCTGCCAAACGCTGTGCTCTTTCCCTCAAGCTTAACAGAATGCTGCACAGCACCCCCACAAACACACATAGTGTCCTGTCCTGGTGTCCTATCCTGCTCCCTTGATTCCTTAGTTCTTTTGGCCCTATACTAGCAGTTTGGAACTTTGCAGTGCTGATGCTACAGGGTTGGAGCTTTGCAATGCTAGCACTTGCCTCTACTACAGAGTTTTGGGGTTGTTTGCCTGGCTTGAGTTCTGCTGAAATTAAAGTCTCCCTTGGCACAAGCAGTTCAAAGTATTGGTGCTACAGGGGCGTATTCACTGGCAGGGTTTTGTTCCTCAGGGGCTGTGGCCACCTCTCTATTGTAGCCGGTTTCTCATAGTCATTGGAAAGGAGAAAGGACTGGGTTTGGGGATGGGCTTTGTTATAAGCCTGTGTCATGTCCTTAAGTTTGCTAGTGCAGCCTCACTGTCAGTAGCATGAAGGTAAGGAACAAGTGCTGACTGAGCTCAGGGTCAATAAATGTCAATTCGTGGCATTTGGGTTTTTCATTGTTTTTTATTTTAATTTCATTTAAATTTCATTTTTACTTCAGATGTCCTAGACCACGGAGACATCTGAAGTTGCTTTATTTTGGCACATAATTTCTATCTTGGAGATGTTTAAAAGATTATGGGGATTAGAGAAAATGTCCAATCCTCCATCTTGTTGCTCATGGGACCCAAAAGTCCTGATTATTTCCAGTTGATTAAACTTTCTTTTCCTCAGCTAATCTGGAAAAGTAAGAATAGATTATATTAAATTTCTTAGATTTGGTTCTTAATGAAATCTTTTTTTTCCCCAATTACATTTAATTATTCTTTGCTTCCAAAATGTGTTTTGTTTTGTTTTTTTTCAACAAGTTGCATCATCCAGGTGCCATCTCCAGCCCAGGGTTATAAAGAGTATGAAAAAGAGTAGAAGCTATTTTTCTCATTTGTAGTCTAATTCAACTTGACTATTAAACTGCTGGTTCCTCTATCTCTTATAGATGCCTCTGGCTCTTGACTATTCCTCCATATCTGAGTAGAAGACTGCCATTAGAATGTTTGTGTTGGTGCCAAATAGGACATTTAGCGTAATTTAAAACTGACTGCACAGCTAGTTTTGAGTGAATTTGCTTGATTAGCTTCCTCCAGGTAGTCACCAAAGTAACCACCAAGTCCATTGCAAGTCATAGTTAAAAAGAAAAGGGAGGAGAAAAATTCCTACCTTTCCAGAACACTACCGCCACCACTTTTCTCTTGATCTCATTTGACCTTTTCCTTGAGCAGTTCTTGGGAAGAATGAGATTATAATAACACTTCTGTCATGGAATCCTTTTACCTTTTGTGACATCTTGGTCACAGAGGCTTCACAAACCTATTAGAATGTTACCTATTATCATTATTACCACTATCACAAAATTATGTTTTAACCAATTCTTTCTTTAGTAATACCAAGTAACCAATACCTAGCTCCTTTATTGATTAGGCACTACAGAATACATGGAAAGAGTTAAAATTTATGGCACTTGAAATTTTAATGTACAGTGTTATAGTCCAGAAACCTCCGAGACCACATTGGCTCACTTGCAGTAGATCACTCCAACTTTGGTCATATTCCAGCCTTTTACTTTTCTGAAAACACCCACACCCTTCTTCTTTGCTTTCTCCCTCTTTGATTTATGGGAATATCTCTATACTTCACTACCTGTGACATCAGAGATGTGGAAAGCAGCCAGATGCACTTAAATAAGAATCTGTCCCCTCCCTGTAAAACCCATGGACTTTGGCTGCTTCAGAGAGTTTCCATATCCTTAAAGTTATTGGAACATAGAAATCACACATATGACCTAGGAAAAAGGGAGAGATCAATGATGGTAGAGTAGAGGAAGCTTTACAGCCAAGCTCTCCCAACATTTCCTTCCAAACAACTTTAAAATAATGCCTAAAATTGAATTCTGGAGCAGCATAACTAACAAAAAGTTGGGGTAAGACATTTTTCCAGCTCAAGACAACTTAGGAGGTCAGAGGAGAGGCATCTGACACAAGGTTGGGGCTGCCCAGAGCACACATCACAGCAAAACCATCTGCTTTGGAAGCAGCTGTGACCGCAGCAGTTTCAATAGCTCTCAACCCAGAGATGTAAGGGAATTGGACAACTGGTCAGAAAGAGATTATACAACATCCATGTGCTAGGACTGGGTGCTATTAAGTAACTCCATTTCCAGGTCACAATTCCCGGGGGAAGAGAAATACTTGCCACTTCAAGGGAGCAGGGCCCTTACCCAGGTAAGGATCAGAGTACAGACCAGGAGAACAATAAGCACACCTCTGCTCAGATCACACCACTTTGAAAACACCAAAAACTTACAAACCCCCAGAACTAGCTGTGAAAACAGGAACTTGGAAAAGCCTGAAGCATCTGATGATCTGAGCCCAACTTTAAGATAAAGTTCAAAGTCAAGAAATAGGCTGGGAAAATGAGCAAACAATAACAACAACAAAAAAGAACCAGACCATAAAAAGCTATTATGGTAATAGAGACTATCAAAGACAAACTCAGAAGAAATAAGAATGTGAACAAGCAAAGGCTCAAAGAAAAATGCAAGTTGCCTACAGCCCCAACAAAAATTCCTGGAAGAGCTCAAGAAAAAGCCAAAAAACTTATTTTAAAATAAAGAGTGGTAGAGGAAAAATTGGGGGTGGGGGGAGGGAGTGGGAGCAGTACAAGAAAAGGATGAAAAGAGAATTGATAGCTTGGTAAAAGGTACACAAAAAATACTTTTGCCAAATGGCAAAAGAGGAACAAAACCTCACCAATGAAAATAACACCTTAAAAATTAGAATTGTCCAAAATGGAAAAAAGAGGTGCAAAAGGTTACTGAAGAAAATAATTCCTTAAAAATTAGAATGGGGCATGACTCCACAAGACATTATGAAACAATAAAACGAACTCAAAAGAATGAAAAATAGAATAAAATGCGAAAATCTTATTGGGGGGAAAAAAGCAGCTGACCTGTAAAATAGATTGAGGAGAATTGATTTAAGAATTATTGAACAACCTGAAAACCATGATCAAAAGAAGAGCCTAGATGTCATTTCTCAAGAAATTATAAAGGAAAATTGGCCCAATATCTTAGAACTGGAGGGTAAAATTGAAAATGAGAGAATCTGCTATTCACCTCCTGAAAAAGATCCCTAAATTCAAACTCCTAGGAATAACATAAACAAATTCCAGAGCTTCCAGGTCAAAGAGAAAATACTGAAAGCAGCCAGAGAGAAACCATTCAAAGTCACATTTAGAATCAGTCACAATCACACAAGACTTAGCAGCTGCCATGTTAAGATAGCAAAGGGCTTGGAATATGATATTCTAGGAGGCAAAGGAACTAGGATTGTAACCAAGAATAACCTACCCAGCAGAACTGAATATAACCCTTCAAGGGAATAATGGACAGTTCATTAAATAGAGGACTTGCAAACATTGCTGGTGAAAAGATCAGAGCTAAATAGAAAATTTGACATTCAAATACAAGACTCAAAGAAGCATTAAAAGGTAAACATGAAAGAGAAATCATAAGAGATTTAATAAGGTTAAACTGTTTGCAGTCTTCTATGGAAAATGATACATGTAACCCCTAAGAACTTTATCATTATTAGGACTTTTAGGAGTCTACATAGATAGAGGGTAGGGATGTGAGTCTATTATGTTGAGATAATCTCCAGAAATGGATGAATAAGAAAAAGGGGTACATTGGGAAGAATTAGAAGGGAAAGGAAGAATGGAGAAAATGACACACAAAAGAGGCACTTAAGGGAAAACTTTTATAATGAAGGAGGAAATGTGGGGAAGCCATGAGAAGTGCTTGAATCTCACACTCCTCATGTGAACTGGTTCAAAGAGGGAAGAATATGAATATATATATGTGTGTGTGTGTGTGTGTTTGTGTGTGTGTGTATTCACACACACATATACACACACTCATTCAATTGGGTATAAAATCTATCTTGTCCAACAGGGGAGTAAAAGGGAAAGGGGATAAGAAAAGGGGGGAGGGGTGATAAGAGGGAAAGCAGATTAAGGGGGGCAATGGTCAAAAGCAAAACAAACTTTTGGGAAGAGACAGTAAAAAATAAGAGAAAGATAAACAAGAAAAAAACAAGGATCAAGGGAAATACACAGTAAGCTATCATAACTGTGAATATGAGTGTGATGAACTTACTCATAAATTGGAAGCAAATAGCAGAATGGATTAGAAACCAGAATCCAGCAATATGTTGCTTGAAACAGAAAGACACAAGGGGAATAAAAATAAGGGACTGGAGCAGAATCTAATATATTCTCTCTGAGGAAAGCAAAAGCAAAAATAGACCTAATTAAAGGAGAACAATCAAGGAAATTACATTTTGCTAAAAGGCACCGTAGACAGTGAAATAACAGCAATATTAAACATATATGCATCAAATGGCATAGCATCCAAATTCTTGAAGAAAAAGTTAAAGGAGTTACAGGAGGAGATCAAGTGTAAAACCAAACTAGTGGGGTACCTCAACTCTGCCCTCTCAGAACTAGATAAATCTAATCATAAAATAATTGAGAAAGAAGTTAAGTAGATGAATAGAATTTTAGAAAAGTTAGATATGATTAACCTCTGGAGAAAATTGAATGGGAATAGAATCTGTATAGCACTTTCACAAAAACTTACTGTGTATTAGGGTGTAAAAACCTCACAAACAGATACAGAAAAATGGAAATGTTAAGTGTTCCCTTTTCAGATCATAATACAATAAAAAGTACATTCAGTTAGAGGCTATGGAAGCAAAGATTAAAAATTAATTGGTACTTACTAGCTGTGTGACCCTGGGCAAGTCACTTAACCCCAATTGCCTCACCAAAAAAAAAAAAATTTAATTGGAAACTAAATGGTCTAATTATAAACAATGAGTTGTAAAAGAACAAATCATAGAAGCAATCCATAATTTTATTAAAGAGAATGACAACAGTGTGATACCATACCATAATTTATGGGATACAACCAAAATGGCACTTAGAGGGAAATTATATCAATAAAAAAGAGAGAGAGCAGATCAATAACCTGGGCATGCAACTAAAAAAACACATCAAAAATCCTCAAGCACCAAAAAGGAAATCTTGAAAAAGAAAATGGAAAGGTTTAAAAAATTGAATAAGTAAAAAAAACACTATGATGTGTTTTTTATTGTGGAGGGTTACATCAATAAAATAGATAAGCCATTGGCTAATTTGGTTTTTAAAGAGAGAGAAGAAAACTGAAGTACTAGTATAAAAAATGAAAAAAAACGAATGGACCTCCAGTGAAGATTAAATTAAAGCAATTATGAGAGGCTATTTAGCCCAATTACATGCCAATAAATCTGACCCTAAGTGAAATGGATGAATATTTACAAAAATGTAAATTGCGGGGGCAGCTAGGTGGCACAGTGGATAAAGCACTGGCCCTGGATTCAGGAGGACCTGAGTTCAAATTTGGCGTCAGACACTTGAGGCTTACTAGCTGTGTGACACTGGGCAAGTCACTTAACCTTTATTGTCCCACAAAAAACACCACCACCAACAAAAATATAAATTGCTCAGGTTAATAGAAGAGGAAATAGAATATGTAAACAATTTGAACAAGCTCCCTAAGAAAAATTCCTCAGGAACAGATAGATTTGCAAGCAAGTTTTACCAAACATTTAAATAATTAATTCCAATAGTATATAAACCATTTGAAAAAATAAGGAGTCCACCAAACTCCTGTGATGACACAGATATGATTTTGATACCTAACCCAGAGAGAGCAAAAACAAAGAAGGAAAACTATAGACCAGTTTCCCTAATGACTATTGATGCAAAAATTTTAAATACAACACTAAAAGGAGGTTACAGCAGTACATCACAAAGATCATACATTATGACCAAGTGGGATTTATACCAGGAGTTTTGTTTTTAGTTTTGATGTGTTTATATACTAAATGGGATTAAAACTTTTAAGGTAGCCCTTTTTGCTCCAGTAGTTCTGTGATCTAGGGGAGGCTTTTCAGAAATCTTTACTGGCGACTTTAGGACTTCTCTATTGTACCCCAGGAAGCTCATCATTGAGATAACCTCATCATGCTGTAAGATCTCCTCAGCCTTGGTACTCTAGCCCATCACTACCTTCTGCCTCTCTAGGGCCATAAAGGTCAAACTTCACTTTAAGGAGAGAGATCAGCTCAGGCATCTCCTTATTTCTCGAATGGCTACACTACTTTAGGACTTCTCTGACTGAGTTCTCCACCATGCCCCTATGTCTAGTACCTTCTTCCTCCCTCTCCTTTCCTCCCCACCCAAGCTCTTTGAGAGCAGAGACTTTCTTTCTTCATATTTGCATCCCCAGACCTTAGCACATAGTAGGTGCTTGAAAATGTTTATTTACTGACTGGTGCCTTAGGTCTAGAGAGTCTCAATTCAATTTGGTTACCTTATAGAGAGGAAGGAAAGATTTCAGGAGTCGTGGTTTTAACCTGGTATTTACTTTTTGAAATTTGTCTAAAATGTTTTGGATTCAGTTTAGCTGTGTGCTGTGTGCTGCAGAAAGCCTATTAGGTCTGATGGAAAGAGTGTGTCAAGCCACTCCATTCCTTAATGGCCCAAATTCCACAGCAGCACAAAAAGTAACCACGACTTAAAAGTTCATAAACTAGTATACATTTCTTCCACATCTGATTTCTGTTCTTCATTTTTCGTCCCTAACTTGGGAATCCTGAAACTTTATGAGCACTCATTTTCAGAGTGCTCTGTCTTGCTCAGCGTTTACACTATTCATGTTATTTTTTCTTCATGTGCATATTTGATCCACTCTACGTTCTGGTGTGAACTAAGTTAATATAGCTAGTATTGGTTGGCTGCTTTTGCTAATGAGGAAATTGAGGTGGAAGGCACGAAACTTAATCATAGAATTTTGTGCCTAAATGGTCTTTCTGTTCATCTAGTGGTGAGATTCTAGACCAACCTTCTCATTTTTTTCAGATGGAGAGTCTGAGGCCCAGATAAAGCAGGATTGACTTATGTGACTTAGCTTCATTTAAAAGCTGGCTGTCCTTGTTTGCTGAAGATCTTGCCGTTCTCTCTTGCTAACTCTGACTGCCTTGGGTTCCCCGGGAAGTTTCTTGAAGTTGTTGAGGTTTTCTGTTGAACATAGTGGGTATGGAGTAAGTAGGCTTTGCTGATAATGCACAGACGTGGGCTCAGCTCATGATTGTGTGCTGACTTGACAACCTCTTTCTTTCATTCAGAAATGTTTTCCCTCCTTTCCACAAGGAACAAGATTTTGGACTAGACTTTGAGTGAGGGGCTAGAAGAGTCCTTCTGTTCTGTTTTGTTCTCTTTTGAATGATTTTGCAAAAGGCAAGGAGAAAGGGAGAAGGACAATGAAATGAATGTAGAACATGGTGACCTGCTTAATATCTTAAATTATATAAAGAAATATATCTGAACACCTTTCTCCTTCCTTTTCCTCCCTACCTCAATTCTTGTTTAAACTCAGCTTCCTAAAACTGTGTCAGTTTAGGACTGGGGGAGAATTTTTGCCCTCTTGCCATTCCTTCAATCCTTTGAAGTATTTCTAATGAGAGGATGATTTGACTATTAAATTTGAATGCTCTGTACTTTTAAATCTAATGAGACCAAAGTTCTTTATTATTTTAAAATAAATAAATAAAGATGTTCACAGCTGGAAAAAATAGGCAAATACTGTCAGCCTTCCAGTCAAACTGCTCATTTGCATTAGCAACTCGGCAGAGTCGCATGCACACAAGGATGCTTGTTTTGGCAAAAGCTTTCTGTTTATCCAGCAATCGCCCAGAGCCCTCTCGAGCTCCCAGATGTAACAGCCAGCCAGAGAGGTGGTGCAGGAGAGAGAATCCAAGCTGTACTTAGCACATAGATGAGCAATGCGGATTGGCCACGCAGGAATGTTCGTGTAGTGTGGCTGTACCTACTTGTGCTGCTGCGAAAGGCATGTCTGTGAGCCTGGGAAGGTGAGAAGCCCAGGGAGCCCCTAGGAGGAGCTTCACTGCATCTGCTTTGGTTGGGGATGCATTCCCAGTAGCTCCTGCTTCATTTGCAGCATTATTCTCGGAGAGGCCCTCTGGGTACAGCTAGATCACAGCTCTTCTGCAGTCTGGAAGCTGGGACAAATGGAGAAGGGCATTTCTATCCCAGCAAAGGTTGTGATTTGTGTTCAAGCAACGCCCTGACAGTATGCGAAGGAAGGATGAGCATTGTGGCTAGCAAAAGCAGCTGACTGTCGGACAGGGGCTTGGGGTAAGAAAAATGTGTTAACTGTCTTTTTTTTTCCCTTTTCTGTCTCAAGTACATCTTCTGCTTCTAAAGCATTTTGCCGAATCTTATTTGACACAGATAATGGTAGATTTGGGAGGGGCAGAGAGAACCATTACCGTTGTGTACTTGTGACCTTCAGAAATAAACAAAGTTTTCTCTGAGCTCAGTGAACAGACAGACAGTAGCCAGGAATTACCATAATGGAGGATGTCACTTCATAATGACCCATTTCTTTTCCTCCCCTGAAGAATAATAATTGCCTCTTTTTCTCCTAGCCTTCATTTTGGTCTGAAGTGAGGGAGGGACAATAACGCTTTTTTTTTTTTCCTCTCTCAAAGCTCTTGCCGTTAGAATAACTCATAGGCCAAGAACATAAGTGTTGAGGTGGAGGAAGACAAAATGCTGGAACCTGTTATTTTGGTCACTGTGTGTTGGTGGATGTTTGCAATAGAATTCTTATCAGCATCAGTGCTGTTTAGCATTAAGTGGTTGTTCTTGCTGCTTTCATTTGACCTATACTCTAGTCAATACCTTTTCATGCTTTGCTTTCAGAAGCAGCAGTTGTTGGTTTTTTTTTTAATTTCACTGTCCTAAAATTAACCTTTTTCCTTTTGATCAGACTCCATTAAAGGAAAGATAGTTGAAGAGAGTAGCACTGAGATGAAGGACTGCCTCTCTTCAAAGACAGATTAAGACCAAAGGTTTGATTTCATTTGCCAAATATTAATTGGAGCAGATTGGGGCTTTCTAGTCCTTACCAAATTTTGTAATGAGAAGAAAATGGACTATATTAGAATATGAAAAAACTCTACCACTTAAATTTGTTTCTATTTCTTTTTTTTAAAGGATGAAATTTAATTTTTCTTACCCTAAGGAAAGAAAATCTATCGACATTCTTGTCCTATTAAGATTGTCTAGTGCCTGCTCAGAATTTATTCTGAATCAACCTTTTCTAGGGGAAATGGGGAAGGGGAGGGAGAAGATGCATTTAAGTTTCCTAGCTTGATATCAAAAATATCAGTCGAAATCCTCCTTTTGCTGATTCATTGGTTATATAAGCCCTGCAAATAGTGTCACCCAAAAACTCAATAATGCTGCTGAGAAAATATTCCCTTCTCAGTAAGTGCTTTTTTTCCTCCCTTTTTTTCGGTAGAGGAGATTTAAGGGAGGGGGGGAGTGCAGGATTCACAGAAGCTTTCCCACCCATTTACCTCATAATTTTGGAAGCCAAGTCACATAGCTATTGTCTTCACTCTTTATCAGCCATCGCTTTCCATTTGAGTTTAGGCCAGGTGAATACCAAACTGGCAGCTAATGCACAAATAATTTTGTATGTGTGGTCTCTGTTCCTAAACTATGTAACTTCTGTATTGTTGAAGATTAAGCGTCAGAATCAGCATTCTCTTGCCAGTTATTTCTGAAGCCTATTGCATAACTCAGAAGAAATTTGCTTCTTTCATTATGGCCAGATTAAATGAATGTCCTCCTTTTGAATATTTGAGGAGTCTTTAAGAAAGTCGCCCGGACAGGAAGATCGATAGCATAAGTTTGTTTCTGACTCTCATTACTGGAGTGGGACTTGGATGATATCTGAACTGCCTGCTGACTTGGACACACTGTGGTCCTCTGAATCCCTGGTCTGTTGCTGGTATGGTGCAATAGATTGAGCCTAGAATCAGGAAGACTTGCCTTGCTTGGTTCCTGCCTCTTACTAGGCTCTAACTACCTTGGGCAAGTCACTTAACTTCTCTGTGCCTCAGTTTTCTCATCTGTGAAATGAAAGAGTTGTTTGTTCTTAGTGATCGCTAAGGTCCCTCCGAGCTCTGAATCTATTATCCTCTGATCCCGTGACTTATCTGAGCTCCCCCAGCTGTTCCCAAGCTCTGGACCAGCTTCTACATTGGTGGCACTGTCACCACACCCTCCGCCTCCTTCATCCTGACCAAGACATGGAATAATCTCTTTTCTTCTTCATTCAGACAAGACTGAGACTTTTTCAAAAGAAACTTTTACTAGGAAACTAAAGGGGTAGCAAAAACAAACAAATATAAAAACAAATAAATTAAGAGGTATAATGGCACTGCAGGAAAGACACTGGCTATGAGGTCACAGTAGCTGGCTTCAGGCACCATATGAGATATACATTATATCTCTGACCTTGAGTTAGTCAATGTTTCTAGGCTTCGATTTCTCCATCTGAAAAATAAAATGCTTGGATTGGAGTCCTCAGAAATCCTCATCAGTTCTAGATCTCCGATTCTAATTTTTAAAAGTTAGATTTCAGTAACTGTGTGACCCTGGGCAAGTCACTTAACCCTCATTGCCCTGCAAAATTAAAAAAAAAAAGTCAGATTTCTGAATCTAATCACCAACTTAAGTTTGGATTTGTCCTACTGCTCTTTCCTTGGACCTGCTTCCTCCACAGTGAATCCTATTAATCAAACAGGTTCTCATTCTGTATTTTCCTTTCAAAACTGCCCTGCCTTCCTGAGCTTCCTTCTAAATGTCCTTCTGTCCTCTCCCATGCATTTTTTAAATGTTTCAATAGCATTACTGTTCCTATACCCCGCCTGCCCACACACACATACCTCATTGCCTCCCAGTTTAAAAAAAAAAACAAACAGCAAACAAACAGAAAAAAGAAAAACTTTGTAATAAATAAGCATAGTCAAGCACCCATTGGCCATGTTGTGTCTCTTTCTATACCCTGAGTCCATCACTTCCCTGTCAGGAGGCGGGTAACATGACTCATTATAGGTTCTCTGAAGACATTATTGGGCCTTGCTTGGATTAGAATTCTGAAGTCTTGCAAAGTACTTTACAGTATTACTGCCCCTGTATGTATTGTTCTTCTGGCTTTGCTGAACTTCACTCTTCCTCAGTTCATATTCCCCAGGATTCTCTTGAATGAACTCTTTTATCCTCAATCATGATCCAATAAGGTAGTCAGTGGACTGCATTTTGTAGTCATTCCTCCATTGGGCACTCCCCTATGTTCCACTTCTTTTTTCCTTTTAATCTTCCCAACCCATTCAAAATCAGGGAGTTTATTTTGCGTATTCCTTCCTCTTATTATCCTCCCTCTGGGGCAATTAGGTAGCACAGAGGATAGAGCACTGGCCCTGCAGACTAGAGGACAAAAATTCAAATCTCACTTCAGACACTTACAAACTGTGTGGCCCTGGGCAAGTCACTTAATCCCAATTTCCTTAAATATCCCAGGCCATCTCCAGTGGTCCTGATGTATGTCTCACCACTGGGCCCAGATGGCTCTGGAGGAGAGAGTGAGGTCGTTGACCTTGCACAGCCCTCCCTCCCTTAAATCCAATTCACTGAAAGTCATGACATCACCTCCCAATGCCATGGTCCTCTGGAATGAAGGACAAACAAGAATCCTCCCTCTACGCAATTAGCTAGTGAAATGGATAAAGCACTCAGCTTGGAGCCAGGAAAATCTGAGTTCAAAGCAAGCCTCAGACACTAACTGGCTGCATGACCCTGAGAAAGTCACTTAACTTCTGTCTGCCTCAGTTTCCTCAACTGCAAAATGGGGATAATAATGTCCTCTATTTCACAGGTTGTCATAATTATCAAACAAAATACTATTCACAAGGCACTTAGCACAGTGCCTAGCACATGATAGGTACTTAAGAATTGCTTGTTTCTAACCTCCTTCCTTTCTGCCTCTTTATGACACCCTATCACTTCTTCCCACTTCTTTCCCTGTTGAATTTGTTGCATTTCTACTCCAAAATGAGTGTTTCTGTGAGTTCGGCATCCTTTGCCCAATTCAGATAAGTGTAAGATTTATTTGGTGCCCACTTGTTTCACCTCTTCCTCCATGTTTGAAAATGCTTCTTCTCACATACCCCAATTATGAGAAATAGCGTATTCCACCCTTTCTTCCTCCATCTCTACATTAGTTTATTCCTCCCTTTTAAAAACCCTCAGAATAGAATTCGTCTACTCCTAGGTTTTCTCTTATTTAACTCCGTCAATACTCTTCTTCTCACCCTCTTAAAATGTTAGTAGTATATCATAATATATCTCCTTCCCAGTGCTCAAATAAATTGACTTTCTTTGGTTTTTGGACTCTTGTGTTTGCATTTCCAAGTTCTTGGTCAAATCTAGTATATTACTCCAGAATACTTGAAAGTCCTCTTAATAAAGGTCCATTCTTTCCTTGTAGTGTTAGTCTCAGCTTTTGAAGTACAAACTTCTATCTTTATTCCTTTTGAAATATTCTAAGCTCTCCTCTCATTTACAGTAGTAACTGCCAGGTACACTACAATCCTAACTTGACTCTTTGGTACTTGAACTTTTTCTTTCTGACTGCTTACAGTATTTTTTCTTGGATGTAGACGCTCTGGATTCTAATTGTCAATGACTTTTCCAGGAGTTTTCTTTCTGGGGTGACGACCTCTGTTTGTGGGGCAATTTTCATTTATGATTTCAGGAAATATAGTGTCGAGGATTTTTTTTAATCATTGTTTTCAAGGCATCTAGTACTTAAACTGTTTTCTAGGTCAGTTGTTTTTTATATCAGTTATGTTTTCTCCTATTTTTTGCCATCTTTTGATTTTATTCTAATATGTCTTGCTGTGTCACAGAGTCATTGATTTCTGTTTGGTGTATTCTAATTTTCAAGGTGTCCATTACTTGGGTATCTGTCACCACTTTCTGTTCTGAGCTGTTTATTTTCCTTTCAATCCTTTCCAACAGAAATTTCTTTTTTTTTTCTCTTTGCTTAATTTCTTCTAGTTATTCATGTAGTCCTTGGGGAAAATCCATTTTTTTTCTTTAATTCCCTACTTACCATCTTTATGATAGTACTCTCAGGTACTATCATAAAATCATAATTCTTTATAGTAGTGGGAGTTTTCTTTAGTTTACTCATCTCTCTAGCCTTCTGTGGTTCTGTGGGAATTAGTAAGGGCCAAATTTTGCCCCCTACTAGAGCTTATAGGGAGGGCGATTGGCTCTGCTTGGTCTCAGTCCAGGTCTCCTCAGTTCTTACACTCACCTGTACCTCCTCATGTGTCTTTGCTGATAAGTTTAAGCACTCCTGGACCTTTGAGATTCGAAGCACTGGATCTTTTTTTTTTTAATGTATAAGGTATTTTATTTTTTTCCGTTACATGTAAAAATAGTTCTCAACTTTTGTTTATACAAGCTTTACAATTTCAGATTTTTCTCCCTCCCTCCCCTCCCTCCCCTAGACAGCAGTTAATCTGATATAGGTTATATCTATACATCTCTATACATATACATATAGATATATACACACACATATATATATACACATAATAACATTAATCCTATTTCTGCATTAATCCTGTTACAAGAGAAAAAATCAGAGCAGTGATGCAAAACCTCATAATAGAAAAAAAAAACAACAGCACCCAAAACAAAAGAAATAATATGGTTCAATCAGCATCTATACTCCACAGTTCTTTCTTTCTTTTTTTTTTCTTGGATTTGGAGATCCTCTTCTATCATGAGTTCCCTGGAACTCTTCTGTACCGTTGCATTGGTGAGAAGAATATAGTCCATCACAGTAGGTCAACACTCAATGTTGATGATACTGTGTACAATGTTCTTCTGGTTCTGCTCATCTCACTCATCATCAGCTCACGTAAGACCCTCCAGGTTTCTCTGAACTCTTCCTGCTCATCATTTCTTACAGCACAATAGTATTCCATTGTATTCATATACCACAACTTGTCCAGCCATTCCCCAATTGATGGGCACCCCCTCAACTTCCAATTCCTTGCTACCACGTAAAGAACAGCTATAAATATTTTTGTACATGTGGGTCCCTTACCCCCTTCCATGATTTCTTTGGGCAAAAGACCTAAAAGTGGAATTGCTGGGTCAAAGGGTATGCACAGCTTTATCGCCCTTTGGGCATAATTCCAAATTGCTCTCCAGAATGGTTGGATCAGCTCACAGCTCCACCAACAATGCATTAGTGTTCCAATTTTCCCACAGCCTCTCCAACATTTATTATCTTCCTTTTTTGTCATTTTAGCCAATCTGATAGGTGTCAGGTGGTACCTCAGAGTTGTTTTAATTTGCATCTCTCTAATCATTAGAGATTTAGAGCATTTTTTCATATGGGAATAGATAGCTTTGGTTTCTTCATCAGAAAACCGCCTGTTCATATCCTTTGACCATTTCTCAATTGGGGAATGACTTGGATTCTTATAAATTTGATTTAATTCCCTATATATTTTAGAAATGAGGCCTTTATCAGAAGCACTGGCCTCAAAAATTGTTTCCCAGTTTTCTGCCTCCCTTCCAATTTTGGATGCATTCGAAGCACTGGATCTTAAGGGCTCTTCAGGGACCCCAGAGCTCCTGTGTGCTATCAAGCAATGACTGTGGTCATTGTCTCCAGGTCACTTCCTTGGTCCACACTATGAGTTTCCAACCACCCTAGGGCTTTTGTGTATAAGTCTTTGAATTTTGGGGTGGAAATTTAACTTTAGTTTCTTATTGGATTCCTTCATTATTATTTGGTTTGGTGCTAACTTCAGGGTTTTGCTAGAATTAGGTATGTGGGAGCTAGACTGCCTGCCTCTGTTCAGGCAGCTATCTCAGCAGTAAAGCTGTGACTCTCTCTTCCTGTCCCCTCTGTCAATCTTCCTTCTGTTATCCCCTCAAAGCATACTAGCATCTGGATCTTTTTGGTTTCTTTCATAATACTAGGGGCTTTTAGATTTCTTTCTTGATTAGTAATCTAAGAAGCAAAGAAACCATTCTTTGAGCTCTATGTTAATAGCAAGTTCCATGTTAATAGCAAATTTATACAAATTGCTTCATATTTATATATCCAAAGAGGCATGAGTTGCCCTTCAGGTTTTATGACTGAGAGGCCTGGGTTGAATTGAATTCTCAATTAGTATCAGTAGAGAAAATTGGTTTGGATTTCTCATCTTGTCATTTGAATTTATAAGGTAGAAAATTAGACCAATTCGACAAATATTTCTGAAGTTCCTCTTATATAAAAGGCAGTGTGCTAGCCACTGTGGATGCAGAATCTGCCTTTGAGGGCTGGCTAGTGTACTGTGACAATACAACAGTCACATGTGAAGACAAAGCAGAGATCTAGACAGAGTCCTCTAGGAACATTGGAGGGGGAAGTTGGCTTCATGGAGCAGGGGGTGCAGCAAAGGCATGAGGCTCCCTCAGATGTGAATTTAGTATTTCTCCTCATCTTTTAGCATAAACTGTTGCTATAAAACATCAGTGCGGATGTACAGACTGCAAACAGCAACAACAGAAGCAGCTATGTACTTTCAAATGAAATACGGATATCTGAAATAGATAGTATGGAGTATACTTCAGGCCAGAAATTTTTTAAACTGAAAGACATTTGATCTGAAAAGAGAGTTAATAGCCAACCCATTTAGATTAATATGTTAATAGTTGAAAATTGAATTTCAGGTTATTAAATGATTACTTCATGTTGAGTTTAGAAGCCCAGAAGTAGCCAACCACATACCATTCATAGGCTCTGAAGTTAACCTTCTGCTTGAAGTCTTGGGTCCCATGGTTTAGGTTGCATTTCTACATTCTTGGCAAACCAGTGATTTCTTACAGATGGGAACGGAGTGACAAATGAGACCCCTCAGAGGCAACTATTTCCCCAAACTGTCGATAAGGAAAGCACTATAACAACAGTTGGCAAAGCAGGGTATATGGGAATACCAAGGATCTGAGGCTTCTAATTCAGCCCAGCCTGACATGCAAATTCCCCTTCTCTCTTCAATATCCCTTAGAGATTGAACATCACCGTTCTTCTGCCACTCACTCTATCCCTTAGGGCTTCAGTTGTTTCTTTCTCTGTCCCTATACTAATCAATCACAGGCCATTGTGGAGAAAACTATCCCCACCTCCCTCCACCTGTTCTCAATTCCACCCCACCCTAATCTTTCTTAACCCTACCCACCCATGCTCCACTCAATCCTGGCCTGCCCTTCACCTCTGGAATTCCAATCCCATGATGAATGAACTCCTTTTCATTCTGAATCTCTCACCCTTTATTGAGAACTGGCACCCCTCTGACAACTGTCTCCAGAATTAGCTAGATACCTTCTCTCACATTTCCCAACATTCACTGGTCCTGGAGAGATTCAGATCACTCCTTCTCTTCAGTCTCTTCTAGACTCTCCTTTTCCTCCTCCACTCAGCAAAACTTTACTCCTTTAAAGCCCACTCAACCAAAAGCTTCCACCCTGGGCAGCTAGGTGGTGCAGTGGGCAAAGCACTGGCCCTGGATTCAGAAACAAACCAAAGGACCCTTCCAGTGTGAAACATTCTGTGGCCCACAACATGCTTCCATGAAGAGTATTTAGATAAATCTGATAATGATTTGACTGTTCAAATCCATTTGTTTTTAATTATCTTTTGGAAAATTAAGAAACTGTATGCCTTGTCTGACATCTATACATATTCCATCTGTAAACCCTTATGTCTCAGACTTTTATAATACTCAAAGGACCTAGGTATCTTTCTTTCCCACCCCAGCCCCCAACTCCTCCCCCCAGATCTGAGGAAATCACTCTCAAACGCCACCCAGTGTACTTACACTGACTCTTCATGCAAACCCAAGTCATAAAATTAATGAAGAAAAGTCAAAGAAAATTTAAGAAGCCTTTTGAAAAATAAAGATATCTTTCAATTAGCAGCCCTGTCCCAAGGTGTCTAGAGTCAGTCATCCTTAGGACTCAAGCAGGTTCCTGGCAGCATTCCCTACCATCGTTTCTCGGCTGCCACTTGAGGCTGTTTTCCATACTGGGGTGTCTCCTGCAGTCCTGCACAGCTCACAACAGATGGTGTCAGGCCTCATTTCCCTTTTGGCTCCTCCTGTAGCTCTGTGGAACTTTCTACCCTGTATTCAAACAAATCTCTCCTCGCTGATGCACTCTCCCTCCTTACCTGTAAGTCAAAGGACATCATTTCCACTGTTCTGCCACTTTCATGACACAATGTGAGACTAGGGTCCCACCTATTGAGTTTATTCTCCTTTGCTTTGTCACTATCTGCCGACCCTGGCCTCAAATGCTTGTTCAGGAAGCTGGATAATAAACATTTTTTTAACCAAAGACTCCCAGCTACCAGCAGACAATTAGGGTCTGCTAATAATGCTAAGTAACAAATCTTGATGTATTTCTCCTCAGACATGCAAATTTATTCCCTGTGAAAGTAAATGTTCCTTGCTTGATTGATTATATGTTGACAGAGCACCCCAGTTTCTCTTTATTTGTCTGTCTTGATCCCTGAGTAGTATCTGAAGAAATTAAATAGGATTCTTCAAGAAACCCTAGGTTATTACCAGCCAGCCCCACATAAAATGGATAGGGGTGCATGGGAGAAAACCTGCAAACCTGAGTTCCCAGTACATGTATGGGGCACATCATGTCTTTGGTATTAGGAGACAAGAGGAAGAGGAAAAGAAACATTCCCTGTCCTGGCTGCACATCTATTAAAATTATGAGACAGAAACCTGTCTTATAAAGCCTCAACATGGTATGAAGATGACTGACATCTGGGAGGCTGTCGTAATAGCACAAGCTGTGGAAGGAATGATAATAATCATACCTGGCATTTATACAGCCCTGTAGCCTTCACAAAGAACCTCACAGGAACCTTGTGAAATAAATACCCCAAGTATAGTAGTTCCCATTTCACAAATGAGAAAACAGAGATCCATAGAAGCTAAATGACTTGTGTCAGAAGAAACATTTGAGTGCAGATCTTCCCTGATTTCAGGCATGGGCCTTGTGACTTGCTTTGAGTTTATTGTCCAAGAACTAACCCAGGCAAGTCAATAGATGCTCATAATGAAAATTTAGCCATTAATCGACTAAATATTTTGTCCATAGCAACTCATGAAACCATCTGCTAAAGTATGGAAGGATTTGTGATCTTAAGTGCAAGTATCCAAACTGATCAAGTCCCAGATCATAGACTTGTTGGTGGCCAGAGCTGAAAGATTCCTTGAGATAGGAGCTTCTGTATCCATGTTGTTGGTTTCTTGTCTAGATTTCCTCCTGTAATTCTTGGTCAGCCACCCCAGGCTCCATCTTGTTTGTTGAGGGATACTCTGCTTTCTATCAAGACAGATTTCGAGGCCAGGTCCCATACAGCGAAATTATTTTGGCCAAACCACTTCATTGGGCTCTTATGGCTCTCCCAGAGGCTGTGGAAGTCATTTATTCTTCTATTAAACATTTTTTAAGTTTCTATTTTGCTGGACACTGTGCTGAGTGCTGGAAATGAAAGACAAAGTGAAACAGCCTGTGTCCTCAGAGACCTTATGTTTTACTGGGCTGAAACAATATGCAGACCACTAAGTATGGGCACAAATTGCATACAAAGTCCATATGATGTTGGGCTTTACCCTTTTATTGACACAGATCACGCCATGCTTACAAAATATTCCATGGTAAAGCTGTTCTGTCGGTTAAGTAGCCAGTCAGAGGGGCAGGGAGGAATCACCAGACAGAATCCCCTCATCATTGAATTTTGGAATATTCAAAGCAGAGCCACAGGAGAATGTGTGTGATCAGCATTAACCGTCACAAACCCATTTAGTTCATCTATCCCCATATATTACACCCCTCACTTAGCACGCACCTAAAACACGTAGAAACATTAGAAAGCCAAGCAATCAGACATTTTATTGTGAAAATAGTAGTACCGATCAATCCTAGATAGAACAGAACAAATTTCATCATTCTAACTGCACTTAATTGCTGTGGACATAGCTATCCTTCATATTCTTTCCTCTATAACAATTCATTGCCATTAAGAGTGGAACAACACAGAACACAAGCTCAGTGACCCTTCTACCCCACCCCCCAACACTTTACCAGATGAAGGACAAGTCCACAGTTTCCTATTCCCACACAAAACAACTTCCCCCCTTCTGGGGCTAGGCATGTGACTTGATCACTATTGGTGTCCTCTCAGTTGCTTTTGTCGGGGGAGGTGGGGGGGGGGGACTGCAGAGGATCATAGATTTAGACCCAGAAGGAAGCTCAGAGGCCATCTTAGAACAACTCCCTTGATTTACACAAGAGAAAACTTAGGCCCAGAAAGGTTGAGACAGACCCATAAGTAAAAAGCAAGTGGCACAGATTCATGGGCATGGGGAAAGGGCAGTGGGTGAAAGGCCTAATCGGGTTTTGCCATGGCCTCCAGGAAGACAGTAAGAACGGAACTCTGGTGGCTCAGTGGAGGTACTGGGCCATAGGCCACTGGCCAGCACGGTGCCCAGCTTTGCAATTCAGTATTGTGCTAGAGTCTCAGGGGAGAGCCACCCAAGAATGCAAGAGCACCCACTTTACCGTGCTAAAAGCCAAATGAAAGGAATCTGTCTTTTAGTTGTCACATAGGTGTTATCCCTGCTGTATCAGTAGCTGTCTAATACCATCTGCCTGCTATTTTACTGCATGAGCAGGGTGTTGGAGAGGGTATTGGACTTAGAATCAGGAAGACCTGTGTTCAGATTTCACTTCTGATTCTTATTAGCAATGTCACCATGGCCAAGTCACTTAACCTCAGTTTTCCATTTGTAAAATGGGGATAATTATAGTACCTTCCTCCCAGTAGTGTTGAGAAGCTCAAATAAAATAAAGGATGTAAACACTTTGTAAAGTTTAAAGGACTTTCAAAATGTCGTTTCTTTTGTATGTGTGTGTATCCCTAACAAATGCTTTGGGGCTTGAAAGTGTTGGCTCATCGCATTCAAGATCAGAACCCTAAGTACATGTTCAAGAACCAAGAAGAGGGCCTTCTGGTACAGAAAATAACCATAGCTATACTGTGAGATTGAAGATGGGTAGGCTTGGAGTGAATGCCTGTCCCGGGGTATCCTGTAGCCACCTCCCTGGAGTCAAGCAGAGGCTTCCATGGAAGAATCAGAGAGAAGATGGTAGCTCTAGAACCACAGGGGACCTCAGAGATCATCTGGTCCAACTTGGTGAGGCCCAAGGCTGGCCTCTTAGCTGAGTGAGTATCCAGGAATTAGGCGGCAGGGCCCAGCAGCACCTGAAGGAGAGAGAGGACATCAGTCCCTGAGGAGATTCACCCATTGGCCAGACTGCCAACAGGGCAGCAGCAGAAGGCACTTCCTAAGTGCTGTCACCTCCCCAGGAGAGCTGCTCATTCCGTCACTATGAGAAGGGTCTTTGTTGAGCTGAGCCAGTCGCACGTTACTTTAACATAGTTTTATTTCTTACCAGGCTTCTGTTGCTTTCATTTCCCCTTCTGGTCACCAGAAAACAAAAACATTAACAGTTACTAGAAAGCTAATGTAGCCACCGCCACTGCTGCACAGCAGAGATTGTTATTTAGGGCACCTCTCATTCTGACTCCGGCCATATCTTCATGCCCTTGAATTTTTTTAAATGTTGCAAGAATCTCACCGAAATCCATTGCAAACTTTTCCTTTTTCTTTCAGTATTCCAAAATGAAAAGGATGCTTGAATTAATAAACTCCTCTCAATTGAGGAAAATTGGGGTCAGGTTCTCTCTGACACATACTGGCCATGTGACCCTGGGCAAGTCACTTAACCTGTTGGTGCTCTAAACCAGAGTGGGGCAAACTCTTGGCCTTAAGGGCCAAGTGCCTCTGGAACCAGATTAAGATGTAATTAGGAGGGGCAGCTAAGTGGCGCAGTGGATAGAGCACTGGCCCTGGAGTCAGGAGGACCTGGGTTCAAATCCAGCCTCAGACACTTGACACTTACTAGCTGTGTGACCCTGGGCAAGTCACTTAATTCAGTTTAAAAATTGAATAAAATATTCATAATATGGCACTTTCTCCCCCTTTTGGGGTGTGGAGGGCAGGGCAATGAGTGTTAAGTGACTTTCCCAGGGTCACACAGCTAGTATCAAGTGTCTGAGGCCGGATTTGAACTCAGGTCCTCCTGAATCCAGGGCCAGTGCTCTATCCACTGTGACACCTAGCTGCCCCAATATGGCTCTTTTTTTTCCTTTTTCCTTTTTTTTTTTTTTTTTTTTTTTGGCGGGGCAATGAGGGTTAAGTGACTTGCCCAGGGTCACACAGCTAGTAAGTGTCAAGTGTCTGAGGTGGATTTGAACTCAGGAACTCCTGAATCCAGGGCCAGTGCTTTATCTACTGCAACACCTAGCTGCCCCTCAATATGGCTCTTTTAGAGCAAAGTCAGCATGTGACAACAGGGATTCACAAGAGCAGGCCCATTTCTGTTCTTGTCACCACCATTCCAGACAGCTCTCTTAGACTGACCTTTGTCGGGTTTTGTTGTTCTCCTTAGTTCTAGAAAAGGACCATGATGGCAGGAGGTCATGTTATGACTTGCAGTGAATTGAATTGAAGTGAGGGAGGGCTGTGCAAGGTTACCAGCCTTACTCTTGCTTCCAGAGCTATCTGGGGCCAGTGGCAAGATATATATCAGGATGACTGGAGATGGCCCCAGATGTTTCAGTCAAGTAGGGTTAAGTGACTTGCCAAGGGTCACACTTGTGAGGTGAGATTTGAACTCAACTCCTCCTGACTTCAGGGCTAGTGCTCTACCCACTGTGCCACATAGCTGCCCAATTGCTAACTGCCCTACTAGCCTTTGTAGCACGTGCCCAGCTGCATTGGCAGAGGGAGCATCTCCCTATCAAAAGGCCCGGCCCCTTGGATTAGTCAAAGGTGACTTTGATAAAACAGGGCCCAGGGAAACCCTTGTACTCATAGTTTTGCTGATAACCACCTGTGGCCAGGAAATCAGATAGTCAAATAGTCTGTACCCCCAAGGTTGCAGCCTGCCTTCTTATGTTGTCCTATGGGGCCCCGAGCAAAGACGAAGCATTCTTAGATCCAAAAATATCAGACACGGCTTCTTCAAAGTCACCCACTTAAAGGAGCAAAGGGCATTTTGACTTTCCAGATATTAACTGGTGTCTCAAGTTTGCAGGTGAGTTGCCCCTTTATTAGTATTCCCAGTTGAGTCCGGAATGCTTCCCTTTTCAGTCTCCGAGCTGCAGGGCCATTCTTCAGGTCCTAGGCAGAGCTATTCTCTTTGCTGCCATCTCAGCCCTGCCTGATTTAATGGCTTCTATGCATTCTTTGTGCAGAATTTCCCTAAAATAGGCAACTTCTTGTTGGGCACAGTGTTGCTAAGTCAAGTCTCTGACAACCTTTTGTTCCCTCTTGAAAATTTCCTCCTTGAATACACCAGCAGCTTCTTTGTCTGCATTAATGTTCCCAGTTCCTTGCTGGCTTGATTGCTTTGCCTTGCATACTTTAATCCTAGGGCATCCCCCTCACCCAGCCTATCTCCCTGAGAGTCACCTTGGCCAGGCACCCATCCTCTACGCTCAAGCTATATTCTGATTGCTTTGACCTTATCAGATAGACATTCACTCCTTATATGGAGCTTTGGAGAATTGCTTTGATTATTTGGGGAGCTTGTGGGGAGGGGATGGTGAGGAAGGGCAAAGAGAAGTGGAGGTAAAGGTATTGTTGCAAATACTTTTAATCCAGGAGTCCCTTCTAAATCCTGTATGACCAACATTCACTGACCCAAGAGTCAGGCGACAGCAGGTAACTAGTCCAAAGTCTACCTCAAAATCTGCATGACTTCGGTCAAGTTGCTTTCCTCCATTGGACCTAGTTTCTTTAGTCATAAAATGAAAGAATTGAATTAGATGCCACCCAAGGCCCTTTCCTAGTCTGAGTATTCCATAACTTCATGGCTGGCATGTAGAGAGCCGAAGCTGTTGTTTGTGGAACCTAGGCAAGGTTTGACCTTTATGCCTCACAGTCTGATATTTTGGGGGGAAAATCCTTGGATTTCTGCTCACAAGACTAGTCTTGTGGCCACTGACCTTTCCTCGACTTCTGTAGCTATGTTAGACCGTGACACTTTGTTCTCCCCTGAGGCAATCTCTTTTCTAATTCTTTAGTTGGTTTCCATAGGCAAGAGATGAAGTCTTCTGCCTGGTGGCCATCTCAAAATACAGGGTCAGTGCACATGCAGCATGAGACTCGACACCTGTTTAACTAGGATGGGGAGTATGATCTCTTCATTGGGTAACACCTGATTTTTCTGTTGACCACAGAGAAATGCCACTGGCTGCTCCTAACAGTTAAGACATACTTCTTCCAAGATGACTGTCTGCCCTGCTGGGACAAGAAAAACTGCACTGGCTCTGGAGGCAGAGCGCTTGAGTTCCAGTGTAATCTCGGCTACATATCATCTGTGCAATACTGGGCACTTAGCCTCCATTTTCTTCAGTGTAGAGTGAGGGCCTCTGAGGCTCCTTCCCGTGCTAGATCTCTAATCCTCTGGTCTTGTGCTCTTTGCCATGACCCCAAAGGGAGATGCCTTTCCCCTAGCTCCCTACCGCTCAGTACTGCTGCCTTCACCCCCCTCTCTCCAAACAAAGCCTTGTGGACCACTACATAAGGCTGGACCAACACAGCCCCAAATTCCTTCCAAACAGGATTTTAACCCTCACAGGCTCAGCTCAGGTTATCTAAATTCAGAATATTACCATCCTTTCTATTTAGACTATCCCCTTCCAGTTCATTATTACATCCATTACATCTTGCCTTCCCCAGCCAGGCTATAAACTCCATGAGAGCGCAGGCTGTTTTCGCCTTGGTTTTTGTTTACCTGTTGCCTAACATAGGACCTGGCACATGGTAGACAGTGAATGTTTGATTGATCAGTTGATGTTGGTCTTTGATGGACACTATAATGAGTTGGAATGGAACATTCTAAATTGGCTATTAATATTCTAAATTTATAATCCCTCGTGTAGATTTTATTCAGTAACCTGGGAAGGACCAGTGCCGCTAATTGGAAGCTATCTTCAGTAAAGCATCATTACTCTTAGTAATATTCATTTCCACTGAAAGCAGACTGGTTCATACAAGACATAATCTGAAATGCTGAGGCTGCAAACTAACTGCCCTTTCTTTCTTTCTTTCTTTCTTTCTTTCTTTCTTTCTTTCTTTCTTTCTTTCTTTCTTCCTTCCTTCCTTCCTTCCTTCCTTCCTTCCTTCCTTCCTTCCTTCCTTCCTTCCTTCCTTCCTTTCTTCCTTCCTTTCTTTCTTCCTTCCTTTCTTTCTTTGTGGGGCATTGAGGGTTAAGCAACTAGCCCAGGGTCACACAGCTAGTAAGTGTCAAGTCTCTGAGGCCGAATTTGAACTCAGGTCCTCCTGAATCCAGGGCCAGGGCTCTATCCACTGTGCCACCTAGCTGCCCCCTAACTGCCTTTTCAAAGTCTAAACTCAAGACTTCATTTCTCTTACTTGAGATTCCCCTGAACTGAAACAATTAGTCCCCTCTCTTTGCCACCAATTGATATTGCTTTACAAAACCCCATAAGGCTGCCTTTGATGGCCCTCTTCCAGACGCAAGAGATGCTGAGCCCTTACAGAAAAGCCTCATTGCTGCCAATGTGACAGCTTGTTTTTATTCTTTAGTTCCTTTACTTCAGACCTCCTCTACTAGTAGAGACCCCAGTTTATCACGTGGACCTCAAACCCGACTGCTCCTTAAAGAAATTAACTACTCCTAGAAAAGGCTTCTGTATCATTTCCCCTGGAAGAAGATAGGGATGGATATTCACAGAGTATTGATTACTCATTAAAATAATAGGACGTCCTGCCCCAAGTGTTGGTTGGTTTTGTTAATATATAGACTAATACCTATAAAAACTTTCAGCCAATATCATGATTAATAAAAATATAGTTTCGTTCAGGGCTTAACTCATGGACCACTTCCTCTGGTGGCTCTTTGCTCAGTCATCCTCAGCTCATTCTTCCTCACCCCTGCTTTCCCAGCATCTTCCCATGTCTGCCCCCTTCTCACGGGCCTGGTTCAGGCCCTCACCAGTTCTCCATAAATCCTGTACAAGCAAAGCTTAGTGACCAGCTGTCAGGAGACCCCACTAGGGTCCAATTTGAAATGAACTCCTAGTGGGTCTCCCTGCCTCAGTCTGCCCCCTGCAGTCCAACTTCCACACAGTTGCCAAAGTGACGACCTGAAAATACAGAGCTGCCTATGAAACTCTTCTTATTAAATCCTGGGGCCTCCCTATTGGTTCTGGGGTGAAATAGAGACTCTTCTGGCATGCACAGTCCTGCCTTCAGTAGGCCTTCCCAGTCTTGCTAGGTTGGACTCCTCCTCACATACTCTCCCATTTAGTCAACTGGCACACCATCTCACCCCTGCAGCGCTCTGTGTCTGGATGTCTCCCACAGCTGGAATTCCCTCCTTCCTCACCTCCACTTGTTGGAAGTCCTCGTTTCCCCACTCAGGCCCTTCATCTTTCCTGACCCTCTAAGCTGCTAGTGCCTCGCTTACCCTCCCCCTGCCCATTTAGTTTTGTGTGTGTGTGTGTGTGTGTGTGTGTGTGTGTGTGTGTGATGAAGACATATTATTACAGTTAGGCCCCTGACAACTTTGTAACTCCAAAAGAGTCTCTCAACCTCGTAGGATCCCCAGCATCTCTCTTAAGCTGTACGTCAGAGTGCAGTTGCTTCTCAGCATTGGTAAGAATTCCTGACACCAGTGAAAGCATAAAACCCAAACACATTTTGCATATACTTTGTGTGCGCGCGCATGCGCAAAGTGTGTGTGTGTGTGTGTGTGTGTGTATCTTCCGACCCCTAATAGAATGTCAGCTCTTTAATGGCAAGAATTTCATTTGTGGTTTTGTCTTTCTCACCCCATAGCACAGTGCCCTACTGTGTGCCAGGTAGTGTATCAAACATATTTTACAAACACGACCTTCTTAGATCCTGGTACACAGCAGATGCTTAGTGAATATTTGTTGGATTAGCTCATGCTCACAAAAGCCATTTCTTCAATCAGGAGGAGCTGGAGGGCTGGTCAGATTCCACTTCTGACACTTGGTAGCCATGTGATTGTGGCTGGACAAATCACTGAGTATCTCAGAGGTTCAGGTGATATGATGCCGGGAAAGTCTTCCAAAAACTGTAAAGCACCAAGCAAACTTCCATTTTTGTCATCGTCATGATGATCACCACAAATTGTTATAAAAGAGTTGTTCTTCCTCTCAGCAGAAAGCAAGACTGTTTCCTTCCCTTCCTGAATTTCTTTCCTTCTGTGAAACCCAAGGACTTGTTTGTCAAGTTGACTCGATGGAGAAGGGAGAAGAACTGGAGAGGAAACCTCTTTTTATCAATGCCAAGAAATGCTAGGGGCACTATACCGTCCATTTAAAATCTCCTTCATTGTATCAAGGTTTTACACCAAGATTTCCTGGTGTAAAGGCAAAAGCCAGACATTTAGGGACTTAAAGGGAGGGCAAATCATTCCTTACAGGAACTAGAGGTTGTGAAGTAACCATCTACTTTCCCTCGGTCCTTCATTTGCCAACACAGCTAATATTTATCCACTTCAAAAAGAACATTTTAAATTCCTTTGCTTGACATTTGAAGCCATCCACAGTCTGACCCCAACCTACCTTTCTGGCCTTATTGTACATGACACTCCTTGACACATAGAACAGTAATAAGAATAAATAATTCACATTTATGGAGAGTGTTAAGGTTCACAAATGGCTTTCTTCATAAAACCCCTGTGAGGTTGATAGTGCAACTAGTAGTATGCCCATTTTCCAGACCAGGAAACTGAGAACCTGAAAAGTTAAGTTTCTTACCTGGGACCTACAGATCTTAAGCTTCTGGAATGGACTATAAACCAAGCTATTCCCAACTCCAAAACCAGTGCTTTACTCACAGGAATGGAGAACTGGACTACTGGCATTTTCCTTTTTTCCTTTGCATTCATGTAGGCCATCCTTCATTCCTGAAATGTATTCCTACTTCATCTCTGCCTATGAAAAGCCTTTTCTTCAAGCCTCAGCTCAGAACTGGCTCCCCTGTGAAGTCTTCCCAAGTTCCCCCAGCTGAAAGTGGTCCATCTCCTTGTAAATTTTCCTAGAACATTCTGGCTGGATCTCTTCTTTGCCCCCATCACACTTTACCTTATAGTTTATGTATGTGTATCTATCTCACCATGAGAGCAAGACACCTAGAGCAGTACCTTATAGCAGTAGGTACTTAATAAAGGATTGCTCAGTTGAATCAAATGTTCCAGGGAAATTTGCAGACCCCTTCCCATGCCCCAGGCTTCTTTGATAGCTCTTCCTACTGGAGGGGTAGAGGAGAGTGGCATTGCCTCTTTCATCTAGCTGGAATTGAAATAGCTCATTTGGTGTACAAAGGTGGGAAAATTTCCCAAAAGAAGAGCAAAGACACTGCAGAACCAACCCACAAAGAGCAGAGAGAAGATGGTTTCATCACAGTGAGTAAACAGAACAGGCTTGTTAGCTTTTTTTTTGGGGGGGGGGGCAATGAGGGTTAAGTGACTTGCCCAGGGTCATAAAGCTAGTGTCAATTGTCTGGGGTCAAATTTGAACTCAGGTCCTCCTGAATCCAGGGCTGGTGCTTTATCCACTGCGCCACCTAGCGGCCCCTAGCTTTTCTTTACAACTCTGATGTCATCTGCTTAAGAAGGCAGGAGGCCCTTTGGAGAGTTCTAGATTTGCTTGAGTGTATAAAAGCTTGCTTAGATAAGGACTAATGAGCATTTTCAAGCGTGCCACAGAGTATTAATGATTATTCTGGAAGTTGATACTATCGTGGAGTCCTTAGAGAAGACAGACAGGGTGGTAGTTGTGTGTAGAAGGCACATTTCGAGTACTTGGGACCTATCTCATAGCCCCAATTCTTAGTGAGTTCTGGGGCCAAGGCTTCTCCCCAGCTTGAATCATTGACACGCCGTCTGATTTCAGGAAACAGATAGATCCTCTTGATAGAGACCCAAAGCATTAAGAAAAGGGTGATTGGGGAAGAAGCATGCTCTGCGTGTTAGAGCATCTGTGGGATCTCAGGTCTTTACCTCTGGTTCTTACCTGGTTTCAGCTTGGAAGGCTTCCTTTCTTGGGTCAGCAGTTGGGCCAATAGAAATACTGACAAAACACTGTGATGTGGGACAGAAGAGTAAAATATGCCTAAAATAAAGGTGCTCACATCTAAGATTTCATCATTACTGACCAAACAGTGAAGAAAAATTTGTTTTAAGCAAAGAATGTAGAAGAATATTTCTAATTTCTGTTTTATCAGCTTAATTCTCTTTAATGTCAGTATCTTCCCTCTACGAGTCTCTCCAGTTTCTCCTTGTTTGTACAGCAGATTTGTATGTCGTCTCCCAGGCCCTTCTCTCCCTCCCCTTGGACCGTGAGCACCTTGAGAGC
Source organism: Dromiciops gliroides (assembly GCF_019393635.1). Classification (NCBI taxonomy): domain Eukaryota; kingdom Metazoa; phylum Chordata; class Mammalia; order Microbiotheria; family Microbiotheriidae; genus Dromiciops; species Dromiciops gliroides. The sequence goes on from NC_057861.1 coordinate 706,284,640, forward strand.
AGGGACTAGTTTGCGGGCTGCGGGGTGGAGGGTTGTATTTGTCTTTCTGTCCATCCCCAGTGCTTGGCATAGGGCCTAGCACTTGGGATAAACACAGTAAATGTTTGTTCACTGGTTACTTTATAAGTAGTCCGAATGAAGAACAAATTATATTATTTCATTTATTCCTGTGGCTTCTTGACCTCTTTTGGGAGGTTAAGGTATGGAGAGGCCATTACAGTTGTGGAAAGCTAACAAGCATAAAGACACGGGATGTATTTTCTCTGAATTGGGTGTAAGGCTTTGTCTGAAGCAGAAGCAGATGAAGAAGAGTTAGTGGGCAAGATGCCCACTTGGGAGTTAGGCTCAGGTAGATTGCAAGCACAATGTTAGCAAACCACACTGTGCCAAAGTTTGCTAATCTGCAAAATGAATCTGTCTCTTAGGTCTGTTGGGGACAACCCAAATGAGACAATGTATATAAGGAGTCTAACCCTTCAAAGCTACAAATGCCAGTTATTATGAGAAAGGTGAAAGTAGAGAAAAGAGTTGGGAAGAAAACTTTCCAAATGAGAAAAATGGCAGGATATTTCTATTTTGGTCACATTCCTATCCCCTTAATTGATTTTCTCCTTACTACCATACTCTTTGGACATCAGGCTGCTTCATCTGTTGATTGAGTGATTGATACAGAATCTTAGCAATCAAGTTAGATTTGATGATCCCTTTAAAAAAATAATAAACTTAATGGACAGATTCACAGATACTTCCATCTTCTCAAGGCTTCCTTCCAGCAAACATTTTGACTCTACAATCAAAATAACTTTGTTTTCAATTGCACTGACGACTGAGTCCTCTTGGAGTCTAGGAGAGCAGTGCATTCACTATACATGCCCAACACATTCTTGGATCATGTCATAGACCTATCACATTTGAAAGAAAATCTTTCCCTGTAGTTTTCCATTAACAGCAGTAATGCCTAGGAATCTCTACCCAGTTGGTTTTGAGACAGATGGTAAAGATACTGTTATGTTCTATATGTTACAACTTTTTGTTCTTGAAGAATGTGGATCCCAGATAGATCAGAGTTTTGCATTAGAAACTGGGTAAGAGACAAATAATTATTTGAAGGTCTGAGAAGGGAGAGAAGGTAAAAGGTAAAGGGAAGGAAGCATATGCCTGCATGGAAAAAGGTTGGGGAAAAGAAGCATCCCTGTTTCTTAGCTAGTTCTTATGTCCTACAAGACCTGAAATGACTGTCTTCACTCATCCCTGTTTATAGCTGATATCCTCAACATTTGGTGCTTAGACTACAAATCTCACTTCTGGAGGAGTCTTCGCCACCTTCCAGTCACCTTCCTCCAGCCAAATATTTCCCCCCTCTCCTGAACTTGACTGAATGCCGACAGCTAAGTTTTAGTTCTTCGGTTCATAGTTCTTTGCATGGTGTTAGGAAATCACTGGATGGCTTAGTAAACAGTACATTTAATACTGTTTTTAAAATACAAGATGAAACATGGTCAAATGACATCAAATTATTTTGTCATTCAACTTCTTTTTTTGTTAATTTACAGCAAGACAGTTACATGGGAAACATGTAATGAGCTTCTTAGTCTGCAGTAAAAATCACTATCTTCAGGTGTAATTTGAATCCCTAACAGCTACAGTTAGTTCCTGGGAAACATGGACTCTTAGAAATGGAAAGGGGGCAGCTAGATGGCGCAGTGGTTAAAGCACCAGCCCTGGATTCAGGAGTACCTGAGTTCAAATCCGGCCTCAGACACTTGACACTTACTAGCTGTGTGACCCTGGGCAAGTCACTTAACCCCAATTGCCTCACTAAAAAAAAAAAAAAGAAAGAAATGGAAAGAACTTTGGAGTTCCTCTTCCCCCAGTATCTGTTTTGGTCATCTGTTGACACTTCAAATCCCCAAGTAGTGAAGAGTCACCAAGACCCTTCCCAGTTACTTTATAAAATCACTTCAAAAACAAAAACACCTGTTGGAATTTTACAAACTCTCAGAAAGGACTCTGGGAGAATCCAGTTGAAGGAGAGAAGGTCTTCTTAACTGAGGTCTACTACTCAATACTAAGAAAAAGAGGATCTTCCACAAATCTAGTCTCAGTGTTTGGGTATTTCCCCATCTGGTGGTGAGAGGGAGTGTGCAAATGACTCAAAATGACACAAGAATACATTTTAGAGAAGCGAAGAGGGAAGTCCCTATGACACAGGGAATAAATAATAAATAGTATGTGAGATCAAAGAGTTTCACTTCAGCAAGATTTCTGAGAGAAATGCCCAGGGAACTTGCCATGGGGATGACAACTTTGAGTTTTAGATAATGAAGAAAGAGTAGTTTTGTTTTTTGAAACATATTGTTTGGGCTTGAATTCAAATGCCTTCTTAAACTAGAAAATATGTTTAAATATGTACCAAACCTGACAGAATGAGCAGAAAAGTTCATTTCTATGAAGTGAACTGTATTTTCCTTTTGGCTTCCATTAGACCAGTCATAGAAATGGCAATAAGGAGAAAGAGAATGCTCCTCTAAATATAAGTATTCTGCCTTGAGTGATGTAACTGTATTCCTCACCTTATCTATGAATTTGGTTTACTTGAAAGTATTCTAATATTCTGGAGGATACAGAACAACTTAGATTCTATTGCTGAGGATACATGCAAACCAAACAGTGTTTCATTGTGTTGAAAGTAAGTATGTTGTACAGTCAAGATCATAAATTCACATTTGGTCAGGCTTATTAGGGAGAGCTAAGGAACCCTGCTCTTTTGCCTACCATGTGCCTGTGGCCAGGTTTCTTTCTCTATTTCACAAATCACATCTTCCTACTGTGACTTGACAAGGAGCCAAATTCAACACAAGTTGAGTAGTCTTAGAATTTACCCTATTCCTGAGGGCTTGATCTGGTTGAGTCCTAACCCTTTGCCTTTATCCAGGCTGTTTTCATGGAGAGTGTCTCTGGGTGACTTGGCCTGAGGTGAGGTAGTGCAGTGGATAGAGTGCTAGGCCTAGAAAGACTCATCTTCCAGAGTCCAAATCCAGCTTCAGACACTTACTAGCCGTGTGACCCTGGGCAAGTCACTTTACCCTCCTTGCTTCAGTTCCTCATCTGTAAAATGAGCTGAAGAAGAAAATGGTAAACCATTCCTGTATCTTTGCCAAGAAAAAACCCAGATGGGGTCACAGAAACTCAGACACAACTGAAAAACCACTGAACAACAACGAATGGAGAACCGGAAGGGACCTCAGAGGCCGTCTCATCTAGCCTCATCATTTTTCAGATGAAGATACTGAGGCCCAGGTAGGTTAGGTGACTGTCCCAAGGCCACACTAGAATGAGAGCTCTTTTCAGTGAGTTATGTGACTTTCAGCTTCAGAGCTTAGCCCAACTTCACCCACTGATATAATTTCCCTTTTAAGATCCCAATTGTCATCCAGTTGGCCTTGGGTCTTATTTAGGTCTAAACGACTCAGCTGAGGTCAGTGAACAGAATGACGATTCCTGGAGAGTTTCTCCAGGATCCCCTTGACCCCTTTGGAAATAAGGATCGCCAGTACAACCCTTGCAGAGCTGCCGATCTCTTAGGAGAGCACTGGACCAAGCGCTCTTGGTTTGGCCAGAAACTCTTTATTCACGCTTTAGACAGGCTGGGTCTGACTGCTGGTGACTCACTCTTTACTGTATGCCTGGCTGCCATGGGGTGAGGAAGGAATTAGGGAAACGAGGAAGATAGTCTGAAGAGAGTTTGACCCATGCTGGGGCTTCACTGAACCTTCAACAGTATTTCTGAAGTAATTTGACCTATTCAAACTGCTAGTGGTGGTGTTGGTATTGTTATTACTACCACTATTGTAGCTAAGGTTTCCCACACTTTCACTGATCTTACTGCTGTTTAGACTACTGCTGGGTCAGACTCTGTGCAGGTCACTAGGTTATGCCTATGGAAGACTTAGGAAGATAACACTTAAGGAGAAGTTTTCTTCAGTCTGTAAACATTTACAATTAAATAAAGATGTTGCTTTAGCCCATTAGAAATAGACATCAAAAAATCTACTCTTAATGAGGGAAGTTTGAGCTTTCCATTACTTCATTCAGTATTGCTACTTTAATGTAGTTTAGATCTTTTTTAAAAAAATTAGAGACTTTCCCTTTAAGGACTTTGCTCATGACTCAGATGATGTCATCTTCTTCTTCCCTTCCACTCTCCCAACCCCAAAGTCTTTTAAAGTTTGTGCCAGCCTGTTACTGGGGAGGAGTTACTGAGTAATGGGGTGATTCATGGTTTCAGGTATTTTAAAACTACTTCCCTGACAAAATAATGGGTTAGTTTTATTTAAAGAATGAAGCCTGAAGAGAACTGTTGTCAGCTGGATTGTTGTAGACATGTTAGCCGCTGTGAATGGTGGGAGCCATGCGCTGGCAGGAGCTGCTGTGGCTGAGGAAGGCCCAGGTAGGAAAGAAGCAACATGCCCCATGCACCCTCGTGCACTATGTGAGTGCCTGCTGAGTAAGGGGGCTGAAGGTCTCTTGCATATATTTTTTAAAAATTTGAGATACCTTAAGAATGCTTGTTTATCTATACCACTGATTTGTACCAAGTGTGATCCATGTGTGCATATATAAATTATGCTTCTCTTCCCTGAGGAGCCATCAAGTTTTTCATCCATTTCTAATTACCTCCTTAAGAAGTCACCAGATGGATTGAACACAAAACTACTATTCCCAAATCTCTGAAGTAGAACCACGGGCCTAAGAAATTGATTATTTTTCCTGTTGCCTATATGATGTATATTTTAGAGGTGTTCAGTATATTAGGTCATCTAAGTATTAGTTCAGAATCTGAGGTAAGAAGGGCATCTAGTGCATGGGAGGGTACTGTTGACTTTTTTTACTGCTTAGAAAAGGGGCAAATCCTTTTAGACTCCCACTGAACTTCTGTGACTTTGTGGGTTCCTTTTTCCTCAGAGATAGAAACATTTAAAATACCAGCTTCCATATAGAGCCTAAAGTCCTGAAGAAAATCAACTCCAAGGAGACAGACAGAATCTGAAAAGACCTATGGGTTCTGAGGAATCACATCCCAAACTTCTTTGTGATTCCAGGCAACTTGAGTATCCAAGACCCTGGCTTCTCTTCTTCCTCCCTCCCTCCTGCTGCAGCCCACCATTAAGTCATTTCTTAGTATATAAGAACTCCCTCAGCAGATAAACAGGGCCTAAAGAAGTGAAACTAAAACCTACTGATCCTGTAAATTCAACAAAATTTGGCAAAATAATGGCAAAACATCTAAGTTCTTTTGTTGTTACCTTCAAATATTAAAACATGCATTTTAATTGCATTTATTTCTACTAATGGTAATTTATTGACTTCAACAAAATACTAAATGCTCTTAAGAACTTAGACTTGAACTCCTGCCCCTGGACTCAAAGAAAAGACCAGTTCAGGAGAAAGGGATGTGTGCACATCTAAGGAAATAGTAAACTAAGTTGCATATAGTGTGACTGTTTCAAGTTTAATAGATTTCAGTGGCTAATAGAAGCACTTCAGATTTTTTTCTTTGAAATATTAAATATCAAAAAGTATGAGATCTTAAAATATGCATACATACATATATACATGCATACAGGGAGAAGGGGTGAAGGAAAGGAGATTCTTTCCCTTGGGGGCTAAGGTGAAGTGCATGATGGAAGTCGTCAGTTTTTAATTTTACATCCCCTTTGGAAATTATTTATTGTAATATTGTGGTGGTTATTTTATTATTAATTTCTGTTATACTCCTCAATAGGGAGCAGTTCCTCTTTTGCTCCTATTCCTCTCTCATTCATTACTGCTCTCCAAAGTAGGCATCAGTGTAGATGTTTTTCTCCTTAAATAGGCTCTGTGCTCTCCTCTATTTTGACTCCCAGCCTTGTGGGGATAATTTAACTCTCTTGTGCTTAAATTGACTCTCCTTTCTCTCCAATTTCCACATTTCCACGTTACCCATAGAAGAGGGGGGGAAGTGTTCACACTATAAGACTTTGACTTAACTTTGAGCATATTGCTGACTTTGCTATTTTCAGTGTTTTGCTCCCTCATGACCATTTCTCATTATTGTAGGTATTTCGATGTTGAATCACTTACAATACAATAATACTTATTATTACATCCTGTTATGCTAGAATTTGAAACAGTTTCTTATGGGTTAGGGGAAAATGCATTTTTAATATTTTAATTTGGTAGACTTTTAAAATCAAATCTCATAAAATAAGCCCGCTTATAAATTATATACTATTTATAAATGGATTATTACAAGTGATTTTCATTTACTCTCACAAACTCCTGCCACTTCTAAAGATGTCTTTTCATCTACGTTCGCTTTTCCAAATCTAGCAAACAGGGAAAATTAAATCATATCTTGCTTTTGTTCATGAATTTACAGAGCAAAACTGTTAGCTTTGACTTTATTTGGGTAAAAACACACAGATATGATAAAAGTTCACTTTATCTAATCTATGAAATGTATCCTTGGTCATTGTTTTAAGGAGACTGTGCATCTATAAACTGCCAGTCTTTTCACAGTAAATGATTTTTGTAGAATGTGTTATTATTGTGGAGGTGGGCTTTGCTTTACAGTGTGCACAGCCACTCTGGGAGTGGTTGTGCACACTGTAAAGTTGTCTGTGTTGATTTTTATAATTTAAATCATGTTTAACTGAACCACTGAATCCTCCTGTTTAAAAGATGTTTATGTGAATTTTTTTCTAAAGAAAAAATTGCCACTCAATTTATCCATCTTTAGTATAAAATTGCTTGGTTTTATTCTGCACGATTCATTTGACACAAAGTACACCTGTAGGGAGAACCAGCAGGGGGGAAAGGAGGTATTTAACAGAGATGATCTGTGTAGGTACCTTTCCAGAGACGAGGGTGGGTCGTGCCTCCTGCCCCATTTCTAGGGAAAGCCGTTACCTTCAGCATCCTTTTAACGGCCTCCTCTCTTCCTTTGATGCTAGATCGACCGGTTGGAAGTAAGCAGCCTTGCTCAGACCTCCAGTGCAGTGACCTCTAGCACCGACGGCAGCATCAACACTGACTCAGTGGATGGGACACCTGACCCACAGCGCACCAAAGCAGCGATCACCCACCTGCAGCAGAAGATCCTGAAGCTCACGGAACAGATCAAGATCGAGCAAACAGCCCGAGATGACAATGTGGCAGAGTACTTGAAGCTCGCCAACAACGCGGACAAGCAGCAGACCGCCCGCATCAAGCAGGTGTTTGAGAAGAAAAACCAGAAATCGGCCCAGACCATCCTGCAGCTGCAGAAGAAGCTAGAACACTACCATCGGAAGCTCCGAGAAGTGGAGCAGAATGGCATCCCCCGGCAGCCCAAGGACGTCTTCAGGGATATGCACCAGGGCCTAAAGGACGTAGGGGCCAAAGTGACCGGCTTCAGCGAGGGGGTAGTGGACAGCGTCAAAGGCGGGCTGTCCAGTTTCTCCCAGGCCACCCACTCGGCCGCAGGAGCCGTTGTCTCAAAGCCGAGAGAGATCGCCTCCTTAATTCGGAACAAGTTTGGCAGCGCAGACAACATCTCTAATCTGAAAGACTCTTTGGAGGAAGGGCAGCTGGAGGATGGGCCCGGGGGGAAGCCCCTGGGGGTGATTGCCAACTTTCAGTCGAGTCCAAAGTATGGTAGTGAGGAAGACTGTTCCAGCGCTACCTCGGGCTCAGTGGGAGCCAACAGTACCACGGGGGGCGGCCCTGTGGGGGCATCAAGCTCCAAAACAAACACTCTGGAGATGCAGAGCTCAGGGCTTGATGCAATACTTCACGAGATCCAGGAAATCCGAGAGACCCAGACCAGGCTAGAGGAATCCTTTGAAAACCTCAAGGAACATTATCAGAGGGACTATTCCTTCATAATGCAGGCCTTACAGGAGGAGAGGTACAGGTAAGTTCTCTTGGAACGTCGTGGGTGTCTGTCATACTCTTGGTGGTCTCCCTAGGTGAAGCAGAGTTAGGGGGCTTTTCTTCCCTTTTGTTATGGGGAAAATAGGTGAGGGGTTTGGGATAGGGGTAAGGGTTCTTAGGAATTCCTCTTTAAAGAATTACATCCTCTTGCACACAAATCTAATTAGAATAAGATAATAGTTTATTTAGGGGCTGGGGAAAGGAAACCAAGAAAGAAATCCTTGGACTTCTTCTCATGGGGAAAAGGCATAGCACAGAGGCATACCAAATCTCCTCGAGCAGGAGACAGGCAGACACTTTTATAGAGGTCCAGTGGTGGTCCGATGAGGTGATCGTCCGACTACGGAAAGTTCCTCTATTGAGAGAGGACCATCCCCCACTGGTGGTGACGGGGGAGTTGGGTGAGGGGTGGCTGCGGATCTCAAGCCATCTCTCTCCTCCCCCCACCACAAAGGCAGCAGCCACACCTAACCTTATCTCCCCAGGAGTGGGGGAGAATGGAATGAAGGGTGGTAGTCCCAGAGCTAGCTCCGTCCAGATCCAGTGCCACTTATCGCTTTAGGTGTGTCTGTCCTTTGGTTTAGTTTCTCAACGAGAAGGTTCTGTGATGTACCCCAGAAAACTTCTGGGGTGCTAGGCCCATAAAATTTAGATAAACAGATGTGGGAAAGTTAAGCCACTTTTCCAGGGTCACTTGTAGATGAGACATTCTATTCAGGAAGGGGAGCACTCAGGGGCTCTAGTGTTTGTGCCTTTAATTACAAACATTAGAAGGTTTCCGTCCTTTCATTAGCGGTCATGTCGTTAAAGGACAGATCTTTTCAAGAAGACAGACAAGTCGTGTCTACTGTAGGTCTCTGCTCTATCATAGCCACTTGAAGGAATCAAAGCTCACTGAAAAGTAATAAAATCCTGTTTGTGTTTAGTGCTTGAGAACAGCATTAAAGAACTGGCTGAGAAAAAAGCCATGCAGGAAATCAGTCCTGATAAACATGTCTGCTACCCTTATTAAGCATTGGCAGGACTTTGCAATGGGAGCAGATTTAGCAGGAAGTCGTTCAATAGCAGTTGGAGTTTCCCGAGGGACCTGATTCTTTTAGGCAGAACTGTGTAAAAGGTGGAAGCTTAGAGTCCTTTGCTATTTCCACATTGTTCATTTCTTAGCTGTTCTCCATATGTCATCCGCCTCCATCTGTTTTCTTTTCCCTATAAGGGAAACATTCTTGCAGAGTATTGGTCCTGATGCTTGGACTGAGAGCAGCTCCCCCTAAAGGAGATGGTCTCCCTTGTGGGCCAGGCAGATCAAGGCCCTGCAGAGGCAGTGGGGTGCAGTGGAAAGTGCTGCAGGGGGTCACGGAGGCTGGAAAACATATCATGGCAATTGTGGAGAAAAGGAGCTGGACTAAGAAACCCGAGGCCCTGGTTCTCCACAATGCCGACCTCCTTTGTAACCTTAGGCTGGCTAGGCACTTAACCACTCAGTGCCTCATTTTCCTGATCTGCAAAATAAAAGGGTTACACTAAAAGATGTCCATGGTCCTTTCAGTTCTAAAATTCTAGCTGTGTTCTGTTCATCTGATTCACTCAAAGAACTTTATTGAGTATTTATTAACCTTTACTTCTCCAGAAGAAATTAATCAAGCCACAATTTTCAGACGGTAAAATTAAAACACAGGACTCCTTACATTGTCGCAACTTTCTTTTTATTTATGGTTTCTACAGCAACCAACATTTTATATGCCCATTAGAGAAGAAGCATTTATTAAGCCCCCACTGAATGCTTAATCAGCAAACAGGCAGACAATGTGCTGGAGATAATGAGACACTCCTTCCCTGGCTCTCAGGGAGCATATAGTCTTCTCAAAGAGGCAATAGGTTGGGGGGGGATGTCTGTATATGTAAAAAATAAATACAAATGAATATTAAATGGTTTAGATAGGGAGGGCACTAGCAATTGGGAGGGGCTAAGGAAAGGTTTTGTGAAGAATGTGAAACTAAAGCTACATCTTGGAGGAAGTAAGGCAGAAGTAAAAGGGGAAATGGAGTACCGTGTGTGGGAAGGCAAGTAACATAATAAGACTGCAAAAGTGGGTTAGGACCAAGTTGTAAAGGGAAGGTACATCTGATTTTGAAGGCAGCAGGGAGCCGCAGTCGTTCATGGAGGAGGTGAATGAGTGACAGGCTCAGATGTGCACTCAAGGAGCATCATTAGGCTGCCATGTGGAGGATAAACTGGAGCAGGCCTGGACACTTAAATAGGAGAGCTCTGCAGTAGTCCAGATGGGAGATGGTGCTGGCCTGTGAGCAGAGGAAAGGAGGTGCCGCCGTGGTGGCTATACAAAGAGAAGGCTGTGTGAGGTGAAGGAGAAGGATGAGTCCAGATACTAGAAGGCAGTCATGCCTTTCACAGAAATGAGGAAGTTCAAGAGAGTTGAGGTTTAGGGGAAAGGTCATGTGTTCTTTTGGACGTGCTGAGTTTGAGATGTGTCTGGACCAACTAGTTTGATAAATAGATGTGTGAGTCATCTGCATAGTGGGGATGATTAAGCCCATGAGAACTGATGAGATCATCTAGTGAGACTATGTACAAAGAGAAGAAAAAGATGCCCAGGACAAACTTTGAGGTGCGCCCACAGCATGACACATTTCACGATCCAGCAGAGGAAACTGGGAAGCAATCAGCCAGATAGGAGAGCCGGGAGAGAGAACCCAGGGGAGAGGGTAAGCAAGAAGACTGAAGACTAAGAGATCCTCACTGACTTTGGAGAGATGGATTTCTGTTGGGACATGAGGTTAGAAGTCAGATTGCAAAAAGTTAAGGAGAGACAAGAGAAGGTAGTGAAAGCACTGAGTATAACCACTTTTTCCCAGGAGTTTGGTGGCCAAAGAGGAGAGACAGAGAATAACAGCTTGGGGTGATGGTAGGGGCTGGTAAAAGATTTTTTTTAAGAATGGGGTGAAAAGAAAGAAAGAACTGTGGAGTATAGATGCTGATTGAACCATATTATTTCTTTTGTTTTGGGTGCTGTTGTTTTTTTTTTTCTATTTTGAGGTTTTGCATCACTGCTCTCATTTTTTCTCTTGTAACAGGATTAATGCAGAAATAGGATTAATGTTATTATGTGTATATATATGTGTGTGTGTATATATCTATATCTATATGTATAGAGATATATAGATATAACCTATATCAGATTACCTGCTGTCTAGGGGAGGGAGGGAGAAAAATCTGAAATTGTAAAGTTTGTATAAACAAAAGTTGAGAACTATCTTTACATGTAACGGAAAAAATAAAATACCTCATACATTAAAAAAAAAAGAATGGGGTGACTTGGGAATATTTGTAGGCAATAGGAAAAGGAACCAGTAAATAAGGAGTGGCTGAAGAGGAGACAGGGAGGGGTAGAGGAAAAGAAGAGGCGGTCTCTTGGAGAAGACAGAGGGATTGGATTGGGGTAAGGGGCACCATATTGTCAGAGACTGGGGGAAAGGAGGAGAGAGTATAGATTTAGATCAGTGTGGTTTAAGAAGGAGGACATAGGAGAGCTCTCAGGAAATCGACTTTGTTTTCTCCATGTTTTCACCTCCACGTGAGGTTCAAGTCCCCAGATGAGATGGGGGGAAGGAGAGGTTTGATGAGAGAAGACAGGAGGAGGCTAGGGAGTCCACTGGGAAGAAATGAAATGACTGCCTTCCTGCAGCAGTGATGAGCCAAATAGAGCAGAAACACAGCGCTGGTGTGGCCATTGTGTGGCCATGTTCTTCTCCCCAGCTGAACTCTTCTCTTCGTTCAGGAATCATTCTTTCAAAGGTTTGGCAGAGTGGAGGGTTTCATGACCAGTTGCACAGTCGTGCCTCCCTCTTTGCTGTGCCCTTGCTGCCTTTTCTTTTCTATAGGCAGGTTCATAAATGTTCAAGAAGAAGGGGACATGAAAGAGGAAGACTTAAAAGCCAATACATTAGCATTTGGTGTCTAGAGGTTAGTTAGTCCGGGGAGACAGGGTCAGGGGCGCCCTGCTGGGTAGCATTACACTATCTGCCAGTGTTTTTAAAAATAGAACATGGAGCCCTTTGCTCCTACACTAAAGCTAGCCCCTCTGCAGATGGGGCATAAGTGTAGGTTAAGAGCTCTAGAGAGAACTGCTCAAAACATGACTAACTTTGGGGGGCCTTTTTGGAAACATGCAAAGTCACAGCATCACAAACTCTTGGAGCTGCACAGGACCCAAGAGGCTCCTAGCCAGGCCCCTAGTTGAACAGTTCTACAGTGTACCCACCACATGGCAGTCTAGCCTGGGTAAGGAAGCCACTGCCTCCCAGAGCAGTCCATCTCATTTGGGGATCACTCCTCTCATTAAGATTTTCCTCTGGGGCAGGTAGGTGGCACAGTGGATAAATCACTGGCCCTGGATTCAGGAGGACTTGAGTTCAAATCCAGCCTCAGACACATGACACTTACTAGCTGTGTGACCTTGGGCAAGTCACTTAACCCTCATTGCCCCCCCCCTCCAAAAAAACACACAAAAAAAGAAGATTTTCCTTCTATTCACCATAAATTTGCCCCTTTGCAACCTCCTGCTCCTTGTTCTGCCCCTGGAGTCAAACAAAACAAACATAATTAATCCCTCCTCCCTACATGGCCATTAATATGCATGAAGATAGATCCCTGTCGTGGACTCTACTTACCCAGATTGTAGATTTTCTATTTCTGTTCCTCCAAGCTAAACATCTCCCTTCTCTTTGCTTGGACCCCATGGGACAGGACTGCTCAAAGTTCTTTCTCAGTGCTGGTTGTCTGCCTCTGGATTGTTTCCAATTTATCAGTGTCTTTTGTAAAATGTGGCACCCAGCACTAAAAACAATATTCCACACAGAATGTATCCAGAGCACAATACAGCTACAGGACTCTCCCCTCCTTAAGCCTTTTGCCCAAGTCACTTTTCAGTGTCAACTCAAACACAAACATGTCACACCAGTGATTCACAATTAGCTTGAGGACACTAAACCCTCCTGGGTTTTTAGATGAACTGCTTTCCAGCCAGGCCTCTCCCAGCTTGTGCTTGGCACTTTATTTTTTCCTTTGAACCCAAGTGTAAAACTTTTCCATTTATCGCTATCAAATTTCCTCCTACATGCTCTGGATCCGGGTCCTGACCCACCATTGTCATTCATTGAGCTCTCCCTGCAGGCTTGGTGTCCTCTGAAAATCTGATGAGTCAGTGGCTCATAAACCCAGAGGGTCTCTGGGGGACTCCACTAGAGACCAACCTCTGTTGTCAGAGGAAGCCATTCATGAGTACCCTTTGGAGCCACCAGCTCCTTCCTAACCCACCTCCCTCCTCTGCCACAGAGCCCACATCTCACCATCTCTTCCACAAGAACAGGAGAGAGTGTATAAAATGATATCTTCAAGTACAGATAAACTAAATCTGCAAGCACTCACATGACCCATTATTCTAGGAACTGTCCAAAGAAATGAGGGTTTCACACCTTGACTGGTTCTCGATGAAGACAAAGCTGGCTGGCTTTGTCATCCCCACTTCCATCCACCAGATTTGGGCTTGACATCATGCCTTCAAGCCAAATTTAGGGCTGGGTACCAATGAGACTTAAGAATAAAAAATTGCTTCCAAGGCCCACTTTGTATCAGGATGAAAGATAAGAGCCAGGGCAGAGCATCTCCACACCACCTCCCCGCCCCCAATTATCTCCTCATTGCAACAGGGGAGTCCAAGCCCCTTTATTTCTTGGCCGCTTTTATACTCTCCTATAGGCAAAATGGTCAGTTTTACAGAATGCTCACCAGGGTGAAAGAGAATATTTAAATCTATTAAGTTCTTGGAAATGCCTTAGTTCAAAAACAATAGACCCAAAGTAACCTCTACTCGCTTCTTTTCTTATCCCCTAGCAGTTCTAGACTTGGGTTTCCTTTTTTAAATTCCTGAGGCAAATTTCTTTTTAAGAAAGTACTCCTGCTGTACACTTTCTATCCAGAAGCCTCTTTAAAGACCAATGGAGCCTAGATCCTGTTCTTGTTACTACCCCAGGAACAACATTCATTTATTCAGCAAATATGTTTTGAGCAGCTGTCACATGCAAGGCACTGTTAAAGTGCGATGCTTCATCCAGCTTCCTGGGAAAATAAAGCAGCACCAAGAAATGACTTTTCCAGGCAACTATTGAATCAGTTAAAGTTTAACCAGCTGTGAGGGCCATCTTCCTCAAACACGTTTTCCTGCTTTTTAAGAGTATAATGAACATCCTTGGACCTTTTGAGAAGAGGATGTGTGTCTTCAGGGTCCATTGAGGCATGCGGCTATTTGCCCACATGCTAACCGAGCCCGCTGGGCTGTGCTTTTGGAGTTCTGTGTCTGCTCTTGCCAGAAGGTTTTCATTTTTCCACTGCTGTCCATGGGCTTAGCTGAGCACAACAGGTGACCAGTCTTATTAGAATTGCATGTGAAGTCAAGGTTCTGGATAGGTTTTGAATCGGGAGAACAGAGGGAGCTGTTGGACGTCTTTCTCATGTCACCATCATCACCCCAGCCCTGGATCTGGAGAAGGATCCCAACAGTCCTTGCTCCCGACTTTTCCTTCTAGACTCTCCCTTGGCTGCAATGACTCAGCAACGACCTTTCCTCATTTGAAGTTGACTTGATTAAATGCTCTCACCCTACACACATCATGATAGGGATTGTGGCACTGGCCTGCAGGTGTTTCTGCTGACTCTCTCAAGCCCAGCCCCACACCTGGTCTTCCTCTCCTTCCTAGCTCTTGCCCTGATACTAAGGAATTGAAGGGTTCTTGCCCGTGCTCCCGTCCCATGACCCATTCGTATACCCCACCCCCCATACAGGGAGACTCACACCAGAGATCTCACCATTACCCACAAGAGTTCTACCCTCTTTATCAAAAACACTGATGTTCTGCTCTCTGATTGCCCCTCCTCTCATTCCATCTCTCCTCAGGCTTCAGCCCCCCTCATCCTCATCATGACCCCTCTTTCCTCCATGCCTCAGCACTTTCTCAGGTCTTACCCCTGCTCTGGCTTCCCTTTCCAGTCTTGGCCTTGTAGGTAATAACAGCTCACATTTGTGCAGTGGTTTAAGGCTTGCAAGCTGCTTCACGTGTGCTCATTTCTTTGATCCCTGCGACAACACTGTGAGCCACTTGCTGGGATTAATCTGATTTTTCAGATGAGGAAAATAAGGCGAAGGGATGTTAAGTGGCTTGCCAGAGTCACATGGCTAGTCAATGTCAAGAGAGGCAGCATTTGAACTCACATCTTCCCTGCTCCCCATCCAGAATTCTGTTCACTCTGCCGGTGAGCTGTGACATTCTTCTCTATTCTGGAATCCCTCCACCCCCACCATCCCCAGCTGAACCTTGGCCCTCCACTCCTCCCTGCGTCCTTTTCTGCTCCTGCCCAGAACTGGGGGAGGTCACAAAACATGGTGCCAGGTACATTTCACATGACTACAGATACTCCACCTGCAGCAGGGCTTTTTCCAGCAAGTCAGTCTTCCCATTCCCTGATGGATTCCCTCTCTCATTCCTCATAGAAATGAGTACAAAGCTTCTCTTCATTCTTCAAGCTTCTCCCACCTCTCCCTGCTCTCAGCCCCTCAAATGAGGATGAGCACCCTCTTCTCCCATCAAGGCAGCCATGTGACATAGTAGGTAGTATTGGTCCTGGACTCTGGAAGGCCTGAGTTCAAATCCTCCCTCAGGCACTAATAATTTTGTGACCCTAGCTAAGTTACTCATTACGGCAGCCTCAGTTTCCCTCTATGTGTATTTGGTGTGTCTGTGTGTACCTGTAATTTCCCCCAGTAGTGTCAACTCCTTAAAGATAAGGCTTGTCTGAGTCTTTATGTTTGTGTCCCCAGTTCCCAGAACAGTAACTGGTACTTCCTAAGTACTTGATTGGTTACAGTAAAGTCCTACTCTTTAGTGCAGGATTTTAGAATACCTATATTAGTTCCAAAACCTCTCTTTTCTCTCATGTTTGATCTCCCTGCTGTGGCCAGATAGCTGAAATCTCTGTCCTACTTGAGGGGACAAAGTCTCTGCAGCCAGTAGGACATTAGTTATGGATCACAATCATTCTGTCCATCTCCCTGAGGAGATGCCTTATTTCTCTCAGTGTAACATTAAAAGCATATGAAAACAGACCCCTGCATCAGTGACCTTTGTGGGGCCTTGGTCAGGAAGTATATAGCCTGCCCCCGAACCCATGTCACCGCAGTTATTGCTGCTCTGTTTTCAAAGTCCCTCTGGACTTGTTTTCATTTGCAGGTCACTCATTCGGAAGGAAGCAAAGCATTTTCACTCAGCTCTGCCCAAGCTGGTCAGAGAAAAGACTTCTGGTGTCCCTCCATGGAGCATCACCCTTCAGTGCTGCTGCTTCTTTCTTTCTTTCTTTTTCTTTCCAGGGCAGTGAGGGTTAAGTGTCTTGCTCAGAGTCACACAGCTAGTTAAGTGTCAAGTGTCTGA
The DNA here is from genome assembly GCF_019393635.1 of Dromiciops gliroides. Classification (NCBI taxonomy): domain Eukaryota; kingdom Metazoa; phylum Chordata; class Mammalia; order Microbiotheria; family Microbiotheriidae; genus Dromiciops; species Dromiciops gliroides. The sequence continues at coordinate 706,301,092 of NC_057861.1, forward strand.
GGCCAGATGTGAACTCAGGTCCTCCTGAATCCAAGGCCAGTTCTTTATCCACTGCACCATCTAACTGCCCCCAGTGAGCCATCTGTCATGCAGAAGGAAGATCTGACTTCTTTTATTTATGTGTGTATATTATTATTATTATTATTATTATTATTATTATTATTATTATTCAGTGCTGTTTCTTAAGCCCTCAGAGGCTGCCTCTGCTCTAGGTTACACCAGTTCAGGAAAACTTGGCAGGGGCTCTGGCTGAACTCTGCCCTCATGGGCCAAGCTTGGATGTAGGATCACTGTATGGTTTGTTTTCAGCCTTCATCAATGAAGGGAATCCAGGATTGAGGCTTCTTTGATTGAAGGGAAGAGAGCTTATCATGGAGAAAGCTGTGGAAAGGAGGGACCGTGTCCATTCCATGTCTGTGTTAGCATCTCCAGCACCTAGTGCCATCCCTGACACTGAGTAAAATCACTGCTGCCGCAAGATTCTTCATTCAGCCCAAACACATCCCATTTGGTCCCCAATAGGACTTCAGATCAAGAAAGGACCTTAGAGGTCCTGTACTCCCAGTTCCCTCACTCTTCATACCACATCATCCCACATGTACTTAGTTGGTTGGGGAGCTGGACCTACACTGCAAGTATTCCAGTCCAAGGCTCTTTCCAGCATGCCCAGATGTAGCAATACTGAGACGCATGACCAAAGCTGCCTGAACCAGCTCCCTCAAGAAGAATCTGCCACCGAAACAATGTGTTGAGAGTAGAAGAGAGCCCAAGAAAATGGACTCTGAGTGCTGCTGTCTCATTCCTTCCCTAAAGAATCTAACAAGTAACATTTCTAGACTAGCTGTGGTAGAGCCAAGCCCCCGGTGCTGCTGAGCATGGACATCATTTAGAGTATCTTTGTTTTCAAAGTGTTCATGGGAGCAGCTAGGAGGCGCAGTGGATAAAACACCAGCCCTGGATTCAGGAGGACCTGAGTTCAAATCTGGCCTCAGATATTTAATACTAGCTGTGTGACCTTGGGCAAGTCACTTAACCCTCATTACCCTGCCCCCCCCCCCAAAGTGTTCATATCCAACCGAGAGAGGCTTAGAATTGCCCTGGAATCCTAGAAGTCAGTGTTGATCCATCACCAGCTGCAGCAAGGCAATGAGTACTGGCCTCGCACTTTCTATTAGGAACAGAGCAATAGAAGCCTAACTAAACAAGTCAGCTAGCTGTTAGAAGGGATTTTATATCCCTATAGGGAAATCATAAGGAAACCGAAGTCAGGTTAGAGTGCTTGTGTTAACTCTTTGCCCCGGATGTTAGGCCTCTGTCAACAGCTTTACAAACTGAAAATGAGGAATCAGTCCTGGGAGGATGTGTGGGTACAAGTATGAACCCTAAATCAGAAATTATTAGACATTTTAAATGGAGTGATGCTGTCTTTTCCTCATTAGGAACGTGTGTTTAGTGAAGGGTGCAGGCTCCAAGAAAAAAAATAGTTATAAGTGAGCCCTTTCATTTTCCACCATTGAAGGATGATGGCTCTTTGCATTGCCTTGGTCCACATGGGCGAAGTATGCTCTAGGTTTCAAGTATGCTTAAGGACATAACTTCTCCCTGTGGAGCTGCAGGGCATTTGAACTGCCTGACAGAAAAGTCTGAAAGTCCTCTCTGACCACTCTAGGGGCCTGTCATCTTTTTCCTTCCTATTCTTGCATTGGTTCCCACAAGGTTCTTCAGAGTCAATCGGCCCTCCTTCCCGTCTCTCACCCCGCCCCCCACCCCCACCCCAGCCAACTTTTGACAAGTTTAGTGTTTTCTAACCTTTTTCAATCCTTAACCCTGCACTTTAAGGAGAACCAGGAGAATGAATCTCTGCCCAGCCCAGGGATCTTTTCACTCACAGCTCTCGTTAACCACCCACATTTATATGTAAGCACGCAGGCTATCTTCTCTTGTCTCTCCATCATGAATAGTAAATACTACAACCCTCTATCCTTCTCCTCTAGAACCACAGGATCCAGAACTAGAAAGTACCATCCAGCCCAGTGCTTCTCAACATGTTGTTCTCGAACCACACCTCCTCCCTTTTCCAATTTCATGTCTGGCTGAGACTGGAATACAGAAGCAGATTGGAGGATCCAGCTGGCTTTCTTTAAACCAGATATTAAAGAGATTTGCAAAACTATATAAATCATTTCCCTCTCTCTCAAAACATATTGTTTTAGAAATAGTTATTTTTCATAAAGTGTTATTTATATTGACATATGAGTAGCTTATATATAGATGGGTTAATACATTTCTTTTAAAAATTCTGTTTTAATTTATAATACAGTAAATATTGATAAATATACCCACATAAACAAAAAGAACATTGAGATCCTTAAGAATCTTTAAGAATCTAATGAGGGGGCAGCTAGATGGCGCAGTGGTTAAAGCGCCAGCCCCAGATTCAGGAGGACTCGAGTTCAAATCCGACCTCAGACACTTGACACTTACTAGCTGTGTGACCCTGAGCAAGTCACTTAACCCCAATTGCCTCACCAAAAAAAAAAAAATTGGGTGGGGGGGTACTGAGACCAAAACCTTTAAAAATCACTGACCTCATTTTATAGATTAGGAAAATTAAGTCCAGTTGTTAAGTGACTTAAACAAGGTTATATAGGTAAGATCATAAAGTTAGAGCCAAAATGATTCCTGGAGAGTATGTAGTCATTTCATATGTGAAGACCTTGAAGCCCAGAAAAGTTATGACTTGCATAAAGTTATTCAAGTGGTAGAGAAAAGATTCGAATTCATGCCCTCTGAATCTTTTTTAAATTTTAAAAACTTTTGAACTTAACTTCTCCTCCCACACCAAAAAAGAGCATTTCCATATACAAAGAAAAAGACAAAAAGAGAATTGATTATACTTGAAACCAGAAATCCCTATTCTACACCACTCACTTAAAAAAAAAGGGCCTATGATAAATTCAATATTTTACTTCCAAAGCTACCCCACTTGTCTATGAGTCCTTACAAATTTCCTTCTTTTCTCTTCTGTGCATTTTTTAAAATGTTTCAACAGCCCCTTTTTTCATTTTGTTTGACAGCACTGTTGGCAATCCCTTCTCGCCCAGTTAAAAGCAGATGAATTTAAGAAAAGAAAAACCTTTATAACAAATCAGCACAGTTAACCAAGATACATGCACACAATGCTTATGTCCAAAACTGTTTCGTCTCTTTTCGCACCTTGAGTCCATCCCCTCTCTGTCAGGCGATAAGGAACTTGCTTCATCATAGGTCCTCTGGAGACGATACTAGTCATTTCTTTGATCAGAGTGCATAAGTTTTTCAAAGTTGTTTTTCTTTTTTTGTTTGTTTGGTTTTGGGTTTTCGGGTTTTTTTGGTGTGAGGCAATTGGGGTTAAGTGACTTGCCCAGGGTCACACAGCTAGTAAGTGTTAAGTTTCCAAGGCCGGATTTGAACTCAGGTCCTTCTGAATCCAGGGCCGGTGCTCTATCCACTGCGCCACCTAGCTGCCCCACAAAGTTGTTTTTCTAAACAATGTTTACATTGTACAGATTATTTACAAATTGTACATTGTACAAATTCTGATCCCAGTTCTTTTCATTTCACTCTGTATAAGTTCATAGCTCCCAAGATCTTCTGAAATAATTTCTTTCATAGTTTCTTATATTGCAATATTCCATTACTGTCATATACCACCATTTGTTCAGCCATTCTCCTATTAATGGGCACCCCCTGCATTTCTAGATCTTTTCTTTTCCTTTTAATCTCACTTTCAGGATCAGGAAATGTGTTTTGCTTGCAATTATTCCCTCCCAGTATCATCTCATTTAACACCCACCACCACCCACCCACATACTTATTACCACTTGTTTTTATTTATAGACCAAACTCTTGGTGTTTGTTTAAATGTCATTGTGTTCAGTGCAGATTAAAGGGAATTCCACCCTGTGTTCTGCAGCTTTCCTTAAGTTGTATACCTCTTTCTTATTCACGCCAGTTATAAGAAGTAGCCATTTCCACCACTACCCCTTATTCCTCCTTTCTACACTTGTGTACACTTTTACCTCTCCATTCTTGCAACTCTTAAAACCCTCAAAACAGAGCCAGTCCACCTCCTGAGCCTTTTTTTTTCTTATTTAACATCCTCATTCCTCTTTGAAGACATTAAGACTCAGAAGAGGCACTTGTTTCTTCTCTCCCTATTCATCTTCCGTCTTTTGCCTTTTGGAATATTGTATTCTGAGTTTATATTTTATTCTAAGTTTCTCCACTTATTTATAATAGAACCTGCTAGTCTTGCATGATCCTAACTGTGGTTCCTTGTTACTCAAATGCTTTCTTTCTCTTTGCATTATTTTCTTTTTCTTTCGCAAGAAAGCTCTGGATTTTGGCTATGAGCTTTATAGGACTTTTCCTTTGGGGTTCCTTTCAGTAAGTGATCAGTGGATTCTTTCTAGCTTCACATTGCACCCTGATTTGAATGATCTAACTGGTTTTCACTTATAGTTTCTTGGAATATAATGTCTAGGTTTTTTTTTTTTTTACTCTGATATTCAGAGAGTCCAGTGAACCTTAAATTTCCAAGTCAGATGTTTTTGAAAGCAGTTACCTCTTCCATTTTGTTCTCTTTTTTCCTCAGTCTTTTTCTTTTGTTCCAATATTTCTCTTTGTCTCATGGAGTTATTTATTTCTCTCTAATCTGTTCTAGTTCTCAGGGCATTTATTGCTTGGGTAAGGTTTACCACTTTCTCTTCTAAGCTATTGTTTCTCTCTCCAAGTCTCTCCTACAGAGCTTTTATTTAACTGTTTTTTCACTTCAGTTCTTCTAGATATTCATGTACTCCTTATGGAAAATCCATTTTTTGCTTTGAGTTTCTGCTTGCACATATTATGAAGCAATTCTCTCTTCTGTTGGGTTTTTGGCTATTTCTGGATCTAAAATAATTCTTCATGGTAGTTAGGGCCTTCTTCGGTTTACTCGTCTCTCCAGTTCTGGGGCACTATACTGGAACTAGGCTCTTCCTCCCAATGGGACATTGACCCTGCTTGGTCTCAGCGTGAGTCCCTTGCACTGGATCTACACCTCTCAGGGTGTGTCTTTGCTGAGTTCGTGCTAGGAGGCTTCAGATCATCAAGGTTCTCCTGAGTGTTAGGGACCTAGGACAAGGGGATATTTGGAATCGAGTACTGCTATTCCCACTTGTTTCTAGGGTCCACACTGTGTCTAGCTGCTTCTGTATACAGAGACTTAAGGGCTACAGGGATCTCCTGCCCACCTACCTCACCTCATGCTGATAGGCTTCTATCTTGTTTGCCTGCATTGGTGGTGGATTTTCATTCAGGCACACTTTCCTATTTGCTTTGTCTAGTTTTGGGGTGGAAGAAGTCATTGTAGTTTTTTACTGGATTTGTTGATCCTCATTTGACCTGGTGCTAATTTTAGGGTGTTTTAGTTTTTTGGTTGGAGTATATATATGGAAGCTAGACTCCCTACCGTGTGGTCCAGGCAGCCATCTTGACCAGAAGCTTCAGGTCTTCTTGTTAGGTCTCTTGTTATTCACTGACCCATATTGTCTTTTTCCTGATCTACACTTGGCACAAGGAAGTTGAGAAACTCAAGACTAATTTAAACTATGCCAATGTCCTGATGCAATGTTTGTGAAATAACGAAGGTTGTCTGATCCCAATCACTTATTTGCTTTTCAGTCCTTTGTCCTGAGGTCTGGGGGAAATGGATTTTTTTGTTTGGTTTTTGACTGGAAGCTCTAGTTCTTCCTGTTTCTCTTAGCCTGTGCTACAGTTGCCTCAGCTATTCTGGTCACAAATACTTCACTAGAGGAAACTGTTGGCTCACTGAGCTGGTCCTAGGTATTTTAGCCCTTCCTCAGAAGGTGATGCATCAGGTGAGGAGTTCCAAGCCTGTGAAGTTATTTAGCTTCTCATTCATCAGGAATCTAACTACAAAGAATTGTGGGTTTGTCTTTTCAGTGGAAAGGGGAAGTTACACCTGGGCTGAAGTTTCTCCAAGGTTAGTAGGCACTGTATACTTGTGTTCACAGGCTACAAACACATCATGCGTTAATTCTTGAGACATGGTATGGGGTTTTGCAAAGTTTAAAGGAATCCTTCCAACCAAAATGTAACTTAACACAAAACCAAAACAGTATGTTTTCAGTTTGACTCCAAGCATATTAAGCTTTGAAAAAAGATTCATGATGGCATTTTTAAATAAAGAACCTTAAAATGACTAAAATAAATTCTTATAAATGCTTGTGTATTTAGAACAAAATTAGTGTAAAGCGTGTGTTAAGGTGTAGTACTCAGAGAATAGAACTGAGGGATTTGTTTGTTAAAAGGGTTAAACATCTCGACAGGTTCTTAACTATTTTTTGTGCCCAGAACCTTTTTGTCACCCTGGTAAAGCCTATGTACTCCTTCTCAGAATCATGCTTTTAAATGCATAAGATTACCAAGGACACCAATTAAATCAAAGCCGTTGTGGACATGTTAAAAATAGAAATTCATGGACCCAAAGTTAAGAAATCCTTAGTTAGCAGAAGATGGGAAACAAGGACTTGGGAGAGGAAAATAGATCTCCAGAAGAAGCCAGAGACCTTGTTGTTAGGAATCCTTCAGTGCCCGGCTTCTCTGCTCTTTAAATATAAGGTCATTCAGAGCAGTAGTAAATCTGTCCCTTATAAAACAGCCAAGCAAATACTCTAGCCCTGACTCTGCTGCTCTTTCCCTCACAGACCGGGGCAGTCACCTCCCCTCTCTGGACCTCCCACTCAGTTGTCACACACAGATCCTCGGGAGTCAGGTCTTTTAAGGAACCAGGCAGAAGTAGGTTCGTGTGTGCTATTAAAATGTCTTTTTTACTTCCTTTCGTAATGTGAACTTGATTGTGCGTAACAAAGGTTGGGCCGTGGCAGCTGCTGGCACCAAGGCCTTGTGACTGGGCAGCCTTGTGCCATTGGCTTTTTGGCACTGGTACCTCAACAGCAAAGCGACACCCTCATCCCCAGCGTGGGTGGCTCTGTTGGGGAAGAATGTTCTGAAAACGACAGTCTCGATAGTCGAGTTCACTTGAGTGTGCTCTGGGCACACTGCCCTTCAGGATGTGGCGGGCGTGTCGCCAGCCTCTTTGCCCAGAATTTGCCCAGACCCCCAGGTTTATGACTTCTCAGTTTCCTCCCTGATGTTTCCTGTAGATTGGGGCTGTACTTACCAGTTATCCAGACCCAGTTGTTTATCTCCCTATCAGAGGATTTCAGCTACAAAATAACAGCTGCACTTCTCTCTTCTTGGAGAAAGCCATCGTTCTCCATCCAGGTCCTCGCGACTTGAGGGAGGCAAATGTCGGTGGTTATTAGCCAACATATTACCTGGGCCCGTTCCAGCTGGACCCACTCTAGGACTCTGTGGTTGGGAGCCCTGAGCTGGAAGGGAATCAATCAACTAATGAGTTTCTTCCCCAGTTGGAAAATGTGTTACATACATCCTTCTTCCTTAGATTATGGGGATACTCTGGTTTTAGCCAAAAAGAAGCCAGGTAAAGGTGTTCACTGGTAAGAATCTTTGTTTGGAAAGCTCCTGCTTGTCATTTCCCACATGACTGGGAGAATCCATAAAATATTTCTGATGTGTACCATTTTCTGGCTTCTCTCTCCCACTTTTTAGATGTGAGCGATTAGAGGAACAGCTCAATGACCTTACTGAACTCCATCAGAACGAGATCTTGAACTTAAAGCAGGAGTTGGCCAGCATGGAGGAGAAAATCGCCTATCAGTCTTATGAGAGGGCTCGGGACATCCAGGTTCGTATTGAGCACGAGGTGCTGTTCAGACTTGTGCCCCTTAAGCTGGGGCTGAGCTGGCTGGAAATCCCCTAACTCTCAAGTCTCTGCCGGTCAGTGGGTCAGGGAGGCACTAGGATCTACCCAGACAAAAAACGAAGCACTGCCCAGCTTCAGGGAGCTTCTACTGAGGGGAGCTGAACATGTATGGAAGCAGATAGAGAGTGACCACTTGAAGCCAGGATGGGCGGGAAGGGCATGAACAACTGCAGGGAATGAAGAGCACTTTCACTTAGAAGGGGGCACTCATTCTTGCTGGAGAAAAGGCTCATTTCATCATTGACTGGAAAGCTCGTTTATTCAGAAAGATTGGGGCATGCCAGTAAAAAGATAGGGGGATGGATTCTCTTCAGCTAAATACACTTGACACATATCAGAAAGTTGTCATGCTCTGCATTTTCCATGATGAGCTGAGACCATTGAACTTGATCCAAAGGTAGCCAGCTGCCTTAACCTGACAAAAACCATTGGCAGAAACATTGCCAGGCCCCTCCAGGTGAGGACAGGTAGTTAATGGTCATCCCTGCCCTGCTTCCCCTCTTGGGGGTAAACACCATTCATTCTACCTTTCTCAATCAAGTAAGTGTTCCTAAGCAGGAACAAGCTTATAGATATTAAAATAAAATAAAATCTTAAAGTAAACTGCCACTGCTACTGGTGGTAGTGGTGGTAGTGGTGGTGGTAATGATAATGGCTAGCATTTATTTAACCCTTTAAAGTTGGCAGAGTGCTTTACAAAGATTATCTCTTACATGCTTACAATGACCCTGGGAGATAGATGCTATTATCATCCTCGTTTTACAGATGAGGAAACTGAGGCAAACAGGTTAAAGCAAATGCCCAAGCACAGCTAGTACATGTTTAGGGCTAGATTTGAATCCACCTCTTCATGATTCCAGGTCCAGGGTTTTATCGGCTGCATGACCTGGGTGACTGGGAATAGAAGCTGCCAAAAAAACTCTCCCTATAGTTACTCAGAGGGGTCAGGGAATTACATTGCTGTTGTCAGACTCATGCCCACAAAACTCCCAGTGCAGAACCAGACTAAAATGTCATTGGGAAATGTTTAAAAATAAATGAGTTAAAATACACTACAACATAGATAATGTTGATTTGTGGTATTCTAAGTCAATATGTGGCCCACAGATATATATATATATAGAGAGAGAGAGAGAGATATATATATATATATATATGTCTGAGATTGACCCTACTGACCCCAAGCTTTTCTCCCAGCAACTATGTTTTTCTAGACTCCCTGGGATGTTACTATTTTTCTTGGAAGCCTTCATTTTCAGCCTGAGCCACACCAGACTCTTAAGCTTATAGAAATGAAAGAAAATAGGAGGCTATCCCCAACCTTATTATTCAGTCCATCAAATAATTAAGCCCCCAGAAGGCTGGGAGTGATTTACCCAGGTAAAACTGTCCAAGTATCCTACTTGAAATTCTGAGATAAAACCTGGGCTGAGAACCTCTGCTACAAGCAGCCAGGAGGAATCCATGCCCTTGAACTCTATGGTGGGATTAAAAATATAACTCATTAGGAGAGACATTAGATTTTCAATTTTAGTGTTTGGTGCAGTCCTGCAAAGCAAATAGAAATATTCATTTGTGCCTTCAGAGATTATAGAAAGGGGGAAATCAAGAAATTGTAAAGTCAGCAGCATCAGCGATGGCTCCCCCCTCTCCCTCGTCTCTGTGTCCTCCAGGAATAATGCCACATGTCAGTAATTTGCTTGACTTAAAAGGAACAAGCCTCACTCTGAAGGGTTTGGGGTGTATCTGGGCCTGCCAATGACTTTTTGCGGTATTCTGCCTTACCAGTCGAACCTTATCTTCCAGGCATCTGTTTCTAAGATAGGAAGAGGGCAGGGCAGGGCAGCACACCAGGTGGCCAGTTAGTTACCTGACTCCCTAGGAGATCTCCCCTACTCCAGCCAGCATGCATGCCCTCCCGTGCGTGGTGTGGCCCCAGAATGGAAGGTTTACCTGTTCCCTCTTCTGGCCCACAGGAGGCGCTGGAGGCTTGCCAGACCCGGATCTCCAAGATGGAATTGCAGCAGCAGCAGCAACAGGTGGTGCAGTTGGAAGGGTTGGAGAACGCCACTGCCCGAAACCTCCTGGGCAAGTTCATCAATATCCTTCTGGCTGTGATGGCGGTTCTCTTGGTCTTCGTCTCCACCGTGGCCAACTGCGTGGTCCCTCTCATGAAGACACGCAGCAGGACGTTCAGCACTTTATTCCTTGTGGTTTTCATTGCCTTTCTCTGGAAGCATTGGGACGCCATCTTTGGCTATGTGGAACGGTTCTTTTCATCCCCAAGATGATGACACAGAGGCAGCTGCTCCCCAAACCCCTGGCGCGTGCATGCAGCAAAGATTTAGACAGCAACTTAACTCCTCTGAAGTTTTAAACAAGAGTCGAGTGAATCTGTTTACATTTAGAATAACGTTTTTTCTCTGAGAGACGCGATTGCAATAGTATTTTTTAGATTTTATCCAAGAAGTTTTTTGGGCAAAAATCCTGGATCATTTTTATGTAGCATGATTCTCCTGGGATGCAAATCTTAAAAAGATCCTTTAACACGAACCAACACAATCTGGAGCACAGTGATGGGCATTCTAAATTCTGGCTTGAACTACTGCACTAAAACCCATTAGAAAGATGAGTCAACTTCAACCAGTTAGGCCTAGCAACCTGCCTTGTCTGGGAGCATACCAGACCCCTTCTTCCCCAGGCTAACCTTTACTGTGAAATCCTAGCACATTCCATGTCTGAATTCACAGATTCAGGGTGGATTTTCCTTAGCTTCGGAAAACACACGGAGGAACACATGGATCTGCCCAACAACTTCCACACTCAAGGCGGCCAGTCACGCTGATCTCGAAGTGTGGTCATTTTTGTATCTGGGCCCTTAACCTTTGGCAAGGATACAAAGGGTCAAGCCCTACAGGATAACTGCAGTCCTACAGTATTTTGAAGTAACCCTCTAAATACTTAATCTTAAGCAAAAGCCCTTGGCCGCACTTTTAAGGTTTTTTTTTTTATATGTGTATAGTCACAGATTTAAAAAATAAAAAAATCCGAACAGCATACTTGAAGAATGTAATACTCAAACTCTCAGTGCTTCCTTATGGTTTCTAATAGGATTTTTTATTATTGTTATTATTATTATTATTATTATTGGGTTTTTTTTGAAGGGGCTGGGAGGGTGTTTTTTTTTTCCTTTGAAATAAAGAAGTGATGTTTTTAAATGAAGAAATGTGTGGATAATTAAATGTGCTCTGTCTTGTCTCTAAACAATTTGAGGAAAGTGAAACCTTGCAAATGCCGCCCTCTGTTGCCTCCTGCTTAGAGTTGCAATATCTTAAAACCTTTTCCTCTCTCCATCTTTTTTTCCCCCCTTTTCCTCAATGGAGTTGATTTGATTGGGGAATGATGGAGGCTCTGTGAGTCTCAAGCCAGCCTTAGAGGAGTAGGGATTATTTCCCTTACAATTTACTTCATTTCCTAAACTGGACCGGGGCATTCTTTAGGAAAGACTAAAGGAGACTTTATCAAGAAATAGTCAGCCCTGAATCATTATTGTATTTCTTTTTATTTATAAAACCAAGCATCCCCAGTAACTGAAGCCAAAGTCGTCCTTCCTTTCCAGCTGACAGTTAGGGAAATCATTTGTCCTAGTGTCAGCTCTGGGGCCTGGGGAGCCTTCTTTTCAAAGCTTTATTCTGGCTGCCTACCCCCTTTCCCAGGGCAACTTAAGAAGGTTCCCCTGAACAAATGAGAGCAAGAAAATATGTCAGGTGATGAAGGTTGTTCCTAAGGCATGCGTGTGAATTTTTGTCAGTGGCCTGGTATCCCATACTGGCTTTCTTACCCGAAATTGTTTCAATCTGGGTTCTACAGTTTGGATTGACTTTTTTTTTCTTTTGAAGCATGAATTCCATCATGTGGAGAGATGTTGAGCCAGCCCCTCTCTTTTCTGTAACTAACACCCTCATCTATTGGAATGCATGCTTCTGACTCTCCACAGAGGGCACAGAGTTTCTGCACCACTCCCAGTATTGAACTGTACCTGCCCCAGCTTCCGTTCCATGCAACCAGATGATAGAATGCTGGGCACCAAGGAGAATAGGAAGCCAGGCTTTCCTTATTTCCTTCACCCCTAGAAATGATTCCTGAACGAGGTCAGCATCGCCCTTTCTGCTAGGCAAGCAGGGCTTATGGTCCCCGTGGCTGCCTCGGCCTTGCTTAGCTTTGACCAGCTAGTCCTCCCAGCCCGATAACCCCTGTGTGCCTCCTCCAAGAGATTCAGCATATCACCTCTGTAATCACAAAACTCAGGTACTCCTGCCCTTCCCCTGTCTGTCCCTGGATGGCAGCTCGCCTGCCCCTTCTATTGCCCTCATTAACTTGGTCGGCCCTCTCCCTTCCCCCAGACTAGGAGAAGCTGTAATGATTCATTTTTTTTAAGAAAGAGAAAAAGGAGATGTATCCCATCCAAGTCTCTACTGAAATGAAATCATTCCTGTTTTCTGCTGCATTACAGCCGAAGCCTGAATACTTGGAAGTCTTGTTCTGCCTAAAAACAATTATTGCTTAAAAAACAAAAAATTGGAGTGCCGTAGAATGGAACGAATGCCCTTCTGTAGCTGAAATAGTTTCCTCTACCATGATGCATTCCGCCATGACCCATTTGAATAGATTTTCTAAAAACAGGGAAGAGACCTCTACCAATAGACTTTACAAGCATCATCGTTCTTAAGTCCAGTCTCTGACGCTTTAAGCCAGAACATCTCTTAAGTCGTGTGGAAACTATTAACTGTAGTGCACACTGGAAACTCTTGGGAGGGGCCTGTGAGTCCCAGAGGGTTCCCACCCATTCACCTCAGGTCAGTGTTCTGCACAGGAAGGCTGTGCCTCTATTCTCTATTCTCTATTCTCTATTCTCTCCTCCACTCTGAACTTGGCCCTTACTAAAACCATTGGTCATTAAATCCTGAGCCCCAGGCAGGGATAAGAGTCTTCTCCGCCTTTCTCTTTCCAACAGAAAAGAAGGTCATTCTAGTTAAGGAAATTATGTTCTCCTTGCCCACTGATCCTTTCTCCTTCCCAAAAGTTGTCAGCATTTATTTGTACCTATATCTGTCCCTGCTCCTTTCCCCCCTTCTAATGCTACTGCCTTCTCTTCTGACTATTATTTCCCCTGTCTGTGGCTGTTCCCAGATTTTCGCCTTCACTGGAATCTCTTCTGTCACCTCATCCTAATGGTTTAGTAATTGTTATATTGTTGGAAACTTGACTCTAGCTACTTTCCTTGTAAAGGCTATGTTCATTCTTTTTGAAGGAAGAGCATTCCTGGATTACTTGTATGAGTTGGTGCCTACCCTGGTATGTGTGTGACTGCGGAGGCAAACGTATGGTTGTGTTGCTCTGGATGACTGGGTAGGGGGGGAGAGGGTGATAGCACTGGGGTTGTAGAATGATTTCCAGACATTTCGAATTGTTGATGTTAAACCTAAAGATACTTCTTTCTGATCAGAACCAAATTGGTATGTGTTCAGCACATTCTAGCAAGAAAGCTGCTCAAAAAGGGTGAGAAGTAAGCCACACCTCCATTTGGGGGGATCGGGGTTCCTTCTCCCCCCTGTACCCCAAGCCGAGAGACAATCTGAAGTTTAAGAAGACAATTCGGATGGGTCTTCTTGTTAATCTCTTGATGTTGAACACAATTCCATGGAGGTCGTCCTCTCTGTGTTTTGGTTGTGTTGCCAGTCGTGCGTGTCTGCAGGGCACAGTTGGATGAAATGCTGAATTCTGTTTGTTGTTGCACTGGGTCCTAAAAGGAGCTGCCTCCCAGTTTGGAAAAAAAAATATGCATTAAATAACCAAATCGAACATTATTGTGATAAAACAAGCCCAGGTGGGTAGAGCTGTGGTTGCCCCTTCTCCCTAATGGAACTGGGATTTCTGAATGTGGCTCTAACTGAGTTAAAATGTGTCTGTCTGTGTGTTGTGTGTGCCGGGTGGTACCGTAGTAGGCATTGACTACTAGACAGTAAGTGTGTTTTTTCAAATTGTAAAAGAACAAAAACTCACTTGCACGGGTTGAAGAGTTCAGAAATGACACTTGTGAACGTAACACTGTAGTTGCTAGATCTTAAGCTGCTAATTGTTGAGAGAGATTTACATTTATGTTTTGTCTGATTGCTGCAGGTTTCTTGGCAGCACTTTTACTGTATATAAAAATTTAAATAAAGACCTCAACTATTAACATGATGGTCTGACTCCTATTTGTCTGGCTTTTTGTTGTGGTGGTTGTACTTTCAGTTGTCAAAGCTCCCTGAAAATGAGACACTAGTAAAAAGTGGGTAAGTGAAAACTGCATATTTGTACTTTTTTAACAAGTCAGTCTCTTCCAGCTGCATCATATCAGGCTGCTGTTAGTTATCTCCCTGAATTTATAGAACTAATATCAGATTAGCTCACATTATGCCTATTGGAAATTTCAGGACGATGTGTTCCCCTTTTCTGTTTGACCCTTGGAAGAGGAAATTATGTGGGGTTTCATGGATAAACTCTATCCAACTGATAGTTACCATTTAGTTTTCCTCTTTTTAATTTCTCTCTGATAAAATCTGAAACCTGGTAAATAATAGGAAGCAAGAGAACTCACTTTGGAAACTCCAAGATGGAGAGCTTCGCTCTGGCCATGCTGTAGCACCAAATGAAGGTGGGTGGTTTGATCCATTAGAACACGAGCCTCGGGGGCAGCTAGGTGGCGAAGTGGATAAAGCACCAGCCCTGGATTCAGGAGGATCTGAGTTCAAATCCAGCCTCAGACACTTGACACTTACTAGCTGTGTGAGCCTGGGCAAGTCATTTAACCCTCATTGCCCTGCAAAAAAAGGAAAAAAGATAAAATAACACAAGCCTCCTCACTAAGAAACCTGGGTCAAGCACTGGACCTGGAGTCAGGAAAACCTGTGTATAAAACTGGCCTCGGACTTGTTTTCCTGAGCAAGTCACTTAACCTCTCACAGCCTCAGTTTCCTTGGCTATAAATGACAGCACCTGGACTCACAGAGTTTTTAAGAGAATCAAATAAGATATTATACTGTGAGAAAATGGGTGGTTGTCTCCTCTCAATGTGGATATAACAGTCAGTCATATACTCCACCTGACCGGTTTGTAGGACAGAGGTCTGAGATCCCCTCCTCCCCCTCAGGCTAGCAAGGTCACATGGTTCAAGGAGCCCTGGTCTCAATAAGGTCCACTCCAGAGTTGTGTCCATATAAGGAAGTATAAGGTCCACTACTGAGTTATGCCCATACAAGGAAGAGGGGTGGGAATACTGTGTTCCAATTAGCTAGTTTTTGCATGTAGATTGTAACCCTTGAGTAATTGGACCAATGATGAAAAAGGGGAGGGTCCATTCGAATTAGGGACTAGGGTATAAAACAGGGCCTGGGAGCCCCCTTTCTGGGCACCCACTAGCTGCACACTAGGGTGCCTCCTTCTCATGAGAAGGAAATAAAGAGCCTTTGTCACATCCCTGTTAAATTCCTGAGAATTATTGAGAAGAGGATGGTTTTTTTTCCCTCACAGATACATAAAGCACTTTGCAGACTTCAAGCACCATATAAAAGCTAGCTATTATTTTAGCCATGACTCTACTAGTGGCTGGCTTTTTGATTTGGGGAAATCATTTACTATCTCAATGCTTTGGTTTCTACCTGTATGATATGGGAAATAATCTTCCTTAAAAATGTTTCAAAAGGGGGTAGGGGAGCTAAACCAGCTACTAAGTCTATTTGTTGTGAAAACATCCTAAGCTTCTTTGAATAAGGAACTAAATTCAAGGGCTGTGTGTGTCTCATTGTTCAGTTCTTAAGTATTTCCTTCATCTATGTGATTCTTTACTGGTGTCCATGGCAACCTCTCTACTTCTCTTCCTCAAGCAATTCTTGCCCACAGATTTCTACAACCCCATTATAAAGAATCAACTCAATGCACTGGATAACTTCTTTGGATCCTTTTAATACTTCATGGGGACATGAGGTATTTGGGTTATTTTACTACTTCATTAATACATAGTTCACCTTTGGGGGGGTGGGGAGCAATGAGGATTAAGTGACTTGCCCAGGGTCACACAGCTAGTGTCAAGTGTCTGAGGCTAGACTTGAACTCAGGTCCTCCTGAATTCAAGGCTGGTGCTTTATCCACTGAGCCACCTAGCTGCCCCCATAGTTTACTTTTTTCAGTCATACTTGTCTCTTATGGGTTTTTTTTTACTTCTTATGAATAAATATTTAGTAATGTATTGCAACTAATTTGTACCCACCATCAATCAACAGCATTTAAGCTGAGCTATGAGGAAAACTCAAGTTTTTGTAAGACGCAGAAGTAAAAAAAATGTATTTGAGACATAGGGAATTAACTGTTTAAAGTCACGGAGAGGGGAGGTGTAAAGTTGTATGAGGAAGAAAAAGAATGCTAGTTTGGCTAGTCCATGGAGTGAGTGACGGAGAATTACAGGAAGACTAGAGAAGTGCATTGGGAGGTTCTGAGGAGTTTGTATTTGACCCTGCAAGGAATAGGGAACTTCAGGAAGTTTAGTGAACAGGGTAAGAACATGGCTATACTTGGGCTTTAGGAAGGACTCTCACTGGTGTCTAAACGGAGGCACGGATTGGAAAGGGACAAGACTTGAGGCAGGAAGACCATTGTAATAGGCCAGCGGGTGAGTGACAGGGGCCTGAAGCAGGGCGGTCATTTTGTGAAGAGAGAGAACGGGTAGGAGAGGTGGTGTGGAGGTCAAATTCTCTGTGGCATGAGGAGAATTAGAAGTTGAGGATGATGTCAAGGTTACCAACCTGACTGTTGGAAGGAAGGGGGTGCTCTCAAAAGAAACGGAACTTTAAGGGGGGGGGCAGCTAGGTGGCACAGTGGATAAAGCACTGGCCCTGGATTCAGGAGTATATCTGAGTTCAAATACGGCCTCAAACATTTGACATACTAGCTGTATGACCCTGGGCAAGTCACTTAACCCTCATTGCCCTACAAAATAAAAAAGGAAGGAAGGTGGTGCTCTCAAACGAAACAGAACTTTTTGAAAGAGTCGTGAGTCTTAAGGGAGAGGTAATAGGTTGTGGTTGAGAGATGCTAAATTCAAGATGCCTACAGTTCAAAAATGTCCAACAGGTAGTTATTGATGCAAGACCTGAACCCAGAAGAGAGACTGGGACAGTATACAGCTCCAGGAGCCATCTGCCCAAGACAGGACTCTAAACCTCCTCCACAATTAGGAGGCAGTATATGACTTGGTGAATGAAAGAATGAATGAATTTATATTTACAGAATGCTTGTTATGGGCCGACAGTTGTACTAAGCACTGAGGATACAAATGCCCAAACAAAGCTGGTCCTTACCCTCTAATAGAGAGAGACTACAAAGATAGAGAAGTGGTGTCCAGGGAGGATAATTCTGACATGTTCCAGGAATGATCCATGTAGCCCTAGGGTTGTACAGGGACACACCCTTTAGGTTAGCAATGGTTGTACATAGATCTGGAAAGAGTGGGGTGGAGGAGAGGAAATGGCATTGTAGAGAGTTCACAGATAGTAAAGAGCAAGCCAGCTGGAGAAGTAAAGTGAAGCCTGGTTTGAGGCTTCCGAGATAAAGTGAACCACATGAAGTATCCACCAATCAGGACATCAGGGTCCCAGGGCCGGAAGTTCCAGAGCCCAAAAGGTTAAGTCTTCCAGAGAAGGGTCTCTGGAAGAGATCATAGCAGATGATCCACCAGAGGGGAAGGAAGAGTGATCAAGCGAGAGCAATGTCATGAAAACCCAGAGAAGAGCAATTGGTTAACACCATCAAGTTTTGCAAAGAGCATAAGAACTAATAAAAATAACAGTATTTGGTGATGACATCATTGGTAACTTTGGAGAGAGAAGTTTGAGTTCAGTGATGAGGTTGGAAGCCAGATTTCAGGAGGTGGGAGGAGAGAAAATGGAGGCAACAGAAAGTGGAGATGACTTTCCCTTCAGAGTTTGGCTGAGAAACGGAGGAGATACAGGGTGATGGCACGATGGGGCGGGAGAGCAAATGAGCACATTATAGGATCCAAGATTTAGCGATGGAGAAGAGGTTCGAGGCCATCTAGTCAATCCTTTCATTTTATAGATGAGTAAACTGAGGCCCAGAGATGTGAGTGACTAGCTTGAGGACCCACAGCGATAGGACAAGGATCTTATCTCTGTTGTTCTGCGTCTAAAGGAGTGTATCTTCCATTGTACCAGGCTTCCTCTCCACATCTTTTCATTACCCTTTGTATCGTTACCATTTTTTATTCTTCTGAGATGGTGGTGTTCCATCATTTGTAGCCAGTTTGCATCACCAGAAAAATATGAGTGTTAAAAAGTTAGGGTTTTGTGGCAGCAAAATAATTTGGAGAAAATACATTTATGGAATTAAATGAGCATTGTTGAAAGGGCTGCTCATTTGCCCAAATGTGATCCAGTCTAGTCCCCTCTTAGTCAATTCTAGGCCCAATTCATTCTCCATCAGCAACACCTGTGCAAGATTAATCTACTGATGGATCAACCCAACATGGGCTGCCCATAGAATTTGCATATTAAAATCTTATCCTTACATGTCTTTCATTCCCTTTGGCCCAAAATCCATAATAAAAACCCAAATCTTGTGGATTCCGTTAAGACAGATTTATAGTTTTCTGGGGTTCCATGCAATTAACACAAATATCATCTGCCCATGGAAGCATTTGAAGAACTTTACCCTGGAAAGAGAAGCCCTCTTCCACTTAGACAAGTACCCGGGACATCATGCACAGGGCGTGGACCAACATGGCTCACAAAGCATGATTTTACTCTTGGGAACTCCCCACCAATGCAGCTCATGACAACTGGATGGAGAAGTCCGATAGAGTCTGACTGAGCATTTAGAGGCTGTGACTTGCCTCAGTTCACACAGCCAATAACTGTCACCAAAGGGATTTGAAGCCAGATTTTTTCTGGCTCCAACTCCATTCTATCCACCGTACCCCATTGCCTCTGCTTATTTTATTCTCCTGCGTTGAACCTGGAGAGGATCTCACCAATAAATATGTCTAAAAGAATGGGGGAAAGCTGGGCAAACGGATGTGAAAGGGAGTTTATGGTGCTCACTTTGTAAAAGAGAAGATTTAGCAGTAACATAATTAACTCGCCAACGTTTTTATACAGTTATTTGTGAAGACACAGAACATCTGTTATCTTTAAAAGGACCCAACAAGAGAAAATGGGCCAAAATTACAATGGAAAGAGATTTGCTCCAAAGAAGAATTAAACGGCTCCTCCCAGATCTTTTCTTTTGCCAGTCACTACTCCAGGCCACTGAAATGGTTTGTATTGCTACTTCTGTGAGTGGGATAGCTTCCGATCTAGAACTCATCAACCCACTAGAAAAGCAATCTCCTCTGAGCTAAGGAAATAAACCACATACCCTTCTATTCTCAGCAATCTGGTACTTTCCAGTTGTTGTTTTTTTTTTTCTGGCAAGCCTGAATGTGGATCAAGGTACTGAATGCCATCAATTATTGTCAGTCAACTGGCAGTTACGAAGTGCCTCTTATATGCCAGTCACTGTGCTGGGGATACAAAGAAAAAGAGACTTCCTTCTCTCAAGGACCTCACTTTCTGATGGAGAAGACTACATTCAAACAACCATGTACAAAGAAGCTACATACAGGATAAATTGGAAATAATAGAAGGAAGGCACTAGCACTAAGGGGAATTTAAAAAGACTTTTTTTTTACATTGATATTGTATTTTATTTTAAAGAATATTTTATTTTCCCCAACTACATGTTAAAATGATTTTTTTTTTTGCAGGGCAATGAGGGTTAAGTGACTTGCCCAAAGTCACACAGCTAGTAAGTGTCAAGTGTCTGAGGCTGGATTTGAACTTGGGTCCTCCTGAATCCAGGGCTAGTGCTTTATCCATTGTGCCACCTAGCTGCCCTAATTTTTAACATTTAAAAAAAAAAGTTTTGAGTTCCAAATTCTAGCCCCCTCTCCCTCCCTCCCCACTCTCTTCCCTGAAATGGTAAACAAACCAATATAGGTCATACATGTGCAATTGAGAAAGACTTCTTGCAGAAGTTGAGACTTTAACTGAAACTTGAAGGAAGTCAGGGAAGCTCAGAGGTAGAAATGAGGAGGGAAACTATTCCAGGCCAGCAAAAATGCCCAGAGTCAGGAGAACGGAGTGGTTTGTTTTTGTTTTTGTTTTTTTGAGGAACAAGAAGAAACTCAGATTCGCTGGATCGTAGAGTATGAGTGTGTTGGTGCAAGGGGGAGCGGGAGGGTGTAAGGTATAAGGAAACTGGAAAGTTAGGAAGGGGTCAGGTTTTAAAGGGCTTTGTAAATCCAACACAGAATTTTATATTTGATCCTGGAAGCAATAGGGAGCCACTGGAGCTGATTGAATAGGAGGGTGACATGGCCAGGCTTCTTTTGAGCTGAATAGAATTGAGAATTGAGGAAGGCTGAACCAGCCAGCTGTTGCCATAGTGGAGGTGTGAGGTGATGAAGGCCTGCAGCAGGGTGGGGGCAATATCAGAAAAAAGAAGGGAGCACATGCAAAAGATGTTATGAAGCAGTACTTGGTAACTGATTGGATATTCGGGATAGGAAAGTAAAGAGTAAAAGACGACACCTAGGTGGTTACCCTAGTGACTTGAGAGGCTGGTGTATTCCTCAACAGAAATAAGGAAGAGAAGAAGATGAGAGAGGTTGGGTGGAAATAAGTCCAGCTTTCAAGATGTCCAATAGACAATTGGAGATGATCGATGGGGGTGGGGCCGGGGGGTCGGGGGTCGGGTTGCTCAGGCGAGAGTTTAGAGGTAGACAAATAAATCTTGGGATCTGATGAGATCACCAAGTCAAAAAATGGTGCCGGAGAAGAGAGAAGAGAGTCCAGGTCAGAGCTTTGAGGGACACACGTGGCTAATAGGCATGCCCCGAATGAAGAACCAACAAAGAAGACCAAGAAAGAGTGGCAGACCATTAGGAAGAGAAGCATGAGAGAACAACGTCATGAAAATCTAGAGAGGAGAGAGTATCAAGAAGCAGAGGGTGACTGACAGTGCCAAAGGCCACAGGGAGGCCAAGAAAGAGTAGGTTTGAGAAAAGCCCATTGGTTTTGGTGGTTGAGAGATCACTGGTGTCTTTGGAGAGAGGGAGAGAGAGAGAAAGAGAGAGAGAGAGAGAGAGCAAGAGAGAGCGCACCATTGAGGTCAGAAGGCAAACCACAGAGAATTAAAAAGAGAGAAAGAGGAAAGAACCAGAGCTATTGATTAAGGACAATCTTCTCCAGGAGTTGAGCCTCAAGAGGCAGAAGAGATAGAAGACAATAGCTAACAATAAAGGATTGAGTGAAGGTTTTTGAGGATAGGGGAGAAATGGGCATGTTTGGAGCAGTAGGGAAGTGAGAGGTTGGAAATGATAGAGGGAGGAATCAGCCAAATGGAGAAGTATGCTCCTTTGTGTGCTTGCTAGCCTTCCCTCAAATCCACACAACCTGACTCTTGTCAAAAGCAATCCATACAGAGCCAGGGACATAGCATTTTCTGGCATTGAAAAATGTACATTTATGAAAAATATTATTAGAAACATGACCTTTGTCATGCCTTATCATGGACCTCTGCCAAGGCAGGTTCCTACTTTGCTTATTGCTTGTCCCCCCTCCGATCTTGATTTTGAAAGGCCACGAGCATTCTCTGAAAAAGAAAAACAAGACTACTTCTCAATAGGAGGAACGCTGAGGGACACCAGATAGCTTATGCAGGCAATCAGTTGTTGAGTTCATTACTCAGTAGCACCTCATTTATCTAGCATTATCAGAGCTGTCCTGCCCAAGTGAATTTTTCAGATAACAAAAAACCCTTTAAGTCTAAAAATTCATAAAATGTTAAACCTTGTGGATCGATGGAAATTTCTTTTGAATTCACCCCACATTTAAAGAGGGTACCCTGAACATAACTAAATGGAAGTGTTACAGCAGCGAAGGCAGCTGGGTCAGAGACGTTGTGAAAAGAAACCCACCATTGAGGAGTTGGATGAGATGATTTCGTAGTCCCT
The DNA here is from genome assembly GCF_019393635.1 of Dromiciops gliroides. NCBI lineage: Eukaryota > Metazoa > Chordata > Mammalia > Microbiotheria > Microbiotheriidae > Dromiciops > Dromiciops gliroides. The sequence continues at coordinate 706,323,090 of NC_057861.1, forward strand.
TCCAACTCTGAGACTCTATAATTTAATCTTTTTTTAGTATTCCTGGATGATCATTATGTATATCAACTGCCTCGGCTCTTGAGAAATGGTAGGACCATTCTCCCCTGCACTGAATGACTCCAGAATACAAGGCTTTTAGCATTCTTGTCTTTGTTTCTTGTATTTTTTTCTCATTGTCCATCACTGTCAGCTAGTCAGTTCTTGCTGTTGTCAATATTCTTATATCTAGCAGCCAGCCTTGGTGCACCCCTCTAATTTATAGTTTTCAAATAACATGGACTGAGAAACTGATGTCCCGGCTTAGTCAAAGCAACTAGATGTTGTTTCCACTTAGCAAAGTGCATGAGTCTTATTGATATCTATTTTATCTAATTCTTTTCTTTTACTAAGGTCCCCAGATAAGTAACCGCCGAATAAATAAACTATTACTAGTCTGTCTGTATAATTGGGGCATTATCTGGATAGCCCTAAACAACTGTGAATAAAAATGGCAATAATCCTTCCTTGACTTGGGAGAGATGGGATGTTCCCATAGCCCTCAGTAACTCCACATGGTTCTGGAGAAAGGGACTCCCATTTCTCATCTGTAGCTTCTAACGAGGTCACTTGATGAGGGGAGAGAGGAGGTGAGGGTGATCGAAGGGGGCCGATGGTTTCACTCTGGTTTAATGTTATGACAGTTATGCTACGTGAAGGGAGGGGGAGGAGTGGCAAAAGAAGAATTTAGAGGCGAAAAACGAAAGAAGGAGGGGTCTGAAGAGAACACCATCTGGCGTGTTTCATTCCCACTTGGTATTGCAGCATTCCAGGACTTGTCTGTGCAGTTGGTCTGGGCACATGTTTTCAAAAAAAAAAAAATTAAAATAAAAAAAAATAGGTCCTGGCAAAGATGAGGGCCAGTTGTGGGCAAGGAAGGAGCCCAGTCCGAAACACTAGGTCAGGATTCCTGACAGAGCTTCTCTGTTCCCAGGCCCAGCTGTGTCTCCCCCACCCCAGTCTCAACAAGGTCAGTTCTGGATGGCTAACCTTCAAGTGAGAGAGAGCAGGGATGCATGTGTTCCTTTCCCATCCCTGGAATCCAGAGCAAATGGAGAAATAGCAAAGAGACCCAGCCACCCTCCAGTGCCTAAGAAGACAGTTTGAAAGTCTTCTGCTGTGCTGGCAAGCTGCAGCTTTTATTAAAATGATAACAACTGGCCTTTAAGAGCATTGTAGGGTTGGCAAAGCACTTTAAATACATAGGTCGTGCATTTTTTGCTCTTTGCTTCAACCCCATGAGAAAAGGAAGGCCAAGCAAGCAGGACAGTTTTGAAAGCTATGAGTTGATCTTATTATATATTCAAAAAGAAAAACAAGCAGTGCATTATGGGCCAGTCCTTTTTTTCTGCCCTAGTCATGGTGTCTGATTATTACAAGGTAATCCACGAACTCCATTGTGTTTGACTTTCAAGCCTTTGGATACCCAGGAAGCATGGAGGGCGATCAGAACATGCCCCCTGAGAAGTTGATGATAGATAGCATAGCCCTGTTTTACATTCATTTAGCAAACGCTCATTCTATTTTGTGTGTGTGTGTTCAGTTCAGAAGAAAAATTTAAATTAATTTTTAAAACACCCCTGTAGGGGAGGTCCCAGAGACTCCTAGGTCCAAGTCCTGGACTTGGAGTCAAGAACACTGAGATTCAAATCATGCCTCCAATACTTCCTGGCTGGGTAATTAATTAATAAGTCACTTCTCTGCTCCAAATCTCCATTTTTCTTGTGTACAATGTACATGTAATAATGCTTCTAGTACCTATCCATGAGAATCAAGTGACTTCAAATGTGTAAAATGCTTTGCAAACTTCACCACAGTATGTCAATACCAACAATCATTAATGTTGGGAGGCCAAATTATGTTGTGAGAAGAGTTGGCTTTGGAGTCAGAAACATCTGGATTCAAAGGCTTGCCTCTGACACATACTAGCCTCTAAATGCCCCGAGAATTTATCTTATTGACAAGTTACTAATTAATCTGCATAGTTGGAGGGAGTCCCCACTCAATGAGTTGCCTGTACTGATGAAGTCACGGGTTTAGGTTAAAAAAAATGTTTTTCATCATTATTATCATCATTCCCATTTTACAGGTAAAGGAACCTGAGGCTTCTAGTTAATTAGAATTAATGCCTCGAATGTCTTTGGAAGCACTTCCTTGAAGAGAGCTTTAGAATTGTCAATTCTCTTTAGAGAACTTGCAGCACCGGGATCTGAATGTTAAAAGGTAATTAACAGGCAGCTAGGTGGCACAGGGCAGCTAAGTGGCGCAGTGGATAGAGCACCAACCCTGGATTCAGGAGTACCTGAGTTCAAATCCGGCTTCAGACACTTCATACTTACTAGCTGTGTGACCCTGGGCAAGTCACTTAACCCCAATTGCCCCCCCCCCCACACACACACACAAAAGGTAATTAACAAACTCTATTATGTTGGAGTCAAGCATTTGAACACCCTGGAAACATGGAGGGGGATCAGAACCTGCATTTGAAGCTTCAAGGAGCCATAGAGAACAGCTGGAACTCATTTTACAAATGAGGAAACCGAGACCCAAAGAGGGAAAATAATTTGCCCCAAATCATACAGACTTGAAATCGCAGAGCCAGACTTTTACCCCATAGCCAATGAATGAACCCAGGGCTCTGCTCCACACCTGACAGTGATTTCCATTCTTTTCTTTCTATAATAACTGATCTTTACACGCAGGCATTGCAGGGACTGGGTTGCTGGAGACAAGGAGCTGAGAAAAAGCGGAGCAAAGTTCATCAGCTTTCCCGAGTCCCCTGGTCCTGGGGGAAATAAGCGTGGAGCCTTGAACTGGTATCACGGGGGAGAAAAATTGAAAGGAATTGCTTCACTCTTAGTCAGAGTTGTCTGAACTGGCTAATTGGTAGCCTAGAGCAGAAGCAAGGGAGTTCAAAGGATAGGCGTAAATGCCTCCCTAAATGGCTGGGTTTGTCGGGCTGAGATCCACATTACAAAAGGACTGAAAAAGTCCGTGGGGACTATTAAACTGGCATAATCTTGTTCCTAAGAGGGAAGAGGCACCGTCCGTAGTAGCAGCTGAAGACCGGCAGATGGAAGCAGAGAGCCGCTCAGCTCGGGACTCCAGTTCAGCATCCCAATGCTATCGCCAGCAGGTGTGGGAGCTTCTGAGGCAGAGGTGTGTCAGCAACAACGCCACCTGAGGAAGGTATGATCCCCACCAGGGTCTGCTCGTGCTCCTCACTGTGTGTTCGTTTACATACGCCTTTTCTCCCACTGCTGGCACACAGTAGGTGAGTTGCGGCACACAGTAGGTGAGTTGCGGCACACAATAGGTAAGTTGCTGCACAGCGGACCTCCAGCTCTCTTGTGGATTATCTTGCTTTGTTCTTTACTCAAACGTCTTTTGCTTTGAACTAACATATCTTCTGGATGATAAAAGAAAACACATGAATGAGCGGCCACGTGTCATGTTTTAAGTTGATGCTGCCTCAAATTTATGATAATTTTCAGGAGGTTTAAAATAGACTGCTTTAAAATTTGCAAAATGCTTTCCACTTATTTGATCCTCGCAATACCCCGAGAGAGACAGTCCAGGCATTATATCCTTGTGATGAGGAAACTGAGGCTAAAAACAGTTAAATAAGTCTGCCGAAGTTACAGAGACGTTGCCGGAGGGAAGATTCAAACTCTGGTCTGCCAGACTTAGCATCGGACCTCTTAAACATAATGCTAGTCAAGGGTCCGCACAAAAGAAATGTGAGCCACGGTCTGTGGCTTCAAGGAGTTTATAACCTGGCTAGCGAGAATAATTGTTTTCAAATAGAATATATGTATCCATGTGTGCATACATGTCTGTATGCACACTTGTGTATACTTGTGTTGTGCGAACGTGTGCCTGAATATATGTGTGCACGTCTACACACACTCATACTAAATGCCAATGAAACAACCTGGAGCATCCCTTCTCCCCTCCACCTCCAGGGCACACAGAGATCCTCACACTTTTGTTCTTGTGTCATTACCCACAGGTGCTCTGCCTCTATGATCAGGAACTTTGGAATTCCTTTAGTTAACCATAATCTTCTGTCATTCCATCTTTCTCCTCCCAAACATATTCATCTTCACCATCCCTTGGAATGTCTCCTCCCCTCCATACTTGGCCAGGGCATTACCACAGCTCTAGTCAAACTTTAGCTGGAATGCTTTTTCCCCCTCCCCCTTGTTAATATTCTACCCAACCTTTAATTGTTGTCATTCAGTTGTGTCCAACTCTTTATGACCTCATTTGGGGTTTTCTTGATAAAGGTACTGCAGGGCGTTGCCATTTCCTTCTCCAGCCCATTTTTACAGATGAGGAACTGAGGCAAATAGGTTAAATGATTTGTTCAGGGTCACACAGCTAGAAAGTGTCTGAGGCCAGATTTGAACTTAGGAAGAAGACAAATGCTCCTGACTCCACGTCCAGCTCTCTGTGCACTGAACCACCTAACTGTCCCACCTCAAATGCCTCATTCATAAAGGCTGCCCAGATCTCCCCTATCCTAGCTAGACACTCCGTCTTCTAATTCTCATAGCATTTTGCTGCGTACATGTCATAATTTACCTATTACTTAATGATTATTTGTTATGTTTGTGTCTTATCTCCCTCTTACACCGGGAGCCACTTCTCACATCTGAGTTTTGTCTCCCAGCACCTAGCCCCGGACTCAGCACATAGGAGGCCCGCTTAATAAATCTGCTAAATGTATGCGGACAAAACACATACACGAATGAAAGAATAACACGAGCCATATCCCCACTCCAAGCTTCAGTTTTCTTGTCTGGAATAAATAAGGGAATTAGATCATTTCTAAGCTCCCTTTCCAGAGAGTCAGTTTTGGGGTGAGCATTAGAACCCAAAATTTATGTCTACTGGCTGTGCCCCAGCCCTTTCTACAACACCACCACTTGCTAAAATAAATTGCTTTTTAAAATCAGCCACACTTTGTTTTCTGTATCTCCAGCAGTCTACATTGCTTTCCTCTTTTCTTTGCTTCCTGAGGTGGGGGTGGGAGAGAAAACAGAGAGAGAGAGAGAGAGAGAGAGAGAGAGAGAGAGAGAGAGAGAGAGAGAGAGAGAGAGAGAGAGAGAGAGACTCCAAGAATCTATAGATCTTTGAAACTGCTTTGTTAGTCAACAAACATTGGTGCTTTTGATGTTGTGTGCCAGTCTCCAGGCTAGGTGCTGGTATTACAAAGAAAGGCAAAACCACCTTTCCAGCCCTCAAAGATCTCACATTCTAATTCAGAAGAAAACACCAAGAGACTACCAATCTGTGCTTGGCTCTGGGGACACAGAAACAGGGAATGGAAGCGCACCTATTCCCCAGGAGCTAACATTCTGATGGGAGAGAGAATAAGTTCTTAGATTAGGGGAAACAGTATAAATGGAAGAAAAAAAAACCACATCTATATCAAAAGTTATCCAGGAAAATTTCCCAGTGGGACGGACTGTGGCTCTGGCCATTCTTGATGGATGGAAGCTTAAAGGATGCTCTAATGCCCCTTTAAACTAGAGTAAGCCCTCCCCTGGGCACCCCTGCTCCTGGAAGCGCAGCCTGTGGTGGATATAGCTTTGTTTCTGCTGCCACCTTGTGGCTATCTTAAGAAGGCATTCTCTCATCCCTTGACCTTAAAATGGATGTGTTAGGAAAATTGAGTCACAGGACCTCCGAGTTGGATGGAACCTCGAAGATCATCTAATGCAATCACCTGTTCCCCCCACCATTTTTATACAGAGGAAGTCCCTGGTGAAATGCCTTGCCCAAGATCACACAAGTAGTAAATGTCAGAAGGAGAATTTGAACCTGAATACCATGATTTAAAAACAATTTTTATTGTGATTGTTATCATCAACAGACACACACATTTCAATATACAAATAAAAGTATAAGAAAGGATTGTGTAAGACAATGAACTGCTGTGCTATTTACATTTTAGCTGGTTTTTAAAAGAAATGTATATTTTGCATATATAACTACTACCTTGTTCAATTATAATGATATATTTGCAATATAGATCTTTAACAAGTTAGTAACAAAACTGCCCTATTTGTGTCCCTTGCGTCTCTGTTTTCTTCTGTGCATTTAAAGAATGCTTTTTGTGTGTTTGTCATTACCTACTAACCACCCTCTTACCCCACAGCTGCCCTCCCTGTAACAAATATGTATTAATATAAAAGATCATGTCATTTTCTAAAATGAGAGGAGAAGAGGAGATACCTTTCACTGGTGTGACTAGAAGGAAAATTCTTAGCTAGGTATGAGTTAGAAGTGATCATAAAAGATAAAATGGACAGTTTTGATTACATAAAATTGAAAAGCTTTTTGCACAAACAAAAAAGATAGGATCGGAAAGGAAACAACAGGGAAAAAAGCTCTGCAGAAGATTTCTCTGATAAAGGTTTGATATCAAGATATATAAAGAATTGAGAGAAGTATGAGCAAGAACCATTCCCCAAGAGATAATTGGTCAATGGATGGCAATTCTCAATGAATGGCAATTCTTTTTTTTGTTGTTGTTTGTTTGTTTTTTTGTTTTTGCGGGGCAATGGGGGTTAAGTGACTTGTCCAGGGTCACACAGCTAGTAAGTGTCAAGTGTCTGAGGTCGAATTTGAACTCAGGTCCTCCTGAATCCAGGGCCGGTGCTTTATCCACTGCGCCACCTAGCTGCCCCCAATGGCAATTCTTAAATGAAGAAGTTCAGTCTACCTACATTCTTCCAACTCTTTTTACTACTGCCTCTGTCACTGAGGCTGGGATTTCACCCCATTTCCCTCCTAAAAGTGCCATAGAACACATTGAAACAATTAAAGTGAATTCAAATTCATTTTGTTTAAGATTAAGGAAGCGGCTTTCTGTGATGAAAACCACGAAATATGGAGTCCTAAGTTCTGAAGTTTGAATCTCAGCACTGCCCAATGCTACCTCCCATAAGTGGTTTAATTTCCATCAGTCTCAATATCCCAATCTATTTTTTAAAGGGGGAAGAGGTTAGTGACTCTAAACAGCCTTTCCATCTCCAGATCCTATGATAATGTGATCCTAAGAATTTCTTTGAGAAATAAATGACACCCCTGAAAATGGTTAGAGGTGTCCCGGGGTACCATTAAACTAAGTTTGAAGAGAGGGTTTGGAGGGAGCGGTCAGAGATGACCTTGGCAAGTTTCTGAAGGAGGCAGCGAGGCCCAGGAGGAGGCAGCATTTTATAGTAGAAGAATCAGTATTTCTCATACCAGAAGTGAGTTCAAATTCTGCCTCTAATGTGCCCTGCCAATATGACTGAGAATGGATCACTTCCCCTCCAAGGGCCTTGGTTTATCTATAAAATGAGAGGATCTGTCCAGATGGCTTCTGGCATCCCCTCCAGCCCTAGCACCCCATTTTGTCTCTGGAGCCAATCTATCTTCTGGGGCCGTTTGTCCCACATCCCCTTCCCACAGGCTTCTGCCCCAAGCTCCTGTCCAAACTAAGGTCTGGACCGATAATTGCTTTAGATGTTTCTCCTCCCCGGAGTCCTTTATGGTCTGTGTCACAGAATCTCAGAGTTGAAGAGGGACCTCAGAGACTGCATCCATTCCAACCCCTTCTCACTTCATACAGGAGAAAACTGGACTGGAGAAGTTTTCATCTTCTCAAGGTAAGACAGATAATAGGGCTCCCAACCCGTGTCTTCTGACTTCAAATCCAGAGTTTGTTCTGTCATATGCTACTGTCTTGTCTTCTCTCTTCTGTTCTGGTTTTATCTGAGGCAGCATAGAAGCCTCATTGGAATGAGGGTCAAGAGACCTGAGTTCCAGGGCAGCTAGGTGGCAAAGTAGATAAAGCACTGGCCTTGGATTCAAGAAGACCTGAGTTCAAATCCAGCCTCAGACACTTGATACTTACTAGCTGTGTGACCCTGGGCAAGTCACTTAACCCTCATTGCCCTGCCAAAGAGAGAGAGAGAGAGAGAGAGAGACCTGAGTTCTAATCCTAATTTTGCCATTATTGAGCTCTGTGACCTTGGACAAGTTCCTTCTCTGGGATCTAATACCCTCATCTGTAAAACAAAGGATCATTCTCCATCTAAATGTAAAATCTTGTGAATGTTTCCTTCCTCTATTTCCCTTTTCTGTCTCTCTCCTTATTGATCTCTCTCAAACCCTCACTCTTCCTTCTGCTCACTAATTCCTTACCACCCTTCTTCCTTCCCCTTTTTTTTCTTCCTATGTCCCTTAACTGGTCATAATATGAAATTAAAGTACATTTTTTGGTATTTGTACCTGTTGACAGAAGATTTATATTTGATGTTCTTCATACGAAAAAATATATGAGTCAAATGTTTTATGTGTCTCTAAGGGAGAAAAAGAAACAAATCACACTAGAATTGGGCATTAGACCTTTAGAGCTACAAGAGACTTTAGGGGACTTAGCCTCCAATCTGGGAACCTGAATTTTTTAAAAAAATATTTAGTTAACTGTATTTCAAAATAATTGGTTTCCTTTTATTATATGCATTTAAAAACATGCCTCTGAGAAGGGGTCCAGGGGCTTCACCAGACTGCCCAAGGGGGCAGGACACGCCAAAAGGCTAAGAAGCCCTGATCTAACCTGATCCCTTCATGTTGTAAAGGCAGCTACTATGGCCAGGGGAGAGAAGCCACTTGTCCAAGAACACTAGACCAGCAAATTAAGAGAAGAGCTGGAACCAGGAGCCAGCTGCCTGACTCCTTGGCCAATGCTGTCCCCTCAAGTCTGCACCTGCTTGGAGGCATTCTTTTTTGTCTGGCTGCCTGTCAGTCTGTCTATCTGTCTGTTAGCCTGTCAGTCAATCTATCTATGTGTCTGTCTGTTAGATTGTCAGTCTTTCCCTGAGCCTGTCAATGTGTCTATCAATCTTTCTGTCTATCAATATGTCTGTCTGTTAATCTGTCTGTCATCCTGTCAGTCTATGTGTCTGTCTGTTAAACTGTCAGTTTGTCAGCCTGTCATCCCATTTGTGTGTCTGTCGATCTATGTGTCTGTCTGTTAGGCTGTCAGTTTGTCTATCAGTATATGTGTCTGTCTGTTAAACCGTCAGTCCAACTGTCTGTGTATCTGTCTGTCAATCTGTGTCTGTCTGTTAGACTGTCAGTCTTTTGGCCTATCTGCCTTTTCTTTTTTGAGGGGGTGGAGTGATTGGGGTTAAGTGACTTGCCCAGAGATGCCTCATTAAAAACTTCTTTCTATCCCTCAGGTCAGTCAAGCCCCATGTGAAATGTGTTATTAGCTGCTGCTGCACTCCACTCAATCTGTGGTTCTGTGGCCACAAAGAGGAGGCAGGAATATGGGTGGTGGTGGAGGCCAACACCAACCCTCCCACACCCTCCTGGGGGCAGTTATGCATTTCAGGGTCAAAAGTAAGGCCGTGAAGTGGACAAGGGCACTGTCCCATGATGGATCGCAGCCTAGAGGAGTGACAATCCCCCCAGCAGGTGCTTTGGTTTAGAACATCCTAAACCTAGTACTATTTTGTTCTCACTGTCATCCCATCCTACAGTGGTCACACCACTATTCTTGTTTCTTCCCCAGACTCCCACTTCCCCAACTGAACATCTTCAGTGCTCACTGCTACTGTGAGTCATCTGGGGAAAACCGATTGGTCATTGGTTCTTTCCTCATTTTGCTGTCTCAGCATGGACTCTACCCAAGGTGGTTCTCTCTTGATTTAGCCACTTGGAGAGCTATTGTTGGACTCTCCTCTGAAGACATTAGTCCATCTTCAGTGCCTCATTTTAAGAAACACTGTCCTGCTCCTGCCTTCCAACAAGACTTCACTGCCAGAATCAGTACAGGAATGGGAGTCAGGACACTTGCGTTCTCATCCCTCCTGCATTTTGAGTTGTATGACTTGGGCAGCTCATTTCCTCTCTCTGGGTAATAGTTATTTCCCCTATAAAATAAGGAGGTTGGGGGGCAGCTAGGTGCACAGTGGATAGAGCACTGGCCCTGGATTCAGGAGGACCTGAGTTAAAAATCTGGCCTCAGACACTTGATACTTACTAGCTGTGTGACCCTGGGCAAGTCACTTAACCCTCATTGCCCCACCCAAAAATAAAATTAAATTAAAAAAATAAATAAACAAATAAAATAAGGAGGTTGGAGTAGATGACCTCTAAAATCAGTTCCAGTTTTGACTTGTTCTGGTATTCTATAGCAGCTGAAATTTCCCCAACACTCATTTCTTTGAGCTGTCAGGAGAATCTCCCACGCAAATGAAATCTTATTAGCAGACAGGGGTAGGACACTGAGCTATCCCCTAGTGTTGGAGTGGAGAGGAAGAGGGGGAGGGGGTCAAGAGACCCCGGTTCTCTTCCCAGTTCTGTTCCAACTGTTTAAGTGACCTTTGTCAATTTCCTGTTGCCTAATCTGTAAAGTGAGAGGCTTAGAATAGATCATCTCTAAGGGACTTTCCATCTCGGAATCTAACAAGGAAAGACTTGGTCAGATTTGGAGCAGTATATAAATGCAGCTTCTGTTGTTATCCTATCACAAAATTACCATGAACTAGTTTATCCTATTGGTTCCCTGCCAATCAACATTAAGCTCAGGACCTGAGGAAATGAGGACTGGATGGAGCAGAACTTGGGACTCTAGGATGGGAAAGAATGAAGAAAGGTAGAGAAGGTATCGTGGGGAAGTGTAGACAGGCACCAGCGAGGAAGAGGTTTGGACAAGAAACTGGGAAGAATGAGGGCTCTCATTCTGCCTGCTAGGGCCACTGGAGACAAAATGGCCTCCTGGTTACCATGTTGGAACCAGGGCACCCTGTGGGATATTTCCCAGGGTGCTTAACGACCCACCTCCCCTTGGCTAAGGGAAGCAGGAGCACTGATAGGGATGTTAGGGATCGTCTAGTCAAACCCTGTCATTTTGCAGAAAAGGAAACTCTCAGAGACAAGGGTCTTGCCAAGGTCACCCTCAGAATTCAGAGGTCCTAACTACCTGGCCCATCCTCTTTGAACTGAACCCCACTATTTTTTCCCCTAATTTATTTATTTATTTAAGTTTTCAACCTTTGTTTAGATAAGATTTCCAATTTCAAATTTTTCTCCCCCCCTCCCCCCTCCCCTAGACAGCAGGTAATCTGATATATAACATTAAGCATATTTCTGCATTAGTCATGTTATACAAGAAGAATCAGAGCAAGAAGGAAAATCCTCCAAAAAGAAAAACAGCACCAAAAACAAAAGAGATAGTATGATTCAATCAGCGTCCATATTCCAGTTTCTTTCTTTCTTTTTTTTTTTTCTGGATTTGGAGAGCCTTTTCCATCATGAGTCCTTTGGAACTTTCTTCTACCACTGGATTGGTGAGAAGAATCTAGTCTATCACAGTTGATCAACACACAATGTTGATGATACTGTGCACAGTGTTCTCCTGGCTGAACCCCACTATTTCTCCTTCACATTCCAGTCATCTTGAACCTCTGCCCTGGTGCCTCTTGCTCCGGGCTCCCTCCTTTGATAAGGTCATGCTGAGAGATCCCTAGAAAGCAAGGGGCCAGGCAACAAGCATTTTTAAGTACTTAGCATGGGCCAGATACTGTGATAAGCCAGAGAACACTGAAGAAAGACAACACACAACATCCCTGCCCACCTGGAGCCTAGATTCCACTGGAATAATGAGGTAAATCCAAGGTATAGACAGAGCAGATGAAAGGTCATCCCAGGAGGGAAGGCCTGGGCTGGGGGGCTGGGAAGGGTCTCTTGGAGGAGGTAGAATTTTTTGCTAAGTCTTGAAGGAAGTCAGGAAGAGGAGAATAAGCAAGGGATGGGGGGGCAGCTAGGGGGCACAGTGGATAAAACACCAGACTTGGATTCAGGAGGACCCGAGTTCAAATCCAACCTCAGACACTTGACACTTACTAGCTGTGTGACCCTGGACAAGTCACTTAACCCTCATTGCCCCACAAAACAACAACAAGCAAACAAGCAAGGGATGGAAAGGGAGACAGAACCTCAAAACTGAGAAGGACCTTGGGGGCCAACTGGTCCAGTGTGCTCCTAAGCATGACATTCCAGCTTATCCTTGAAGACTCCTAGTGAGCAGGGATCCGTGCCT